>NW_028237938.1:0-600000 GCF_034619465.1 Leptosomus discolor
GTGTGTTGGGCTCTACGTCGGGACGTGTGTTGGGCTCTACATCAGGATTTAGCTTACTTTTAGCTCTACGTCGGGACGTGTGTTGGGCTCTACGTCGGGACATGCGTTGGGCTCTACGTCGGGACGTGTGTTGGGCTCTACGTCGGGACGTGTGTTGGGCTCTACGTCGGGACGTGTGTTGGGCTCTACATCAGGACTTAGCTTACTTTCGGCTCTACGTCGGGACGTGCGTTGGGCTCTACGTCGGGACGTGCGTTGGGCTCTACGTCGGGACGTGTGTTGGGCTCTACATCAGGACTTAGCTTACTTTCGGCTCTACGTCGGGACGTGCGTTGGGCTCTACGTCGGGACGTGCGTTGGGCTCTACGTCGGGACGTGTGTTGGGTTCTACGTCTGTAGTTAGCTAACGTTCAGCTCTACATCGAGACGTGTGTTGGGCTCTACGTCTGTAGTTAGCTGACTTTCAGCTGTACGTCGGGACGTGTGTTGGGCTCTACATCAGGATTTAGCTTACTTTCAGCTCTACGTCGGGACGTGCGTTGGGCTCTACGTCGGGACGTGCGTTGGGCCCTACGTCGGGACGTGTGTTGGGTTCTACGTCTGTAGTTAGCTAACGTTCAGCTCTACATCGAGACGTGTGTTGGGCTCTACGTCTGTAGTTAGCTGACTTTCAGCTGTACGTCGGGACGTGTGTTGGGCTCTACATCAGGATTTAGCTTACTTTCAGCTCTACGTCGGGAAGTGTGTTGGGCTCGACATCAGGATTTAGCTTGTTTTCAGCTCTACGTCGGGACGTGTGTTGGGCTCTACGTCGGGACGTGTGTTGGGCTCTACGTCGGGACGTGTGTTGGGCTCTACGTCGGGACGTGTGTTGGGCTCTACATCAGGTTTAGCTTATATTGAGCTCTACGTCGGGACGTGTGTTGGGCTCTACGTCGGGACGTGTGTTGGGCTCTACATCAGTGTTTAGCTTACTTTCACCTCTACGTCGGGACATGTGTTGGGCTCTACGTCGGGACGTGTGTTGGGCTCTACGTCCGGACGTGTGTTGGGCTCTACGTCGGGACGTGTGTTGGGCTCTACTTCAGGACGTGTGTTGGGCTCTACGTCGGGACGTGTGTTGGGCTCTTCGTCGGGACATCTGTTCGGCTCTACGTCGGGATGTAGCTTACTTTCAGCTCTATGTCGGGACGTGTGTTGGGCTCTACGTCGAGACGTATGTTGGGCTCTACATCAGGGTTTACCTTACTTTCAGCTCTACGTCGGGACGTGAGTTTGTGTCTACGTCGGGACGTGTGCTGGGCTCTAGGTCGGGACGTGTGCTGGGCTCTACGTCGGGACGTGTTTTGGGCTCTACGTCGCGACTTGTGTTGGAGTCTGGCCCGGGACGTGTGTTGGGCTCTACGTCGGGACGTGTGTTGGGCTCTACGTCGGGACGTCGGTTGGCTCTACGTCGGGACGTGTGATGGGCTCTACGTCGGGACGTGGGTTGGGCTCTACGTCGGGACGTGGGTTGGGCTCTACGTCGGGACGTCTGTCGGGCCCTACGTCGGGACGTGGGTTGGGCTCTACGTCGGGACGTCTGTCGGGCTCTACGTCGGGACATCTGTTGGGCTCTACGTCGTGACATGTGTTGGGCTCTGCGTCGGGACGTGTGTTGGTCTCTACGTCAGGATTTAGCTTACTTTCAGCTCTATGTCGGGACGTGTGTTGGGCTCTTCATCGGGACGTGTGTTGGGCTCTACGTCGGGACGTGTGTTGGGCTCTACATCAGGATTTAGCTTACTTTTAGCTCTACGTCGGGACGTGTGTTGGGCTCTACGTCGGGACATGCATTGGGCTCTACGTCGGGACGTGTGTTGGGCTCTACGTCGGGACTTGTGTTGGGCTCTACGTCGGGACGTGTGTTGGGCTCTACATCAGGACTTAGCTTACTTTCGGCTCTACGTCGGGACGTGCGTTGGGCTCTACGTCGGGACGTGCGTTGGGCTCTACGTCGGGACGTGCGTTGGGCCCTACGTCGGGACGTGTGTTGGGTTCTACGTCTGTAGTTAGCTGACTTTCAGCTGTACGTCGGGACGTGTGTTGGGCTCTACATCAGGATTTAGCTTACTTTCAGCTCTACGTCGGGAAGTGTGTTGGGCTCGACATCAGGATTTAGCTTACTTTCAGCTCTACGTCGGGAAGTGTGTTGGGCTCGACATCAGGATTTAGCTTGTTTTCAGCTCTACGTCGGGACGTGTGTTGGGCTCTACGTCGGGACGTGTGTTGGGCTCTACGTCGGGACGTGTGTTGGGCTCTACATCAGGTTTAGCTTATATTGAGCTCTACGTCGGGACGTGTGTTGGGCTCTACGTCGGGACGTGTGTTGGGCTCTACATCAGTGTTTAGCTTACTTTCACCTCTACGTCGGGACATGTGTTGGGCTCTACGTCGGGACGTGTGTTGGGCTCTATGTCCGGACGTGTGTTGGGCTCTACGTCGGGACGTGTGTTGGGCTCTACGTCGGGACGTGTGTTGGGCTCTACATCAAGATTTAGCTTCCTTTCAGCTCTACGTCGGGACTTGTGTTGGGCTCTACGTCGGGATGTGTGTTGGGCTCTACATGAGGATTTAGCTTACTTTCAGCTCTACGTGGTGACGTGTGTTGGGCTCGACATCAGGATTTAGCTTACTTTCAGCTCTACTTCGGGACGTGTGTTGGGCTCTACATCGGGACGTGTGTTGGGCTCTACGTCGGGACGTGTGTTGGGCTCTTTGTCGGGACGTCTCTTCGGCTCTACGTCGAGATTTAGCTTACTTTCAGCTCTGTGTCGGGACGTGTGTTGGGCTCTATGTCGGGACGTGTGTTGGGCTCTACGTCGCGACGTGTGTTGGGCTCTACGTCGAGACGTATGTTGGGCTCTACATCAGGGTTTACCTTACTTTCAGCTCTACGTCGGGACGTGAGTTTGTGTCTACGTCGGGACGTGTGCTGGGCTCTACGTCGGGACGTGTGCTGGGCTCTACGTCGGGACGTGTGTTGGGCTCTACGTCGCGACTTGTGTTGGAGTCTGGCCCGGGACGTGTGTTGGGCTCTACGTCGGGACGTGTGTTGGGCTCTACGTCGGGACGTGTTTTGGGCTCTACGTCGGGACGTCGGTTGGCTGTACGTCGGGACGTGTGATGGGCTCTACGTCGGGACGTGGGTTGGGCTCTACGTCGGGACGTGTGTTGGGCTCTACGTCGGGACGTCTGTCGGGCCCTACGTCGGGACGTGGGTTGGGCTCTACGTCGGGACGTCTGTCGGGCTCTACGTCGGGACATCTGTTGGGCTCTACGTCGTGACATGTGTTGGGCTCTGCGTCGGGACGTGTGTTGGTCTCTACGTCAGGATTTAGCTTACTTTCAGCTCTATGTCGGGACGTGTGTTGGGCTCTTCATCGGGACGTGTGTTGGGCTCTACGTCGGGACGTGTGTTGGGCTCTACATCAGGATTTAGCTTACTTTTAGCTCTACGTCGGGACGTGTGTTGGGCTCTACGTCGGGACATGCATTGGGCTCTACGTCGGGACGTGTGTTGGGCTCTACGTCGGGACGTGTGTTGGGCTCTACGTCAGGACGTGTGTTGGGCTCTACATCAGGACTTAGCTTACTTTCGTCTCTACGTCGGGACGTGCGTTGGGCTCTACGTCGGGACGTGCGTTGGGCTCTACGTCGGGACGTGCGTTGGGCTCTACGTCGGGACGTGCGTTGGGCTCTACGTCGGGACGTGTGTTGGGTTCTATGAATGTAGTTAGCTAACGTTCAGCTCTAAATCGAGACGTGTGTTGGGCTGTACGTCTGTAGTTAGCTTACTTTCAGCTGTACGTCGGGACGTGTGTTGGGCTCTACATCAGGATTTAGCTTACTTTCAGCTCTACGTCGGGAAGTGTGTTGGGCTCGACATCAGGATTTAGCTTGTTTTCAGCTCTACGTCGGGACGTGTGTTGGGGTCTACGTCGGGACGTGTGTTGGGCTCTACGTCGGGACGTGTGTTGGGCTCTACATCAGGTTTAGCTTATATTGAGCTCTACGTCGGGACGTGTGTTGGGCTCTACGTCGGGACGTGTGTTGGGCTCTACATCAGAATTAGCTTTCTTTCACCTCTACGTCGGGACATGTGTTGGGCTCTACGTCGGGACGTGTGTTGGGCTCTACATCGGGACGTGTGTTGGGCTCTACGTCGGGATGTGTGTTGGGCTCTACGTCGGGACGTGTGTTGGGCTCTACGTCGGGACGTGTGTTGGGCTCTACATCTGTAGATAGCTAACTTTCAGCTCTACGTCGGCACGTGCGTTGGGCTCTTCGTCGGCACGTGCGTTGGGCTCTACGTCGGCACGTGCGTTGGGCTCTACGTCGGGACTTGCGTTGGGCTCTACGTCGGGACGTGCGTTGGGCTCTACGTCGGGACGTGTGTTGGGCTCTACATCAGGATTTATCTTAATTTCAGCTCTACGTCGGGACGTGAGTTGGGCTCTACGTCGGGACGTGTGTTGGGCTCTACGTCGGGACGTGTGTTGGGCTCCATGTCGGGACTTGTGTTGGGTTCTACGTCTGTTGTTAGCTAACTTTCAGCTCTACGTTGGGACGTATGTTGGGCCCTACGTCGGGACGTGTGTTGGGCCCTACGTCGGTACGTGTGTTGGGCCCTACGTCGGTACGTGTGTTGGGCCCTACGTCGGGACGTGTGTTGGGTTCTACGTCTGTAGTTAGCTAACGTTCAGCTCTACGTCGAGACGTGTGTTGGGCTCTACGTCTGTAGTTAGCTGACTTTCAGCTGTACGTCGGGTCGTGTGTTGGGCTCTACATCAGGATTTAGCTTACCTTCAGCTCTACGTCGGGACGTGTGTTGGGTTCTACGTCGGGACGTGTGTTGGGCTCTATGTCGGGACGTGTGTTGTGCTCTACGTTGGGACGTGTGTTGGGCTCTACATCGGGACATGTGTTGGGCTCTACGTCGGGATGTGTGTTGGGCTCTACATCAGGATTTAGCTTACTTTGAGCTCTTCGTTGGGACGTGTGTTAGGCTCGGCATCAGGATTTAGCTTACTTTCAGGTCTACGTCGGGACGTGTGTTGGGCTCTACGTCGGGACGTGTGTTGGGCTCTACATCAGGATTTAGCTTACTTTAAGCTCTACGTCGGGACGTGTGTTGGTCACTACGTTGGGACGTGTGTTGGGCTCTACGCCGGGACGTGTGTTGGGCTCTACGCCGGGATGTGTGTTGGGCTCTACATCAGGATTTAGCTTACTTTCAGCTCTACGTCGGGACGTGTGTTGGGCTCTACATCAGGATTTAAATTACTTTCAGCTCTACGTCGGGACGTGTGTTGGGCTCTACATCAGGATTTAGATTACTTTCAGCTCTAAGTCGGAACGTGTGTTGGGCTCTACGTCGGGACGTGTGTTGGGCTCTACATCAGGATTTAGCGTACTTATAGCTCTACGTCGGGACGTGCGTTGGGCTCTACGTCGGGACGTGCGTTGGGCTCTACGTCGGGACGTGTATTGGGCTCTACATCTGGATTGAGCTTATTTTCAGCTCTACGTCGGGACGTGTGTTGGGCTCTACGTCGCGACGTGTGTTGGTCTCTGCTTCGGGACGTGCGTTGGGCTCTACTTCGGGACGTGCGTTGGGCTCTACGTCGGGACGTGCGTTGGGCTCTACGTCGGGACGTGTGTTGGGCTCTACGTCGGGACGTGTGTTGGGCTCTACGTCGGGACGTGTGTTCGGCTCTACATCAGGATTTAGCTTACTTTCAGCTCTACGTCGGGACGTGTGTTGGGCTCTACGTCGGGACGTGTGTTGGGCTCTACATCAGGATTTAGCTTACTTTCAGCTCTACGTCGCGACATGTGTTGGGCTCTACGTCGGGACGTGTGTTGGGCTCTACATCAGGGTTTAGCTTACTTTCAGCTCTACGTCGGGACGTGTGTTGGCCTTGACATCAGGATTTAGCTTACTTTCAGCTCTACGTCGGGACGTGTGTTGGGCTCTACGTCGGGACGTGTGTTGGGCTCTAGGTCGGGACCTGTGTTGGGCTCTACGTCGGGACATGTGTTGGAGTCTGCCTCGGGACGTGTGTTGGGCTCTACGTCGGGACGTGTGTTGGGCTCTACATCAGGATGTCTGTTGGGCTCTACATCAGAATTTAGCGTACTTTCAGCTCTACTTCGGGACGTGTGTTGGGCTCTACGTCGGGATGTGTGTTGGGCTCTACATCAGGATTTAGCTTACTTTCAGCTCTACGTGGGGACGTGTCTTGGGCTCTACGTCGAGACGTCTGCTGGGCTCTACGTCGGGACATGTGTTGGGCTCTCCATCAGGATTTAGCGTACTGTCAGCTCTACGTCGGGACGTGTGTTGGGCTCTACGCCGGGACGTGTGTTGGGCTCTACGTCGGGACGTGTGTTGGGCTCTACATCAGGATTTAGCTTACTTTCAGCTCTACGTCGGGACGTGTGTTGGGCTCTACGTCGGGACATGTGTTGGGCTCTACGTCGGGACGTGTGTTGGGCTATACGTCGGGACATGTGTTGGGCTCTACATCAGGATTTAGCATACTTTCAGCTCTACGTCGGGACGTGTGCTGGGCTCTACGTCGGGACGTGTGCTGGGCTCTACGTCGGGACGTGTGCTGGGGTCTACGTCGGGGTTTAGCTTACATTCAGCTCTACGTCGGGACGTGTGTTGGGCTCTGCGTCGGGACGTGTGTTGAGCTCTACGTTGGGACGTCTGTCGGGCTCTACGTCGGGACGTTTGTTGGGCTCTACGTGGTGGTTTAGCATACATTCAGCTCTACGTCGGGACGTGTGTTGGGCTCCATGTCGGGACGTGTGTTGGGCTCTACGTCGGAACGTGTGTTGGGCTCTATGTCTGTAGTTAGCTAACTTTCATCTCCACGTCGGGACGTGTGTTGGGCTCTACGTCGGGACGTGTGTTGGGCTCTACGTCGGGACGTGTGTGGGGCTCTACATCACGATTTAGCTTACTTTCTGCTCTACGTCGGGACGTGGGTTCGGTTCCACGTAGGGACGTGTGTTGGGCTCTACGTCGGGACGTGTGTTGGGCTCTACTTCGGGACTTGTGTTTGGCTCTACATCAGGATTTAGCTTACTTTCTGCTCTACGTCGGGACGTGGGTTGGGTTCTACGTAGGGACGTGTGTTGGGCTCTACGTCGGGACGTGTGTTGGGCTCTACGTCGGGAAGTGTGTTGGGCTCTACGTCGGGAAGTCTGTTGGGCTCTACTTCAGGATTTAGCTTCCTTTCAGCTCTACGTCGGGACGTGTGTTGGGCTCTACGTCGGGACGTGTGTTGGGCTCTACGTCGGGAAGTGTGTTGGGCTCTACGTCGGGAAGTGTGTTGGGCTCTACATCAAGATTTAGCTTCCTTTCAGCTCTACGTCGGGACGTGTGTTGGGCTCCACGTCGGGACGTGCGTTTGGCTCTACCTCGGGACGTGTGTTGGTCTCTACGTCTAGACGTGTTTTTGGCTCTACATCAGGATTTAGCTTACTTTGAGCTCTATGTTGGGACGTGTGTTGGGCTCTACGTTGGGACGTGTGTTGGGCTCTACGTCTAGACGTGTGTTGGGCTCTACATCAGGATTTAGCTTACTTTGAGCTCTATGTCGGGACGTGTGTTGGGCTCTACGTCGGGACGTGTGTTGGGCTCTACGTCGCGACGTGCGTTGGGCTCTACGTCTGTAGTTAGCTAACTTTCAGCTCTACGTCGGGACGTGCGTTGGGCTCTACATCGGGACGTGCGTTGGGCTCTACGTCGGGACATGGGTTGGGCTCTACGTAGGGACGTGCGTTGGGCTCTCCGTCGGGACGTGTTTTGGGCTCTACATCAGGATTTAGCTTACTTTCAGCTCTACGTCGGGACGTGTGTTGGCATCTACGTCGGGAAGTGTGTTGAGCTCTACGTCGGGAAGTGTGTTGGGCTCTACGTCGGGAAGTGTGTTGGGCTCTAAGTCGGAACGTGTGTTGGGCTTTACGTCGGGAAGTGTGTTGGGCTCTACATCAAGATTTAGCTTCCTTTCAGCTCTACGTCGAGACGTGTGTTGGGCTCTACGTCGGGACGTGTGTTGGGCTCTACGTCGGGACGTGTGTTGGGCTCTACATCAGGATTTAGCTTATTTTCAGCTCTACTTCGGGACGTGTGTTGGGCTCTACGTCGGGACGTGTGTTGGGCTCTACGTCGGGATGTGTGTTGGGCTCTACGTCGGGACGTCTGTTGGGCTCTACGTCGGGACGTGTGTTGGGCTCTACATCAGGATTTAGCTTACTTTCAGCTCTACGTCGGGACGTGTGTTGGGCTCTACGTCGGGAAGTGTGTTGGGCTCTACGTCGGGAAGTGTGTTGGGGTCTACGTCGGGAAGTGTGTTGGGCTCTACATCAAGATTTACCTTCCTTTCAGCTCTACGTCGGGACGTGTGTTGGGCTCTACGTCGGGACGTGTGTTGGGCTCTACGTCGGGACGTGTGTTGGGCTCTATTTGGGGTTTTAGCATACATTCAGCTCTACGTTGGGACGTGTGTTGGGCTCCACGTCGGGACGTGTGTTTGGCTCCATGTCGGGACGTGTGTTGGGCTCCATGTCAGGACGTGTGTTGGGCTCTACCTCGGAACGTGTGTTGGGCTCTACGTCGGGACGTGTATTGGGCTCTACGTGGGGACGTGTGTTGGGCTCTACGTGGGGACGTGTGTTGGGCTCTACGTCGGGACGTGTGTTGGGCTCTACGTCGGGACGTGTATTGGGCTCTACATCAGGATTTAGCTGACTTTCATCTCTACTTCGGGACGTGTGTTGGGCTCTACGTCGGGACGTGCCTTGGGCTCTACGTCTGTAGTTAGCTAACTTTCAGCTCTACGTCGGGACGTGCGTTGGGCTCTACGTCGGGACGTGCGTTGGGCTCTACGTCGGGACGTCGTTGGGCTGTACGTCGGGACGTGCGTTGGCCTCTACGTCGGGATTTAGCTTACTTTCAGCTCTACGTCGGGACGTGCGTTGGGCTCTACGTCGGGACGTGCGTTTGGCTCTACGTCGGGACGTGCGTTGGGCTCTACGTCTGTAGTTAGCTAACTTTCAGCGCTACGTCGGGACGTGCGTTGGGCTCTACCTCGGGACGTGCGTTGGGCTCTACGTCGGGACGTGCGTTGGGCTCTACGTCGGGATTTAGCTTACTTTCAGCTCTACGTCGGGACGTGCGTTGGGCTCTACGTCGGGACGTGCGTTGGGCTCTACGTCGGGACGTGCGTTGGGCTCTACGTCTGTAGTTAGCTAACTTTCAGCTCTACGTCGGGACGTGCGTTGGGCTCTACGTCTGTAGTTAGCTAACTTTCAGCTCTACGTCGGGACGTGCGTTGGGCGCTACGTCGGGACGTGCGTTGGGCTCTACGTCGGGACGTGCGTTGGGCTCTACGTCGGGACGTGCGTTGGGCTCTACGTCGGGACTTAGCTCACTTTCAGCTCTACGTCGGGACGTGCGTTGGGCTCTACGTCGGGACGTGCGTTGGGCTCTACGTCGGGACGTGCGTTGGGCTCTACGTGTGTAATTAGCTAACTTTCAGGTCTACGTCGGGACGTGCGTTGGGCTCTACGTCGGGATTTAGCTTACTTTCAGCTCTACGTCGGGATGTGCGTTGGGTTCTATGTCGGGGCGTGCGTTGGGCTCTATGTCGGGACGTGCGTTGGGCTCTACGTCGGGACGTGCGTTGGGCTCTACTTCGGGACGTGCTTTGGGCTCTAGGCCTGTAGTTAGCTAACTTTCAGCTCTACGTCGGGATGTGCGTTGGCCTCTACTTCGGGACGTGCTTTGGGTTCTACGTCGGGATTTAGCTTAATTTCAGGTCTACGTCGGGACGTGCGTTGGCCTCTACGTCGGGATTTAGCTTACTTTCAGCTCTACGTCGGGACGTGCGTTGGCCTCTACGTCGGGATTTAGCTTACTTTCAGCTCTACGTCGGGACGTGCTTTGGCCTCTACGTCGGGATTTAGCTTACTTTCAGCTCTACGTCGGGACGTGCGTTGGGCTCTACGTCGGGACGTGCGTTGGGCATTACGTCGGGACGTGCGTTGGGCTCTACGTCGGGACGTGCGTTGGGCTCTACGTCGGGATTTAGCTTACTTTCAGCTCTACGTCGGGACACGCGTTTGCCTCTACGTCGGGACGCGCGTTGGCCTCTACATCGGGATTTAGCTTACTTTCAGCTCTACGTCGGGACGCGCGTTGGGCTGTACGTCGGGACGCGCGTTGGGCGCTACGTCGGGACGCGCGTTGGGCTCTACGTCGGGATGCGCGTTGGGCTCTACGTCTGTAGTTAGCTAACTTTCAGCTCTACGTCGGGACGCGCGTTGGGCTCTACGTCGGGACGCGCGTTGAGCTCTACGTCGGGACGCGCGTTGGGCTCTACGTCGGGACGCGGGTTGGGCTCTACGTCGGGACGCGCGTTGGGCTCTACGTCGGGATTTAGCTTACTTTTAGCTCTACGTCGGGACGTGCGTTGGGCTCTACGTCGGGACGTGCGTTGGGCTCTACGTCGGGACGTGCGTTGGGCTCTACGTCTGTAGTTAGCTAACTTTCAGCTCTACGTCGGGACGTGCGTTGGGCTCTACGTCGGGACGTGCGTTGGGCTCTACGTCGGGACGTCGTTGGGCTCTACGTCGGGACGTGCGTTGGGCTCTACGTCGGGATTTAGCTTACTTTCAGCTCTACGTCGGGACGTGCGTTGGGCTCTACGTCGGGACGTGCGTTGGGCTCTACGTCGGGACGTGCGTTGGGCTCTACGTCTGTAGTAAGCTAACTTTCAGCTCTACGTCGGGACGTGCGTTGGTCTCTACATCTGTAGTTAGCTAACTTTCAGCTCTACGTCGGGACGTGCGTTGGGCTCTACGTCTGTAGTTAGCTAACTTTCAGCTCTACATCGGGACATGCGTTGGTCTCTACATCTGTAGTTAGCTAACTTTCAGCTCTACGTCGGGACGTGCGTTGGGCGCTACGTCGGGACGTGCGTTGGGCTCTACGTCGGGACGTGCGTTGGGCTCTACGTCAGGACGTGCGTTGGGCTCTACGTCGGGATATAGCTTACATTCAGCTCTACGTCGGGACGTGCGTTGGCCTCTACGTCGGGACGTGCGTTGGCCTCTACGTCGGGATGTGCGTTGGCCTCTACGTCGGGACGTGCGTTGGGCGCTACGTCGGGACGTGCGTTGGGCTCTACGTCGGGACGTGCGTTGGGCTCTACGTCGGGACGTGCGTTGGGCTCTACGTCGGGATTTAGCTTACTTTCAGCTCTACGTCGGGACGTGCGTTGGCCTCTACGTCGGGACGTGCGTTGGCCTCTACTTCGGGACGTGCGTTGGCCTCTACGTCGGGATTTAGCTTACTTTCAGCTCTACGTCGGGACGTGCGTTGGGCTCTACGTCTGTAGTTAGCTAACATTCAGCTCTACGTCGGGACGTGCGTTGGGCTCTACGTCGGGACATGTGTTGGGCTATACGTCGGGACGTGCGTTGGCCTCTACGTCGGGACGTGCGTTGGCCTCTACGTCGGGATTTAGCTTACTTTCAGCTATACGTCGGGACGTGCGTTGGGCGCTACTTTGGGACGTGCGTTGGGCTCTACGTCGGGACGTGCGTTGGGCTCTACGTCGGGATTTAGCTTACTTTCAGCTCTACGTTGGGACGTGCGTTGGCCTCTACGTCGGGATTTAGCTTACTTTCAGCTCTACGTCGGGACGTGCGTTGGGCTCTACGTCGGGACGTGCGTTGGGCTCTACGTGTGGACGTGCGTTGGGCTCTACGTCTGTAGTTAGCTAACTTTCAGCTCTACGTCGGGACGTGCGTTGGCCTCTACGTCGGTATTTAGCTTACTTTCAGCTCTACGTCGGGACGTGCGTTGGGCTCTACGTCGGGACGTGCGTTGGGCTCTATGTCTGTAGTTAGCTAACTTTCAGCTCTACGTCGGGACGTGCGTTGGGCTCTACGTCGGGACGTGCGTTGGGCTCTACGTCGGGATTTAGCTAACTTTCAGCTCTACGTCGGGACGTGCGTTGGGCTCTACGTCGGGACGTGTGTTGGGCTCTACGTCGGGATTTAGCTTACTTTCAGCTCTACGTTGGGACATGCGTTGGCCTCTGCGTCGGCATTTAGCTTACTTTCAGCTCTACGTCGGGACGTGCGTTGGGCTCTACGTCGGGACGTGCGTTGGGCTCTACGTCGGGACGTGCGTTGGGCTCTACGTCTGTAGTTAGCTAACTTTCAGCTCTACGTCGGGACGTGCGTTGGGCTCTACGTCTGTAGTTAGCTAAATTTCAGCTCTACGTCGGGACGTGCGTTGGGCGCTACGTCGGGACGTGCGTTGGGCTCTACGTCGGGACGTGCGTTGGGCTCTACGTCGGGATTTAGCTTACTTTCAGCTCTACGTCGGGACGTGCGTTGGCCTCTACGTCGGGACGTGCGTTGTCCTCTACGTCGAGACGTGCGTTGTCCTCTACGTCGGGACGTGCGTTGGCCTCTACGTCGGGACGTGCGTTGGCCTCTACGTCGGGATTTAGCTTACTTTCAGCTCTACGTCGGGATGTGCGTTGGGCGCTACGTCGGGACGTGCGTTGGGCGCTACTTCGGGACGTGCGTTGGGCGCTACGTCGGGATTTAGCTTACTTTCAGCTCTACATCGGGACGTGCGTTGGGCTCTACGTCGGGACGTGCGTTGGGCTCTACGTCGGGACGTGCGTTGGGCTCTACGTCTGTAGTTAGCTAACTTTCAGCTCTACGTCGGGACGCGCGTTGGGCTCTTCGTCTGTAGTTAGCTAACTTTCAGCTCTACGTCGGGACGTGCGTTGGGATCTACGTCGGGACGTGCGTTGGGCTCTACGTCGGGATTTAGGTTACTTTCAGCTCTACGTCGGGATGTGCGTTGGGCTCTACGTCGGGACGTGCGTTGGGCTCTACGTCGGGACGTGCGTTGGCCTCTACGTCGGGACGTGCGTTGGGCTCTATGTCGGGACGTGCGTTGGGCTCTACGTCGGGACGTGCGTTGGCCTCTACGTCGGGACGTGCGTTGGCCTCTACGTCGGGATATAGCTTACTTTCAGCTCTACGTTGGGACGTGCGTTGGGCTCTACGTCGGGACACGCGTTGGGCTCTACGTCGGGACGCGCGATGGGCTCTACGTCTGTAGTTAGCTAACTTTCAGCTCTACGTCGGGACGCGCGTTGGGCTCTTCGTCTGTAGTTAGCTAACTTTCAGCTCTACGTCGGGACGTGCGTTGGGATCTACGTCGGGACGTGCGTTGGGCTCTACGTCGGGACGTGCGCTGGCCTCTACGTCGGGACGTGCGTTGGCCTCTACGTCGGGATTTAGCTTAATTTCAGCTCTACGTCAGGACGTGCGTTGGCCTGTACGTCGGGACGTGCGTTGGGTTCTACGTCGGGACGTGCGTTGGGCTCTACGTCTGTATTTAGCTAACTTTCTGCTCTACGTCGGGACGTGCGTTGGGCTCTACGTCTGTAGTTAGCTAACTTTCAGCTCTACGTCGGGACGTGCGTTGGGCTCTACGTCGGGACGTGCGTTGGCCTCTACGTCGGGATTTAGCTTACTTTCAGCTCTACGTCGGGACGTGCATTGGGCGCTACGTCGGGACGTGCGTTGGGCGCTACGTCGGGACGTGCGTTGGGTGGTACTTCGGGATGTGCGTTGGGCGCTACGTCGGGATTTAGCTTACTTTCAGCTCTACGTCGGGACGTGCGTTGGGCTCTACGTCGGGACGTGCGTTGGGCTCTACGTCGGGACGTGCATTGGGCTCTACGTCGGGACGTGCGTTGGGCTCTACGTCGGGATTTAGCTTACTTTCAGCTCTACGTTGGGACGTGCGTTGGCCTCTACGTCGGGACGTGCGTTGGCCTCTACGTCGGGACGTGCGTTGGCCTCTACGTCGGGACGTGCGTTGGCCTCTACGTCGGGATTTAGCTTACTTTCAGCTCTACGTCGGGACGTGCGTTGGGCGCTACGTCGGGACGTGCGTTGGGCGCTACGTCGGGACGTGCGTTGGGCGCTACTTCGGGACGTGCGTTGGGCGCTACGTCGGGATTTAGCTTACTTTCAGCTCTACGTCGGGACGTGCGTTGGGCTCTATGTCGGGACGTGCGTTGGGCTCTACGTCGGGACGTGCGTTGTGCTCTACGTCGGGATTTAGCTTACTTTCAGCTCTACGTCGGGACGTGCGTTGGCCTCTACGTCGGGACGTGCGTTGGCCTCTACGTCGGGATTTAGCTTACTTTCAGCTCTACGTCGGGACGTGCGTTGGCCTCTACGTCGGGACGTGCGTTGGCCTCTACGTCGGGATTTAGCTTACTTTCAGCTCTACGTCGGGACGTGCGTTGGGCTCTACGTCGGGATTTAGCTTACTTTCAGCTCTACGTCGGGACATGCGTTGGGCTCTACGTCGGGACGTGCGTTGGGCTCTACGTCTGTAGTTAGCTAACTTTCAGCTCTACGTCGGGACGTGCGTTGGGCTCTACGTCGCGACGTGAGTTGGGCTCCACGTCGGGACGTGCGTTGGGCTCTACGTCGGGATTTAGCTTACTTTCAGCTCTACGTCAGGACGTGCGTTGGCCTCTACGTCAGCATTTAGCTTTCAGCTCTACGTCGGGACGTGCGTTGCACTCTACGTCGGGACGTGCGTTGGGCTCTACGTCGGGACGTGCGTTGGGCTCTACGTCTGTAGTTAGGTAACTTTCAGCTCTACGTCGGGACGTGTGTTGGGCGCTACGTCGGGACGTGCGTTGGGCTCTACGTCAGGACGTGCTTTGGGCTCTACGTCGGGACGTGCGTTGGGCTCTACGTCGGGATTTAGGTTACTTTCAGCTCTACGTCGGGACGTGCGTTGGCCTCTACGTCGGGACACGCGTTGGGCTCTACGTCGCGACGCGCGTTCGGCTCTACGTCTGTAGTTAGCTAACTTTCAGCTCTACGTCGGGACGCGCGTTGGGCTCTTCGTCTGTAGTTAGCTAACTTTCAGCTCTACGTCGGGACGTGCGTTGGTCTCTACGTCGGGACGTGCGTTGGGCTCTACGTCGGGACGTGCGTTGGGCTCTGCGTCGGGATTTAGCTTACTTTCAGCTCTACGTCGAGACGTGCGTTGGCCTCTACATCGGGACGTGCGTTGGGCTCTACGTCGGGACGTGCGTTGGGCTCTACGTCGGGATTTAGCTTACTTTCAGCTCCACGTCGAGACGTGCGTTGGGCTCTACGTCGGGACACGCGCTGGGCTCTTCGTCGGGACGCGCGTTGGGCTCTACGTCTGTAGTTAGCTAACTTTCAGCTCTACGTCGGGACGCGCGTTGGGCTCTTCGTCTGTAGTTAGCTAACTTTCAGCTCTACGTCGGGACGTGCGTTGGGCTCTACGTCGGGATTTAGCTTACTTTCAGCTCTACGTCGGGACGTGCGTTGGCCTCTACATCGGGACGTGCGTTGGCCTCTATGTCGGGATTTAGCTTACTTTCAGCTCTACGTCGGGACGTGCGTTGGGCTCTACGTCGGGATTTAGTTTACTTTCAGCTCTACGTCGGGACATGCGTTGGGCTCTACGTCGGGACGTGTGTTGGGCTCTACGTCTGTAGTTAGCTAACTTTCAGCTCTACGTCGGGACGTGCGTTGGGCTCTACGTCGGGATTTAGCTTACTTTCAGCTCTACGTCGAGACGTGTGTTGGCCTCTACATCGGGACGTGCGTTGGGCTCTACGTCGGGACGTGCGTTGGGCTCTACGTCAGGATTTAGGTTACTTTCAGCTCTACGTCGGGACGTGCGTTGGCCTCTACGTCGGGACACGCGTTGGGCTCTACGTCGCGACGCGCGTTGGGCTCTACGTCTGTAGTTAGCTAACTTTCAGCTCTACGTCGGGACGTGCGTTGGGCTCTACGTCGGGATTTAGCTTACTTTCAGCTCTACGTCGGGACGTGCGTTGGCCTCTACATCGGGACGTGCGTTGGCCTCTACGTCGGGATTTAGCTTACTTTCAGCTCTACGTCGGGACGTGCGTTGGGCTCTACGTCGGGATTTAGCTTACTTTCAGCTCTACGTCGGGACATGCGTTGGGCTCTACGTCGGGACGTGCGTTGGGCTCTACGTCTGTAGTTAGCTAACTTTCAGCTCTACGTCGGGACGTGCGTTGGGCTCTACGTCGCGACGTGAGTTGGGCTCCACGTCGGGACGTGCGTTGGGCTCTACGTCGGGATTTAGCTTACTTTCAGCTCTACGTCGGGACGTGCGTTGGCCTCTACGTCAGCATTTAGCTTTCAGCTCTACGTCGGGACGTGCGTTGCGCTCTACGTCGGGACGTGCGTTGGGCTCTACGTCGGGACGTGCATTGGGCTATACGTCTGTAGTTAGGTAACTTTCAGCTCTACGTCGGGACGTGTGTTGGGCGCTACGTCGGGACGTGCGTTGGGCTCTACGTCAGGACGTGCTTTGGGCTCTACGTCGGGACGTGCGTTGGGCTCTACGTCGGGATTTAGGTTACTTTCAGCTCTACGTCGGGACGTGCGTTGGCCTCTACGTCGGGACACGCGTTGGGCTCTACGTCGCGACGCGCGTTGGGCTCTACGTCTGTAGTTAGCTAACTTTCAGCTCTACGTCGGGACGCGCGTTGGGCTCTTCGTCTGTAGTTAGCTAACTTTCAGCTCTACGTCGGGACGTGCGTTGGTCTCTACGTCGGGACGTGCGTTGGGCTCTACGTCGGGACGTGCGTTGGGCTCTACGTCGGGATTTAGCTTACTTTCAGCTCTACGTCGAGACGTGCGTTGGCCTCTACATCGGGACGTGCGTTGGGCTCTACGTCGGGACGTGCGTTGGGCTCTACGTCGGGATTTAGCTTACTTTCAGCTCCACGTCGAGACGTGCGTTGGGCTCTACGTCGGGACACGCGCTGGGCTCTACGTCGGGACGCGCGTTGGGCTCTACGTCTGTAGTTAGCTAACTTTCAGCTCTACGTCGGGACGCGCGTTGGGCTCTTCGTCTGTAGTTAGCTAACTTTCAGCTCTACGTCGGGACGTGCGTTGGGCTCTACGTCGGGACGTCCGTTGGGCTCTACGTCGGGACGTGCGTTGGGCTCTACGTCGGGATTTAGCTTACTTTCAGCTCTACGTCGAGACGTGCGTTGGCCTCTACGTCGGGACGTGCGTTGGCCTCTACATCGGGACGTGCGTTGGCCTCTACGTCGGGACGTGCGTTGGCCTCTACGTCGGGATTTAGCTTACTTTCAGCTCTACGTCGGGACGTGCGTTGGGCTCTACGTCGGGACGTGCGTTGGGCTCTACGTCTGTAGTTAGCTAACTTTCAGCTCTACGTCGGGACGCGCGTTGGGCTCTTCGTCTGTAGTTAGCTAAATTTCAGCTCTACGTCGGGACGTGCGTTGGGCTCTACGTCGGGACGTGCGTTGGGCTCTACGTCGGGACGTGCGTTGGGCTCTACGTCGGGACGTGCGTTGGGTTCTACGTCGGGACGTGCGTTGAGCTCTACGTCGGGATTTAGCTTACTTTCAGCTCTACGTCGGGACGCGCGTTAGGCTCTACGTCGGGACGTGCGTTGGGCTCTACGTCGGGACGTGCGTTGGGCTCTACGTCGGGATTTAGCTTACTTTCAGGTCTACGTCGGGACGTGCGTTGGGCTCTACTTCGGGACGTGCGTTGGGCTCTACGTCTGTAGTTAGCTAACATTCAACTCTACGTTGGGACGTGCGTTGGGCTCTACGTCTGTAGTTAGCTAACTTTCAGCTCTACGTCGGGACGTGCGTTGGGCTCTACATCTGTAGTTAGCTAACTTTCAGCTCTACGTCGGGACGTGCGTTGGGCGCTACGTCGGAACGTGCGTTGGGCTCTACGTCGGGACGTGCGTTGGGCTCTACGTCGGGACGTGCGTTGGGCTCTACGTCGGGACGTGCGTTGGGCTCTACGTCGGGATTTAGCTTACTTTCAGCTCTACGTCAGGACGTGCTTTGGCCTCTACGTCGGGACGTGCGTTGGCCTCTACGTCGGGACGTGCGTTGGCCTCTACGTCGGGATTTAGCTTACTTTCAGCTCTACGTCGGGACGTGCGTTGGCCTCTACGTCGGCATTTAGCTTACTTTCAGCTCTACGTCGGGACGTGCGTTGGGCTCTACGTCGGGACGTGCGTTGGGCTCTACGTCGGGACGTGCGTTGGGTTCTACGTCGGGACGTGCGTTGAGCTCTACGTCGGGATTTAGCTTACTTTCAGCTCTACGTCGGGACGCGCGTTAGGCTCTACGTCGGGACGTGCGTTGGGCTCTACGTCGGGACGTGCGTTGGGCTCTACGTCGGGATTTAGCTTACTTTCAGGTCTACGTCGGGACGTGCGTTGGGCTCTACTTCGGGACGTGCGTTGGGCTCTACGTCTGTAGTTAGCTAACATTCAACTCTACGTTGAAACGTGCGTTGGGCTCTACGTCTGTAGTTAGCTAACTTTCAGCTCTACGTCGGGACGTGCGTTGGGCTCTACATCTGTAGTTAGCTAACTTTCAGCTCTACGTCGGGACGTGCGTTGGGCGCTACGTCGGAACGTGCGTTGGGCTCTACGTCGGGACGTGCGTTGGGCTCTACGTCGGGACGTGCGTTGGGCTCTACGTCGGGACGTGCGTTGGGCTCTACGTCGGGATTTAGCTTACTTTCAGCTCTACGTCAGGACGTGCTTTGGCCTCTACGTCGGGACGTGCGTTGGCCTCTACGTCGGGACGTGCGTTGGCCTCTACGTCGGGATTTAGCTTACTTTCAGCTCTACGTCGGGACGTGCGTTGGCCTCTACGTCGGCATTTAGCTTACTTTCAGCTCTACGTCGGGACGTGCGTTGGGCTCTACGTCGGGACGTGCGTTGGGCTCTACGTCGGGACGTGCGTTGGGTTCTACGTCGGGACGTGCGTTGGGCTCTACGTCTGTAGTTAGCTAACTTTCTGCTCTACGTCGGGACGTGCGTTGGGCTGTACGTCTGTAGTTAGCTAACTTTCAGCTCTACGTCGAGACGTGCGTTGGCCTCTACGTCGGGACGTGCGTTGGCCTCTACATCGGGACGTGCGTTGGCCTCTACGTCGGGACGTGCGTTGGCCTCTACGTCGGGATTTAGCTTACTTTCAGCTCTACGTCGGGACGTGCGTTGGGCTCTACGTCGGGACGTGCGTTGGGCTCTTCGTCTGTAGTTAGGTAACTTTCAGCTCTACGTCGGGACGCGCGTTGGGCTCTTCGTCTGTAGTTAGCTAACTTTCAGCTCTACGTCGGGACGTGCGTTGGGCTCTACGTCGGGACGTGCGTTGGGCTCTACGTCGGGACGTGCGTTGGGTTCTACGTCGGGACGTGCGTTGAGCTCTACGTCGGGATTTAGCTTACTTTCAGCTCTACGTCGGGACGCGCGTTAGGCTCTACGTCGGGACGTGCGTTGGGCTCTACGTCGGGACGTGCGTTGGGCTCTACGTCGGGATTTAGCTTACTTTCAGGTCTACGTCGGGACGTGCGTTGGGCTCTACTTCGGGACGTGCGTTGGGCTCTACGTCTGTAGTTAGCTAACATTCAACTCTACGTTGGGACGTGCGTTGGGCTCTACGTCTGTAGTTAGCTAACTTTCAGCTCTACGTCGGGACGTGCGTTGGGCTCTACATCTGTAGTTAGCTAACTTTCAGCTCTACGTCGGGACGTGCGTTGGGCGCTACGTCGGAACGTGCGTTGGGCTCTACGTCGGGACGTGCGTTGGGCTCTACGTCGGGACGTGCGTTGGGCTCTACGTCGGGATTTAGCTTACTTTCAGCTCTACGTCGGGACGTGCTTTGGCCTCTACGTCGGGATGTGCGTTGGCCTCTACGTCGGGACGTGCGTTGGGCTCTACGTCGGGATTTAGCTTACTTTCAGCTCTACGTCGGGACGTGCGTTGGCCTCTACGTCGGCATTTAGCTTACTTTCAGCTCTACGTCGGGACGTGCGTTGGGCTCTACGTCGGGACGTGCGTTGGGTTCTACGTCGGGACGTGCGTTGGGCTCTACGTCTGTATTTAGCTAACTTTCTGCTCTACGTCGGGACGTGCGTTGGGCTGTACGTCTGTAGTTAGCTAACTTTCAGCTCTACGTCGGGACGTGCGTTGGGCGCTATGTCGGGACGTGCGTTGGGCTCTACGTCGGGACGTGCGTTGGGCTCTACGTCGGGATTTAGCTTCCTTTCAGCTCTACGTCGGGACGTGCGTTGGGCTCTACGTCGGGACGTGCGTTCGGCTCTACGTTGGGACGTGCGTTGGGCTCTACGTCTGTAGTTAGCTAACTTTCTGCTCTACGTCGGGACGTGCGTTGGGCTCTACGTCTGTAGTTAGGTAACTTTCAGCTCTACGTCGGGACGTGCGTTGGGCTCTACGTCGGGATGTGCGTTGGGCTCTACGTCGGGACATGCGTTGGGTTCTACGTCGGGACGTGCGTTGAGCTCTACGTCGGGACGTGCGTTGAGCTCTACGTCGGGATTTAGCTTACTTTCAGCTCTACGTCGGGACGTGCGTTAGGCTCTACGTCGGGACGTGCGTTGGCCTCTACGTCGGGACGTGCGTTGGGCTCTACGTCGGGATTTAGCTTACTTTCAGGTCTACGTCGGGACGTGCGTTGGGCTCTACGTCGGGATTTAGCTTCCTTTCAGCTCTACGTCGGGACGTGCGTTGGCCTCTACGTCGGCATTTAGCTTACTTTCAGCTCTACGTCGGGACGTGCGTTGGGCTCTACGTCGGGACGTGCGTTGGGCTCTACGTCGGGACGTGCGTTGGGCTCTACGTCTGTAGTTAGCTAACTTTCTGCTCTACGTCGGGACGTGCGTTGGGCTCTACGTCTGTAGTTAGGTAACTTTCAGCTCTACGTCGGGACGTGCGTTGGGCGCTACGTCGGGACGTGCGTTGGGCTCTACGTCGGGATGTGCGTTGGGCTCTACGTCGGGACGTGCGTTGGGCTCTACGTCGGGACGTGCGTTGGGCTCTACGTCGGGATTTAGCTTCCTTTCAGCTCTACGTCGGGACGTGCGTTGGGCTCTACGTCGGGACGTGCGTTGGGCTCTACGTTGGGACGTGCGTTGGGCTCTACGTCTGTAGTTAGCTAACTTTCTGCTCTACGTCGGGACGCGCGTTGGGCTCTTCGTCTGTAGTTAGCTAACTTTCAGCTCTACGTCGGGACGTGCGTTGGGCTCTACGTCGCGACGTGCGTTGGGCTCTACGTCGGGACGTGCGTTGGGTTCTACGTCGGGACGTGCGTTGGGCTCTACGTCTGTATTTAGCTAACTTTCTGCTCTACGTCGGGACGTGCGTTGGGCTGTACGTCTGTAGTTAGCTAACTTTCAGCTCTACGTCGGGACGTGCGTTGGGCGCTATGTCGGGACGTGCGTTGGGCTCTACGTCGGGACGTGCGTTGGGCTCTACGTCGGGATTTAGCTTCCTTTCAGCTCTACGTCGGGACGTGCGTTGGGCTCTACGTCGGGACGTGCGTTCGGCTCTACGTTGGGACGTGCGTTGGGCTCTACGTCTGTAGTTAGCTAACTTTCTGCTCTACGTCGGGACGTGCGTTGGGCTCTACGTCTGTAGTTAGGTAACTTTCAGCTCTACGTCGGGACGTGCGTTGGGCTCTACGTCGGGATGTGCGTTGGGCTCTACGTCGGGACGTGCGTTGGGTTCTACGTCGGGACGTGCGTTGAGCTCTACGTCGGGACGTGCGTTGAGCTCTACGTCGGGATTTAGCTTACTTTCAGCTCTACGTCGGGACGTGCGTTAGGCTCTACGTCGGGACGTGCGTTGGCCTCTACGTCGGGACGTGCGTTGGGCTCTACGTCGGGATTTAGCTTACTTTCAGGTCTACGTCGGGACGTGCGTTGGGCTCTACGTCGGGATTTAGCTTCCTTTCAGCTCTACGTCGGGACGTGCGTTGGCCTCTACGTCGGCATTTAGCTTACTTTCAGCTCTACGTCGGGACGTGCGTTGGGCTCTACGTCGGGACGTGCGTTGGGCTCTACGTCGGGACGTGCGTTGGGCTCTACGTCTGTAGTTAGCTAACTTTCTGCTCTACGTCGGGACGTGCGTTGGGCTCTACGTCTGTAGTTAGGTAACTTTCAGCTCTATGTCGGGACGTGCGTTGGGCGCTACGTCGGGACGTGCGTTGGGCTCTACGTCGGGATGTGCGTTGGGCTCTACGTCGGGACGTGCGTTGGGCTCTACGTCGGGACGTGCGTTGGGCTCTACGTCGGGATTTAGCTTCCTTTCAGCTCTACGTCGGGACGTGCGTTGGGCTCTACGTCGGGACGTGCGTTGGGCTCTACGTTGGGACGTGCGTTGGGCTCTACGTCTGTAGTTAGCTAACTTTCTGCTCTACGTCGGGACGCGCGTTGGGCTCTTCGTCTGTAGTTAGCTAACTTTCAGCTCTACGTCGGGACGTGCGTTGGGCTCTACGTCGCGACGTGCGTTGGGCTCTACGTCGGGATTTAGCTTACTTTCAGGTCTACGTCGGGACGTGCGTTGGGTCTACGTCGGGACGTGCGTTGGGCTCTACGTCTGTAGTTAGCTAACTTTCAACTCTATGTTGGGACGTGCGTTGGGCTCTACGTCTGTAGTTAGCTAACTTTCAGCTCTACGTCGGGACGTGCGTTGGGCTCTATGTCGGGACGTGCGTTGGGCTCTACGTCGGGACGTGCGTTGGGCTCCACGTCGGGATTTAGCTTCTTTCAGCTCTACGTCGGGACGTGCGTTGGCCTCTACGTCGGGACGTGCGTTGGCCTCTACGTCGGGATTTAGCTTACTTTCAGCTCTACGTCAGGACGTGCGTTGGCCTCTACGTCGGGACACGCGTTGGGCTCTACGTCGCGACGCGCGTTGGGCTCTACGTCTGTAGTTAGCTAACTTTCAGCTCTACGTCGGGACGCGCGTTGGGCTCTTCGTCTGTAGTTAGCTAACTTTCAGCTCTACGTCGGGACGCGCGTTGGGCTCTTCGTCTGTAGTTAGCTAACTTTCAGTTCTACGTCGGGACGTGCGTTGGGCTCTACGTCGGGACGTGCGTTGGGCTCTACGTCGGGACGTGTGTTGGGTTCTACGTCGGGACGTGCGTTGAGCTCTACGTCGGGATTTAGCTTACTTTCAGCTCTACGTCGGGACGCGCGTTAGGCTCTACGTCGGGACGTGCGTTGGGCTCTACGTCGGGACGTGCGTTGGCCTCTACGTCGGGATTTAGCTTACTTTCAGGTCTACGTCGGGACGTGCGTTGGGCTCTGCGTCGGGACGTGCGTTGGGCTCTATGTCTGTAGTTAGCTAACTTTCAACTCTACGTTGGGACGTGCGTAGGGCTCTACGTCTGTAGTTAGCTAACTTTCAGCTCTACGTCGGGACGTGCGTTGGGCTCTACATCTGTAGTTAGCTAACTTTCAGCTCTACGTCGGGACGTGCGTTGGGCGCTACGTCGGAACGTGCGTTGGGCTCTACGTCGGGACGTGCGTTGGGCTCTACACCGGGACGTGCGTTGGACTCTACGTTGGGACGTGCGTTGGGCTCTACGTCGGGATTTAGCTTACTTTCAGCTCTACGTCGGGACGTGCGTTGGCCTCTACGTCGGGACGTGCGTAGCCTCTACGTCGGGACGTGCGTTGGCCTCTACGTCGGGACGTGCGTTGGCCTCTACGTCGGGATTTAGCTTACTTTCAGCTCTACGTCGGGACGTGCGTTGGGCGCTACGTCGGGACGTGCGTTGGGCGCTACTTCATGACGTGCGTTGGGCGCTACGTCGGGATTTAGCTTACTTTCAGCTCTACGACGGGACGTGCGTTGGGCTCTATGTCGGGACGTGCGTTGGGCTCTACGTCGGGACGTGCGTTGGGCTCCACGTCGGGATTTAGCTTCTTTCAGCTCTACGTCGGGACGTGCGTTGGCCTCTACGTCGGGACGTGCGTTGGCCTCTACGTCGGGATTTAGCTTACTTTCAGCTCTACGTCAGGACGTGCGTTGGCCTCTACGTCGGGACACGCGTTGGGCTCTACGTCGCGACGCGCGTTGGGCTCTACGTCTGTAGTTAGCTAACTTTCAGCTCTACGTCGGGACGCGCGTTGGGCTCTTCGTCTGTAGTTAGCTAACTTTCAGCTCTACGTCGGGACGTGCGTTGGGCTCTACGTCGCGACGTGCGTTGGGCTCTACGTCGGGACGTGCGTTGGGCTCTACGTCGGGATTTAGCTTACTTTCAGCTCTACGTCGGGACGTGCATTGGGCGCTACGTCGGGACGTGCGTTGGGCTCTACGTCGGGACGTGCGTTGGGTTCTACGTCGGGACGTGCGTTGGGCTCTACGTCTGTAGTTAGCTAACTTTCTGCTCTACGTCGGGACGTGCGTTGGGCTCTACGTCTGTAGTTAGCTAACTTTCAGCTCTACGTCGGGACGTGCGTTGGGCGCTATGTCGGGACGTGCGTTGGGCTCTACATCGGGACGTGCGTTGGGCTTTACGTCGGGATTTAGCTTACTTTCAGCTCTACGTCGGGACGTGCGTTGGGCTCTACGTCGGGACGTGCGTTGGGCTCTACGTCGGGACGTGCGTTGGGCTCTACGTCTGTAGTTAGGTAACTTTCAGCTCTACGTCGGGACGTGCGTTGGGCGCTACGTCGGGACGTGCGTTGGGCTCTACGTCGGGACGTGCGTTGGGCTCTACATCGGGATGTGCGTTGGGCTCTACGTCGGGATTTAGCTTACTTTCAGCTCTACGTCGGGACGTGCGTTGGGCTCTACGTCGGGACGTGCGTTGGGCTCTACGTCGGGACACGCGTTGGGCTCTACGTCGGGACGCGCTTTGGGCTCTACGTCTGTAGTTAGCTAACTTTCAGCTCTACGTCGGGACGCTCGTTGGGCTGTTCGTCTGTAGTTAGCTAACTTTCAGCTCTACGTCGGGACGTGCGTTGGGCTCTACGTCGGGACGTGCGTTGGGCTCTACGTCGGGACGTGTGTTGGGTTCTACGTCGGGACATGCGTTGAGCTCTACGTCGGGATTTAGCTTACTTTCAGCTCTACGTCGGGACGCGCGTTAGGCTCTACGTCGGGACGTGCGTTGGGCTCTACGTCGGGACGTGCGTTGGGCTCTACGTCGGGATTTAGCTTACTTTCAGGTCTACGTCGGGACGTGCGTTGGGCTCTGCGTCGGGACGTGCGTTGGGCTCTACGTCTGTAGTTAGCTAACTTTCAACTCTACGTTGGGACGTGCGTTGGGCTCTACGTCTGTAGTTAGCTAACTTTCAGCTCTACGTCGGGACGTGCGTTGGGCTCTACATCTGTAGTTAGCTAACTTTCAGCTCTACGTCGGGACGTGCGTTGGGCGCTACGTCGGAACGTGCGTTGGGCTCTACGTCGGGACGTGCGTTGGGCTCTACACCGGGACGTGCGTTGGACTCTACGTCGGGACGTGCGTTGGGCTCTACGTCGGGATTTAGCTTACTTTCAGCTCTACGTCGGGACGTGCGTTGGCCTCTACGTCGGGACGTGCGTTGGCCTCTACGTCGGGATTTATCTTACTTTCAGCTCTACGTCGGGACGTGCGTTGGCCTCTACATGCGGACGTGCGTTGGCCTCTACGTCGGGATTTAGCTTACTTTCAGCTCTACGTCGGATCGTGCGTTGGACTCTACGTCGGGATTTAGCTTACTTTCAGCTCTACGTCGGGACGTGCGTTGGGCTCTACGTCGGGACGTGAGTTGGGCTCCACGTCGGGACGTGCGTTGGGCTCTACGTCGGGATTTAGCTTACTTTCAGCTCTACGTCGGGACGTCCGTTGGCCTCTACGTCGGCATTTAGCTTTCAGCTCTACGTCGGGACGTGCGTTGTGCTCTACGTCGGGACGTGCGTTGGGCTCTACGTCGGGACGTGCGTTGGGCTCTACGTCGGGACGTGCGTTGGGCTCTACGTCTGTAGTTAGCTAACTTTCAGCTCTACGTCGGGACGTGCGTTGGGCGCTACGTCGGGACGTGCGTTGGGTTCTACGTCGGGACGTGCGTTGGGCTCTACGTCTGTAGTTAGCTAACTTTCAGCTCTACGTCGGGACGCGCGTTGTGCTCTACGTCGGGACGTGCGTTGGGCTCTACGTCGGGATTTAGCTTACTTTCAGCTCTACGTCAGGACGTGCATTGGGCGCTACGTCGGGACGTGCGTTGGGATCTACGTCGGGACGTGCGTTGGGTTCTACGTCGGGACGTGCGTTGGGCTCTACGTCTGTAGTTAGCTAACTTTCTGCTCTACGTCGGGACGTGCGTTGGGCTCTACGTCTGTAGTTAGCTAACTTTCAGCTCTACGTCGGGACGTGCGTTGGGCGCTATATCGGGACGTGCGTTGGGCTCTACGTCCGGACGTGCGTTGGGCTCTACGTCAGGATTTAGCTTACTTTCAGCTCTACGTCGGGACGTGCGTTGGGCTCTACGTCGGGACGTGCGTTGGGCTCTACGTCGGGATGTGCGTTGGGCTCTACGTCTGTAGTTAGCTAACTTTCTGCTCTACGTCGGGACGTGCGTTGGGCTCTACGTCTGTAGTTAGGTAACTTTCAGCTCTACGTCGGGACGTGCGTTGGGCGCTACGTCGGGACGTGCGTTGGGCTCTACGTCGGGACGTGCGTTGGGCTCTAAGTCGGGACGTGCGTTGGGCTCTACCTCGGGATTTAGCTTACTTTCAGCTCTACGTCGAGACGTGCGTTGGCCTCTACGTCGGGACGTGCGTTGGCCTCTACATCGGGACGTGCGTTGGGCTCTACGTCGGGACGTGCGTTGGGCTCTACGTCGGGATTTAGCTTACTTTCAGCTCTACGTCGGGACGTGCGTTGGGCTCTACGTCGGGACGTGCGTTGGGCTCTGCGTCGGGACACGCGTTGGGCTCTACGTCGGGACGCGCGTTGGGCTCTACGTCTGTAGTTAGCTAACTTTCAGCTCTGCGTCGGGACGCGCGTTGGGCTCTTCGTCTGTAGTTAGCTAACTTTCAGCTCTACGTCGGGACGTGCGTTGGGCTCTACGTTGGGACATGCGTTGGGCTCTACGTCGAGACGTGCGTTGGGTTCTACGTCGGGACGTGCGTTGAGCTCTACGTCGGGATTTAGCTTACTTTCAGCTCTACGTCGGGACGTGCGTTAGGCTCTACGTCGGGACGTGCGTTGGGCTCTACGTCTGTAGTTAGCTAACTTTCTGCTCTACGTCGGGACGTGCGTTGGGCTCTACGTCTGTAGTTAGCTAACTTTCAGCTCTACGTCGGGACGTGCGTTGGGCGCTATGTCGGGACGTGCGTTGGGCTCTACGTCGGGACGTGCGTTGGGCTCTACGTCGGGATTTAGCTTACTTTCAGCTCTACGTCGGGACGTGCGTTGGGCTCTACGTCGGGACGTGCATTGGGCTCTACATCGGGACGTGCGTTGGGCTCTACGTCTGTAGTTAGGTAACTTTCAGCTCTACGTCGGGACGTGCGTTGGGCGCTACGTCGGGACGTGCGTTGGGCTCTACGTCGGGACGTGCGTTGGGCTCTAAGTCGGGACGTGCGTTGGGCTCTACGTCGGGATTTAGCTTACTTTCAGCTCTACGTCGAGACGTGCGTTGGCCTCTACGTCGGGACGTGCGTTGGCCTCTACGTCGGGACGTGCGTTGGCCTCTACATCGGGACGTGCGTTGGGCTCTACGTCGGGACGTGCGTTGAGCTCTACGTCGGGATTTAGCTTACTTTCAGATCTACGTCGGGACGTGCGTTGGGCTCTACGTCGGGACGTGCGTTGGGCTCTACGTCGGGACGCGCTTTGGGCTCTACGTCTGTAGTTAGCTAACTTTCAGCTCTACGTCGGGACGCTCGTTGGGCTGTTCGTCTGTAGTTAGCTAACTTTCAGCTCTACGTCGGGACGTGCGTTGGGCTCTACGTCGGGACGTGCGTTGGGCTCTACGTCGGGACGTGTGTTGGGTTCTACGTCGGGACGTGCGTTGGGCTCTACGTCGGGATTTAGCTTACTTTCAGATCTACGTCGGGACGTGCGTTGGGCTCTACGTCGGGACGTGCGTTGGGCTCTACGTCGGGACGCGCTTTGGGCTCTACGTCTGTAGTTAGCTAACTTTCAGCTCTACGTCGGGACGCTCGTTGGGCTGTTCGTCTGTAGTTAGCTAACTTTCAGCTCTACGTCGGGACGCGCGTTAGGCTCTACGTCGGGACGTGCGTTGGGCTCTACGTCGGGACGTGCGTTGGGCTCTACGTCGGGATTTAGCTTACTTTCAGGTCTACGTCGGGACGTGCGTTGGGCTCTGCGTCGGGACGTGCGTTGGGCTCTACGTCTGTAGTTAGCTAACTTTCAGCTCTACGTCGGGACGTGCGTTGGGCTCTACATCTGTAGTTAGCTAACTTTCAGCTCTACGTCGGGACGTGCGTTGGGCGCTACGTCGGAACGTCCGTTGGGCTCTACGTCGGGACGTGCGTTGGGCTCTACACCGGGACGTGCGTTGGACTCTACGTCGGGACGTGCGTTGGGCTCTACGTCGGGATTTAGCTTACTTTCAGCTCTACGTCGGGACGTGCGTTGGCCTCTACGTCGGGACGTGCGTAGCCTCTACGTCGGGACGTGCGTTGGCCTCTACGTCGGGACGTGCGTTGGCCTCTACGTCGGGATTTAGCTTACTTTCAGCTCTACGTCGGGACGTGCGTTGGGCGCTACGTCGGGACGTGCGTTGGGCTCTACTTCATGACGTGCGTTGGGCGCTACGTCGGGATTTAGCTTACTTTCAGCTCTACGTCGGGACGTGCGTTGGGCTCTACGTCTAGACGTGCGTTGGGCTCTACGTCGGGACGTGCGTTGGGCTCTACGTCGGGATTTAGCTTACTTTCAGCTCTACGTCGGGACGTGCGTTGGCCTCTACGTCGGGACGTGCGTTGGCCTCTACGTCGGGATTTATCTTACTTTCAGCTCTACGTCGGGATGTGCGTTGGCCTCTACATCGGGACGTGCGTTGGCCTCTACGTCGGGATTTAGCTTACTTTCAGCTCTACGTCGGATCGTGCGTTGGACTCTACGTCGGGATTTAGCTTACTTTCAGCTCTACGTCGGGACGTGCGTTGGGCTCTACGTCGGGACGTGAGTTGGGCTCCACGTCGGGACGTGCGTTGGGCTCTACGTCGGGATTTAGCTTACTTTCAGCTCTACGTCGGGACGTCCGTTGGCCTCTACGTCGGCATTTAGCTTTCAGCTCTACGTCGGGACGTGCGTTGGGCTCTACGTCGGGACGTGCGTTGGGCTCTACGTCGGGACGTGCGTTGGGCTCTACGTCGGGACGTGCGTTGGGCTCTACGTCTGTAGTTAGCTAACTTTCAGCTCTACGTCGGGACGTGCGTTGGGCGCTACGTCGGGACGTGCGTTGGGTTCTACGTCGGGACGTGCGTTGGGCTCTACGTCTGTAGTTAGCTAACTTTCAGCTCTACGTCGGGACGTGCGTTGGGCTCTACGTCGGGATTTAGCTTACTTTCAGCTCTACGTCGGGACGTGCATTGGGCGCTACGTCGGGACGTGCGTTGGGATCTACGTCGGGACGTGCGTTGGGTTCTACGTCGGGACGTGCGTTGGGCTCTACGTCTGTAGTTAGCTAACTTTCTGCTCTACGTCGGGACGTGCGTTGGGCTCTACGTCTGTAGTTAGCTAACTTTCAGCTCTACGTCGGGACGTGCGTTGGGCGCTATATCGGGACGTGCGTTGGGCTCTACGTCGGGACGTGCATTGGGCTCTACGTCAGGATTTAGCTTACTTTCAGCTCTACGTCGGGACGTGCGTTGGGCTCTACGTCGGGACGTGTGTTGGGCTCTACGTCGGGATGTGCGTTGGGCTCTACGTCTGTAGTTAGCTAACTTTCTGCTCTACGTCGGGATGTGCGTTGGGCTCTACGTCTGTAGTTAGGTAACTTTCAGCTCTACGTCGGGACGTGCGTTGGGCGCTACGTCGGGACGTGCGTTGGGCTCTACGTCGGGACGTGCGTTGGGCTCTAAGTCGGGACGTGCGTTGGGCTCTACCTCGGGATTTAGCTTACTTTCAGCTCTACGTCGAGACGTGCGTTGGCCTCTACGTCGGGACGTGCATTGGCCTCTACATCGGGACGTGCGTTGGGCTCTACGTCGGGACGTGCGTTGGGCTCTACGTCGGGATTTAGCTTACTTTCAGCTCTACGTCGGGACGTGCGTTGGGCTCTACGTCGGGACGTGCGTTGGGCTCTGCGTCGGGACACGCGTTGGGCTCTACGTCGGGACGCGCGTTGGGCTCTACGTCTGTAGTTAGCTAACTTTCAGCTCTGCGTCGGGACGCGCGTTGGGCTCTTCGTCTGTAGTTAGCTAACTTTCAGCTCTACGTCGGGACGTGCGTTGGGCTCTACGTTGGGACATGCGTTGGGCTCTACGTCGAGACGTGCGTTGGGTTCTACGTCGGGACGTGCGTTGAGCTCTACGTCGGGATTTAGCTTACTTTCAGCTCTACGTCGGGACGTGCGTTAGGCTCTACGTCGGGACGTGCGTTGGGCTCTACGTCGGGACGTGCGTTGGGCTCTACGTCGGGATTTAGCTTACTTTCAGGTCTACGTCGGGACGTGCGTTGGGCTCTACGTCGGGACGTGCGTTGGGCTCTACGTCTGTAGTTAGCTAACTTTCAACTCTACGTTGGGACGTGCGTTGGGCTCTACGTCTGTAGTTAGCTAACTTTCAGCTCTACGTCGGGACGTGCGTTGGGCGCTACGTCGGAACGTGCGTTGGGCTCTACGTCGGGACGTGCGTTGGGCTCTACGTCGGGACGTGCGTTGGGCTCTACGTCGGGATTTAGCTTACTTTCAGCTCTACATCGAGACGTGCGTTGGGCGCTACGTCGGGACGTGCGTTGGGCGCTACTTCGGGACGTGCGTTGGGCGCTACGTCGGGATTTAGCTTACTTTCAGCTCTACGTCGGGACGTGCGTTGGGCTCTACGTCGGGACGTGCGTTGGGCTCTACGTCGGGACGTGCGTTGGGCTCTACGTCGGGATTTAGCTTACTTTCAGCTCTACGTCGGGACGTGCGTTGGCCTCTGCGTCGGGACGTGCGTTGGCCTCTACGTCGGGATTTATCTTACTTTCAGCTCTACGTCGGGACGTGCGTTGGCCTCTACATCGGGACGTGCGTTGGCCTCTACGTCGGGATTTAGCTTACTTTCAGCTCTACGTCGGATCGTGCGTTGGGCTCTACGTCGGGATTTAGCTTACTTTCAGCTCTACGTCGGGACGTGCGTTGGGCTCTACGTCGGGACGTGCGTTGGGCTCTACGTCTGTAGTTAGTTAACTTTCAGCTCTACGTCGGGACGTGCGTTGGGCTCTACGTCGGGACGTGAGTTGGGCTCCACGTCGGGACGTGCGTTGGGCTCTACGTCGGGATTTAGCTTACTTTCAGCTCTACGTCGGGACGTGCGTTGGCCTCTACGTCGGCATTTAGCTTTCAGCTCTACGTCGGGACTTGCGTTGGGCTCTACGTCGGGACGTGCGTTGGGCTCTACGTCGGGACGTGCGTTGGGCTCTACGTCGGGACGTGCGTTGGGTTCTACGTCGGGACGTGCGTTGGGCTCTACGTCTGTAGTTAGCTAACTTTCTGCTCTACGTCGGGACGTGCGTTGGGCTCTATTTCTGTAGATAGGTAACTTTCAGCTCTACGTCGGGACGTGCGTTGGGCGGTACGTCGGGACGTGCGTTGGGCTCTACGTCGGGACGTGCGTTGGGCTCTACGTCGGGACGTGCGTTGGGCTCTACGTCGGGATTTAGGTTACTTTCAGATCTACGTCGGGACGTGCGTTGGCCTCTACGTCGGGACACGCGTTGGGCTCTACGTCGCGACGCGCGTTGGGCTCTACGTCTGTAGTTAGCTAACTTTCAGCTCTACGTCGGGACGCGCGTTGGGCTCTTCGTCTGTAGTTACCTAACTTTCAGCTCTACGTCGGGACGTGCGTTGGGCTCTACGTCGGGACGTGCGTTGGGCTCTACGTCGGGATTTAGCTTACTTTCAGCTCTACGTCGGGACGTGCGTTGGGCTCTACGTCGGGACGTGCGTTGGGCTCTACGTCGGGACGTGCGTTGGGTTCTACGTCGGGACGTGCGTTGGGTTCTACGTCGGGACGTGCGTTGGGCTCTACGTCTGTAGTTAGCTAACTTTCAGCTCTACGTCGGGACGTGCGTTGGGCGCTACGTCGGGACGTGCGTTGGGTTCTACGTCGGGACGTGCGTTGGGCTCTACGTCTGTAGTTAGCTAACTTTCAGCTCTACGTCGGGACGTGCGTTGGGCTCTACGTCGGGATTTAGCTTACTTTCAGCTCTACGTCGGGACGTGCATTGGGCGCTACGTCGGGACGTGCGTTGGGATCTACGTCGGGACGTGCGTTGGGTTCTACGTCGGGACGTGCGTTGGGCTCTACGTCTGTAGTTAGCTAACTTTCTGCTCTACGTCGGGACGTGCGTTGGGCTCTACGTCTGTAGTTAGCTAACTTTCAGCTCTACGTCGGGACGTGCGTTGGGCGCTATATCGGGACGTGCGTTGGGCTCTACGTCGGGACGTGCATTGGGCTCTACGTCAGGATTTAGCTTACTTTCAGCTCTACGTCGGGACGTGCGTTGGGCTCTACGTCGGGACGTGTGTTGGGCTCTACGTCGGGATGTGCGTTGGGCTCTACGTCTGTAGTTAGCTAACTTTCTGCTCTACGTCGGGATGTGCGTTGGGCTCTACGTCTGTAGTTAGGTAACTTTCAGCTCTACGTCGGGACGTGCGTTGGGCGCTACGTCGGGACGTGCGTTGGGCTCTACGTCGGGACGTGCGTTGGGCTCTAAGTCGGGACGTGCGTTGGGCTCTACCTCGGGATTTAGCTTACTTTCAGCTCTACGTCGAGACGTGCGTTGGCCTCTACGTCGGGACGTGCATTGGCCTCTACATCGGGACGTGCGTTGGGCTCTACGTCGGGACGTGCGTTGGGCTCTACGTCGGGATTTAGCTTACTTTCAGCTCTACGTCGGGACGTGCGTTGGGCTCTACGTCGGGACGTGCGTTGGGCTCTGCGTCGGGACACGCGTTGGGCTCTACGTCGGGACGCGCGTTGGGCTCTACGTCTGTAGTTAGCTAACTTTCAGCTCTGCGTCGGGACGCGCGTTGGGCTCTTCGTCTGTAGTTAGCTAACTTTCAGCTCTACGTCGGGACGTGCGTTGGGCTCTACGTTGGGACATGCGTTGGGCTCTACGTCGAGACGTGCGTTGGGTTCTACGTCGGGACGTGCGTTGAGCTCTACGTCGGGATTTAGCTTACTTTCAGCTCTACGTCGGGACGTGCGTTAGGCTCTACGTCGGGACGTGCGTTGGGCTCTACGTCGGGACGTGCGTTGGGCTCTACGTCGGGATTTAGCTTACTTTCAGGTCTACGTCGGGACGTGCGTTGGGCTCTACGTCGGGACGTGCGTTGGGCTCTACGTCTGTAGTTAGCTAACTTTCAACTCTACGTTGGGACGTGCGTTGGGCTCTACGTCTGTAGTTAGCTAACTTTCAGCTCTACGTCGGGACGTGCGTTGGGCGCTACGTCGGAACGTGCGTTGGGCTCTACGTCGGGACGTGCGTTGGGCTCTACGTCGGGACGTGCGTTGGGCTCTACGTCGGGATTTAGCTTACTTTCAGCTCTACATCGAGACGTGCGTTGGGCGCTACGTCGGGACGTGCGTTGGGCGCTACTTCGGGACGTGCGTTGGGCGCTACGTCGGGATTTAGCTTACTTTCAGCTCTACGTCGGGACGTGCGTTGGGCTCTACGTCGGGACGTGCGTTGGGCTCTACGTCGGGACGTGCGTTGGGCTCTACGTCGGGATTTAGCTTACTTTCAGCTCTACGTCGGGACGTGCGTTGGCCTCTGCGTCGGGACGTGCGTTGGCCTCTACGTCGGGATTTATCTTACTTTCAGCTCTACGTCGGGACGTGCGTTGGCCTCTACATCGGGACGTGCGTTGGCCTCTACGTCGGGATTTAGCTTACTTTCAGCTCTACGTCGGATCGTGCGTTGGGCTCTACGTCGGGATTTAGCTTACTTTCAGCTCTACGTCGGGACGTGCGTTGGGCTCTACGTCGGGACGTGCGTTGGGCTCTACGTCTGTAGTTAGTTAACTTTCAGCTCTACGTCGGGACGTGCGTTGGGCTCTACGTCGGGACGTGAGTTGGGCTCCACGTCGGGACGTGCGTTGGGCTCTACGTCGGGATTTAGCTTACTTTCAGCTCTACGTCGGGACGTGCGTTGGCCTCTACGTCGGCATTTAGCTTTCAGCTCTACGTCGGGACTTGCGTTGGGCTCTACGTCGGGACGTGCGTTGGGCTCTACGTCGGGACGTGCGTTGGGCTCTACGTCGGGACGTGCGTTGGGTTCTACGTCGGGACGTGCGTTGGGCTCTACGTCTGTAGTTAGCTAACTTTCTGCTCTACGTCGGGACGTGCGTTGGGCTCTATTTCTGTAGATAGGTAACTTTCAGCTCTACGTCGGGACGTGCGTTGGGCGGTACGTCGGGACGTGCGTTGGGCTCTACGTCGGGACGTGCGTTGGGCTCTACGTCGGGACGTGCGTTGGGCTCTACGTCGGGATTTAGGTTACTTTCAGATCTACGTCGGGACGTGCGTTGGCCTCTACGTCGGGACACGCGTTGGGCTCTACGTCGCGACGCGCGTTGGGCTCTACGTCTGTAGTTAGCTAACTTTCAGCTCTACGTCGGGACGCGCGTTGGGCTCTTCGTCTGTAGTTACCTAACTTTCAGCTCTACGTCGGGACGTGCGTTGGGCTCTACGTCGGGACGTGCGTTGGGCTCTACGTCGGGATTTAGCTTACTTTCAGCTCTACGTCGGGACGTGCGTTGGGCTCTACGTCGGGACGTGCGTTGGGCTCTACGTCGGGACGTGCGTTGGGTTCTACGTCGGGACGTGCGTTGGGTTCTACGTCGGGACGTGCGTTGGGCTCTACGTCTGTAGTTAGCTAACTTTCTGCTCTACGTCGGGACGTGCGTTGGGCTCTACGTCTGTAGTTAGCTAACTTTCAGCTCTACGTCGGGACGTGCGTTGGGCGCTATGTCGGGACGTGCGTTGGGCTCTACGTCGGGACGTGCGTTGGGCTCTACGTCATGATTTAGCTTACTTTCAGCTCCACGTCGGGACGTGCGTTGGGCTCTACGTCGGGACGTGCGTTGGGCTCTACTTCGGGACGTGCGTTGGGCTCTACGTCTGTAGTTAGCTAACTTTCTGCTCTACGTCGGGACGTGCGTTGGGCTCTACGTCTGTAGTTAGGTAACTTTCAGCTCTACGTCGGGACGTGCGTTGGGCGCTACGTCGGGACGTGCGTTGGGCTCTACGTCGGGACGTGCGTTGGGCTCTAAGTCGGGACGTGCGTTGGGCTCTACCTCGGGATTTAGCTTACTTTCAGCTCTACGTCGAGACGTGCGTTGGCCTCTACGTCGGGACGTGCGTTGGCCTCTACATCGGGACGTGCGTTGGGCTCTACGTCGGGACTTGCGTTGGGCTCTACGTCGGGATTTAGCTTACTTTCAGGTCTACGTCGGGACGTGCGTTGGCCTCTACGTCGAGACGTGCGTTGGCCTCTACGTCGGGATTTAGCTTACTTTCAGCTCTACGTCGAGACGTGCGTTGGGCGCTACGTCGGGACGTGCGTTGGGCGCTAGGTCGGGACGTGCGTTGGGCGCTACTTCGGGACGTGCGTTGGGCGGTACGTCGGGATTTAGCTTACTTTCAGCTCTACGTCGGGACGTGCGTTGGGCTCTACGTCGGGACGTGCGTTGGGCTCTACGTCGGGATTTAGCTTACTTTCAGCTCTACGTCGGGACGTGCGTTGGCCTCTACGTCGGGACGTGCGTTGGGCTCTACGTCTGTAGTTAGCTAACTTTCAACTCTACGTTGGGACGTGCGTTGGGCTCTACGTCTGTAGTTAGCTAACTTTCAGCTCTACATCGGGACGTGCGTTGGGCTCTACATCTGTAGTTAGCTAACTTTCAGCTCTACGTCGGGACGTGCGTTGGGCGCTACGTCGGAACGTGCGTTGGGCTCTACGTCGGGACGTGCGTTGGGCTCTACGTCGGGACGTGCGTTGGACTCTACGTCGGGATGTGCGTTGGGCTCTACGTCGGGATTTAGCTTACATTCAGCTCTACGTCGGGACGTGCGTTGGCCTCTACGTCGGGACGTGCGTTGGCCTCTACGTCGGGCCGTGCGTTGGCCTCTACGTCGGGACGTGCGTTGGCCTCTACGTCGGGATTTAGCTTACTTTCAGCTCTACGTCGGGACGTGCGTTGCGCGCTACGTCGGGACGTGCGTTGGGAGCTACGTCGGGACGTGCGTTGGGCGCTACTTCGGGACGTGCGTTGGGCTCTACGTCGGGATTTAGCTTACTTTCAGCTCTACGTCGGGACGTGCGTTGGGCGCTACGTCGGGACGTGCGTTGGCCTCTACGTCGGGACGTGCGTTGGGCTCTACGTCGGGATTTAGCTTACTTTCAGCTCTACGTCGGGACGTGCGTTGTCCTCTACGTCGGGACGTGCGTTGGCCTCTACGTCGGGATTTATCTTACTTTCAGCTCTACGTCGGGACGTGCGTTGGCCTCTACATCGGGACGTGCGTTGGCCTCTACGTCGGGATTTAGCTTACTTTCAGCTCTACGTCGGATCGTGCGTTGGGCTCTACGTCGGGAATTAGCTTACTTTCAGCTCTACGTCGGGACGTGCGTTGGGCTCTACGTCGGGACGTGCGTTGGGCTCTACGTCTGTAGTTAGCTAACTTTCAGCTCTACGTCGGGACGTGCGTTGGGCTCTACGTCGGGACGTGAGTTGGGCTCCACGTCGGGACGTGCGTTGGGCTCTACGTCGGGATTTAGCTTACTTTCAGCTCTACGTCGGGACGTGCGTTGGCCTCTACGTCGGCATTTAGCTTTCAGCTCTACGTCGGGACTTGCGTTGGGCTCTACGTCGGGACGTGCGTTGGGCTCTACGTCGGGACGTGCGTTGGGTTCTACGTCGGGACGTGCGTTGGGCTCTACGTCTGTAGTTAGCTAACTTTCTGCTCTACGTCGGGACGTGCGTTGGGCTCTACGTCTGTAGTTAGGTAACTTTCAGCTCTACGTCGGGACGTGCGTTGGGCGCTACGTCGGGACGTGCGTTGGGCTCTACGTCGGGACGTGCGTTGGGCTCTACGTCGGGATTTAGGTTACTTTCAGCTCTACGTCGGGACGTGCGTTGGCCTCTACGTCGGGACACGCGTTGGGCCCTACGTCGCGACGCGCGTTGGGCTCTACGTCTGTAGTTAGCTAACTTTCAGCTCTACGTCAGGACGCGCGTTGGGCTCTTCGTCTGTAGTTAGCTAACTTTCAGCTCTACGTCGGGACGTGCGTTGGGCTCTACGTCGGGACGTGCGTTGGGCTCTACGTCGGGATTTAGCTTACTTTCAGCTCTACGTCGGGACGTGCATTGGGCGCTACGTCGGGACGTGCGTTGGGCTCTACGTCGGGACGTGCGTTGGGTTCTACGTCGGGACGTGCGTTGGGCTCTACGTCTGTAGTTAGCTAACTTTCTGCTCTACGTCGGGACGTGCGTTGGGCTCTACGTCTGTAGTTAGCTAACTTTCAGCTCTACGTCGGGACGTGCGTTGGGCGCTATGTCGGGATTTAGCTTACTTTCAGCTCTACGTCGAGACGTGCGTTGGCCTCTACGTCGGGACGTGCGTTGGCCTCTACATCGGGACGTGCGTTGGGCTCTACGTCGGGATGTGCGTTGGGCTCTACGTCGGGATTTAGCTTACTTTAAGCTCTACGTCGGGACGTGCGTTGGGCTCTACGTCGGGACGTGCGTTGGGCTCTACGTCGGGACACGCGTTGGGCTCTACGTTGGGACGCGCGTTGGGCTCTTCGTCTGTAGTTAGCTAACTTTCAGCTCTACGTCGGGACGTGCGTTGGGCTCTACGTTGGGACGTGCGTTGGGCTCTACGTCGGGACGTGCGTTGGGGTCTACGTCGGGACGTGCGTTGAGCTCTACGTCGGGATTTAGCTTACTTTCAGCTCTACGTCGGGACGTGCGTTAGGCTCTACGTCGGGACGTGCGTTGGGCTCTACGTCGGGACGTGCGTTGGGCTCTACGTCGGGATTTAGCTTACTTTCAGGTCTACGTCGGGACGTGCGTTGGGCTCTACGTCTGTAGTTAGCTAAGTTTCAACTCTACGTTGGGACGTGCGTTGGGCTCTACGTCTGTAGTTAGCTAACTTTCAGTTCTACGTCGGGACGTGCGTTGGGCTCTACATCTGTAGTTAGCTAACTTTCAGCTCTACGTCGGGACGTGCGTTGGGCGCTATGTCGGAACGTGCGTTGGGCTCTACGTCGGGACGTGCGTTGGGCTCTACGTCGGGACGTGCGTTGGGCTCTACGTCGGGATTTAGCTTACTTTCAGCTCTACGTCGGGACGTGCGTTGGCCTCTACGTCGGGACGTGCGTTGGCCTCTACGTCGGGACGTGCGTTGGCCTCTACGTCGGGATTTAGCTTACTTTCAGCTCTAAGTCGAGACGTGCGTTGGGCGCTACGTCGGGACGTGCGTTGGGCGCTACTTCGGGACGTGCGTTGGGCGCTACGTCGGGATTAACTTACTTTCAGCTCTACGTCGGGAGGTGCGTTGGGCTCTATGTCGGGACGTGCGTTGGGCTCTACGTCGGGACGTGCGTTGGGCTCTACGTTGGGATTTAGCTTACTTTCAGCTCTACGTCGGGACGTGCGTTGGGCTCTACGTCGGGATTTAGCTTACTTTCAGCTCTACGTCGGGACGTGCGTTGGCCTCTACATCGGGACGTGCGTTGGCCTCTACGTCGGGATTTAGCTTACTTTCAGCTCTACGTTTGGACGTGCGTTGGGCTCTACGTCGGGATTTAGCTTACTTTCAGCTCTACGTCGGGACGAGCGTTGGGCTCTACGTCAGGACGTGCGTTGGGCTCTACGTCTGTAGTTAGCTAACTTTCACCTCTAGGTCGGGACGTGCGTTGGGCTCTACGTCGGGACGTGAGTTGGGCTCCACGTCGGGACGTGCGTTGGGCTCTACGTCGGGATTTAGCTTACTTTCAGCTCTACGTCGGGACGTGCGTTGGCCTCTACGTCGGCATTTAGCTTTCAGCTCTACGTCGGGACGTGCGTTGGGCTCTACGTCGGGACGTGCGTTGGGCTCTACGTCGGGACGTGCGTTATGCTCTACGTCAGGACTTGCGTTGGGCTCTACGTCGGGATTTAGGTTACTTTCAGCTCTACGTCGGGACGCGCGTTGGACTCTTCGTCTGTAGTTACCTATCTTTCAGCTCTACGTCGGGACGTGCGTTGGGCTCTACGTCGGGACGTGCGTTGGGCTCTACGTCGGGATTTAGCTTACTTTCAGCTCTACGTCGGGACGTGCATTGGGCGCTGCGTCGGGACGTGCGTTGGGCTCTACGTCGGGACGTGCGTTGGGTTCTACGTCGGGACGTGCGTTGGGCTCTACGTCTGTAGTTAGCTAACTTTCAGCTCTACGTCGGGACGTGCGTTGGGCGCTATGTCGGGACGTGCGTTGGGCTCTACGTCGGGACGTGCGTTGGGCTCTACGTCAGGATTTAGCTTACTTTTCAGGTCTACGTCGGGACGTGCGTTGGGCTCTACGTCGGGACGTGCGTTGGGCTCTACGTCTGTAGTTAGCTAACTTTCAACTCTACGTTGGGACGTGCGTTGGACTCTACGTCTGTAGTTAGCTAACTTTCAGCTCTACATCGGGACGTGCGTTGGGCTCTACATCTGTAGTTAGCTAACTTTCAGCTCTACGTCGGGACGTGCGTTGGGCGCTACGTCGGAACGTGCGTTGGGCTCTACGTCGGGACGTGCGTTGGGCTCTACGTCGGGACGTGCGTTGGACTCTACGTCGGGACGTGCGTTGGGCTCTACGTCGGGATTTAGCTTACTTTCAGCTCTACGTCGGGACGTGCGTTGGCCTCTACGTCGGGACGTGCGTTGACCTCTACGTCGGGCCGTGCGTTGGCCTCTACTTCGGGACGTGCGTTGGCCTCTACGTCGGGATTTAGCTTCCTTTCAGCTCTACGTCGGGACGTGCGTTGCGCGCTACGTCGGGACGTGCGTTGGGCGCTATGTCGGGACGTGCGTTGGGCGCTACTTCGGGACGTGCGTTGGGCGCTACGTCGGGATTTAGCTTACTTTCAGCTCTACGTCGGGACGTGCGTTGGGCTCTACGTCGGGACGTGCGTTGGGCTCTACGTCGGGACGTGCGTTGGGCTCTACGTCGGGACGTGCGTTGGGCTCTACGTCGGGATTTAGCTTACTTTCAGCTCTACGTCGGGACGTGCGTTGGCCTCTACGTCGGGACGTGCGTTGGCCTCTACGTCGGAATTTAGCTTACTTTCAGCTCTACGTCGGGACGTGCGTTGGCCTCTACATCGGGACGTGCGTTGGGCTCTACGTCGGGATTTAGCTTACTTTCAGGTCTACGTCGGGACGTGCGTTGGCCTCTACGTCGGCATTTAGCTTACTTTCAGCTCTACGTCGGGACGTGTGTTGGGCTCTACGTCGGGACGTGCGTTGGGCTCTACGTCTGTAGTTAGCTAACTTTCAGCTCTACGTCGGGACGTGCGTTGGGCTCTACGTCGGGACGTGAGTTGGGCTCCACGTCGGGACGTGCGTTGGGCTCTACGTCGGGATTTAGCTTACTTTCAGCTCTACGTCGGGACGTGCGTTGGCCTCTACGTCGGCATTTAGCTTTCAGCTCTACGTCGGGACTTGCGTTGGGCTCTACGTCGGGACGTGCGTTGGGCTCTACGTCGGGACGTGCGTTGGGGTCTACGTCGGGACGTGCGTTGGGTTCTACGTCGGGACGTGCGTTGGGCTCTACGTCTGTAGTTAGCTAACTTTCTGCTCTACGTCGGGACGTGCGTTGGCCTCTATGTCGGGACGTGCGTTGGCCTCTACGTCGGGACGTGCGTTGGCCTCTACGTCGGGATTTAGCTTACTTTCAGCTCTACGTCGAGACGTGCGTTGGGCGCTACGTCGGGACGTGCGTTGGGCGCTAGGTCGGGACGTGCGTTGGGCGCTACTTCGGGACGTGCGTTGGGCGCTACGTCGGGATTTAGCTTACTTTCAGCTCTACGTCGGGACGTGCGTTGGGCTCTACGTCGGGACGTGCGTTGGGCTCTACGTCGGGACGTGCGTTGGGCTCTACGTCGGGATGTAGCTTACTTTCAGCTCTACGTCGGGACGTGCGTTGGGCTGTACGTCGGGACGTGCGTTGGGCTCTACGTCTGTAGTTAGCTAACTTTCAACTCTACGTTGGGACGTGCGTTGGGCTCTACGTCTGTAGTTAGCTAACTTTCAGCTCTACATCGGGACGTGCGTTGGGCTCTACATCTGTAGTTAGCTAACTTTCAGCTCTACGTCGGGACGTGCGTTGGGCGCTACGTCGGAACGTGCGTTGGGCTCTACGTCGGGACGTGCGTTGGGCTCTACGTCGGGACGTGCGTTGGACTCTACGTCGGGACGTGCGTTGGGCTCTACGTCGGGATTTAGCTTACTTTCAGCTCTACGTCGGGACGTGCGTTGGCCTCTACGTCGGGACGTGCATTGGGCTCTACGTCGGGACGTGCGTTGGGCTCTACGTCGGGACGTGCGTTGGGCTCTACGTCGGGATTTAGCTTACTTTAAGCTCTACGTCGGGACTTGCGTTGGCCTTTACTTCGGGACGTGCGTTGGCCTCTACGTCGGGACGTGCGTTGGCCTCTACGTCGGGATTTAGCTTACTTTCAGCTCTACGTCGGGACGTGCGTTGGCCTCTACGTCGGGACGTGCGTTGGCCTCTACGTCGGGATTTATCTTACTTTCAGCTCTACGTCGGGACGTGCGTTGGCCTCTACATCGGGACGTGCGTTGGCCTCTACGTCGGGATTTAGCTTACTTTCAGCTCTACGTCGGATCGTGCGTTGTGCTCTACGTCGGGATTTAGCTTACTTTCAGCTCTACGTCGGGACGTGCGTTGGGCTCTACGTCGGGACGTGCTTTGGGCTCTACATCTGTAGTTAGCTAACTTTCAGCTCTACGTCGGGACGTGCGTTGGGCTCTACGTCGGGACGTGAGTTGGGCTCCACGTCGGGACGTGCGTTGGGCTCTACGTCGGGATTTAGCTTACTTTCAGCTCTACGTCGGGACGTGCGTTGGCCTCTACGTCGGCATTTAGCTTTCAGCTCTACGTCGGGACTTGCGTTGGGCTCTACGTCGGGACGTGCGTTGGGCTCTACGTCGGGATGTGCGTTGGGTTCTACGTCGGGACGTGCGTTGGGCTCTACGTCTGTAGTTAGCTAACTTTCTGCTCTACGTCGGGACGTGCGTTGGGCTCTACGTCTGTAGTTAGGTAACTTTCAGCTCTACGTCGGGACGTGCGTTGGGCGCTACGTCGGGACGTGCGTTGGGCTCTACGTCGGGACGTGCGTTGGGCCCTACGTCGGGACGTGCGTTGGGCTCTACGTCGGGATTTAGGTTACTTTCAGCTCTACGTCGGGACGTGCGTTGGCCTCTACGTCGGGACACGCGTTGGGCCCTACGTCGCGACACGCGTTGGGCTCTACGTCTGTAGTTAGCTAACTTTCAGCTCTACGTCGGGACGCGCGTTGGGCTCTTCGTCTGTAGTTAGCTAACTTTCAGCTCTACGTCGGGACGTGCGTTGGGCTCTACGTCGGGACGTGCGTTGGGCTCTACGTCGGGATTTAGCTTACTTTCAGCTCTACGTCGGGACGTGCATTGGGCGCTACGTCGGGACGTGCGTTGGGCTCTACGTCGGGACGTGCGTTGGGTTCTACGTCGGGACGTGCGTTGGGCTCTACGTCTGTAGTTAGCTAACTTTCTGCTCTACGTCGGGACGTGCGTTAGGCTCTACGTCGGGACGTGCGTTGGGCTCTACGTCGGGACGTGCGTTGGGCTCTACGTCGGGATTTAGCTTACTTTCAGGTCTACGTCGGGACGTGCGTTGGGCTCTACGTCGGGACGTGCGTTGGGCTCTACGTCGGGACGTGCGTTGGGCTCTACGTCTGTAGTTAGCTAAGTTTCAACTCTACGTTGGGACGTGCGTTGGGCTCTACGTCTGTAGTTAGCTACTTTCAGTTCTACGTCGGGACGTGCGTTGGGCTCTACATCTGTAGTTAGCTAACTTTCAGCTCTACGTCGGGACGTGCGTTGGGCGCTATGTCGGGATTTAACTTACTTTCAGCTCTACGTCGAGACGTGCGTTGGCCTCTACGTCGGGACGTGCGTTGGCCTCTACATCGGGACGTGCGTTGGGCTCTACGTCGGGATGTGCGTTGGGCTCTACGTCGGGATTTAGCTTACTTTCAGCTCTACGTCGGGACGTGCGTTGGGCTCTACGTCGGGACGTGCGTTGGGCTCTACGTCGGGACACGCGTTGGGCTCTACGTCGGGACGCGCGTTGGGCTCTTCGTCTGTAGTTAGCTAACTTTCAGCTCTACGTTGGGACGTGCGTTGGGCTCTACGTTGGGACGTGCGTTGGGCTCTACGTCGGGACGTGCGTTGGGTTCTACGTCGGGACGTGCGTTGAGCTCTACGTCGGGATTTAGCTTACTTTCAGCTCTACGTCGGGACGTGCGTTAGGCTCTACGTCGGGACGTGCGTTGGGCTCTACGTCGGGACGTGCGTTGGGCTCTACGTCGGGATTTAGCTTACTTTCAGGTCTACGTCGGGACGTGCGTTGGGCTCTACGTCGGGACGTGCGTTGGGCTCTACGTCTGTAGTTAGCTAAGTTTCAACTCTACGTTGGGACGTGCGTTGGGCTCTACGTCTGTAGTTAGCTAACTTTCAGTTCTACGTCGGGACGTGCGTTGGGCTCTACATCTGTAGTTAGCTAACTTTCAGCTCTACGTCGGGACGTGCGTTGGGCGCTACGTCGGAACGTGCGTTGGGCTCTACGTCGGGACGTGCGTTGGGCTCTACGTCGGGACGTGCGTTGGGCTCTACGTCGGGATTTAGCTTACTTTCAGCTCTACGTCGGGACGTGCGTTGGCCTCTACGTCGGGACGTGCGTTGGCCTCTACGTCGGGACGTGCGTTGGCCTCTACGTCGGGATTTAGCTTACTTTCAGCTCTAAGTCGAGACGTGCGTTGGGCGCTACGTCGGGACGTGCGTTGGGCGCTACGTCGGGACGTGCGTTGGGCGCTACTTCGGGACGTGCGTTGGGCTCTACGTTGGGATTTAGCTTACTTTCAGCTCTACGTCGGGACGTGCGTTGGCCTCTACGTCGGGATTTTGCTTACTTTCAGCTCTACGTCGGGACGTGCGTTGGCCTCTACATCGGGACGTGCGTTGGCCTCTACGTCGGGATTTAGCTTACTTTCAGCTCTACGTCGGGACGTGCGTTGGGCTCTACGTCGGGATTTAGCTTACTTTCAGCTCTACGTCGGGACGTGCGTTGGGCTCTACGTCAGGACGTGCGTTGGGCTCTACGTCTGTAGTTAGCTAACTTTCACCTCTAGGTCGGGACGTGCGTTGGGCTCTACGTCGGGACGTGAGTTGGGCTCCACGTCGGGACGTGCGTTGGGCTCTACGTCGGGATTTAGCTTACTTTCAGCTCTACGTCGGGACGTGCGTTGGCCTCTACGTCGGCATTTAGCTTTCAGCTCTACGTCGGGACGTGCGTTGGGCTCTACGTCGGGACGTGCGTTGGGCTCTACGTCGGGACGTGCGTTATGCTCTACGTCAGGACGTGCGTTGGGCTCTACGTCGGGATTTAGGTTACTTTCAGCTCTACGTCGGGACGCGCGTTGGGCTCTTCGTCTGTAGTTACCTATCTTTCAGCTCTACGTCGGGACGTGCGTTGGGCTCTACGTCGGGATTTAGCTTACTTTCAGCTCTACGTCGGGACGTGCATTGGGCGCTACGTCGGGACGTGCGTTGGGCTCTACGTCGGGACGTGCGTTGGGTTCTACGTCGGGACGTGCGTTGGGCTCTACGTCTGTAGTTAGCTAACTTTCAGCTCTACGTCGGGACGTGCGTTGGGCGCTATGTCGGGACGTGCGTTGGGCTCTACGTCAGGACGTGCGTTGGGCTCTACGTCAGGATTTAGCTTACTTTTCAGGTCTACGTCGGGACGTGCGTTGGGCTCTACGTCGGGACGTGCGTTGGCCTCTACGTCGGGACGTGCGTTGGGCTCTACGTCTGTAGTTAGCTAACTTTCAACTCTACGTTGGGACGTGCGTTGGGCTCTACGTCTGTAGTTAGCTAACTTTCAGCTCTACATCGGGACGTGCGTTGGGCTCTACATCTGTAGTTAGCTAACTTTCAGCTCTACGTCGGGACGTGCGTTGGGCGCTACGTCGGAACGTGCGTTGGGCTCTACGTCGGGACGTGCGTTGGCCTCTACGTCGGGAAGTGCGTTGACCTCTACGTCGGGCCGTGCGTTGGCCTCTACGTCGGGACGTGCGTTGGCCTCTACGTCGGGATTTAGCTTACTTTCAGCTCTACGTCGGGACGTGCGTTGCGCGCTACGTCGGGACGTGCGTTGGGCGCTACGTCGGGACGTGCGTTGGGCGCTACTTCGGGACGTGCGTTGGGCGCTACGTCGGGATTTAGCTTACTTTCAGCTCTACGTCGGGACGTGCGTTGGGCTCTACGTCGGGACGTGCGTTGGGCTCTACGTCGGGACGTGCGTTGGGCTCTACGTCGGGATTTAGCTTACTTTCAGCTCTACGTCGGGACGTGCGTTGGCCTCTACGTCGGGACGTGCGTTGGCCTCTACGTCGGGATTTATCTTACTTTCAGCTCTACGTCGGGACGTGCGTTGGCCTCTACATCGGGACGTGCGTTGGCCTCTACGTCGGGATTTAGCTTACTTTCAGCTCTACGTCGGATCGTGCGTTGGGCTCTACGTCGGGATTTAGCTTACTTTCAGCTCTACGTCGGGACGTGCGTTGGGCTCTACGTCGGGACGTGCGTTTGGCTCTACGTCTGTAGTTAGCTAACTTTCAGCTCTACGTCGGGACGTGCGTTGGGCTCTACGTCGGGACGTGAGTTGGGCTCCACGTCGGGACGTGCGTTGGGCTCTACGTCGGGATTTAGCTTACTTTCAGCTCTACGTCGGGACGTGCGTTGGCCTCTACGTCGGCATTTAGCTTTCAGCTCTACGTCGGGACTTGCGTTGGGCTCTACGTCGGGACGTGCGTTGGGCTCTACGTCGGGACGTGCGTTGGGCTCTACGTCGGGACGTGCGTTGGGTTCTACGTCGGGACGTGCGTTGGGCTCTACGTCTGTAGTTAGCTAACTTTCTGCTCTACGTCGGGACGTGCGTTGGGCTCTACGTCTGTAGTTAGGTAACTTTCAGCTCTACGTCGGGACGTGCGTTGGGCGCTACGTCGGGACGTGCGTTGGGGTCTACGTCGGGACGTGCGTTGGGCTCTACGTCGGGACGTGCGTTGGGCTCTACGTCGGGATTTAGGTTACTTTCAGCTCTACGTCGGGACGTGCGTTGGCCTCTACGTCGGGACACGCGTTGGGCTCTACGTCGCGACGCGCGTTGGGCTCTACGTCTGTAGTTAGCTACCTTTCAGCTCTACGTGGGACGCGCGTTGGGCTCTTCGTCTGTAGTTAGCTAACTTTCAGCTCTACGTCGGGACGTGCGTTGGGCTCTACGTCGGGACGTGCGTTGGGCTCTACGTCGGGATTTAGCTTACTTTCAGCTCTACGTCGGGACGTGCATTGGGCGCTACGTCGGGACGTGCGTTGTGCTCTACGTCGGGACGTGCGTTGGGCTCTACGTCTGTAGTTAGCTAACTTTCAGCTCTACGTCGGGACGTGCGTTGGGCGCTATGTCGGGATTTAACTTACTTTCAGCTCTACGTCGAGACGTGCGTTGGCCTCTACGTCGGGACGTGCGTTGGCCTCTACATCGGGACGTGCGTTGGGCTCTACGTCGGGATGTGCGTTGGGCTCTACGTCGGGATTTAGCTTACTTTCAGCTCTACGTCGGGACGTGCGTTGGGCTCTACGTCGGGACGTGCGTTGGGCTCTACGTCGGGACACGCGTTGGGCTCTACGTCGGGACGCGCGTTGGGCTCTTCGTCTGTAGTTAGCTAACTTTCAGCTCTACGTCGGGACGTGCGTTGGGCTCTACGTTGGGACGTGCGTTGGGCTCTACGTCGGGACGTGCGTTGGGTTCTACGTTGGGACGTGCGTTGAGCTCTACGTCGGGATTTAGCTTACTTTCAGCTCTACGTCGGGACGTGCGTTAGGCTCTACGTCGGGACGTGCGTTGGGCTCTACGTCGGGACGTGCGTTGGGCTCTACGTCGGGATTTAGCTTACTTTCAGGTCTACGTCGGGACGTGCGTTGGGCTCTACGTCGGGACGTGCGTTGGGCTCTACGTCTGTAGTTAGCTAAGTTTCAACTCTACGTTGGGACGTGCGTTGGGCTCTACGTCTGTAGTTAGCTAACTTTCAGTTCTACGTCGGGACGTGCGTTGGGCTCTACATCTGTAGTTAGCTAACTTTCAGCTCTACGTCGGGACGTGCGTTGGGCGCTACGTCGGAACGTGCGTTGGGCTCTACGTCGGGACGTGCGTTGGGCTCTACGTCGGGACGTGCGTTGGGCTCTACGTCGGGACGTGCGTTGGGCTCTACGTCGGGATTTAGCTTACTTTCAGCTCTACGTCGGGACGTGCGTTGGCCTCTACGTCGGGACGTGCGTTGGCCTCTACGTCGGGATGTGCGTTGGCCTCTACGTCGGGATTTAGCTTACTTTCAGCTCTAAGTCGAGACGTGCGTTGGGCGCTACGTCGGGACGTGCGTTGGGCGCTACTTCGGGACGTGCGTTGGGCGCTACGTCGGGATTAACTTACTTTCAGCTCTACGTCGGGACGTGCGTTGGGCTCTATGTCGGGACGTGCGTTGGGCTCTACGTCGGGACGTGCGTTGGGCTCTACGTTGGGATTTAGCTTACTTTCAGCTCTACGTCGGGACGTGCGTTGGCCTCTACGTCGGGATTTAGCTTACTTTCAGCTCTACGTCGGGACGTGCGTTGGCCTCTACATCGGGACGTGCGTTGGCCTCTACGTCGGGATTTAGCTTACTTTCAGCTCTACGTCGGGACGTGCGTTGGGCTCTACGTCGGGATTTAGCTTACTTTCAGCTCTACGTCGGGACGTGCGTTGGGCTCTACGTCAGGACGTGCGTTGGGCTCTACGTCTGTAGTTAGGTAACTTTCACCTCTAGGTCGGGACGTGCGTTGGGCTCTACGTCGGGACGTGAGTTGGGCTCCACGTCGGGACGTGCGTTGGGCTCTACGTCGGGATTTAGCTTACTTTCAGCTCTACGTCGGGACGTGCGTTGGCCTCTACGTCGGCATTTAGCTTTCAGCTCTACGTCGGGACGTGCGTTGGGCTCTACGTCGGGACGTGCGTTGGGCTCTACGTCGGGACGTGCGTTATGCTCTACGTCAGGACGTGCGTTGGGCTCTACGTCGGGATTTAGGTTACTTTCAGCTCTACGTCGGGACGCGCGTTGGGCTCTTCGTCTGTAGTTACCTATCTTTCAGCTCTACGTCGGGACGTGCGTTGGGCTCTCGTCGGGACGTGCGTTGGGCTCTACGTCGGGATTTAGCTTACTTTCAGCTCTACGTCGGGACGTGCATTGGGCGCTACGTCGGGACGTGCGTTGGGCTCTACGTCGGGACGTGCATTGGGTTCTACGTCAGGACGTGCGTTGGGCTCTACGTCTGTAGTTAGCTAACTTTCAGCTCTACGTCGGGACGTGCGTTGGGCGCTATGTCGGGACGTGCGTTGGGCTCTACGTCGGGACGTGCGTTGGGCTCTACGTCAGGATTTAGCTTACTTTCAGCTCTACGTCGGGACGTGCGTTGGGCTCTACGTCGGGACGTGCGTTGGGCTCTACGTCGGGACGTGCGTTGGGCTCTACGTCTTTAGTTAGCTAACTTTCTGCTCTACGTCGGGACGTGCGTTGGGCTCTACGTCTGTAGTTAGGTAACTTTCAGCTCTACGTCGGGACGTGCGTTGGGCGCTACGTCGGGACGTGCGTTGGGCTCTACGTCGGGACGTGCGTTGGGCTCTAAGTCGGGACGTGCGTTGGGCTCTACCTCGGGATTTAGCTTAATTTCAGCTCTACGTCGAGACGTGCGTTGGCCTCTACGTCGGGACGTGCGTTGGCCTCTACATCGGGACGTGCGTTGGGCTCTACGTCGGGACGTGCGTTGGGCTCTACGTCGGGATTTAGCTTACTTTCAGCTCTACGTCGGGACGTGCGTTGGGCTCTACGTCGGGACGTGCGTTGGGCTCTACGTCGGGACACGCGTTGGGCTCTACGTCTGTAGTTAGCTAACTTTCAGCTCTACGTCGGGACGCGCGTTGGGCTCTTCGTCTGTAGTTAGCTAACTTTCAGCTCTACGTCGGGACGTGCGTTGGGCTCTACGTTGGGACGTGCGTTGGGCTCTACGTCGGGACGTGCGTTGGGTTCTACGTCGGGACGTGCGTTGAGCTCTACGTCGGGATTTAGCTTACTTTCAGCTCTACATCGGGACGTGCGTTAGGCTCTACGTCGGGACGTGCGTTGGGCTCTACGTTGGGACGTGCGTTGGGCTCTACGTCGGGATTTAGCTTACTTTCAGGTCTACGTCGGGACGTGCGTTGGGCTCTACGTCGGGACGTGCGTTGGGCTCTACGTCTGTAGTTAGCTAACTTTCAACTCTACGTTGGGACGTGCGTTGGGCTCTACGTCTGTAGTTAGCTAATTTTCAGCTCTACGTCGGGACGTGCGTTGGGCTCTACGTCGGGATTTAGCTTACTTTCAGGTCTACGTGGGGACGTGCGTTGGCCTCTACGTCGGGATTTAGCTTACTTTCAGCTCTACGTCGGGACGCGCGTTTGCCTCTACATCGGGACGTGCGTTGGCCTCTACGTCGGGACTTAGCTTACTTTCAGCTCTACGTCGGGACGTGCGTTGGGCTCTACGTCGGGATTTAGCTTACTTTCAGCTCTACGTCGGGACGTGCGTTGGGCTCTACGTCGGGACGTGCGTTGGGCTCTACGTCTGTAGTTAGCTAACTTTCACCTCTACGTCGGGACGTGCGTTGGGCTCTACGTCGGGACGTGAGTTGGGCTCCACGTCGGGACGTGCGTTGGGCTCTACGTCGGGATTTAGCTTACTTTCAGCTCTACGTCGGGACGTGCGTTGGCCTCTACGTCGGCATTTACCTTTCAGCTCTACGTCGGGACGTGCGTTGGGCTCTACGTCGGGACGTGCGTTGGGCTCTACGTCGGGACGTGCGTTGGGTTCTACGTCGGGACGTGCGTTGGGCTGTACGTCTGTAGTTAGCTAACTTTCAGCTCTACGTCGGGACGTGCGTTGGGCGCTATGTCGGGACGTGCGTTGGGCTCTACGTCGGGACGTGCGTTGGGCTCTACGTCAGGATTTAGCTTACTTTCAGCTCTACGTCGGGACGTGCGTTGGGCTCTACGTCGGGACGTGCGTTGGGCTCTACGTCGGGACGTGCGTTGGGCTCTACGTCTTTAGTTAGCTAACTTTCTGCTCTACGTCGGGACGTGCGTTGGGCTCTACGTCTGTAGTTAGGTAACTTTCAGCTCTACGTCGGGACGTGCGTTGGGCGCTACGTCGGGACGTGCGTTGGGCTCTACGTCGGGACGTGCGTTGGGCTCTAAGTCGGGACGTGCGTTGGGCTCTACCTCGGGATTTAGCTTAATTTCAGCTCTACGTCGAGACGTGCGTTGGCCTCTAATTCGGGACGTGCGTTGGCCTCTACATCGGGACGTGCGTTGGGCTCTACGTCGGGACGTGCGTTGGGCTCTACGTCGGGATTTAGCTTACTTTCAGCTCTACGTCGGGACGTGCGTTGGCCTCTACGTCGGCATTTACCTTTCAGCTCTACGTCGGGACGTGCGTTGGGCTCTACGTCGGGACGTGCGTTGGGCTCTACGTCGGGACGTGCGTTTGGTTCTACGTCGGGACGTGCGTTGGGCTCCACGTCTGTAGTTAGCTAACTTTCTGCTCTACGTCAGGACGTGCGTTGGGCTCTACGTCTGTAGGTAGCTAACGTTTAGCTCTACGTCGGGACGTGCGTTGGGCGCTACGTCGGGACGTGCGTTGGGCTCTACCTCGGGACGTGCGTTGGGCTCTACGTCGGGATTTAGGTTACTTTCAGCTCTACGTCGGGACGTGCGTTGGCCTCTACGTCGGGACGTGCGTTGGGCGCTACGTCGGGACGTGCGTTGGCCTCTACGTCGGGACGTGCGTTGGCCTCTACGTCGGGACGTGCGTTGGGCTCTACGTCGGGATTTAGCTTACTTTCAGCTCTACGTCAGGACGTGCGTTGGGCTCTACGTCGGGACACGAGTTGGGCTCTACGTCGGGATTTAGCTTACTTTCAGCTCTACGTCGGGACGTGCGTTGGTCTCTACGTCGGGACGTGCGTTGGGCGCTACGTCGGGACGTGCGTTGGCCTCTACGTCGGGATTTAGCTTACTTTCAGCTCTGCGTCGGGACGTGCGTTGGCCTCTACGTCGGGACGTGCATTGGGCTCCACGTCTGTAGTTAGCTAACTTTCTGCTCTACGTCAGGACGTGCGTTGGGCTCTACGTCTGTAGGTAGCTAACGTTTAGCTCTACGTCGGGACGTGCGTTGGGCGCTACGTCGGGACGTGCGTTGGGCTCTACCTCGGGACGTGCGTTGGGCTCTACGTCGGGATTTAGGTTACTTTCAGCTCTACGTCGGGACGTGCGTTGGCCTCTACGTCGGGACGTGCGTTGGGCGCTACGTCGGGACGTGCGTTGGCCTCTACGTCGGGACGTGCGTTGGCCTCTACGTCGGGACGTGCGTTGGGCTCTACGTCGGGATTTAGCTTACTTTCAGCTCTACGTCAGGACGTGCGTTGGGCTCTACGTCGGGACACGAGTTGGGCTCTACGTCGGGATTTAGCTTACTTTCAGCTCTACGTCGGGACGTGCGTTGGTCTCTACGTCGGGACGTGCGTTGGGCGCTACGTCGGGACGTGCGTTGGCCTCTACGTCGGGATTTAGCTTACTTTCAGCTCTGCGTCGGGACGTGCGTTGGCCTCTACGTCGGGACGTGCATTGGGCTCTACGTCGGGACACGCGTTGGGCTCTACGTCGCGACGCGCGTTGGGCTCTACGTCTGCAGATAGCTAACTTTCAGCTCTACGTCGGGACGCGCGTTGGGCTCTTCGTCTGTAGTTAGCTAACTTTCAGCTCTACGTCGGGACGTGCGTTGGGCTCTACGTCGGGACGTGCGTTGGGCTCTACATCGGGACGTGCGTTGGGCTCTACGTCGGGATTTAGCTTACTTTCAGCTCTACGTCGGGACGTGCGTTGGGCTCTACGTCGGGACGTGCGTTGGGCTCTACGTCAGGACGTGCGTTGGGCTCTACGTCGGGATTTAGCTTACTTTCAGCTCTACGTCGGGACGTGCGTTGGGCTGTACGTCGGGACGTGCGTTGGGCTCTACGTCTGTAGTTAGGTAACTTTCAGCTCTACGTCGGGACGTGCATTGGGCTCTATGTCGGGACGTGCGTTGGGCTCTACGTCGGGACGTGCGTTGGGCTCTACGTCTGTAGTTAGCTAACTTTCAGCTCTACGTCGGGACGCGCGTTGGGCTCTTCGTCTGTAGTTAGCTAACTTTCAGCTCTACGTCGGGACGTGCGTTGGGCTCTACGTCGGGACGTGCGTTGGGCTCTACGTCAGGATTTAGCTTACTTTCAGCTCTACGTCGGGATGTGCATTGGGCGCTACGTCGGGACGTGCATTGGGATCTACGTCGGGACGTGCGTTGGGCTCTACGTCTGTAGTTAGCTAACTTTCTGCTCTACGTCGGTACGTGCGTTGGGCTCTACGTCTGTAGTTAGCTAACTTTCAGCTCTACGTCGGGACGTGCGTTGGGCGCTATGTCGGGACGTGCGTTGGGCTCTATGTCGGGACGTGCGTTGGGCTCTACGTCAGGATTTAGCTTACTTTCAGCTCTACGTCGGGACGTGCGTTGGGCTCTACGTCGGGACGTGCGTTGGGCTCTAAGTCGGGACGTGCGTTGGGCTCTACCTCGGGATTTAGCTTACTTTCAGCTCTACGTCGAGACGTGCGTTGGCCTCTACGTCGGGACGTGCGTTGGCCTCTACGTCGGGACGTGCGTTGGGCTCTACGTCGGGACGTGCGTTGGGCTCTACGTCGGGATTTAGCTTACTTTCAGGTCTACGTCGGGACGTGCGTTGGGCTCTACGTCGGGACGTGCGTTGGGCTCTACGTCTGTAGTTAGCTAAGTTTCAACTCTACGTTGGGACGTGCGTTGGGCTCTACGTCTGTAGTTAGCTAACTTTCAGTTCTACGTCAGGACGTGCGTTGGGCTCTACATCTGTAGTTAGCTAACTTTCAGCTCTACGTCGGGACGTGCGTTGGGCGCTACGTCGGGACGTGCGTTGGGCTCTACGTCGGGACGTGCGTTGGGCTCTACGTCGGGACGTGCGTTGGGCTCTACGTCGGGATTTAGCTTACTTTCAGCTCTACGTCGGGACGTGCGTTGGCCTCTACGTCGGGACGTGCGTTGGCCTCTACGTCGGGATTTAGCTTACTTTCAGCTCTAAGTCGAGACGTGCGTTGGGCGCTACGTCGGGACGTGCGTTGGGCGCTACGTCGGGATTAACTTACTTTCAGCTCTACGTCGGGACGTGCGTTGGGCTCTATGTCGTGACGTGCGTTGGGCTCTATGTCGGGACGTGCGTTGGGCTCTACGTCGGGACGTGCGTTGGGCTCTACGTTGGGATTTAGCTTACTTTCAGCTCTACGTCGGGACGTGCGTTGGCCTCTACGTCGGGATTTAGCTTACTTTCAGCTCTACGTCGGGACGTGCATTGGCCTCTACATCGGGACGTGCGTTGGGCTCTACGTCGGGATTTAGCTTACTTTCAGCTCTACGTCGGGACGTGCGTTGGGCTCTACGTCGGGATTTAGCTTACTTTCAGCTCTACGTCGGGACGTGCGTTGGGCTCTACGTCAGGACGTGCGTTGGGCTCTACGTCTGTAGTTAGCTAACTTTCACCTCTAGGTCGGGACGTGCGTTGGGCTCTACGTCGGGACGTGTGTTGGGCTCCACGTCGGGACGTGCGTTGGGCTCTACGTCGGGATTTAGCTTACTTTCAGCTCTACGTCGGGACGTGCGTTGGCCTCTACGTCGGCATTTAGCTTTCAGCTCTACGTCGGGACGTGCGTTGGGCTCTACGTCGGGACGTGCGTTGGGCTCTACGTCGGGACGTGCGTTATGCTCTACGTCAGGACTTGCGTTGGGCTCTACGTCGGGATTTAGGTTACTTTCAGCTCTACGTCGGGACGCGCGTTGGGCTCTTCGTCTGTAGTTTCCTATCTTTCAGCTCTACGTCGGGACGTGCGTTGGGCTCTACGTCGGGACGTGCGTTGGGATCTACGTCGGGATTTAGCTTACTTTCAGCTCTACGTCGGGACGTGCATTGGGCGCTACGTCGGGACGTGCGTTGGGCTCTACGTCGGGACGTGCGTTGGGTTCTACGTCGGGACGTGCGTTGGGCTCTACGTCTGTAGTTAGCTAACTTTCAGCTCTACGTCGGGACGTGCGTTGGGCGCTATGTCGGGACGTGCGTTGGGCTCTACGTCGGGACGTGCGTTGGGCTCTACATCAGGATTTAGCTTACTTTCAGCTCTACGTCGGGACGTGCGTTGGGCTCTACGTCGGGACGTGCGTTGGGCTCTACGTCTGTAGTTAGGTAACTTTCAGCTCTACGTCGGGACGTGCGTTGGGCGCTACGTCGGGACGTGCGTTGGCCTCTACGTCGGGACGTGCGTTGGGCTCTAAGTCGGGACGTGCGTTGGGCTCTACCTCGGGATTTAGCTTAATTTCAGCTCTACGTCGGGACGTGCGTTGGGCTCTACGTCGGGACGTGCGTTGGCCTCTACATCGGGACGTGCGTTGGGCTCTATGTCGGGACGTGCGTTGGGCTCTACGTCGGGATTTAGCTTACTTTCAGCTCTACGTCGGGACGTGCGTTGGGCTCTACGTCGGGACGTGCGTTGGGCTCTACGTCGGGATTTAGCTTACTTTCAGCTCTACGTCGGGATGTGCGTTGGGCTCTACGTCAGGACGTGCGTTGGGCTCTACGTCGGGATTTAGCTTACTTTCAGCTCTACGTCGGGACGTGCGTTGGGCTGTACGTCGGGACGTGCGTTGGGCTCTACGTCTGTAGTTAGGTAACTTTCAGCTCTACGTCGGGACGTGCATTGGGCTCTATGTCGGGACGTGCGTTGGGCTCTACGTCGGGACGTGCGTTGGGCTCTACGTCTGTAGTTAGCTAACTTTCAGCTCTACGTCGGGACGCGCGTTGGGCTCTTCGTCTGTAGTTAGCTAACTTTCAGCTCTACGTCGGGACGTGCGTTGGGCTCTACGTCGGGACGTGCGTTGGGCTCTACGTCGGGATTTAGCTTACTTTCAGCTATACGTCGGGACGTGCATTGGGCGCTACGTCGGGACGTGCATTGGGATCTACGTCGGGACGTGCGTTGGGCTCTACGTCTGTAGTTAGCTAACTTTCTGCTCTACGTCGGTACGTGCGTTGGGCTCTACGTCTGTAGTTAGCTAACTTTCAGCTCTACGTCGGGACGTGCGTTGGGCGCTACGTCGGGACGTGCGTTGGGCTCTACGTCGGGACGTGCGTTGGGCTCTAAGTCGGGACGTGCGTTGGGCTCTACCTCGGGATTTAGCTTAATTTCAGCTCTACGTCGAGACGTGCGTTGGCCTCTACGTCGGGACGTGCGTTGGCCTCTACATCGGGACGTGCGTTGGGCTCTACGTCGGGACGTGCGTTGGGCTCTACGTCGGGATTTAGCTTACTTTCAGCTCTACGTCGGGACGTGCGTTGGGCTCTACGTCGGGACGTGCGTTGGCCTCTACATCGGGACGTGCGTTGGGCTCTACGTCGGGACGTGCGTTGGGCTCTACGTCGGGATTTAGCTTACTTTCAGCTCTACGTCGGGACGTGCGTTGGGCTCTACGTCGGGACGTGCGTTGGGCTCTACGTCGGGACACGCGTTGGGCTCTACGTCGGGACGCGCGTTGGGCTCTACGTCTGTAGTTAGCTAACTTTCAGCTCTACGTCGGGACGCGCGTTGGGCTCTTCGTCTGTAGTTAGCTAACTTTCAGCTCTACGTCGGGACGTGCGTTGGGCTCTACGTTGGGACGTGCGTTGGGCTCTACGTCGGGATGTGCGTTGGGTTCTACGTCGGGACGTGCGTTGAGCTCTACGTCGGGATTTAGCTTACTTTCAGCTCTACGTCGGGACGTGCGTTAGTCTCTACGTCGGGACGTGCGTTGGGCTCTACGTCGGGACGTGCGTTGGGCTCTACATCGGGATTTAGCTAACTTTCAGGTCTACGTCGGGACGTGCGTTGGGCTCTACGTCGGGACGTGCGTTGGGCTCTACGTCTGTAGTTAGCTAACTTTCAACTCTACGTTGGGACGTGCGTTGGGCTCTACGTCTGTAGTTAGCTAACTTTCAGTTCTACGTCGGGACGTGCGTTGGGCTCTACATCTGTAGTTAGCTAACTTTCAGCTCTACGTCGGGACGTGCGTTGGGCGCTACGTCGGAACGTGCGTTGGGCTCTACGTCGGGACGTGCGTTGGGCTCTACGTCGGGACGTGCGTTGGGCTCTACGTCGGGATTTAGCTTACTTTCAGCTCTACGTCGGGACGTGCGTTGGCCTCTACGTCGGGAGGTGCGTTGGCCTCTACGTCGGGACGTGCGTTGGCCTCTACGTCAGGATTTAGCTTACTTTCAGCTCTACGTCGGGACGTGCGTTGGGCTCTACGTCTGTAGTTAGCTAACTTTCAGCTCTACGTCGGGACGTGCGTTGGGCTCTACGTCGGGACGTCCGTTGGGCTCTACGTCGGGACGTGCGTTGGGCTCTACGTCGGGATTTAGCTTACTTTCAGCTCTACGTCGAGACGTGCGTTGGCCTCTACGTCGGGACGTGCGTTGGCCTCTACATCGGGACGTGCGTTGGCCTCTACGTCGGGACGTGCGTTGGCCTCTACGTTGGGATTTAGCTTACTTTCAGCTCTACGTCGGGACGTGCGTTGGGCTCTACGTCGGGACGTGCGTTGGGCTCTACGTCTGTAGTTAGCTAACTTTCAGCTCTACATCGGGACGTGCGTTGGGCTCTACGTCTGTAGTTAGCTAACTTTCAGCTCTACGTCGGGACGTGCGTTGGGCGCTACGTCGGGACGTGCGTTGGGCTCTACGTCGGGACATGCGTTGGGCTCTACGTCGGGATTTAGCTTACTTTCAGCTCTACGTCGGGACGTGCGTTGGCCTCTACGTCGGGACGTGCGTTGGCCTCTACGTCGGGATTTAGCTTACTTTCAGCTCTACGTCGGGACGTGCATTGGGCGCTACGTCGGGACGTGCGTTGGGCGCTACGTCGGGACGTGCGTTGGGCGGTACTTCGGGAAATGCGTTGGGCGCTACGTCGGGATTTAGCTTACTTTCAGCTCTACGTCGGGACGTGCGTTGGGCTCTATGTCGGGACGTGCGTTGGGCTCTATGTCGGGACGTGCGTTGGGCTCTACGTCGGGACGTGCGTTGGGCTCTACGTCGGGATTTAGCTTACTTTCAGCTCTACGTCGGGACGTGCGTTGGCCTCTACATTGGGACGTGCGTTGGCCTCTACGTCGGGATTTAGCTTACTTTCAGCTCTACGTCGGGACTTGCGTTGGCCTCTACGTCGGGACGTGCGTTGGCCTCTACGTCGGGATTTAGCTTACTTTCAGCTCTACGTCGGGACGCGCGTTGGGCTCTACGTCGGGATTTAGCTTACTTTCAGCTCTACGTCGGGACGTGCGTTGGGCTCTACGTCGGGACGTGCGTTGGGCTCTACGTCTGTAGTTAGCTAACTTTCAGCTCTACGTCGGGACGTGCGTTGGGCTCTACGTCGGGACGTGCGTTGGGCTCTACGTCGGGATTTAGCTTACTTTCAGCTCTACGTCGGGACGTGCGTTGGGCTCTACGTCGGGATGTGAGTTGGGCTCTACGTCGGGACGTGCGTTGGGCTCTACGTCGGGATTTAGCTTACTTTCAGCTCTACGTCGGGACGTGCGTTGGCCTCTAAGTCGGCATTTAGCTTACTTTCAGCTCTACGTCGGGACGTGCGTTGGGTTCTGCGTCGGGACGTGCGTTGGGCTCTACGTCTGTAGTTAGCTAACTTTCTGCTCTACGTCGGGACGTGCGTTGGGCTCTACGTCTGTAGTCAGCTAACTTTCAGCTCTACGTCGGGACGTGCGTTGGGCGCTACGTCGGGACGTGCGTTGGGCTCTACGTCGGGACGTGCGTTGGGCTCTACGTCGGGATTTAGGTCACTTTCAGCTCTACGTCAGGACGTGCGTTGGCCTCTACGCCGGGACGTGCGTTGGGCGCTACGTCGGGATGTGCGTTGGCCTCTACGTCGCGACGTGCGTTGGCCTCTACGTCGGGATTTAGCTTACTTTCAGGTCTACGTCGGGACGTGCGTTGGCCTCTACGTCGGGACGTGCGTTGGGCTCTACGTCGGGACACGCGTTGGGCTCTACGTCGGGACGTGCGTTGGGCTCTACGTCTGTAGTTAGCTAACTTTCAGCTCTACGTCGGGACGTGAATTGTGCTCTACGTCTGTAGTTAGCTAACTTTCAGCTCTACGTCGGCACGTGCGTTGGGCTCTACGTCGGTACGTGCGTTGGGCTCTACGTCGGGATTTAGCTTACTTTCAGCTCTACGTCGGGACGTGCGTTGGGCTCTACGTCGGGACGTGCGTTGGGCTCTACGTCGGGATTTAACTTAATTTTAGCTCTACATCGGGACGTGCGTTGGGCTCTACGTCTGTAGTTAGCTAACTTTCAGCTCTACGTCGGGACGTGCGTTGGGCTCTATGTCGGGACGTGCGTTGGGCGCTACGTCGGGACGTGCGTTGGGCTCTACGTCGGGACGTGCGTTGGGCTCTACGTCGGGATTTAGCTTAATTTTAGCTCTACGTCGGGACGTGCGTTGGGCTCTACGTCTGTAGTTAGCTAACTTTCACCTCTACGTCGGGACGTGCGTTGGGCTCTATGTCGGGACGTGCGTTGGGCGCTACGTCGGGACGTGCGTTGGGCTCTACGTCGGGACGTGCGTTGGGCTCTACGTCGGGATTTAGCTTACTTTCAGCTCTACGTCGGGACGTGCGTTGGGCTCTACGTCGGGACGTGCGTTGGGCTCTATGTCGGGACGTGCGTTGGGTTCTACGTCGGGACGTGCGTTGGGCTCCACGTCTGTAGTTAGCTAACTTTCAGCTCTACGTCGGGACACGCGTTGGGCTCTTCGTCTGTAGTTAGCTAACTTTCAGCTCTACGTCGGGACGTGCGTTGGCCTCTACGTCGGGACGTGCGTTGGGCGCTACGTCGGGACGTGCGTTGGCCTCTACGTCGGGACGTGCGTTGGCCTCTACGTCGGGACGTGCGTTGGGCTCTACGTCGGGATTTAGCTTACTTTCAGCTCTACATCGGGACCTGCGTTGGGCTCTACGTCAGGACGTGCGTTGGGCTCTACGTTGGGACACGCGTTGGGCTCTACGTCGGGATTTAGGTTACTTTCAGCTCTACGTCGGGACGTGCGTTGGGCTCTATGTCGGGACGTGCGTTGGGCTCTACGTCGGGACGTGCGTTGGGCTCTACGTCGGGATTTAGCTTACTTTCAGCTCTACGTCGGGACGTGCGTTGGGCTCTACGTCGGGACGTGCGTTGGGCTCTACGTCTGTAGTTAGCTAACTTTCTGCTCTACGTCGGGACGTGCGTTGGGCTCTACGTCGGGACGTGCGTTGGGCTCTACGTTGGGACGTGCTTTGGGCTCTACGTCGGGATTTAGCTTACTTTCAGCTCTACGTCGGACGTGCGTTGGCCTCTACGTCGGCATTTACCTTTCAGCTCTACGTCGGGACGTGCGTTGGGCTCTACGTCGGGACGTGCGTTGGGCTCTACGTCGGGACGTGCGTTGGGCTCTACGTCGGGACGTGCGTTGGGTTCTACGTCGGGACGTGCGTTGGGCTCCACGTCTGTAGTTAGCTAACTTTCTGCTCTACGTCAGGACGTGCGTTGGGCTCTACGTCTGTAGTTAGCTAACTTTCAGCTCTACGTCGGGAGGTGCGTTGGGCGCTACGTCGGGACGTGCGTTGGGCTCTACGTCGGGACGTGCGTTGGGCTCTACGTCGGGACGTGCGTTGGGCTCTACTTCGGTATTTAGGTTACTTTCAGCTCTACGTCGGGACGTGCCTTGTCCTCTACGTCGGGAAGTGCGTTGGGCGCTACGTCGGGACGTGCGTTGGCCTCTACGTCGGGACGTGCGTTGGCCTCTACGTCGGGATTTAGCTTACTTTCGCTCTACGTCAGGACGTGCGTTGGGCTCTACGTCGGGACACGAGTTGGGCTCTACGTCGGGATTTAGCTTACTTTCAGCTCTACGTCGGTACGTGCGTTGGTCTCTACGTCGGGACGTGCGTTGGGCGCTACGTCGGGACGTGCGTTGGCCTCTACGTCGGGATTTAGCTTACTTTCAGCTCTACGTCGGGACGTGCGTTGGCCTCTACGTCGGGACGTGCATTGGGCTCTACGTCGGGACACGCGTTGGGCTCTACGTCGCGACGCGCGTTGGGCTCTACGTCTGCAGATAGCTAACTTTCAGCTCTACGACGGGACGCGCGTTGGGCTCTTCGTCTGTAGTTAGGTAACTTTCAGCTCTACGTCGGGACGTGCGTTGTGCTCTACGTCGGGACGTGCGTTGGGCTCTAGATCAGGATTTATTTTACTTTCAGCTCTACGAGGGGACGTGTGTTGGGCTCGACATCAGGATTTAGCGTACTTTCAGCTCTACGTCGGGACGTGTGTTGGGCTCTACGTCGGGACGTGTGTTGGGCTCCACGTCGGGACGCGTGTTGGGCTGAATGTCGGGACGTGTGTTGGGCTCTACGTCGGGATTTAGTTACTTTCAGCTCTACGTCGGGACGTGTGTTGGCCTCTACGTCGCGACGTGTGTTGGACTCTACGTCGCGACGTGTGTTGGGCTGTACGTCGCGACGTGTGTTGGGCTCTGCGTCGCGACGTGTGTTGGGCTCTGCGTCGGGACGTGTGTTGGGCTCTACGTCGGGACGTGTGTTGGGCTCTACGTCGGGACGTGTTTTGGTCACTAGATCAGGATTTATCTTACTTTCAGCTCTACGAGGGGACGTGTCTTGGGCTCGACATCAGGATTTAGCGTACTTTCAGCTCTACGTGGGGACCTGTGTTGGGCTCTACGTCGGGACGTGTGTTGGGCTCCACGTCGGGACGCGTGTTGGGCTGCATGTCGGGACGTGTGTTGGGCTCTACATCGGGACGTGTGTTGGGCTCCACGTCGGGACACGTGTTGGGCTGCATGTCGGGACGTGTGTTGGGCTCTACGTCGGGACGCGCGTTGGGCTCTTCGTCTGTAGTTAGCTAATTTTCAGCTCTACGTCGGGACGTGCGGTGGGCTCTACGTCGGGACGTGCGTTGGGCTCTACATCGGGACGTGCGTTGGGCTCTACGTCGGGATTTAGCTTACTTTCAGCTCTACGTCGGGACGTGCGTTGGGCTCTACGTCGGGACGTGCGTTGGGCTCTACGTCAGGACGTGCGTTGGGCTCTACGTCGGGATTTAGCTTACTTTCAGCTCTACGTCGGGACGTGCGTTGGGCTCTACGTCGGGACGTGCGTTGGGCTCTACGTCTGTAGTTAGCTAACTTTCAGCTCTACGTCGGGACGTGCATTGGGCTCTATGTCGGGACGTGCGTTGGGCTCTACGTCGGGACGTGCGTTGGGCTCTACGTCGGGACGTGCGTTGGGCTCTACGTCGGGATTTAGCTTACTTTCAGCTCTACGTCGGGACGTGCGTTGGGCTCTACGTCGGAACGTGCGTTGGGCTCCACGTCGGGACATGCGTTGGGCTCTACATCTGTAGTTAGCTAACTTTCTGCTCTACGTCGGGACGTGCGTTGGGCTCTACGTCTGTAGTTAGCTAACTTTCAGCTCTACGTCGGGACGTGCGTTGGGCTCTACGTCGGGACGTCCGTTGGGCTCTACGTCGGGACGTGCGTTGGGCTCTACGTCGGGATTTAGCTTACTTTCAGCTCTACGTCGAGACGTGCGTTGGCCTCTACGTCGGGACGTGCGTTGGCCTCTACGTCGGGACGTGCGTTGGCCTCTACGTCGGGATTTAGCTTACTTTCAGCTCTACGTCGGGACGTGCATTGGGCGCTACGTCGGGACGTGCGTTGGGCGCTACGTCGGGACGTGCGTTGGGCGGTACTTCGGGAAATGCGTTTGGCGCTACGTCGGGATTTAGCTTACTTTCAGCTCTACGTCGGGACGTGCGTTGGGCTCTACGTCGGGACGTGCGTTGGGCTCTACGTCGGGATTTAGCTTACTTTCAGCTCTACGTCGGGACGTGCGTTGGCCTCTACATTGGGACGTGCGTTGGCCTCTACGTCGGGATTTAGCTTACTTTCAGCTCTACGTCGGGACGTGCGTTGGGCTCTACGTCGGGACGTGCGTTGGCCTCTACGTCGGGATTTAGCTTACTTTCAGCTCTACGTCGGGACGCGCGTTGGGCTCTACGTCGGGATTTAGCTTACTTTCAGCTCTACGTCGGGACGTGCGTTGGGCTCTACGTCGGGACGTGCGTTGGGCTCTACGTCGGGACGTGCGTTGGGCTCTACGTCTGTAGATAGGTAACTTTCAGCTCTACGTCGGGACGTGCGTTGGGCTCTACGTCGGGACGTGCGTTGGGCTCTACGTCTGTAGTTAGCTAACTTTCAGCTCTACGTCGGGACGTGCGTTGGGCTCTACGTCGGGACGTGAGTTGGGCTCTACGTCGGGACGTGCGTTGGGCTCTACGTCGGGATTTAGCTTACTTTCAGCTCTACGTCGGGACGTGCGTTGGCCTCTAAGTCGGCATTTAGCTTACTTTCAGCTCTACGTCGGGACGTGCGTTGGGCTCTACGTCGGGACGTGCGTTGGGCTCTACGTCTGTAGTTAGCTAACTTTCTGCTCTACGTCGGGACGTGCGTTGGGCTCTACGTCTGTAGTTAGCTACCTTTCAGCTCTACGTCGGGACGTGCGTTGGGCGCTACGTCGGGACGTGCGTTGGGCTCTACGTCGGGACGTGCGTTGGGCTCTACGTCGGGATTTAGGTTACTTTCAGCTCTACGTCAGGACGTGCGTTGGGCTCTACGTCGGGACGTGCGTTGGCCTCTACGTCGGGATTTAGCTTACTTTCAGCTCTACGTCGGGACGTGCGTTGGGCTCTACGTCGGGACACGCGTTGGGCTCTACGTCGGGACGCGCGTTGGGCTCTACGTCTGTAGTTAGCTAACTTTCAGCTCTACGTCGGGACGCGCGTTGGGCTCTACGTCGGTACGTGCGTTGGGCTCTACGTCGGGATTTAGCTTACTTTCAGCTCTACGTCGGGACGTGCGTTGGGCTCTAGATCAGGATTTATTTTACTTTCAGCTCTACGAGGGGACGTGTGTTGGGCTCGACATCAGGATTTAGCGTACTTTCAGCTCTATGTCGGGACGTGTGTTGGGCTCTACGTCGGGACGTGTGTTGGGCTCCACGTCGGGACGCGTGTTGGGCTGCATGTCGGGACGTGTGTTGGGCTCTACGTCGGGTTTTAGTTACTTTCAGCTCTACGTCGGGACGTGTGTTGGCCTCTACGTCGCGACGTGTGTTGGACTCTACGTCGCGACGTGTGTTGGGCTGTACGTCGCGACGTGTGTTGGGCTCTGCGTCGCGACTTTTGTTGGGCTCTGCGTCGGGACGTGTGTTGGGCTCTACGTCGGGACGTGTTTTGGGCACTAGATCAGGATTTATCTTACTTTCAGCTCTACGAGGGGACGTGTCCTGGGCTCGACATCAGGATTTAGCGTACTTTCAGCTCTACGTGGGGACCTGTGTTGGGCTCTACGTCGGGACGTGTGTTGGGCTCCACGTCGGGACGCGTGTTGGGCTGCATGTCGGGACGTGTGTTGGGCTCTACGTCGGGACGTGTGTTGGGCTCCACGTCGGGACACGTGTTGGGCTGCATGTCGGGACGTGTGTTGGGCTCTGCGTCGGGACGTGTGTTGGGCTCTACGTCGGGATTTAGTTACTTTCAGCTCTACGTCGGGACGTGTGTTGGGCTCTACGTCGGGACTTGTGTTGGGCTCTACGTCACGACGTGCGTTGGACTCTGCGTCGGGACGTGTGTTGGGCTCTGCGTCGGGACGTGTGTTGGGCTCTACGTCGGGACGTGCGTTGGGCTCTACGTCGGGACGTGCGTTGGGCTCTACGTCGGGACGTGCGTTGGGCTCTACGTCTGTAGTTAGCTAACTTTCAGCTCTACGTCGGGACGTGCGTTGGGCTCTACGTCGGGACGTGCGTTGGGCTCTACGTCTGTAGTTAGCTAAATTTCAGCTCTACGTCGGGACGTGCGTTGGGCTCTACGTCGGGACGTGAGTTGGGCTCTACGTCGGGACGTGCGTTGGGCTCTACGTCGGGATTTAGCTTACTTTCAGCTCTACGTCGGGACGTGCGTTGGCCTCTAAGTCGGCATTTAGCTTACTTTCAGCTCTACGTCGGGACGTGCGTTGGGCTCTACGTCGGGACGTGCGTTGGGCTCTACGTCGGGACGTGTGTTGGGCTCTACATCAGGGTTTACCTTACTTTCAGCTCTACGTCGGGACGTGCGTTGGGCTCTATGTCGGGACGTGCGTTGGGCTCTACGTCAGGATTTAGCTTACTTTCAGCTCTACGTCGGGACGTGTGCTGGGCTCTACCGCGGGACGTGTGCTGGGCTCTACATCGCGACGTGTGTTGGAGTCTTCCTCGGGACGTGTGTTGGGCTCTACGTCGGGACGTGTGTTGGGCTCTAGATCAGGATTTATTTTACTTTCAGCTCTACGAGGGGACGTGTGTTGGGCTCGACATCAGGATTTAGCGTACTTTCAGCTCTACGTGGGGACGTGTGTTGGGCTCTACGTCGGGACGTGTGTTGGGCTCCACGTCGGGACGCGTGTTGGGCTGCATGTCGGGACGTGTGTTGGGCTCTACGTCGGGACCTGTGTTGCGCTCCACGTCGGGACGCGTGTTGGGCTGCATGTCGGGACGTGTGTTGGGCTCTGCGTCGAGACGTGTGTTGGGCTCTATGTCGGGATTTAGTTACTTTCAGCTCTACGTCGGGACGTGTGTTGGGTTCTACGTCGGGATTTGTGTTGGGCTCTACGTCGCGACGTGTGTTGGACTCTGCGTCGGGACGTGTGTTGGGCTCTGCGTCGGGACGTGTGTTGGGCTCTACGTCGGGACGTGTGTTGGGCTCTACATCAGGATTTAGCTTACTTTCAGCTCTACGTCGGGACGTGTGTTGTGCTCTACATCGGGATGTTTGTTGGGCTCTACATCAGGATTTAGCTTACTTTCAGCTCTACGTCGGGACGTGTGTTGGGCTCTACGTCGGGACGTGAGTTGGGCTCTACGTCGGGACGTGTGTTGGGCTCTACATCAGGATTTAGCTTACATTCAGCTCTACGTCGGGACGTGTGTTGGGCTCTACGTCGGGACGTGTGTTGGGCTCCACGTCGGGACGTGCGTTGGGCTCTATGTCGGGACGTGCGTTGGGCTCTATGTCGGGACGTGCGTTGGGCTCTACGTCTGTAGTTAGCTTACTTTCAGCTCTATGTCGGGACGTGTGTTGGGCTCTATGTCGGGACGTGTGTTGGGCTCTACGTCGCGACGTGTGTTGGGCTCTACGGCGAGACGTATGTTGGGCTCTACATCAGGGTTTACCTTACTTTCAGCTCTACGTCGGGACGTGAGTTTGTGTCTACGTCGGGACGTGTGCTGGGCTCTACGTCGGGACGTGTGCTGGGCTCTACGTCGGGACGTGTTTTGGGCTCTACGTCGCGACTTGTGTTGGAGTCTGGCCCGGGACGTGTGTTGGGCTCTACGTCGGGACGTGTGTTGGGCTCTACGTCGGGACGTCGGTTGGCTCTACGTCGGGACGTGTGATGGGCTCTACGTCGGGACGTGGGTTGGGCTCTACGTCGGGACGTGGGTTGGGCTCTACGTCGGGACGTCTGTCGGGCCCTACGTCGGGACGTGGGTTGGGCTCTACGTCGGGACGTCTGTCGGGCTCTACGTCGGGACATCTGTTGGGCTCTACGTCGGGACATCTGTTGGGCTCTACGTCGTGACATGTGTTGGGCTCTGCGTCGGGACGTGTGTTGGTCTCTACGTCAGGATTTAGCTTACTTTCAGCTCTATGTCGGGACGTGTGTTGGGCTCTTCATCGGGACGTGTGTTGGGCTCTACGTCGGGACGTGTGTTGGGCTCTACATCAGGATTTAGCTTACTTTTAGCTCTACGTCGGGACGTGTGTTGGGCTCTACGTCGGGACATGCATTGGGCTCTACGTCGGGACGTGTGTTGGGCTCTACGTCGGGACGTGTGTTGGGCTCTACGTCGGGACGTGTGTTGGGCTCTACATCAGGACTTAGCTTACTTTCGGCTCTACGTCGGGACGTGCGTTGGGCTCTACGTCGGGACGTGCGTTGGGCTCTACGTCGGGACGTGTGTTGGGCTCTACGTCGGGACGTGCGTTGGGCCCTACGTCAGGACGTGTGTTGGGCTCTTCGTCGGGACGTCTGTTCGGCTCTACGTCGGGATGTAGCTTACTTTCAGCTCTATGTCGGGACGTGTGTTGGGCTCTATGTCGGGACGTGTGTTGGGCTCTACGTCGCGATGTGTGTTGGGCTCTACGTCGAGACGTATGTTGGGCTCTACATCAGGGTTTACCTTACTTTCAGCTCTACGTCGGGACGTGAGTTTGTGTCTACGTCGGGACGTGTGCTGGGCTATACGTCGGGACGTGTGCTGGGCTCTACGTCGGGACGTGTGTTGGGCTCTACGTCGCGACTTGTGTTGGAGTCTGGCCCGGGACGTGTGTTGGGCTCTACGTCGGGACGTGTGTTGGGCTCTACGTCGGGACGTCGGTTGGCTCTACGTCGGGACGTGTGATGGGCTCTACGTCGGGACGTGGGTTGGGCTCTACGTCGGGACGTGGGTTGGGCTCTACGTCGGGACGTCTGTCGGGCCCTACGTCGGGACGTGGGTTGGGCTCTACGTCGGGACGTCTGTCGGGCTCTACGTCGGGACATCTGTTGGGCTCTATGTCGTGACATGTGTTGGTCTCTGCGTCGGGACGTGTGTTGGTCTCTACGTCAGGATTTACCTTACTTTCAGCTCTATGTCGGGACGTGTGTTGGGCTCTTCATCGGGACGTGTGTTGGGCTCTACGTCGGGACGTGTGTTGGGCTCTACATCAGGATTTAGCTTACTTTTAGCTCTACGTCGGGACGTGTGTTGGGCTCTACGTCGGGACATGCGTTGGGCTCTACGTCGGGACGTGTGTTGGGCTCTACGTCGGGACGTGTGTTGGGCTCTACATCAGGACTTAGCTTACTTTCGGCTCTACGTCGGGACGTGCGTTGGGCTCTACGTCGGGACGTGAATTGGGCTCTACGTCGGGACGTGCGTTGGGCTCTACGTCGGGACGTGTGTTGGGTTCTACGTCTGTAATTAGCTAACGTTCAGCTCTACATCGAGACGTGTGTTGGGCTCTACGTCTGTAGTTAGCTGACTTTCAGCTGTACGTCGGGACGTGTGTTGGGCTCTACATCAGGATTTAGCTTACTTTCAGCTCTACGTCGGGACGTGCGTTGGGCTCTACGTCGGGACGTGCGTGGGCCCTTCGTCGGGACGTGTGTTGGGTTCTACGTCTGTAGTTAGCTAACGTTCAGCTCTACATCGAGACGTGTGTTGGGCTCTACGTCTGTAGTTAGCTGACTTTCAGCTGTACGTCGGGACGTGTGTTGGGCTCTACATCAGGATTTAGCTTACTTTCAGCTCTACGTCGGGAAGTGTGTTGGGCTCGACATCAGGATTTAGCTTGTTTTCAGCTCTACGTCGGGACGTGTGTTGGGCTCTACGTCGGGACGTGTGTTGGGCTCTACGTCGGGACGTGTGTTGGGCTCTACATCAGGTTTAGCTTATATTGAGCTCTACGTCGGGACGTGTGTTGGGCTCTACGTCGGGACGTGTGTTGGGCTCTACATCAGTGTTTAGCTTACTTTCACCTCTACGTCGGGACATGTGTTGGGCTCTACGTCGGGACGTGTGTTGGGCTCTACGTCCGGACGTGTGTTGGGCTCTACGTCGGGACGTGTGTTGGGCTCGACATCAGGATTTAGCTTACTTTCAGCTCTACTTCGGGACGTGTGTTGGGCTCTACGTCGGGACGTGTGTTGGGCTCTTCGTCGGGACATCTGTTCGGCTCTACGTCGGGATGTAGCTTCCTTTCAGCTCTATGTCGGGACGTGTGTTGGCTCTATGTCGGGACGTGTGTTGGGCTCTATGTCCGGACGTGTGTTGGGCTCTACGTCGCGACGTGTGTTGGGCTCTACGTCGAGACATATGTTGGGCTCTACATCAGGGTTTATCTTACTTTCAGCTCTACGTCGGGACGTGAGTTTGTGTCTACGTCGGGACGTGTGTTGGGCTCTACGTCGGGACGTGTGTTGGGCTCTACGTCGGGACGTCGGGTGGCTCTACGTCGGGACGTGTGATGGGCTCTACGTCGGGACGTGGGTTGGGCTCTACGTCGGGACGTGGGTTGGGCTCTACGTCGGGACGTCTGTCGGGCCCTACGTCGGGACGTGGGTTGGGCTCTACGTCGGGACGTGTGTTGGGCTCTACGTCGGGACGTGTGTTGGGCTCTACGTCGGGACGTGTGTTGGGCTCTACATCAGGTTTAGCTTATATTGAGCTCTACGTCGGGACGTGTGTTGGGCTCTACGTCGGGACGTGTGTTGGGCTCTACATCAGTGTTTAGCTTACTTTCACCTCTACGTCGGGACATGTGTTGGGCTCTACGTCGGGACGTGTGTTGGGCTCTACGTCCGGACGTGTGTTGGACTCTACGTCGGGACGTGTGTTGGGCTCTACATCAGTGTTTAGCTTACTTTCACCTCTACTTCGGGACGTGTGTTGGGCTCTACGTCGGGACGTGTGTTGGGCTCTTCGTCGGGACATCTGTTGGGCTCTACGTCGGGACTTGTGTTGGGCTCTTCGTCGGGACATCTGTTCGGCTCTACGTCGGGATGTAGCTTACTTTCAGCTCTATGTCGGGACGTGTGTTGGGCTCTATGTCGGGACGTGTGTTGGGCTCTATGTCCGGACGTGTGTTGGGCTCTACGTCGCGACGTGTGTTGGGCTCTACGTCGAGACGTATGTTGGGCTCTACATCAGGGTTTATCTTACTTTCAGCTATACGTCGGGACGTGAGTTTGTGTCTACGTCGGGACGTGTGTTGGGCTCTACGTCGGGACGTGTGTTGGGCTCTACGTCGGGACGTCGGTTGGCTCTACATCGGGACGTGTGATGGGCTCTACGTCGGGACGTGGGTTGGGCTCTACGTCGGGACGTGGGTTGGGCTCTACGTCGGGACGTCTGTCGGGCCCTACGTCGGGACGTGGGTTGGGCTCTACGTCGGGACGTCTGTCGGGCTCTACGTCGGGACATCTGTTGGGCTCTACTTCGTGACATGTGTTGGGCTCTGCGTCGGGACGTGTGTTGGTCTCTACGTCAGGATTTAGCTTATTTTCAGCTCTATGTCGGGACGTGTGTTGGGCTCTTCATCGGGACGTGTGTTGGGCTCTACGTCGGGACGTGTGTTGGGCTCTACATCAGGATTTAGCTTACTTTTAGCTCTACGTCGGGACGTGTGTTGGGCTCTACGTCGGGACATGCGTTGGGCTCTACGTCGGGACGTGTGTTGGGCTCTACGTCGGGACGTGTGTTGGGCTCTACGTCGGGACGTGTGTTGGGCTCTACATCAGGACTTAGCTTACTTTCGGCTCTACGTCGGGACGTGCGTTGGGCTCTACGTCGGGACGTGCGTTGGGCTCTACGTCGGGACGTGTGTTGGGCTCTACATCAGGACTTAGCTTACTTTCGGCTCTACGTCGGGACGTGCGTTGGGCTCTACGTCGGGACGTGCGTTGGGCTCTACGTCGGGACGTGTGTTGGGTTCTACGTCTGTAGTTAGCTAACGTTCAGCTCTACATCGAGACGTGTGTTGGGCTCTACGTCTGTAGTTAGCTGACTTTCAGCTGTACGTCGGGACGTGTGTTGGGCTCTACATCAGGATTTAGCTTACTTTCAGCTCTACGTCGGGACGTGCGTTGGGCTCTACGTCGGGACGTGCGTTGGGCCCTACGTCGGGACGTGTGTTGGGTTCTACGTCTGTAGTTAGCTAACGTTCAGCTCTACATCGAGACGTGTGTTGGGCTCTACGTCTGTAGTTAGCTGACTTTCAGCTGTACGTCGGGACGTGTGTTGGGCTCTACATCAGGATTTAGCTTACTTTCAGCTCTACGTCGGGAAGTGTGTTGGGCTCGACATCAGGATTTAGCTTGTTTTCAGCTCTACGTCGGGACGTGTGTTGGGCTCTACGTCGGGACGTGTGTTGGGCTCTACGTCGGGACGTGTGTTGGGCTCTACGTCGGGACGTGTGTTGGGCTCTACATCAGGTTTAGCTTATATTGAGCTCTACGTCGGGACGTGTGTTGGGCTCTACGTCGGGACGTGTGTTGGGCTCTACATCAGTGTTTAGCTTACTTTCACCTCTACGTCGGGACATGTGTTGGGCTCTACGTCGGGACGTGTGTTGGGCTCTACGTCCGGACGTGTGTTGGGCTCTACGTCGGGACGTGTGTTGGGCTCTACTTCAGGACGTGTGTTGGGCTCTACGTCGGGACGTGTGTTGGGCTCTTCGTCGGGACATCTGTTCGGCTCTACGTCGGGATGTAGCTTACTTTCAGCTCTATGTCGGGACGTGTGTTGGGCTCTACGTCGAGACGTATGTTGGGCTCTACATCAGGGTTTACCTTACTTTCAGCTCTACGTCGGGACGTGAGTTTGTGTCTACGTCGGGACGTGTGCTGGGCTCTAGGTCGGGACGTGTGCTGGGCTCTACGTCGGGACGTGTTTTGGGCTCTACGTCGCGACTTGTGTTGGAGTCTGGCCCGGGACGTGTGTTGGGCTCTACGTCGGGACGTGTGTTGGGCTCTACGTCGGGACGTCGGTTGGCTCTACGTCGGGACGTGTGATGGGCTCTACGTCGGGACGTGGGTTGGGCTCTACGTCGGGACGTGGGTTGGGCTCTACGTCGGGACGTCTGTCGGGCCCTACGTCGGGACGTGGGTTGGGCTCTACGTCGGGACGTCTGTCGGGCTCTACGTCGGGACATCTGTTGGGCTCTACGTCGTGACATGTGTTGGGCTCTGCGTCGGGACGTGTGTTGGTCTCTACGTCAGGATTTAGCTTACTTTCAGCTCTATGTCGGGACGTGTGTTGGGCTCTTCATCGGGACGTGTGTTGGGCTCTACGTCGGGACGTGTGTTGGGCTCTACATCAGGATTTAGCTTACTTTTAGCTCTACGTCGGGACGTGTGTTGGGCTCTACGTCGGGACATGCATTGGGCTCTACGTCGGGACGTGTGTTGGGCTCTACGTCGGGACTTGTGTTGGGCTCTACGTCGGGACGTGTGTTGGGCTCTACATCAGGACTTAGCTTACTTTCGGCTCTACGTCGGGACGTGCGTTGGGCTCTACGTCGGGACGTGCGTTGGGCTCTACGTCGGGACGTGCGTTGGGCCCTACGTCGGGACGTGTGTTGGGTTCTACGTCTGTAGTTAGCTGACTTTCAGCTGTACGTCGGGACGTGTGTTGGGCTCTACATCAGGATTTAGCTTACTTTCAGCTCTACGTCGGGAAGTGTGTTGGGCTCGACATCAGGATTTAGCTTACTTTCAGCTCTACGTCGGGAAGTGTGTTGGGCTCGACATCAGGATTTAGCTTGTTTTCAGCTCTACGTCGGGACGTGTGTTGGGCTCTACGTCGGGACGTGTGTTGGGCTCTACGTCGGGACGTGTGTTGGGCTCTACATCAGGTTTAGCTTATATTGAGCTCTACGTCGGGACGTGTGTTGGGCTCTACGTCGGGACGTGTGTTGGGCTCTACATCAGTGTTTAGCTTACTTTCACCTCTACGTCGGGACATGTGTTGGGCTCTACGTCGGGACGTGTGTTGGGCTCTATGTCCGGACGTGTGTTGGGCTCTACGTCGGGACGTGTGTTGGGCTCTACGTCGGGACGTGTGTTGGGCTCTACATCAAGATTTAGCTTCCTTTCAGCTCTACGTCGGGACTTGTGTTGGGCTCTACGTCGGGATGTGTGTTGGGCTCTACATGAGGATTTAGCTTACTTTCAGCTCTACGTGGTGACGTGTGTTGGGCTCGACATCAGGATTTAGCTTACTTTCAGCTCTACTTCGGGACGTGTGTTGGGCTCTACATCGGGACGTGTGTTGGGCTCTACGTCGGGACGTGTGTTGGGCTCTTTGTCGGGACGTCTCTTCGGCTCTACGTCGAGATTTAGCTTACTTTCAGCTCTGTGTCGGGACGTGTGTTGGGCTCTATGTCGGGACGTGTGTTGGGCTCTACGTCGCGACGTGTGTTGGGCTCTACGTCGAGACGTATGTTGGGCTCTACATCAGGGTTTACCTTACTTTCAGCTCTACGTCGGGACGTGAGTTTGTGTCTACGTCGGGACGTGTGCTGGGCTCTACGTCGGGACGTGTGCTGGGCTCTACGTCGGGACGTGTGTTGGGCTCTACGTCGCGACTTGTGTTGGAGTCTGGCCCGGGACGTGTGTTGGGCTCTACGTCGGGACGTGTGTTGGGCTCTACGTCGGGACGTGTTTTGGGCTCTACGTCGGGACGTCGGTTGGCTGTACGTCGGGACGTGTGATGGGCTCTACGTCGGGACGTGGGTTGGGCTCTACGTCGGGACGTGTGTTGGGCTCTACGTCGGGACGTCTGTCGGGCCCTACGTCGGGACGTGGGTTGGGCTCTACGTCGGGACGTCTGTCGGGCTCTACGTCGGGACATCTGTTGGGCTCTACGTCGTGACATGTGTTGGGCTCTGCGTCGGGACGTGTGTTGGTCTCTACGTCAGGATTTAGCTTACTTTCAGCTCTATGTCGGGACGTGTGTTGGGCTCTTCATCGGGACGTGTGTTGGGCTCTACGTCGGGACGTGTGTTGGGCTCTACATCAGGATTTAGCTTACTTTTAGCTCTACGTCGGGACGTGTGTTGGGCTCTACGTCGGGACATGCATTGGGCTCTACGTCGGGACGTGTGTTGGGCTCTACGTCGGGACGTGTGTTGGGCTCTACGTCAGGACGTGTGTTGGGCTCTACATCAGGACTTAGCTTACTTTCGTCTCTACGTCGGGACGTGCGTTGGGCTCTACGTCGGGACGTGCGTTGGGCTCTACGTCGGGACGTGCGTTGGGCTCTACGTCGGGACGTGCGTTGGGCTCTACGTCGGGACGTGTGTTGGGTTCTATGAATGTAGTTAGCTAACGTTCAGCTCTAAATCGAGACGTGTGTTGGGCTGTACGTCTGTAGTTAGCTTACTTTCAGCTGTACGTCGGGACGTGTGTTGGGCTCTACATCAGGATTTAGCTTACTTTCAGCTCTACGTCGGGAAGTGTGTTGGGCTCGACATCAGGATTTAGCTTGTTTTCAGCTCTACGTCGGGACGTGTGTTGGGGTCTACGTCGGGACGTGTGTTGGGCTCTACGTCGGGACGTGTGTTGGGCTCTACATCAGGTTTAGCTTATATTGAGCTCTACGTCGGGACGTGTGTTGGGCTCTACGTCGGGACGTGTGTTGGGCTCTACATCAGAATTAGCTTTCTTTCACCTCTACGTCGGGACATGTGTTGGGCTCTACGTCGGGACGTGTGTTGGGCTCTACATCGGGACGTGTGTTGGGCTCTACGTCGGGATGTGTGTTGGGCTCTACGTCGGGACGTGTGTTGGGCTCTACGTCGGGACGTGTGTTGGGCTCTACATCTGTAGATAGCTAACTTTCAGCTCTACGTCGGCACGTGCGTTGGGCTCTTCGTCGGCACGTGCGTTGGGCTCTACGTCGGCACGTGCGTTGGGCTCTACGTCGGGACTTGCGTTGGGCTCTACGTCGGGACGTGCGTTGGGCTCTACGTCGGGACGTGTGTTGGGCTCTACATCAGGATTTATCTTAATTTCAGCTCTACGTCGGGACGTGAGTTGGGCTCTACGTCGGGACGTGTGTTGGGCTCTACGTCGGGACGTGTGTTGGGCTCCATGTCGGGACTTGTGTTGGGTTCTACGTCTGTTGTTAGCTAACTTTCAGCTCTACGTTGGGACGTATGTTGGGCCCTACGTCGGGACGTGTGTTGGGCCCTACGTCGGTACGTGTGTTGGGCCCTACGTCGGTACGTGTGTTGGGCCCTACGTCGGGACGTGTGTTGGGTTCTACGTCTGTAGTTAGCTAACGTTCAGCTCTACGTCGAGACGTGTGTTGGGCTCTACGTCTGTAGTTAGCTGACTTTCAGCTGTACGTCGGGTCGTGTGTTGGGCTCTACATCAGGATTTAGCTTACCTTCAGCTCTACGTCGGGACGTGTGTTGGGTTCTACGTCGGGACGTGTGTTGGGCTCTATGTCGGGACGTGTGTTGTGCTCTACGTTGGGACGTGTGTTGGGCTCTACATCGGGACATGTGTTGGGCTCTACGTCGGGATGTGTGTTGGGCTCTACATCAGGATTTAGCTTACTTTGAGCTCTTCGTTGGGACGTGTGTTAGGCTCGGCATCAGGATTTAGCTTACTTTCAGGTCTACGTCGGGACGTGTGTTGGGCTCTACGTCGGGACGTGTGTTGGGCTCTACATCAGGATTTAGCTTACTTTAAGCTCTACGTCGGGACGTGTGTTGGTCACTACGTTGGGACGTGTGTTGGGCTCTACGCCGGGACGTGTGTTGGGCTCTACGCCGGGATGTGTGTTGGGCTCTACATCAGGATTTAGCTTACTTTCAGCTCTACGTCGGGACGTGTGTTGGGCTCTACATCAGGATTTAAATTACTTTCAGCTCTACGTCGGGACGTGTGTTGGGCTCTACATCAGGATTTAGATTACTTTCAGCTCTAAGTCGGAACGTGTGTTGGGCTCTACGTCGGGACGTGTGTTGGGCTCTACATCAGGATTTAGCGTACTTATAGCTCTACGTCGGGACGTGCGTTGGGCTCTACGTCGGGACGTGCGTTGGGCTCTACGTCGGGACGTGTATTGGGCTCTACATCTGGATTGAGCTTATTTTCAGCTCTACGTCGGGACGTGTGTTGGGCTCTACGTCGCGACGTGTGTTGGTCTCTGCTTCGGGACGTGCGTTGGGCTCTACTTCGGGACGTGCGTTGGGCTCTACGTCGGGACGTGCGTTGGGCTCTACGTCGGGACGTGTGTTGGGCTCTACGTCGGGACGTGTGTTGGGCTCTACGTCGGGACGTGTGTTCGGCTCTACATCAGGATTTAGCTTACTTTCAGCTCTACGTCGGGACGTGTGTTGGGCTCTACGTCGGGACGTGTGTTGGGCTCTACATCAGGATTTAGCTTACTTTCAGCTCTACGTCGCGACATGTGTTGGGCTCTACGTCGGGACGTGTGTTGGGCTCTACATCAGGGTTTAGCTTACTTTCAGCTCTACGTCGGGACGTGTGTTGGCCTTGACATCAGGATTTAGCTTACTTTCAGCTCTACGTCGGGACGTGTGTTGGGCTCTACGTCGGGACGTGTGTTGGGCTCTAGGTCGGGACCTGTGTTGGGCTCTACGTCGGGACATGTGTTGGAGTCTGCCTCGGGACGTGTGTTGGGCTCTACGTCGGGACGTGTGTTGGGCTCTACATCAGGATGTCTGTTGGGCTCTACATCAGAATTTAGCGTACTTTCAGCTCTACTTCGGGACGTGTGTTGGGCTCTACGTCGGGATGTGTGTTGGGCTCTACATCAGGATTTAGCTTACTTTCAGCTCTACGTGGGGACGTGTCTTGGGCTCTACGTCGAGACGTCTGCTGGGCTCTACGTCGGGACATGTGTTGGGCTCTCCATCAGGATTTAGCGTACTGTCAGCTCTACGTCGGGACGTGTGTTGGGCTCTACGCCGGGACGTGTGTTGGGCTCTACGTCGGGACGTGTGTTGGGCTCTACATCAGGATTTAGCTTACTTTCAGCTCTACGTCGGGACGTGTGTTGGGCTCTACGTCGGGACATGTGTTGGGCTCTACGTCGGGACGTGTGTTGGGCTATACGTCGGGACATGTGTTGGGCTCTACATCAGGATTTAGCATACTTTCAGCTCTACGTCGGGACGTGTGCTGGGCTCTACGTCGGGACGTGTGCTGGGCTCTACGTCGGGACGTGTGCTGGGGTCTACGTCGGGGTTTAGCTTACATTCAGCTCTACGTCGGGACGTGTGTTGGGCTCTGCGTCGGGACGTGTGTTGAGCTCTACGTTGGGACGTCTGTCGGGCTCTACGTCGGGACGTTTGTTGGGCTCTACGTGGTGGTTTAGCATACATTCAGCTCTACGTCGGGACGTGTGTTGGGCTCCATGTCGGGACGTGTGTTGGGCTCTACGTCGGAACGTGTGTTGGGCTCTATGTCTGTAGTTAGCTAACTTTCATCTCCACGTCGGGACGTGTGTTGGGCTCTACGTCGGGACGTGTGTTGGGCTCTACGTCGGGACGTGTGTGGGGCTCTACATCACGATTTAGCTTACTTTCTGCTCTACGTCGGGACGTGGGTTCGGTTCCACGTAGGGACGTGTGTTGGGCTCTACGTCGGGACGTGTGTTGGGCTCTACTTCGGGACTTGTGTTTGGCTCTACATCAGGATTTAGCTTACTTTCTGCTCTACGTCGGGACGTGGGTTGGGTTCTACGTAGGGACGTGTGTTGGGCTCTACGTCGGGACGTGTGTTGGGCTCTACGTCGGGAAGTGTGTTGGGCTCTACGTCGGGAAGTCTGTTGGGCTCTACTTCAGGATTTAGCTTCCTTTCAGCTCTACGTCGGGACGTGTGTTGGGCTCTACGTCGGGACGTGTGTTGGGCTCTACGTCGGGAAGTGTGTTGGGCTCTACGTCGGGAAGTGTGTTGGGCTCTACATCAAGATTTAGCTTCCTTTCAGCTCTACGTCGGGACGTGTGTTGGGCTCCACGTCGGGACGTGCGTTTGGCTCTACCTCGGGACGTGTGTTGGTCTCTACGTCTAGACGTGTTTTTGGCTCTACATCAGGATTTAGCTTACTTTGAGCTCTATGTTGGGACGTGTGTTGGGCTCTACGTTGGGACGTGTGTTGGGCTCTACGTCTAGACGTGTGTTGGGCTCTACATCAGGATTTAGCTTACTTTGAGCTCTATGTCGGGACGTGTGTTGGGCTCTACGTCGGGACGTGTGTTGGGCTCTACGTCGCGACGTGCGTTGGGCTCTACGTCTGTAGTTAGCTAACTTTCAGCTCTACGTCGGGACGTGCGTTGGGCTCTACATCGGGACGTGCGTTGGGCTCTACGTCGGGACATGGGTTGGGCTCTACGTAGGGACGTGCGTTGGGCTCTCCGTCGGGACGTGTTTTGGGCTCTACATCAGGATTTAGCTTACTTTCAGCTCTACGTCGGGACGTGTGTTGGCATCTACGTCGGGAAGTGTGTTGAGCTCTACGTCGGGAAGTGTGTTGGGCTCTACGTCGGGAAGTGTGTTGGGCTCTAAGTCGGAACGTGTGTTGGGCTTTACGTCGGGAAGTGTGTTGGGCTCTACATCAAGATTTAGCTTCCTTTCAGCTCTACGTCGAGACGTGTGTTGGGCTCTACGTCGGGACGTGTGTTGGGCTCTACGTCGGGACGTGTGTTGGGCTCTACATCAGGATTTAGCTTATTTTCAGCTCTACTTCGGGACGTGTGTTGGGCTCTACGTCGGGACGTGTGTTGGGCTCTACGTCGGGATGTGTGTTGGGCTCTACGTCGGGACGTCTGTTGGGCTCTACGTCGGGACGTGTGTTGGGCTCTACATCAGGATTTAGCTTACTTTCAGCTCTACGTCGGGACGTGTGTTGGGCTCTACGTCGGGAAGTGTGTTGGGCTCTACGTCGGGAAGTGTGTTGGGGTCTACGTCGGGAAGTGTGTTGGGCTCTACATCAAGATTTACCTTCCTTTCAGCTCTACGTCGGGACGTGTGTTGGGCTCTACGTCGGGACGTGTGTTGGGCTCTACGTCGGGACGTGTGTTGGGCTCTATTTGGGGTTTTAGCATACATTCAGCTCTACGTTGGGACGTGTGTTGGGCTCCACGTCGGGACGTGTGTTTGGCTCCATGTCGGGACGTGTGTTGGGCTCCATGTCAGGACGTGTGTTGGGCTCTACCTCGGAACGTGTGTTGGGCTCTACGTCGGGACGTGTATTGGGCTCTACGTGGGGACGTGTGTTGGGCTCTACGTGGGGACGTGTGTTGGGCTCTACGTCGGGACGTGTGTTGGGCTCTACGTCGGGACGTGTATTGGGCTCTACATCAGGATTTAGCTGACTTTCATCTCTACTTCGGGACGTGTGTTGGGCTCTACGTCGGGACGTGCCTTGGGCTCTACGTCTGTAGTTAGCTAACTTTCAGCTCTACGTCGGGACGTGCGTTGGGCTCTACGTCGGGACGTGCGTTGGGCTCTACGTCGGGACGTCGTTGGGCTGTACGTCGGGACGTGCGTTGGCCTCTACGTCGGGATTTAGCTTACTTTCAGCTCTACGTCGGGACGTGCGTTGGGCTCTACGTCGGGACGTGCGTTTGGCTCTACGTCGGGACGTGCGTTGGGCTCTACGTCTGTAGTTAGCTAACTTTCAGCGCTACGTCGGGACGTGCGTTGGGCTCTACCTCGGGACGTGCGTTGGGCTCTACGTCGGGACGTGCGTTGGGCTCTACGTCGGGATTTAGCTTACTTTCAGCTCTACGTCGGGACGTGCGTTGGGCTCTACGTCGGGACGTGCGTTGGGCTCTACGTCGGGACGTGCGTTGGGCTCTACGTCTGTAGTTAGCTAACTTTCAGCTCTACGTCGGGACGTGCGTTGGGCTCTACGTCTGTAGTTAGCTAACTTTCAGCTCTACGTCGGGACGTGCGTTGGGCGCTACGTCGGGACGTGCGTTGGGCTCTACGTCGGGACGTGCGTTGGGCTCTACGTCGGGACGTGCGTTGGGCTCTACGTCGGGACTTAGCTCACTTTCAGCTCTACGTCGGGACGTGCGTTGGGCTCTACGTCGGGACGTGCGTTGGGCTCTACGTCGGGACGTGCGTTGGGCTCTACGTGTGTAATTAGCTAACTTTCAGGTCTACGTCGGGACGTGCGTTGGGCTCTACGTCGGGATTTAGCTTACTTTCAGCTCTACGTCGGGATGTGCGTTGGGTTCTATGTCGGGGCGTGCGTTGGGCTCTATGTCGGGACGTGCGTTGGGCTCTACGTCGGGACGTGCGTTGGGCTCTACTTCGGGACGTGCTTTGGGCTCTAGGCCTGTAGTTAGCTAACTTTCAGCTCTACGTCGGGATGTGCGTTGGCCTCTACTTCGGGACGTGCTTTGGGTTCTACGTCGGGATTTAGCTTAATTTCAGGTCTACGTCGGGACGTGCGTTGGCCTCTACGTCGGGATTTAGCTTACTTTCAGCTCTACGTCGGGACGTGCGTTGGCCTCTACGTCGGGATTTAGCTTACTTTCAGCTCTACGTCGGGACGTGCTTTGGCCTCTACGTCGGGATTTAGCTTACTTTCAGCTCTACGTCGGGACGTGCGTTGGGCTCTACGTCGGGACGTGCGTTGGGCATTACGTCGGGACGTGCGTTGGGCTCTACGTCGGGACGTGCGTTGGGCTCTACGTCGGGATTTAGCTTACTTTCAGCTCTACGTCGGGACACGCGTTTGCCTCTACGTCGGGACGCGCGTTGGCCTCTACATCGGGATTTAGCTTACTTTCAGCTCTACGTCGGGACGCGCGTTGGGCTGTACGTCGGGACGCGCGTTGGGCGCTACGTCGGGACGCGCGTTGGGCTCTACGTCGGGATGCGCGTTGGGCTCTACGTCTGTAGTTAGCTAACTTTCAGCTCTACGTCGGGACGCGCGTTGGGCTCTACGTCGGGACGCGCGTTGAGCTCTACGTCGGGACGCGCGTTGGGCTCTACGTCGGGACGCGGGTTGGGCTCTACGTCGGGACGCGCGTTGGGCTCTACGTCGGGATTTAGCTTACTTTTAGCTCTACGTCGGGACGTGCGTTGGGCTCTACGTCGGGACGTGCGTTGGGCTCTACGTCGGGACGTGCGTTGGGCTCTACGTCTGTAGTTAGCTAACTTTCAGCTCTACGTCGGGACGTGCGTTGGGCTCTACGTCGGGACGTGCGTTGGGCTCTACGTCGGGACGTCGTTGGGCTCTACGTCGGGACGTGCGTTGGGCTCTACGTCGGGATTTAGCTTACTTTCAGCTCTACGTCGGGACGTGCGTTGGGCTCTACGTCGGGACGTGCGTTGGGCTCTACGTCGGGACGTGCGTTGGGCTCTACGTCTGTAGTAAGCTAACTTTCAGCTCTACGTCGGGACGTGCGTTGGTCTCTACATCTGTAGTTAGCTAACTTTCAGCTCTACGTCGGGACGTGCGTTGGGCTCTACGTCTGTAGTTAGCTAACTTTCAGCTCTACGTCGGGACATGCGTTGGTCTCTACATCTGTAGTTAGCTAACTTTCAGCTCTACGTCGGGACGTGCGTTGGGCGCTACGTCGGGACGTGCGTTGGGCTCTACGTCGGGACGTGCGTTGGGCTCTACGTCAGGACGTGCGTTGGGCTCTACGTCGGGATATAGCTTACATTCAGCTCTACGTCGGGACGTGCGTTGGCCTCTACGTCGGGACGTGCGTTGGCCTCTACGTCGGGATGTGCGTTGGCCTCTACGTCGGGACGTGCGTTGGGCGCTACGTCGGGACGTGCGTTGGGCTCTACGTCGGGACGTGCGTTGGGCTCTACGTCGGGACGTGCGTTGGGCTCTACGTCGGGATTTAGCTTACTTTCAGCTCTACGTCGGGACGTGCGTTGGCCTCTACGTCGGGACGTGCGTTGGCCTCTACTTCGGGACGTGCGTTGGCCTCTACGTCGGGATTTAGCTTACTTTCAGCTCTACGTCGGGACGTGCGTTGGGCTCTACGTCTGTAGTTAGCTAACATTCAGCTCTACGTCGGGACGTGCGTTGGGCTCTACGTCGGGACATGTGTTGGGCTATACGTCGGGACGTGCGTTGGCCTCTACGTCGGGACGTGCGTTGGCCTCTACGTCGGGATTTAGCTTACTTTCAGCTATACGTCGGGACGTGCGTTGGGCGCTACTTTGGGACGTGCGTTGGGCTCTACGTCGGGACGTGCGTTGGGCTCTACGTCGGGATTTAGCTTACTTTCAGCTCTACGTTGGGACGTGCGTTGGCCTCTACGTCGGGATTTAGCTTACTTTCAGCTCTACGTCGGGACGTGCGTTGGGCTCTACGTCGGGACGTGCGTTGGGCTCTACGTGTGGACGTGCGTTGGGCTCTACGTCTGTAGTTAGCTAACTTTCAGCTCTACGTCGGGACGTGCGTTGGCCTCTACGTCGGTATTTAGCTTACTTTCAGCTCTACGTCGGGACGTGCGTTGGGCTCTACGTCGGGACGTGCGTTGGGCTCTATGTCTGTAGTTAGCTAACTTTCAGCTCTACGTCGGGACGTGCGTTGGGCTCTACGTCGGGACGTGCGTTGGGCTCTACGTCGGGATTTAGCTAACTTTCAGCTCTACGTCGGGACGTGCGTTGGGCTCTACGTCGGGACGTGTGTTGGGCTCTACGTCGGGATTTAGCTTACTTTCAGCTCTACGTTGGGACATGCGTTGGCCTCTGCGTCGGCATTTAGCTTACTTTCAGCTCTACGTCGGGACGTGCGTTGGGCTCTACGTCGGGACGTGCGTTGGGCTCTACGTCGGGACGTGCGTTGGGCTCTACGTCTGTAGTTAGCTAACTTTCAGCTCTACGTCGGGACGTGCGTTGGGCTCTACGTCTGTAGTTAGCTAAATTTCAGCTCTACGTCGGGACGTGCGTTGGGCGCTACGTCGGGACGTGCGTTGGGCTCTACGTCGGGACGTGCGTTGGGCTCTACGTCGGGATTTAGCTTACTTTCAGCTCTACGTCGGGACGTGCGTTGGCCTCTACGTCGGGACGTGCGTTGTCCTCTACGTCGAGACGTGCGTTGTCCTCTACGTCGGGACGTGCGTTGGCCTCTACGTCGGGACGTGCGTTGGCCTCTACGTCGGGATTTAGCTTACTTTCAGCTCTACGTCGGGATGTGCGTTGGGCGCTACGTCGGGACGTGCGTTGGGCGCTACTTCGGGACGTGCGTTGGGCGCTACGTCGGGATTTAGCTTACTTTCAGCTCTACATCGGGACGTGCGTTGGGCTCTACGTCGGGACGTGCGTTGGGCTCTACGTCGGGACGTGCGTTGGGCTCTACGTCTGTAGTTAGCTAACTTTCAGCTCTACGTCGGGACGCGCGTTGGGCTCTTCGTCTGTAGTTAGCTAACTTTCAGCTCTACGTCGGGACGTGCGTTGGGATCTACGTCGGGACGTGCGTTGGGCTCTACGTCGGGATTTAGGTTACTTTCAGCTCTACGTCGGGATGTGCGTTGGGCTCTACGTCGGGACGTGCGTTGGGCTCTACGTCGGGACGTGCGTTGGCCTCTACGTCGGGACGTGCGTTGGGCTCTATGTCGGGACGTGCGTTGGGCTCTACGTCGGGACGTGCGTTGGCCTCTACGTCGGGACGTGCGTTGGCCTCTACGTCGGGATATAGCTTACTTTCAGCTCTACGTTGGGACGTGCGTTGGGCTCTACGTCGGGACACGCGTTGGGCTCTACGTCGGGACGCGCGATGGGCTCTACGTCTGTAGTTAGCTAACTTTCAGCTCTACGTCGGGACGCGCGTTGGGCTCTTCGTCTGTAGTTAGCTAACTTTCAGCTCTACGTCGGGACGTGCGTTGGGATCTACGTCGGGACGTGCGTTGGGCTCTACGTCGGGACGTGCGCTGGCCTCTACGTCGGGACGTGCGTTGGCCTCTACGTCGGGATTTAGCTTAATTTCAGCTCTACGTCAGGACGTGCGTTGGCCTGTACGTCGGGACGTGCGTTGGCCTCTACGTCGGGATTTAGCTTACTTTCAGCTCTACGTCGGGACGTGCTTTGGGCTCTACGTCCGGATTTAGCTTACTTTCAGCTCTACGTCGGGACGTGCGTTGCGCTCTACGTCGGGACGTGCGTTGGGCTCTACGTCGGGATATGCGTTAGGCTCTACGTCGGGATTTAGCTAACTTTCAGATCTACGTCGGGACGTGCGTTGGGCTCTACGTCGGGACGTGCGTTGGGCTCTACGTCGGGATTTAGCTTCCTTTCAGCTCTACGTCGGGACGTGCGTTGGGCTCTACGTCGGGACGTGCGTTGGGCTCTACGTCGGGACGTGCGTTGGGCTCTACGTCTGTACTTAGCTAACTTTCAGCTCTACGTCGGGACGTGCGTTGGGCTCTACGTCGGGACGTGCGTTGGGCTCTACGTCGGGATTTAGCTTACTTTCAGCTCTACGTCGGGACGTGCGTTGGCCTCTACGTCGGGACGTGCGTTGGCCTCTACGTCGGGATGTAGCTTACTTTCAGCTATACGTCGGGACGTGCGTTGGGCGCTACTTTGGGACGTGCGTTGGGCTCTACGTCGGGACGTGCGTTGGGCTCTACGTCGGGATTTAGCTTACTTTCAGCTCTACGTTGGGACGTGCGTTGGGCTCTACATCGGGACGTGCGTTGGGCTCTACGTCGGGACGTGCCTTGGGCTCTACGTCTGTAGTTAGCTAACTTTCAGCTCTACGTCGGGACGTGCGTTGGGCTCTACGTCTGTAGTTAGCTAACATTCAGCTCTACGTCGGGACGTGCGTTGGGCTCTACGTCGGGACATGTGTTGGGCTATACGTCGGGACGTGCGTTGGCCTCTACGTCGGGACGTGCGTTGGCCTCTACGTCGGGATTTAGCTTACTTTCAGCTCTACGTCGGGACGTGCGTTGGGCTCTACGTCGGGACGTGCGTTGGGCTCTACGTGTGGACGTGCGTTGGGCTCTACGTCTGTAGTTAGCTAACTTTCAGCTCTACGTCGGGACGTGCGTTGGCCTCTACGTCGGTATTTAGCTTACTTTCAGCTCTACGTCGGGACGTGCGTTGGGCTCTACGTCGGGACGTGCGTTGGGCTCTATGTCTGTAGTTAGCTAACTTTCAGCTCTACGTCGGGACGTGCGTTGGGCTCTACGTCGGGACGTGCGTTGGGCTCTACGTCGGGATTTAGCTAACTTTCAGCTCTACGTCGGGACGTGCGTTGGGCTCTACGTCGGGACGTGCGTTGGGCTCTACGTCGGGACGTGTGTTGGGCTCTACGTGTGGACGTGCGTTGGGCTCTACGTCTGTAGTTAGCTAACTTTCAGCTCTACGTCGGGACGTGCGTTGGGCTCTACGTCTGTAGTTAGCTAAATTTCAGCTCTACGTCGGGACGTGCGTTGGGCGCTACGTCGGGACGTGCGTTGGGCTCTACGTCGGGACGTGCGTTGGGCTCTACGTCGGGATTTAGCTTACTTTCAGCTCTACGTCGGGACGTGCGTTGGCCTCTACGTCGGGACGTGCGTTGTCCTCTACGTCGAGACGTGCGTTGTCCTCTACGTCGGGACGTGCGTTGGCCTCTACGTCGGGACGTGCGTTGGCCTCTACGTCGGGATTTAGCTTACTTTCAGCTCTACGTCGGGATGTGCGTTGGGCGCTACGTCGGGACGTGCGTTGGGCGCTACTTCGGGACGTGCGTTGGGCGCTACGTCGGGATTTAGCTTACTTTCAGCTCTACATCGGGACGTGCGTTGGGCTCTACGTCGGGACGTGCGTTGGGCTCTACGTCGGGACGTGCGTTGGGCTCTACGTCTGTAGTTAGCTAACTTTCAGCTCTACGTCGGGACGCGCGTTGGGCTCTTCGTCTGTAGTTAGCTAACTTTCAGCTCTACGTCGGGACGTGCGTTGGGATCTACGTCGGGACGTGCGTTGGGCTCTACGTCGGGATTTAGGTTACTTTCAGCTCTACGTCGGGATGTGCGTTGGGCTCTACGTCGGGACGTGCGTTGGGCTCTACGTCGGGACGTGCGTTGGCCTCTACGTCGGGACGTGCGTTGGGCTCTATGTCGGGACGTGCGTTGGGCTCTACGTCGGGACGTGCGTTGGCCTCTACGTCGGGACGTGCGTTGGCCTCTACGTCGGGATTTAGCTTACTTTCAGCTCTACGTTGGGACGTGCGTTGGGCTCTACGTCGGGACACGCGTTGGGCTCTACGTCGGGACGCGCGATGGGCTCTACGTCTGTAGTTAGCTAACTTTCAGCTCTACGTCGGGACGCGCGTTGGGCTCTTCGTCTGTAGTTAGCTAACTTTCAGCTCTACGTCGGGACGTGCGTTGGGATCTACGTCGGGACGTGCGTTGGGCTCTACGTCGGGACGTGCGCTGGCCTCTACGTCGGGACGTGCGTTGGCCTCTACGTCGGGATTTAGCTTAATTTCAGCTCTACGTCAGGACGTGCGTTGGCCTGTACGTCGGGACGTGCGTTGGCCTCTACGTCGGGATTTAGCTTACTTTCAGCTCTACGTCGGGACGTGCTTTGGGCTCTACGTCCGGATTTAGCTTACTTTCAGCTCTACGTCGGGACGTGCGTTGCGCTCTACGTCGGGACGTGCGTTGGGCTCTACGTCGGGATATGCGTTAGGCTCTACGTCGGGATTTAGCTAACTTTCAGATCTACGTCGGGACGTGCGTTGGGCTCTACGTCGGGACGTGCGTTGGGCTCTACGTCGGGATTTAGCTTCCTTTCAGCTCTACGTCGGGACGTGCGTTGGGCTCTACGTCGGGACGTGCGTTGGGCTCTACGTCGGGACGTGCGTTGGGCTCTACGTCTGTACTTAGCTAACTTTCAGCTCTACGTCGGGACGTGCGTTGGGCTCTACGTCGGGACGTGCGTTGGGCTCTACGTCGGGATTTAGCTTACTTTCAGCTCTACGTCGGGACGTGCGTTGGCCTCTACGTCGGGACGTGCGTTGGCCTCTACGTCGGGATGTAGCTTACTTTCAGCTATACGTCGGGACGTGCGTTGGGCGCTACTTTGGGACGTGCGTTGGGCTCTACGTCGGGACGTGCGTTTGGCTCTACGTCGGGATTTAGCTTACTTTCAGCTCTACGTTGGGACGTGCGTTGGGCTCTACATCGGGACGTGCGTTGGGCTCTACGTCGGGACGTGCCTTGGGCTCTACGTCTGTAGTTAGCTAACTTTCAGCTCTACGTCGGGACGTGCGTTGGGCTCTACGTCTGTAGTTAGCTAACTTTCAGCTCTACGTCGGGACGTGCGTTGGGCTCTACGTCGGGACGTGCGTTGGGCTCTACGTCGGGACGTCGTTGGGCTGTACGTCGGGACGTGCGTTGGCCTCTACGTCGGGATTTAGCTTACTTTCAGCTCTACGTCGGGACGTGCGTTGGGCTCTACGTCGGGACGTGCGTTTGGCTCTACGTCGGGACGTGCGTTGGGCTCTACGTCTGTAGTTAGCTAACTTTCAGCTCTACGTCGGGACGTGCGTTGGGCTCTACCTCGGGACGTGCGTTGGGCTCTACGTCGGGACGTGCGTTGGCCTCTACGTCGGGATTTAGCTTACTTTCAGCTCTACGTCGGGACGTGCGTTGGGCTCTACGTCGGGACGTGCGTTGGGCTCTACGTCGGGACGTGCGTTGGGCTCTACGTCTGTAGTTAGCTAACTTTCAGCTCTACGTCGGGACGTGCGTTGGGCTCTACGTCTGTAGTTAGCTAACTTTCAGCTCTACGTCGGGACGTGCGTTGGGCGCTACGTCGGGACGTGCGTTGGGCTCTACGTCGGGACGTGCGTTGGGCTCTACGTCGGGACGTGCGTTGGGCTCTACGTCGGGACTTAGCTCACTTTCAGCTCTACGTCGGGACGTGCGTTGGGCTCTACGTCGGGACGTGCGTTGGGCTCTACGTCGGGACGTGCGTTGGGCTCTACGTCGGGATTTAGCTTACTTTCAGCTCTACGTTGGGACGTGCGTTGGCCTCTACGTCAGGATTTAGCTTACTTTCAGCTCTACGTCGGGACGTGCGTTGGGCTCTACGTCGGGACGTGCGTTGGGCTCTACGTGTGGACGTGCGTTGGGCTCTACGTCTGTAGTTAGCTAACTTTCAGCTCTACGTCGGGACGTGCGTTGGCCTCTACGTCGGTATTTAGCTTACTTTCAGCTCTACGTCGGGACGTGCGTTGGGCTCTACGTCGGGACGTGCGTTGGGCTCTATGTCTGTAGTTAGCTAACTTTCAGCTCTACGTCGGGACGTGCGTTGGGCTCTACGTCGGGACGTGCGTTGGGCTCTACGTCGGGATTTAGCTAACTTTCAGCTCTACGTCGGGACGTGCGTTGGGCTCTACGTCGGGACGTGTGTTGGGCTCTACGTCGGGATTTAGCTTACTTTCAGCTCTACGTTGGGACGTGCGTTGGCCTCTGCGTCGGCATTTAGCTTACTTTCAGCTCTACGTCGGGACGTGCGTTGGGCTCTACGTCGGGACGTGCGTTGGGCTCTACGTCGGGACGTGCGTTGGGCTCTACGTCTGTAGTTAGCTAACTTTCAGCTCTACGTCGGGACGTGCGTTGGGCTCTACGTCTGTAGTTAGCTAAATTTCAGCTCTACGTCGGGACGTGCGTTGGGCGCTACGTCGGGACGTGCGTTGGGCTCTACGTCGGGACGTGCGTTGGGCTCTACGTCGGGATTTAGCTTACTTTCAGCTCTACGTCGGGACGTGCGTTGGCCTCTACGTCGGGACGTGCGTTGTCCTCTACGTCGAGACGTGCGTTGTCCTCTACGTCGGGACGTGCGTTGGCCTCTACGTCGGGACGTGCGTTGGCCTCTACGTCGGGATTTAGCTTACTTTCAGCTCTACGTCGGGATGTGCGTTGGGCGCTACGTCGGGATGTGCGTTGGGCGCTACTTCGGGACGTGCGTTGGGCGCTACGTCGGGATTTAGCTTACTTTCAGCTCTACGTCGGGACGTGCGTTGGGCTCTACGTCGGGACGTGCGTTGGGCTCTACGTCGGGACGTGCGTTGGGCTCTACGTCTGTAGTTAGCTAACTTTCAGCTCTACGTCGGGACGCGCGTTGGGCTCTTCGTCTGTAGTTAGCTAACTTTCAGCTCTACGTCGGGACGTGCGTTGGGATCTACGTCGGGACGTGCGTTGGGCTCTACGTCGGGATTTAGGTTACTTTCAGCTCTACGTCGGGATGTGCGTTGGGCTCTACGTCGGGACGTGCGTTGGGCTCTACGTCGGGACGTGCGTTGGCCTCTACGTCGGGACGTGCGTTGGGCTCTATGTCGGGACGTGCGTTGGGCTCTACGTCGGGACGTGCGTTGGCCTCTACGTCGGGACGTGCGTTGGGCTCTACGTCCGGATTTAGCTTACTTTCAGCTCTACGTCGGGACGTGCGTTGCGCTCTACGTCGGGACGTGCGTTGGGCTCTACGTCGGGATATGCGTTGGGCTCTACGTCGGGATTTAGCTAACTTTCAGATCTACGTCGGGACGTGCGTTGGGCTCTACGTCGGGACGTGCGTTGGGCTCTACGTCGGGATTTATCTTCCTTTCAGCTCTACGTCGGGACGTGCGTTGGGCTCTACGTCGGGACGTGCGTTGGGCTCTACGTCGGGATTTAGCTTACTTTCAGCTCTACGTTGGGACGTGCGTTGGGCTCTACATCGGGACGTGCGTTGGGCTCTACGTCGGGATTTAGCTTACTTTCAGCTCTACGTCGGGACGTGCGTTGGGCTCTACGTCGGGACGTGCGTTGGGCTCTACGTGTGGACGTGCGTTGGGCTCTACGTCTGTAGTTAGCTAACTTTCAGCTCTACGTCGGGACGTGCGTTGGCCTCTACGTCGGGATTTAGCTTACTTTCAGCTCTACGTCGGGACGTGCGTTGGGCTCTACGTCGGGACGTGCGTTGGGCTCTATGTCTGTAGTTAGCTAACTTTCAGCTCTACGTCGGGACGTGCGTTGGGCTCTACGTCGGGACGTGCGTTGGGCTCTACGTCGGGATTTAGCTAACTTTCAGCTCTACGTCGGGACGTGCGTTGGGCTCTACGTCGGGACGTGCGTTGGGCTCTACGTCGGGATTTAGCTTACTTTCAGCTCTACGTTGGGACGTGCGTTGGCCTCTGCGTCGGCATTTAGCTTACTTTCAGCTCTACGTCGGGACGTGCGTTGGGCTCTACGTCGGGACGTGCGTTGGGCTCTCCGTCGGGACGTGCGTTGGGCTCTACGTCTGTAGTTAGCTAACTTTCAGCTCTACGTCGGGACGTGCGTTGGGCTCTACGTCGGGACGTGCGTTGGGCTCTACGTCGGGATTTAGCTTACTTTCAGCTCTACGTCGGGACGTGCGTTGGCCTCTACGTCGGGACGTGCGTTGTCCTCTACGTCGAGACGTGCGTTGTCCTCTACGTCGGGACGTGCGTTGGCCTCTACGTCGGGACGTGCGTTGGCCTCTACGTCGGGATTTAGCTTACTTTCAGCTCTACGTCGGGATGTGCGTTGGGCGCTATGTCGGGACGTGCGTTGGGCGCTACTTCGGGACGTGCGTTGGGCGCTACGTCGGGATTTAGCTTACTTTCAGCTCTACGTCGGGACGTGCGTTGGGCTCTACGTCGGGACGTGCGTTGGGCTCTACGTCGGGACGTGCGTTGGGCTCTACGTCTGTAGTTAGCTAACTTTCAGCTCTACGTCGGGACGCGCGTTGGGCTCTTCGTCTGTAGTTAGCTAACTTTCAGCTCTACGTCGGGACGTGCGTTGGGATCTACGTCGGGACGTGCGTTGGGCTCTACGTCGGGACGTGCGTTGGGCTCTACGTCGGGATTTAGGTTACTTTCAGCTCTACGTCGGGATGTGCGTTGGGCTCTACGTCGGGACGTGCGTTGGGCTCTACGTCGGGACGTGCGTTGGCCTCTACGTCGGGACGTGCGTTGGGCTCTATGTCGGGACGTGCGTTGGGCTCTACGTCGGGACGTGCGTTGGCCTCTACGTCGGGACGTGCGTTGGCCTCTACGTCGGGATTTAGCTTACTTTCAGCTCTACGTTGGGACGTGCGTTGGGCTCTACGTCGGGACACGCGTTGGGCTCTACGTCGGGACGCGCGATGGGCTCTACGTCTGTAGTTAGCTAACTTTCAGCTCTACGTCGGGACGCGCGTTGGGCTCTTCGTCTGTAGTTAGCTAACTTTCAGCTCTACGTCGGGACGTGCGTTGGGATCTACGTCGGGACGTGCGTTGGGCTCTACGTCGGGACGTCCGTTGGGCTCTACGTCGGGATTTAGCTTACTTTCAGCTCTACGTCGGGACGTGCGTTGGGCTCTACGTCGGGACGTGCGTTGGGCTCTACGTCGGGACGTGCGTTGGGGTCTACCTCGGGATTTAGCTTACTTTCAGGTCTACGTCGGGACGTGCGTTGGGCTCTACGTCGGGACGTACGTTGGGATATACGTCGGGACGTGCGTTGGACTCTACGTCGGGACGTGCGTTGGGCTCTACGTCGGGACGTGCATTGGGCTCTACGTCTGTAGTTAGCTAACTTTGAGCTCTACGTCGGGACGTGCGTTGGGCTCTACGTCTGTAGTTAGCTAACTTTCAGCTCTACGTCGGGACGTGCGTTGGGCTCTACATCTGTAGTTAGCTAACTTTCAGCTCTACGTTGGGACGTGCGTTGGGCGCTATGTCGGGACGTGCGTTGGGCTCTACGTCGGGACGTGCGTTGGGCTCTACGTCGGGACGTGCGTTGGGCTCTACGACGGGATTTAGCTTACTTTCAGCTCTACGTCGGGACGTGCGTTGGCCTCTACGTCGGGACGTGCGTTGGCCTCTGCGTCGGGACGTGCGTTGGGCTCTACGTCGGGATTTAGCTTACTTTCAGCTCTACGTCGGGACGTGCGTTGGGCGCTACGTCGGGACGTGCGTTGAGCGCTACTTCGGGACGTGCGTTGGGCGCTACATCGGGATTTAGCTTACTTTCAGCTCTACGTCGGGACGTGCGTTGGGCTCTACGTCTGTAGTTAGCTAACTTTCAGCTCTACGTCGGGACGTGCGTTTGGCGCTACGTCGGGACGTGCGTTGGGCTCTACGTCGGGACGTGCGTTGGCCTCTACGTCGGGACGTGCGTTGGCCTCTACATCGGGATTTAGCTTATTTTCAGCTCTAAGTCGGGAGGTGCGTTGGGCGCTACGTCGGGACGTGCGTTGGGCGCTACTTCGGGACGTGCGTTGGGCTCTACGTCGGGATTTAGCTTACTTTCAGCTCTACGTCGGGACGTGCGTTGGGCTCTATGTCGGGACGTGCGTTGGGCTCTACGTCGGGACGTGCGTTGGGCTCTACGTCGGGACGTGCGTTGGGTTCTACGTCGGGACGTGCGTTGGGCTCTACGTCGGGATTTAGCTTACTTTCAGCTCTACGTCGGGACGTGCGTTGGCCTCTACGTCGGGACGTGCGTTGGCCTCTACGTCGGGATTTATCTTACTTTCAGCTCTACGTCGGGACGTGCGTTGGGCGCTACGTCAGGACGTGCGTTGGGCGCTACTTTGGGACGTGCGTTGGGCGCTACGTCGGGATTTAGCTTACTTTCAGGTCTACGTCGGGACGTGCGTTGGGCTCTACGTCGGGACGTGCGTTGGGCTCTACGTCAGGACGTTCGTTGGGCTCTACGTCGGGATTTAGCTTACTTTCAGCTCTACGTCGGGACGTGTGTTGGCCTCTACGTCGGACGTGCGTTGGCCTCTACGTCGGGACGTGCGTTGGCTTCTACGTCGCGATTTAGCTTACTTTCAGCTCTACGTCGGGACGTGTGTTGGGCTCTACGTCTGGATTTGGCTTACTTTCAGGTCTACGTCGGGACGTGCGTTGGGCTCTACGTCGGGACGTGCGTTGGATTCTACGTCTGTAGTTAGCTAACTTTCAGCTCTACGTCGGGACGTGCGTTGGGCTCTACGTCGGGACGTGCGTTGGGCTCTACGTCGGGACGTGCGTTGGGCTCTACGTCTGTAGTTAGCTAACTTTCAGCTCTACGTCGGGACGTGCGTTGGGCGCTACGTCGGGACGTGCGTTGGGCTCTACGTCGGGACGTGCGTTGGGCTCTACGTCGGGACGTGCGTTGGGCTCTACGTCGGGATTTAGCTTACTTTCAGCTCTACGTCGGGACGTGCGTTGGCCTCTACGTCGGGACGTGCGTTGGCCTCTACGTCGGGACGTGCGTTGGGCTCTACGTCGGGATTTAGCTTACTTTCAGCTCTACGTCGGGACGTGCGTTGGGCTCTACGTCGGGACGTGCGTTGGGTTCTACGTAGGGACACGCGTTGGGCTCTACGTCGGGACGCGCGTTGGGCTCTTCGTCTGTAGTTAGCTAACTTTCAGCTCTACGTCGGGACGTGCGTTGGGCTCTACGTCGGGACGTGCGTTGGGCTCTACGTCGGGACGTGCGCTGGCCTCTACGTCGGGACGTGCGTTGGCCTCTACGTCGGGATTTAGCTTACTTTCAGCTCTACGTCGGGACGTGCGTTGGGCTCTACGTCCGGATTTAGCTTACTTTCAGCTCTACGTCGGGACGTGCGTTGGGCTCTACGTCGGGACGTGCGTTGGGCTCTACATCGGGACGTGCGTTGGACTCTACGTCTGTAGTTAGCTAACTTTCAGCTCTACGTCGGGATGTGCGTTGGGCTCTACGTCGGGACGTGCGTTGCGCTCTACGTCGGGACGTGCGTTGGGCTCTACGTCGGGATATGCGTTGGGCTCTACGTCGGGATTTAGCTAACTTTCAGATCTACGTCGGGACGTGCGTTGGGCTCTACGTCGGGACGTGCGTTGGGCTCTACGTCGGGATTTAGCTTCCTTTCAGCTCTACGTCGGGACGTGCGTTGGGCTCTACGTCGGGACGTGCGTTGGGCTCTACATCGGGACGTGCGTTGGGCTCTACGTCTGTAGTTAGCTAACTTTCAGCTCTACGTCGGGACGTGCGTTGGGCTCTACGTCGGGACGTGCGTTGGGCTCTACGTCGGGATTTAGCTTACTTTCAGCTCTACGTCGGGACGTGCGTTGGCCTCTACGTCGAGACGTGCGTTGGCCTCTACTTCGGGATTTAGCTTACTTTCAGCTATACGTCGGGACGTGCGTTGGGCGCTACTTTGGGACGTGCGTTGTGCGCTACTTTGGGACGTGCGTTGGGCGCTACGTCGGGATTTAGCTTACTTTCAGCTCTACGTCGGGACGTGCGTTGGGCTCTATGTCGGGACGTGCGTTGGGCTCTACGTCGGGACGTGCGTTGGGCTCTACGTCGGGACGTTCGTTGGGCTCTACGTCGGGATTTAGCTTACTTTCAGCTCTACGTCGGGACGTGCGTTGGCCTCTACGTCGGGACGTGCGTTGGCCTCTACGTCGGGACGTGCGTTGGCCTCTACGTCGGGATTTAGCTTACTTTCAGCTCTACGTCGGGACGTGCGTTGGCCTCTACGTCGGGACGTGCGTTGGCTTCTACGTCGCGATTTAGCTTACTTTCAGCTCTACGTCGGGACGTGTGTTGGGCTCTACGTCGGGATTTAGCTTACTTTCAGGTCTACGTCGGGACGTGCGTTGGGCTCTACGTCGGGACGTGCGTTGGGCTCTACGTCTGTAGTTAGCTAACTTTCAGCTCTACGTCGGGACGTGCGTTGGGCTCTACGTCGGGACGTGCGTTGGGCTCTACGTCGGGACGTGCGTTGGGCTCTACGTCGGGATTTAGCTTACTTTCAGCTCTAAGTCGGGACGTGCGTTGGGCTCTACGTCGGGACGTGCGTTGGGCTCTAGGTCGGGACGTGTGTTGTCGTCTACGTCTGTAGTTAGCTAACCTTCAGCTCTACTTCGGGACGTGCGTTGGGCCCTACGTCGGGACGTGCTTTGGGCTCTACGTCGGGACGTGCGTTGGGCTCTACATCGGGATTTAGCTTACTTTCAGCTCTACGTTGGGACGTGCGTTGGGCTCTACATCGGGACGTGCGTTGGGCTCTACGTCGGGACGTGCGTTGGGCTCTACGTCGGGATTTAGCTTACTTTAAGCTCTATGTCGGGACGTGCGTTGGGCTCTACGTCGGGATTTAGCTTAATTTCAGTTCTACGTCGGGACGTGCGTTGGCCTGTACGTCGGGACGTGCGTTGGCCTCTACGTCGGGATTTAGCTTACTTTCAGCACTACGTTGGGACGTGCGTTGGGCTCTACGTCCGGATTTAGCCAACTTTCAGCTCTACGTCGGGACGTGCGTTGGGCTCTACGTCGGGACGTGCGTTGGGCTCTACATCGGGACGTGCGTTGGGCTCTACGTCTGTAGTTAGCTAACTTTCAGCTCTACGTCGGGATGTGCGTTGGGCTCTACGTCGGGACGTGCGTTGGGCTCTACGTCGGGACGTGCGTTGGGCTCTACGTCGGGATATGCCTTGGGCTCTACGTCGGGATTTAGCTAACTTTCAGCTCTACGTCGGGACGTGCGTTGGGCTCTACGTCGGGACGTGCGTTGGGCTCTACGTCTGTAGTTAGCTAACTTTCAGCTCTACGTCGGGACGTGCGTTGGGCTCTACGTCGGGACGTGCGTTGGGCTCTACGTCGGGATTTAGCTAACTTTCAGCTCTACGTCGGGACGTGCGTTGGGCTCTACGTCGGGACGTGCGTTGGGCTCTACGTCGGGACGTGCGTTGGGCGCTACTTCGGGACGTGCGTTGGGCTCTACGTCGGGACGTGCGTTGGGCTCTACGTCTGTAGTTAGCTAACTTTCAGCTCTACGTCAGGACGTGCGTTGGGCTCTACGTCGGGACGTGCGTTGGGCTCTACGTCGGGATTTAGCTTACTTTCAGCTCTACGTCGGGACGTGCCTTGGCCTCTACGTCGGGACGTGCGTTGTCCTCTACGTCGGGACGCTTGTTGGCCTCTAAGTCGGGACGTGCGTTTGCCTCTACGTCGGGACGTGCGTTGGCCTCTACGTCGGGATTTAGCTTCCTTTCAGCTCTACGTCGGGACGTGCGTTGGGCGCTACGTCGGGACGTGCGTTGGGCGGTACTTCGGGACGTGCGTTGGGTGCTACGTCGGGATTTAGCTTGCTTTCAGCTCTACGTCGGGACGTGCGTTGGGCTCTACGTCGGGACGTGCGTTGGGCTCTACGTCGGGACGTGCGTTGGGCTCTACGTCGGGACATGCGTTGGGTTCTACGTCGGGATTTAGCTTACTTTGTGCTCTACGTCGGGACGTGCGTTGGCCTCTACGTCGGGACGTGCGTTGGCCTCTACGTCGGGATTAAGCTTACTTTCAGCTGTAAGTCAGGACGTGCGTTGGCCTCTACGTCGGGATTTAGCTTACTTTCAGCTCTACGTCGGGACGTGCGTTGGCCTCTACGTCGGGACGTGCGTTGGCCTCTATGTCGGGACGTGCGTTGGCCTCTACGTCGGGATTTAGCTTACTTTCAGGTCTACGTCGGGACGTGCGTTGGGCTCTACGTCGGGACGTGCGTTGGGCTCTACATCGGGACGTGCGTTGGGCTCTACGTCGGGATTTAGCTTACTTTCAGCTCTACGTCGGGACGTGCGTTGGCCTCTACGTCGGGACGTGCGTTGGCCTCTACGTCGGGATTTAGCTTACTTTCAGCTCTACGTCGGGACGTGCGTTGGGCTCTACGTCGGGATTTAGCTTACTTTCAGCTCTACGTCGGGACGTGCGTTGGGCTCTACGTCGGGACGTGCGTTGGGCTCTACGTCTGTAGTTAGCTAACTTTCAGCTCTACAACGGGACGTGCGTTGGGCTCTACGTCGGGACGTGCGTTGGGCTCTACGTCGGGACGTGCGTTGGCCTCTACGACGGCATTTAGCTTACTTTCAGCTCTACGTTGGGACGTGCGTTGGGCTCTACGTCGGGAAGTGCGTTGGGCTCTACGTCGGGACGTGCGTTGGGCTCTACGTCGGGACGTGCATTGGGTTCTACGTCGGGACGTGCGTTGGGCTCTACGTCTGTAGTTAGTTAACTTTCTGCTCTACGTCGGGACATGCGTTGGGCTCTACGTCTGTAGTTAGCTAACTTTCAGCTCTACGTCGGGACGTGCGTTTGGCGCTACGTCGGGATTTAGCTTACTTTCAGCTCTACGTCGGGACGTGCGTTGGGCTCTACGTCGGGACGTGCGTTGGGCTCTACGTCGGGACGTGCGTTGGGCTCTACGTCTGTAGTTAGCTAACTTTCTGCTCTACGTCGGGACGTGCGTTGGGCTCTACGTCTGTATTTAGCTAACTTTCAGCTCTACGTCGGGACGTGCGTTGGGCGCTACGTCGGGACGTGCGTTGGGCTCTACGTCGGGACGTGCGTTGGCCTCTACATCGGGACGTGCGTTGGCCTCTACGTCGGGACGTGCGTTGGCCTCTACGTCGGGATTTAGCTTACTTTCAGCTCTACGTCGGGACGTGCGTTGGGCTCTACGTCGGGACGTGCGTTGGGCTCTACGTCGGGACACGCGTTGGGCTCTACGTCGGGACGCGCGTTGGGCTCTTCCTCTGTAGTTAGCTGACTTTCAGCTCTACGTCGGGACGTGCGTTGGGCTCTTCGTCTGTAGTTAGCTAACTTTCAGCTCTACGTCGGGACATGCGTTGGGCTCTACGTCGGGACGTGCGTTGGGCTCTACGTCGGGATTTAGCTTACTTTCAGCTCTACATCGGGACGTGCGTTGGGCTCTACGTCGGGACGTGAGTTGGGCTCTACGTCGGGACGTGCGTTGGGCTCTACGTCGGGACGTGCTTTGGGCTCTACGTCGGGATTTAGCTTACTTTCAGGTCTACGTGTGGACGTTCGTTGGGCTCTACGTCGGGACGTGCGTTGGGATATACGTCGGGACGTGCGTTGGGCGCTACTTCGGGACGTGCGTTGGGCTGTACGTCGGGACGTGCGTTGGGCTCTACGTCTGTAGTTAGCTAACTTTCAGCTCTACGTCGGGACGTGCGTTGGGCTCTACGTCTGTAGTTAGCTAACTTTCAGCTCTACGTCGGGACGTGCGTTGGGCGCTACGTCGGGACGTGTGTTGGGCTCTACGTCGGGACGTGCGTTGGGCTCTACGTCGGGACGTGCGTTGGGCTCTACGTCGGCATTTAGCTTACTTTCAGCTCTACGTCGGGACGTGCGTTGGTCTCTACGTCGGGACGTGCGTTGGGCTCTACGTCGGGACGTGCATTGGGCTCTACGTCGGGATTTAGCTTACTTTCAGCTCTACGTCGGGACGTGCGTTGGGCTGTACGTCGGGACGTGCGTTGGGCTCTACGTCGGGACGTGCGTTGGGGTCTACGTCTGTAGTTAGCTAACTTTCAGCTCTACGTCGGGACGTGCATTGGGCTCTATGTCGGGACGTGCGTTGGGCTCTACGTCGGGACGTGCGTTGGGCTCTACGTCGGGATTTAGCTTACTTTCAGCTCTACGTCGGGACGTGCGTTGGGCTCTACGTCGGGACGTGCGCTGGCCTCTACGTCGGGACGTGCGTTGGCCTCTACGTCGGGATTTAGCTTAATTTCAGCTCTACGTCAGGACGTGCGTTGGCCTGTACGTCGGGACGTGCGTTGGCCTCTACGTCGGGATTTAGCTTACTTTCAGCTCTACGTCGGGACGTGCGTTGGGCTCTACGTCCGGATTTAGCTTATTTTCAGCTCTACGTCGGGACGTGCGTTGGGCTCTACGTCGGGACGTGCGTTGGGCTCTACATCGGGACGTGCGTTGGACTCTACGTCTGTAGTTAGCTAACTTTCAGCTCTACGTCGGGATGTGCGTTGGGCTCTACGTCGGGACGTGCGTTGGGCTCTACGTCGGGACGTGCGTTGGGCTCTACGTCGGGATATGCGTTGGGCTCTACGTCGGGATTTAGCTAACTTTCAGCTCTACGTCGGGACGTGCGTTGGGCTCTACGTCGGGACGTGCGTTGGGCTCTACGTCGGGATTTAGCTTACTTTCAACTCTACGTCGGGACGTGCGTTGGGCTCTACGTCCGGATTTAGCTTATTTTCAGCTCTACGTCGGGACGTGCGTTGGGCTCTACGTCGGGACGTGCGTTGGGCTCTACATCGGGACGTGCGTTGGACTCTACGTCTGTAGTTAGCTAACTTTCAGCTCTACGTCGGGATGTGCGTTGGGCTCTACGTCGGGACGTGCGTTGGGCTCTACGTCGGGACGTGCGTTGGGCTCTACGTCGGGATATGCGTTGGGCTCTACGTCGGGATTTAGCTAACTTTCAGCTCTACGTCGGGACGTGCGTTGGGCTCTACGTCGGGACGTGCGTTGGGCTCTACGTCGGGATTTAGCTTCCTTTCAGCTCTACGTCGGGACGTGCGTTGGGCTCTACGTCGGGACGTGCGTTGGGCTCTACGTTGGGACGTGCGTTGGGCTCTACGTCTGTAGTTTGCTAACTTTCTGCTCTACGTCGGGACGTGCGTTGGGCTCTACGTCTGTAGTTAGCTAAATTTCAGCTCTACGTCGGGACGTGCGTTGGGCGCTACGTCGGGATTTAGCTTACTTTCAGCTCTACGTCGGGACGTGCGTTGGCCTCTACGTCGGGACGTGCGTTGGCCTCTACGTCGGGACGTGCGTTGGGCTCTACATCGGGACGTGCGTTGGGCGCTACGTCGGGATTTAGCTTACTTTCAGGTCTACGTCGGGACGTGCGTTGGGCTCTACGTCGGGACGTGCGTTGGGCTCTACGTCGGGACGTGCGTTGGGCTCTACGTCTGTAGTTAGCTAACTTTCAGCTCTACGTCGGGACGTGCGTTGGGCTCTACATCTGTAGTTAGCTAACTTTCAGCTCTACGTCGGGACGTGCGTTGGGCTCTACATCTGTAGTTAGCTAACTTTCAGCTCTACGTCGGGACGTGCGTTGGGCGCTACGTCGGAACGTGCGTTGGGCTCTACGTCGGGACGTGCGTTGGGCTCTACGTCGGGACGTGCGTTGGGCTCTACCTCGGGATTTAGCTTACTTTCAGCTCTACGTCGGGACGTGCGTTGGCCTCTACGTCGGGACGTGCGTTGGCCTCTACGTCGGGACGTGCGTTGGCCTCTACGTCGGGATTTAGCTTACTTTCAGCTCTACGTCGGGACGTGCGTTGGGCGCTACGTCGGGACGTGCGTTGGGCGCTACTTCGGGACGTGCGTTGGGCGCTACGTCGGGATTTAGCTTACTTTCAGCTCTACGTCGGGACGTGCGTTGGGCTATATGTCGGGACGTGCGTTGGGCTCTACGTCGGGACGTGCGTTGGGCTCTACGTTGGGATTTAGCTTACTTTCAGCTCTACGTCGGGACGTGCGTTGGCCTCTACTTCGGGACGTGCGTTGGCCTCTACGTCGGGATTTAGCTTACTTTCAGCTCTACGTCGGGACGTGCGTTGGCCTCTACATCGGGACGTGCGTTGGCCTCTACGTCGGGATTTAGCTTACTTTCAGCTCTACGTCGGGACGTGCGTTGGGCTCTACGTCGGGATTTTGCTTACTTTCAGCTCTACGTCGGGACGTGCGTTGGGCTCTACGTCGGGACGTGCGTTGGGCTCTACGTCTGTAGTTAGCTAACTTTCAGCTCTACGTCGGGACGTGCGTTGGGCTCTACGTCCGGACGTGAGTTGGGCTCCACGTCGGGACGTGCGTTGGGCTCTACGTCGGGATTTAGCTTACTTTCAGCTCTACGTCGAAACGTCCTTTGGCCTCTACGTCGGCATTTAGCTTTCAGCTCTACGTCGGGACGTGCGTTGGGCTCTACGTCGGGACGTGCGTTGGGCTCTACGTCGGGACGTGCGTTGGACTCTACGTCGGGACGTGCGTTGGGTTCTACGTCGGGACGTGAGTTGGGCTCTACGTCTGTAGTTAGCTACCTTTCTGCTCTACGTCGGGACGTGCGTTGGGCTCTACGTCTGTATTTAGGTAACTTTCAGCTCTACGTCGGGACGTGCGTTGGGCTCTACGTCGGGACGTGCGTTGGGCTCTACGTCGGGACGTGCGTTGGGCTCTACGTCGGGATTTAGGTTACTTTCAGCTCTACGTCGGGACGTGCGTTGGCCTCTACGTCGGGACGTGCGTTGGGCTCTACGTCTGTAGTTAGCTAACTTTCAGCTCTACGTCGGGACGCGCGTTGGGCTCTTCGTCTGTAGTTAGCTTACTTTCAGCTCTAATCGGGACGTGCGTTGGGCTCTACGTCGGGACGTGCGTTGGGCTGTACGTCGGGATTTAGCTTACTTTCAGCTCTACGTCGGGACGTGCGTTACGCTCTACGTCGGGACGTGTGTTGGGCTCTACGTCGGGACGTGCTTTGGGCTCTACGTCGGGATTTAGCTTACTTTCAGGTCTACGTCGGGACGTGCGTTGGGCTCTACGTCGGGACGTGCGTTGGGATATACGTCGGGACGTGCGTTGGGCGCTACGTCGGGACGTGCGTTGGGCTCTACGTCTGTAGTTAGCTAACTTTCAGCTCTACGTCGGGACGCGCGTTGGGCTCTTCGTCTGTAGTTAGCTAACTTTCAGCTCTACGTCGGGACGTGCGTTGGGCGCTACGTCGGGACGTGCGTTGGGCTCTACGTCGGGACGTGCGTTGGGCTCTACGTCGGGATTTAGCTTACTTTCAGCTCTACGTCGGGACGTGCGTTGGTCTCTACGTCGGGACGTGCTTTGGGCTCTACGTCGGGACGTGCGTTGGGCTCTACGTCGGGATTTAGCTTATTTCAGCTCTACGTCGGGTCGTGCGTTGGGCTGTACGTCGGGACGTGCGTTGGGCTCTACGTCGGGACGTGCGTTGGGTTCTACGTCTGTAGTTAGCTAACTTTCAGCTCTACGTCGGGACGTGCATTGGGCTCTATGTCGGGACGTGCGTTGGGCTCTACGACGGGACGTGCGTTGGGCTCTACGTCGGGATTTAGCTTACTTTCTGCTCTACGTCGGGACGTGCGTTGGGCTCTACGTCGGGACGTGCCTTGGGCTCTACGTTGGGACGTGCGTTGGGCTCTACGTCTGTACTTAGCTAACTTTCTGCTCTACGTCGGGACGTGCATTGGGCTCTACGTCTGTAGTTAGCTAACTTTCAGCTCTACGTCGGGACGTGCGTTGGGCGCTACGTCGGGACGTGCGTTGGGCTCTACGTCGGGATGTGCCTTGGGCTCTACGTCGGGATTTAGCTTACTTTCAGCTCTACGTCGGGAGGTGCGTTGGCCTCTACGTCGGGACGTGCGTTGGCCTCTAGATCGGGATTTAGCTTACTTTCAGCTCTACGTCGGGACGTGCATTGGGCGCTACGTCGGGACTTGCGTTGGGCGCTACGTCGGGACGTGCGTTGGGCGGTACTTCGGGATGTGCGTTGGGCGCTACGTCGGGATTTAGCTTACTTTCAGCTCTACGTCGGGACGTGCGTTGGGCTCTACATCTGTAGTTAGCTAACTTTCAGCTCTACGTCGGGACGTGCGTTGGGCGCTACGTCGGGACGTGCGTTGGGCTCTACGTCGGGACGTGCGTTGGGCTCTACGTTGGGATTTAGCTTACTTTCAGCTCTACGTCGGGACGTGCGTTGGGCTCTACGTCGGGACGTGCGTTGGGCTCTACGTCGGGACGTGCGTTGGGCTCTACGTTGGGATTTAGCTTAATTTCAGCTCTACGTCGGGTCGTGCGTTGGGCTGTACGTCGGGACGTGCGTTGGGCTCTACGTCGGGACGTGCGTTGGCCTCTACGTCGGGATTTAGCTTACTTTCAGCTCTACGTCGGGTCGTGCGTTGGGCTGTACGTCGGGACGTGCGTTGGGCTCTACGTCGGGATTTAGCTTACTTTCAGCTCTACGTCGGGACGTGCGTTTCGCTCTACGTCGGGACGTGCCTTGGGCTCTACGTTGGGACGTGCGTTGGGCTCTACGTCTGTAGTTAGCTAACTTTCTGCTCTACGTCGGGACGTGCGTTGGGCTCTACGTCTGTAGTTAGCTAACTTACAGCTCTACGTCGGGACGTGCGTTGGGCGCTACGTCGGGACGTGCGTTGGGCTCTACGTCGGGACGTGCGTTGGGCTCTACGTCGGGACGTGCGTTGGGCTCTACGTCGGGATTTAGCTTACTTTCAGCTCTACGTCGGGACGTGCATTGGGCGCTACGTCGGGACGTGCGTTGGGCGGTACTTCGGGATGTGCGTTGGGCGCTACGTCGGGATTTAGCTTACTTTCAGCTCTACGTCGGGACGTGCGTTGGGCTCTAGGTCGGGACGTGCGTTGGGCTCTACGTCGGGACGTGCGTTGGGCTCTATGTCGGGATTTATCTTACTTTCAGCTCTACGTCGGGACGTGCGTTGGCCTCTACGTCGGGACGTGCGTTGGCCTCTACGTCGGGATTTAGCTTACTTTCAGCTCTACGTCGGGACGTGCGTTGGCCTCTACGTCGGGACGTGCGTTGGCCTCTACGTCGGGATTTAGCTTACTTTCAGCTCTACGTCGGGACGTGCGTTGGGCTCTACGTTGGGATTTAGCTTACTTTCAGCTCTACGTCGGGACGTGCGTTGGGCTCTACGTCGGGACGTGCGTTGGGCTCTACGTCGGGACGTGCGTTGGGCTCTACGTCTGTAGTTAGCTAACTTTCAGCTCTACGTCGGGACCTGCGTTGGGCTCTACGTTGGGACGTGAGTTGGGTTCTACGTCGGGACGTGCGTTGGGCTCTACGTCGGGATTTAGCTTCCTTTCAGCTCTACGTCGGGACGTGCGTTGGCCTCTACGTCGGCATTTAGCTTACTTGCAGCTCTACGTCGGGACGTGCTTTGGGCTCTACGTCGGGATGTGCGTTGGGCTCTACGTCGGGACGTGCGTTGGGCTCTACGTCGGGACGTGCGTTGGGTTCTACGTCGGGACGTGCGTTGGGCTCTACGTCTGTATTTAGCTAACTTTCTGCTCTACGTCGGGACGTGCGTTGGGCTCTACGTCTGTAGTTAGCTAACTTTCAGCTCTACGTCGGGACGTGTGTTGGGCGCTATGTCGGGACGTGCGTTGGGCTCTACGTCGGGACGTGCGTTGGGCTCTACGTCGGGATTTAGCTTACTTTCAGCTCTACGTCGGGACGTGCGTTGGGCTCTACGTCGGGACGTGCGTTGGGCTCTACGTCTGTAGTTAGCTAACTTTCTGCTCTACGTCGGGACGTGCGTTGGGCTCTACGTCTGTAGTTAGGTAACTTTCAGCTCTACGTCGGGACGTGCGTTGGGCTCTACGTCGGGACGTGCGTTGGGCTCTACGTCGGGACGTGCGTTGGGCTCTACGTCGGGACGTGCGTTGGGTTCTACGTCGGGACGTGCGTTGAGCTCTACGTCCGGATTTAGCTTACTTTCAGCTCTACGTCAGGACGTGCGTTAGGCTCTACGTCGGGACGTGCGTTGGGCTCTACGTCGGGACGTGCGTTGGGCTCTACTTCGGGATTTAGCTTACTTTCAGGTCTACGTCGGGACGTGCGTTGGGCTCTACGTCGGGACGTGCGTTGGGCTCTACATCTGTAGTTAGCTAACTTTCAGCTCTACGTCGGGACGTGCGTTGGGCGCTACGTCGGGACGTGCGTTGGGTTCTACGTCGGGACGTGCGTTGGCCTCTACGTCGGGATTTAGCTTACTTTCAGCTCTACGTCGGGAAGTGCATTGGGCGCTACGTCGGGACGTGCGTTGGGCGCTACGTCGGGACGTGCGTTGGGCGGTACTTCAGGATGTGCGTTGGGCGCTACGTCGGGATTTAGCTTACTTTCAGCTCTACGTCGGGACGTGCGTTGGGCTCTACGTCGGGACGTGCGTTGGGCTCTACGTCGGGATGTGCGTTGGGCTCTACGTCGGGATTTAGCTTACTTTCAGCTCTACGTCGGGACGTGCGTTGGCCTCTACGTCGGGACGTGCGTTGGCCTCTACGTCGGGATTTAGCTTACTTTCAGCTCTACGTCGGGACGTGCGTTGGCCTCTACGTCGGGACGTGCGTTGGGCTCTACGTCGGGATTTAGCTTACTTTCAGCTCTACGTCGGGACGTGCGTTGGCCTCTACGTCGGGACGTGCGTTGGGCTCTACGTCGGGACGTGCGTTGGGCTCTACGTCTGTAGTTAGCTAACTTTCAGCTCTACGTCGGGACGTGCGTTGGGCTCTACGTCGGGACGTGCGTTGGGCTCTACGTCGGGACGTGCTTTGGGCTCTACGTCTGTAGTTAACTAACTTTCAGCTCTACGTCGGGACGTGCGTTGGGCTCTAAGTCGGGACGTGAGTTGGGCTCTACGTCGGGACGTGCGTTGGGCTCTACGTCGGGATTTAGCTTCCTTTCAGCTCTACGTCGGGACGTGCTTTGGCCTCTACGTCGGCATTTAGCTTACTTTCAGCTCTACGTCGGGACGTCCGTTGGGCTCTACGTCGGGACGTGCGTTGGGCTCTACGTCGGGACGTGCGTTGGGCTCTACGTCGGGACGTGCGTTGGGCTCTACGTCTGTAGTTAGCTAACTTTCTGCTCTACGTCGGGACGTGCGTTGGGCTCTACGTCTGTAGTTAGGTAACTTTCAGCTCTACGTCGGGACGTGCGTTGGGCGCTCGGGACGTGCGTTGGGCTCTACGTCGGGACGTGCGTTGGGCTCTACGTCGGGACGTGCGTTGGGCTCTACGTCGGGATTTAGCTTACTTTCAGCTCTACGTCGAGACGTGCGTTGGCCTCTACGTCGGGACATGCGTTGGCCTCTACCTCGGGACGTGCGTTGGGCTCTACGTCGGGACGTGCGTTGGGCTCTACGTCGGGATTTAGCTTACTTTCAGCTCTACGTCGGGACGTGCGTTGGGCTCTACGTCGGGACGTGCGTTGGGCTCTTCGTCGGGACACGCGTTGGGCTCTACATCGGGATGTGCGTTGGGCTCTACGTCTGTAGTTAGCTAACTTTCAGCTCTACGTCGGGACGTGCGTTGGGCTCTACGTCGGGACGTGCGTTGGGCTCTACGTCGGGACGTGCGTTGGGTTCTACGTCGGGACGTGCGTTGAGCTGTACGTCGGGATTTAGCTTACTTTCAGCTCTACGTCGGGACGCGCGTTAGGCTCTACGTCGGGACGTGCGTTGGGCTCTACGTCGGGATTTTGCTTACTTTCAGGTCTACGTCGGGACGTGCGTTGGGCTCTACGTCGGGACGTGCGTTGGGCTCTACGTCTGTAGTTAGCTAACTTTCAACTCTACGTTGGGACGTGCGTTGGGCTCTACGTCTGTAGTTAGCTAACTTTGAGCTCTACGTCGGGACGTGCGTTGGGCTCTACATCTGTAGTTAGCTAACTTTCAGCTCTACGTCGGGACGTGCGTTGGGCGCTACGTCGGGACGTGCGTTGGGCTCTACGTCGGGACGTGCGTTGGGCTCTACGTCGGGACGTGCGTTGGGCTCTACGTCGGGATTTAGCTTACTTTCAGCTCTACGTCGGGACGTGCGTTGGCCTCTACGTCGGGACGTGCGTTGGCCTCTACGTCGGGACGTGCGTTGGCCTCTACGTCGGGATTTAGCTTACTTTCAGCTCTACGTCGGGACGTGCGTTGGGCGCTACGTCGGGACGTGCGTTGGGCGCTACGTCGGGACGTGCGTTGGGAGCTACTTCGGGACGTGCGTTGGGCGCTACGTCGGGATTTAGCTTACTTTCAGCTCTACGTCGGGACGTGCGTTGGGCTCTATGTCGGGACGTGCGTTGGGCTCTACGTCGGGACGTGCGTTGGGCTCTACGTCGGGATTTAGCTTACTTTCAGCTCTACGTCGGGACGTGCGTTGGCCTCTACGACGGGACGTGCGTTGGCCTCTACGTCGGGATTTAGCTTACTTTCAGCTCTACGTCGGGACGTGCGTTGGCCTCTACATCGGGACGTGCGTTGGCCTCTACGTCGGGATTTAGCTTACTTTCAGCTCTACGTCGGGACGTGCGTTGGGCTCTACGTCGGGATTTAGCTTACTTTCAGCTCTACGTCGGGACATGCGTTGGGCTCTACGTCGGGACGTGCGTTGGGCTCTACGTCTGTAGTTAGCTAACTTTCAGCTCTACGTCGGGACGTGCGTTGGGCTCTACGTCGGGACGTGAGTTCGGCTCCACGTCGGGACGTGCGTTGGGCTCTACGTCGGGATTTAGCTTACTTTCAGCTCTACGTCGGGACGTGCGTTGGCCTCTACGTCAGCATTTAGCTTTCAGCTCTACGTCGGGACGTGCGTTGCGCTCTACGTCGGGACGTGCGTTGGGCTCTACGTCGGGACGTGCGTTGGGCTCTACGTCTGTAGTTAGGTAACTTTCAGCTCTACGTCGGGACGTGTGTTGGGCGCTACGTCGGGACGTGCGTTGGGCTCTACGTCAGGACGTGCTTTGGGCTCTACGTCGGGACGTGCGTTGGGCTCTACGTCGGGATTTAGGTTACTTTCAGCTCTACGTCGGGACGTGCGTTGGCCTCTACGTCGGGACACGCGTTGGGCTCTACGTCGGGATTTAGGTTACTTTCAGCTCTACGTCGGGACGTGCGTTGGCCTCTACGTCGGGACACGCGTTGGGCTCTACGTCGCGACGCGCGTTGGGCTCTTCGTCTGTAGTTAGCTAACTTTCAGCTCTACGTCGGGACGTGCGTTGGTTTCTACGTCGGGACGTGCGTTGGGCTCTACGTCGGGACGTGCGTTGGGCTCTACGTCGGGATTTAGCTTACTTTCAGCTCTACGTCGAGACGTGCATTGGCCTCTACATCGGGACGTGCGTTGGGCTCTACGTCGGGACGTGCGTTGGGCTCTACGTCGGGATTTAGCTTACTTTCAGCTCCACGTCGGGACGTGCGTTGGGCTCTACGTCGGGACACGCGCTGGGCTCTACGTCGGGACGCGCGTTGGGCTCTACGTCTGTAGTTAGCTAACTTTCAGCTCTACGCCGGGACGCGCGTTGGGCTCTTCGTCTGTAGTTAGCTAACTTTCAGCTCTACGTCGGGATGTGCGTTGGGCTCTACGTCGGGACGTCCGTTGGGCTCTACGTCGGGACGTGCGTTGGGCTCTACGTCGGGATTTAGCTTACTTTCAGCTCTACGTCGAGACGTGCGTTGGCCTCTACGTCGGGACGTGCGTTGGCCTCTACATCGGGACGTGCGTTGGCCTCTACGTCGGGACGTGCGTTGGCCTCTACGTCGGGATTTAGCTTACTTTCAGCTCTACGTCGGGACGTGCGTTGGGCTCTACGTCGGGACGTGCGTTGGGCTCTACGTCTGTAGTTAGCTAACTTTCAGCTCTACGTCGGGACGCGCGTTGGGCTCTTCGTCTGTAGTTAGCTAACTTTCAGCTCTACGTCGGGACGTGCATTGGGCTCTACGTCGGGACGCGCGTTAGGCTCTACGTCGGGACGTGCGTTGGGCTCTACGTCGGGACGTGCGTTGGGCTCTACGTCGGGATTTAGCTTACTTTCAGGTCTACGTCGGGACGTGCGTTGGGCTCTACTTCGGGACGTGCGTTGGGCTCTACGTCTGTAGTTAGCTAACATTCAACTCTACGTTGGGACGTGCGTTGGGCTCTACGTCTGTAGTTAGCTAACTTTCAGCTCTACGTCGGGACGTGCGTTGGGCTCTACATCTGTAGTTAGCTACCTTTCAGCTCTACGTCGGGACGTGCGTTGGGCGCTACGTCGGAACGTGCGTTGGGCTCTACGTCGGGACGTGCGTTGGGCTCTACGTCGGGACGTGCGTTGGGCTCTACGTCGGGACGTGCGTTGGGCTCTACGTCGGGATTTAGCTTACTTTCAGCTCTAGGTCGGGACGTGCGTTGGCCTCTACGTCGGGACGTGCGTTGGCCTCTACGTCGGGACGTGCGTTGGCCTCTACGTCGGGATTTAGCTTACTTTCAGCTCTACGTCGGGACGTGCGTTGGCCTCTACGTCGGCATTTAGCTTACTTTCAGCTCTACGTCGGGACGTGCGTTGGGCTCTACGTCGGGACGTGCGTTGGGCTCTACGTCGGGACGTGCGTTGGGTTCTACGTCGGGACGTGCGTTGGGCTCTACGTCTGTATTTAGCTAACTTTCTGCTCTACGTCGGGACGTGCGTTGGGCTGTACGTCTGTAGTTAGCTAACTTTCAGCTCTACGTCGGGACGTGCGTTGGGCGCTATGTCGGGACGTGCGTTGGGCTCTACGTCGGGACGTGCGTTGGGCTCTACGTCGGGATTTAGCATCCTTTCAGCTCTACGTCGGGACGTGCGTTGGGCTCTACGTCGGGACGTGCGTTGGGCTCTACGTTGGGACGTGCGTTGGGCTCTACGTCTGTAGTTAGCTAACTTTCTGCTCTACGTCGGGACGTGCGTTGGGCTCTACGTCTGTAGTTAGGTAACTTTCAGCTCTACGTCGGGACGTGCGTTTGGCGCTACGTCGGGACGTGTGTTGGGCTCTAAGTCGGGATGTGCGTTGGGCTCTACGTCGGGACGTGCGTTGGGCTCTACGTCGGGATTTAGCTTACTTTCAGGTCTACGTCGGGACGTGCGTTGGGCTCTACGTCGGGATTTAGCTTACTTTCAGCTCTACGTCGGGACGTGCGTTAGGCTCTACGTCGGGACGTGCGTTGGCCTCTACGTCGGGACGTGCGTTGGGCTCTACGTCGGGATTTAGCTTACTTTCAGGTCTACGTCGGGACGTGCGTTGGGCTCTACGTCGGGATTTAGCTTCCTTTCAGCTCTACGTCGGGACGTGCGTTGGCCTCTACGTCGGCATTTAGCTTACTTTCAGCTCTACGTCGGGACGTGCGTTGGGCTCTACGTCGGGACGTGCGTTGGGTTCTACGTCGGGACGTGCGTTGGGCTCTACGTCTGTAGTTAGCTAACTTTCTGCTCTACGTCGGGACGTGCGTTGGGCTCTACGTCGGGATTTAGCTTACTTTCAGCTCTACGTCGGGACGTGCGTTGGGCTCTACGTCGGGACGTGCGTTGGGCTCTACGTCGGGACGTGCGTTGGGCTCTACGTCTGTAGTTAGCTAACTTTCTGCTCTACGTCGGGACGTGCGTTGGGCTCTACGTCTGTAGTTAGGTAACTTTCAGCTCTACGTCGGGACGTGCGTTGGGCGCTACGTCGGGACGTGCGTTGGGCTCTACGTCGGGATGTGCGTTGGGCTCTACGTCGGGACGTGCGTTGGGCTCTACGTCGGGACGTGCGTTGGGCTCTACGTCGGGATTTAGCTTCCTTTCAGCTCTACGTCGGGACGTGCGTTGGGCTCTACGTCGGGACGTGCGTTGGGCTCTACGTTGGGACGTGCGTTGGGCTCTACGTCTGTAGTTAGCTAACTTTCTGCTCTACGTCGGGACGCGCGTTGGGCTCTTCGTCTGTAGTTAGCTAACTTTCAGCTCTACGTCGGGACGTGCGTTGGGCTCTACGTCGGGACGTGCGTTGGGCTCTACGTCGGGATTTAGCTTACTTTCAGGTCTACGTCGGGACGTGCGTTGGGCTCTACGTCGGGACGTGCGTTGGGCTCTACGTCTGTAGTTAGCTAACTTTCAACTCTACGTTGGGACGTGCGTTGGGCTCTACGTCTGTAGTTAGCTAACTTTCAGCTCTACGTCGGGACGTGCGTTGGGCTCTACATCTGTAGTTAGCTAACTTTCAGCTCTACGTCGGGACGTGCGTTGGGCGCTACGTCGGAACGTGCGTTGGGCTCTACGTCGGGACGTGCGTTGGGCTCTACGTCGGGACGTGCGTTGGGCTCTACGTCGGGATTTAGCTTACTTTCAGCTCTACGTCGGGACGTGCGTTGGCCTCTACGTCGGGACGTGCGTTGGCCTCTACGTCGGGACGTGCGTTGGCCTCTACGTCGGGACGTGCGTTGGCCTCTACGTCGGGATTTAGCTTACTTTCAGCTTAACGTCGGGACGTGCGTTGGGCGCTACGTCGGGACGTGCGTTGGGCGCTAGGTCGGGACGAGCGTTGGGCGCTACGTCGGGATTTAGCTTTCTTTCAGCTCTACGTCGGGACGTGCGTTGGCCTCTACGTCGGGACGTGCGTTGGCCTCTACGTCGGGACGTGCGTTGGCCTCTACGTCGGGATTTAGCTTACTTTCAGCTCTACGTCGGGACGTGCGTTGGGCTCTACGTCGGGACGTGCGTTGGGCTCTACGTCTGTAGTTAGCTAACTTTCAGCTCTACGTCGGGACGCGCGTTGGGCTCTTCGTCTGTAGTTAGCTAACTTTCAGCTCTACGTCGGGACGTGCGTTGGGCTCTACGTCGGGACGCGCGTTAGGCTCTACGTCGGGACGTGCGTTGGGCTCTACGTCGGGACGTGCGTTGGGCTCTACGTCGGGATTTAGCTTACTTTCAGGTCTACGTCGGGACGTGCGTTGGGCTCTACTTCGGGACGTGCGTTGGGCTCTACGTCTGTAGTTAGCTAACATTCAACTCTACGTTGGGACGTGCGTTGGGCTCTACGTCTGTAGTTAGCTAACTTTCAGCTCTACGTCGGGACGTGCGTTGGGCTCTACATCTGTAGTTAGCTACCTTTCAGCTCTACGTCGGGACGTGCGTTGGGCGCTACGTCGGAACGTGCGTTGGGCTCTACGTCGGGACGTGCGTTGGGCTCTACGTCGGGACGTGCGTTGGGCTCTACGTCGGGACGTGCGTTGGGCTCTACGTCGGGATTTAGCTTACTTTCAGCTCTAGGTCGGGACGTGCGTTGGCCTCTACGTCGGGACGTGCGTTGGCCTCTACGTCGGGACGTGCGTTGGCCTCTACGTCGGCATTTAGCTTACTTTCAGCTCTACGTCGGGACGTGCGTTGGGCTCTACGTCGGGACGTGCGTTGGGTTCTACGTCGGGACGTGCGTTGGGCTCTACGTCTGTATTTACCTAACTTTCTGCTCTACGTCGGGACGTGCGTTGGGCTGTACGTCTGTAGTTAGCTAACTTTCAGCTCTACGTCGGGACGTGCGTTGGGCGCTATGTCGGGACGTGCGTTGGGCTCTACGTCGGGACGTGCGTTGGGCTCTACGTCGGGATTTAGCATCCTTTCAGCTCTACGTCGGGACGTGCGTTGGGCTCTACGTCGGGACGTGCGTTGGGCTCTACGTTGGGACGTGCGTTGGGCTCTACGTCTGTAGTTAGCTAACTTTCTGCTCTACGTCGGGACGTGCGTTGGGCTCTACGTCTGTAGTTAGGTAACTTTCAGCTCTACGTCGGGACGTGCGTTGGGCGCTACGTCGGGACGTGTGTTGGGCTCTAAGTCGGGATGTGCGTTGGGCTCTACGTCGGGACGTGCGTTGGGCTCTACGTCGGGATTTAGCTTACTTTCAGCTCTACGTCGGGACGTGCGTTAGGCTCTACGTCGGGACGTGCGTTGGCCTCTACGTCGGGACGTGCGTTGGGCTCTACGTCGGGATTTAGCTTACTTTCAGGTCTACGTCGGGACGTGCGTTGGGCTCTACGTCGGGATTTAGCTTCCTTTCAGCTCTACGTCGGGACGTGCGTTGGCCTCTACGTCGGCATTTAGCTTACTTTCAGCTCTACGTCGGGACGTGCGTTGGGCTCTACGTCGGGACGTGCGTTGGGTTCTACGTCGGGACGTGCGTTGGGCTCTACGTCTGTAGTTAGCTAACTTTCTGCTCTACGTCGGGACGTGCGTTGGGCTCTACGTCGGGATTTAGCTTACTTTCAGCTCTACGTCGGGACATGCGTTGGGCTCTACGTCGGGACGTGCGTTGGGCTCTACGTCTGTAGTTAGCTAACTTTCAGCTCTACGTCGGGACGTGCGTTGGGCTCTACGTCGCGACGTGAGTTCGGCTCCACGTCGGGACGTGCGTTGGGCTCTACGTCGGGATTTAGCTTACTTTCAGCTCTACGTCGGGACGTGCGTTGGCCTCTACGTCAGCATTTAGCTTTCAGCTCTACGTCGGGACGTGCGTTGCGCTCTACGTCGGGACGTGCGTTGGGCTCTACGTCGGGACGTGCGTTGGGCTCTACGTCTGTAGTTAGGTAACTTTCAGCTCTACGTCGGGACGTGTGTTGGGCGCTACGTCGGGACGTGCGTTGGGCTCTACGTCAGGACGTGCTTTGGGCTCTACGTCGGGACGTGCGTTGGGCTCTACGTCGGGATTTAGGTTACATTCAGCTCTACGTCGGGACGTGCGTTGGCCTCTACGTCGGGACACGCGTTGGGCTCTACGTCGGGATTTAGGTTACTTTCAGCTCTACGTCGGGACGTGCGTTGGCCTCTACGTCGGGACACGCGTTGGGCTCTACGTCGCGACGCGCGTTGGGCTCTTCGTCTGTAGTTAGCTAACTTTCAGCTCTACGTCGGGACGTGCGTTGGTTTCTACGTCGGGACGTGCGTTGGGCTCTACGTCGGGACGTGCGTTGGGCTCTACGTCGGGATTTAGCTTACTTTCAGCTCTACGTCGAGACGTGCGTTGGCCTCTACATCGGGACGTGCGTTGGGCTCTACGTCGGGACGTGCGTTGGGCTCTACGTCGGGATTTAGCTTACTTTCAGCTCCACGTCGGGACGTGCGTTGGGCTCTACGTCGGGACACGCGCTGGGCTCTACGTCGGGACGCGCGTTGGGCTCTACGTCTGTAGTTAGCTAACTTTCAGCTCTACGCCGGGACGCGCGTTGGGCTCTTCGTCTGTAGTTAGCTAACTTTCAGCTCTACGTCGGGACGTGCGTTGGGCTCTACGTCGGGACGTCCGTTGGGCTCTACGTCGGGACGTGCGTTGGGCTCTACGTCGGGATTTAGCTTACTTTCAGCTCTACGTCGAGACGTGCGTTGGCCTCTACGTCGGGACGTGCGTTGGCCTCTACATCGGGACGTGCGTTGGCCTCTACGTCGGGACGTGCGTTGGCCTCTACGTCGGGATTTAGCTTACTTTCAGCTCTACGTCGGGACGTGCGTTGGGCTCTACGTCGGGACGTGCGTTGGGCTCTTCGTCTGTAGTTAGCTAACTTTCAGCTCTACGTCGGGACGTGCGTTGGGCTCTACGTCGGGACGCGCGTTAGGCTCTACGTCGGGACGTGAGTTGGGCTCTACGTCGGGACGTGCGTTGGGCTCTACGTCGGGATTTAGCTTACTTTCAGGTCTACGTCGGGACGTGCGTTGGGCTCTACTTCGGGACGTGCGTTGGGCTCTACGTCTGTAGTTAGCTAACATTCAACTCTACGTTGGGACGTGCGTTGGGCTCTACGTCTGTAGTTAGCTAACTTTCAGCTCTACGTCGTGACGTGCGTTGGGCTCTACATCTGTAGTTAGCTACCTTTCAGCTCTACGTCGGGACGTGCGTTGGGCGCTACGTCGGAACGTGCGTTGGGCTCTACGTCGGGACGTGCGTTGGGCTCTACGTCGGGACGTGCGTTGGGCTCTACGTCGGGACGTGCGTTGGGCTCTACGTCGGGATTTAGCTTACTTTCAGCTCTAGGTCGGGACGTGCGTTGGCCTCTACGTCGGGACGTGCGTTGGCCTCTACGTCGGGACGTGCGTTGGCCTCTACGTCGGGATTTAGCTTACTTTCAGCTCTACGTCGGGACGTGCGTTGGCCTCTACGTCGGCATTTAGCTTACTTTCAGCTCTACGTCGGGACGTGCGTTGGGCTCTACGTCGGGACGTGCGTTGGGCTCTACGTCGGGACGTGCGTTGGGTTCTACGTCGGGACGTGCGTTGGGCTCTACGTCTGTATTTAGCTAACTTTCTGCTCTACGTCGGGACGTGCGTTGGGCTGTACGTCTGTAGTTAGCTAACTTTCAGCTCTACGTCGGGACGTGCGTTGGGCGCTATGTCGGGACGTGCGTTGGGCTCTACGTCGGGACGTGCGTTGGGCTCTACGTCGGGATTTAGCATACTTTCAGCTCTACGTCGGGACGTGCGTTGGGCTCTACGTCGGGACGTGCGTTGGGCTCTACGTTGGGACGTGCGTTGGGCTCTACGTCTGTAGTTAGCTAACTTCCTGCTCTACGTCGGGACGTGCGTTGGGCTCTACGTCTGTAGTTAGGTAACTTTCAGCTCTACGTCGGGACGTGCGTTGGGCGCTACGTCGGGACGTGTGTTGGGCTCTAAGTCGGGATGTGCGTTGGGCTCTACGTCGGGACGTGCGTTGGGCTCTACGTCGGGATTTAGCTTACTTTCAGGTCTACGTCGGGACGTGCGTTGGGCTCTACGTCGGGATTTAGCTTACTTTCAGCTCTACGTCGGGACGTGCGTTAGGCTCTACGTCGGGACGTGCGTTGGCCTCTACGTCGGGACGTGCGTTGGGCTCTACGTCGGGATTTAGCTTACTTTCAGGTCTACGTCGGGACGTGCGTTGGGCTCTACGTCGGGATTTAGCTTCCTTTCAGCTCTACGTCGGGACGTGCGTTGGCCTCTACGTCGGCATTTAGCTTACTTTCAGCTCTACGTCGGGACGTGCGTTGGGCTCTACGTCGGGACGTGCGTTGGGTTCTACGTCGGGACGTGCGTTGGGCTCTACGTCTGTAGTTAGCTAACTTTCTGCTCTACGTCGGGACGTGCGTTGGGCTCTACGTCGGGATTTAGCTTACTTTCAGCTCTACGTCGGGACGTGCGTTGGGCTCTACGTCGGGATGTGCGTTGGGCTCTACGTCGGGACGTGCGTTGGGCTCTACGTCTGTAGTTAGCTAACTTTCTGCTCTACGTCGGGACGTGCGTTGGGCTCTACGTCTGTAGTTAGGTAACTTTCAGCTCTACGTCGGGACGTGCGTTGGGCGCTACGTCGGGACGTGCGTTGGGCTCTACGTCGGGATGTGCGTTGGGCTCTACGTCGGGACGTGCGTTGGGCTCTACGTCGGGACGTGCGTTGGGCTCTACGTCGGGATTTAGCTTCCTTTCAGCTCTACGTCGGGACGTGCGTTGGGCTCTACGTCGGGACGTGCGTTGGGCTCTACGTTGGGACGTGCGTTGGGCTCTACGTCTGTAGTTAGCTAACTTTCTGCTCTACGTCGGGACGCGCGTTGGGCTCTTCGTCTGTAGTTAGGTAACTTTCAGCTCTACGTCGGGACGTGCGTTGGGCGCTACGTCGGGACGTGCGTTGGGCTCTACGTCGGGATTTAGCTTACTTTCAGGTCTACGTCGGGACGTGCGTTGGGCTCTACGTCGGGACGTGCGTTGGGCTCTACGTCTGTAGTTAGCTAACTTTCAACTCTACGTTGGGACGTGCGTTGGGCTCTACGTCTGTAGTTAGCTAACTTTCAGCTCTACGTCGGGACGTGCGTTGGGCGCTACGTCGGAACGTGCGTTGGGCTCTACGTCGGGACGTGCGTTGGGCTCTACGTCGGGACGTGCGTTGGGCTCTACGTCGGGATTTAGCTTACTTTCAGCTCTACGTCGGGACGTGCGTTGGCCTCTACGTCGGGACGTGCGTTGGCCTCTACGTCGGGACGTGCGTTGGCCTCTACGTCGGGACGTGCGTTGGCCTCTACGTCGGGATTTAGCTTACTTTCAGCTTAACGTCGGGACGTGCGTTGGGCGCTACGTCGGGACGTGCGTTGGGCGCTAGGTCGGGACGTGCGTTGGGCGCTACGTCGGGATTTAGCTTACTTTCAGCTCTACGTCGGGACGTGCGTTGGCCTCTACGTCGGGACGTGCGTTGGCCTCTACGTCGGGACGTGCGTTGGCCTCTACGTCGGGATTTAGCTTACTTTCAGCTCTACGTCGGGACGTGCGTTGGGCTCTACGTCTGTAGTTAGCTAACTTTCAGCTCTACGTCGGGACGCGCGTTGGGCTCTTCGTCTGTAGTTAGCTAACTTTCAGCTCTACGTCGGGACGTGCGTTGGGCTCTACGTCGGGACGCGCGTTAGGCTCTACGTCGGGACGTGCGTTGGGCTCTACGTCGGGACGTGCGTTGGGCTCTACGTCGGGATTTAGCTTACTTTCAGGTCTACGTCGGGACGTGCGTTGGGCTCTACTTCGGGACGTGCGTTGGGCTCTACGTCTGTAGTTAGCTAACATTCAACTCTACGTTGGGACGTGCGTTGGGCTCTACGTCTGTAGTTAGCTAACTTTCAGCTCTACGTCGGGACGTGCGTTGGGCTCTACATCTGTAGTTAGCTACCTTTCAGCTCTACGTCGGGACGTGCGTTGGGCGCTACGTCGGAACGTGCGTTGGGCTCTACGTCGGGACGTGCGTTGGGCTCTACGTCGGGACGTGCGTTGGGCTCTACGTCGGGACGTGCGTTGGGCTCTACGTCGGGATTTAGCTTACTTTCAGCTCTAGGTCGGGACGTGCGTTGGCCTCTACGTCGGGACGTGCGTTGGCCTCTACGTCGGGACGTGCGTTGGCCTCTACGTCGGCATTTAGCTTACTTTCAGCTCTACGTCGGGACGTGCGTTGGGCTCTACGTCGGGACGTGCGTTGGGTTCTACGTCGGGACGTGCGTTGGGCTCTACGTCTGTATTTAGCTAACTTTCTGCTCTACGTCGGGACGTGCGTTGGGCTGTACGTCTGTAGTTAGCTAACTTTCAGCTCTACGTCGGGACGTGCGTTGGGCGCTATGTCGGGACGTGCGTTGGGCTCTACGTCGGGAGGTGCGTTGGGCTCTACGTCGGGATTTAGCATCCTTTCAGCTCTACGTCGGGACGTGCGTTGGGCTCTACGTCGGGACGTGCGTTGGGCTCTACGTTGGGACGTGCGTTGGGCTCTACGTCTGTAGTTAGCTAACTTTCTGCTCTACGTCGGGATGTGCGTTGGGCTCTACGTCTGTAGTTAGGTAACTTTCAGCTCTACGTCGGGACGTGCGTTGGGCGCTACGTCGGGACGTGTGTTGGGCTCTAAGTCGGGATGTGCGTTGGGCTCTACGTCGGGACGTGCGTTGGGCTCTACGTCGGGATTTAGCTTACTTTCAGGTCTACGTCGGGACGTGCGTTGGGCTCTACGTCGGGATTTAGCTTACTTTCAGCTCTACGTCGGGACGTGCGTTAGGCTCTACGTCGGGACGTGCGTTGGCCTCTACGTCGGGACGTGCGTTGGGCTCTACGTCGGGATTTAGCTTACTTTCAGGTCTACGTCGGGACGTGCGTTGGGCTCTACGTCGGGATTTAGCTTCCTTTCAGCTCTACGTCGGGACGTGCGTTGGCCTCTACGTCGGCATTTAGCTTACTTTCAGCTCTACGTCGGGACGTGCGTTGGGCTCTACGTCGGGACGTGCGTTGGGTTCTACGTCGGGACGTGCGTTGGGCTCTACGTCTGTAGTTAGCTAACTTTCTGCTCTACGTCGGGACGTGCGTTGGGCTCTACGTCGGGATTTAGCTTACTTTCAGCTCTACGTCGGGACGTGCGTTGGGCTCTACGTCTGACGTGCGTTGGGCTCTACGTCGGGACGTGCGTTGGGCTCTACGTCTGTAGTTAGCTAACTTTCTGCTCTACGTCGGGACGTGCGTTGGGCTCTACGTCTGTAGTTAGGTAACTTTCAGCTCTACGTCGGGACGTGCGTTGGGCGCTACGTCGGGACGTGCGTTGGGCTCTACGTCGGGATGTGCGTTGGGCTCTACGTCGGGACGTGCGTTGGGCTCTACGTCGGGACGTGCGTTGGGCTCTACGTCTGTAGTTAGCTAACTTTCTGCTCTACGTCGGGACGCGCGTTGGGCTCTTCGTCTGTAGTTAGCTAACTTTCAGCTCTACGTCGGGACGTGCGTTGGGCTCTACGTCGGGACGTGCGTTGGGCTCTACGTCGGGATTTAGCTTACTTTCAGGTCTACGTCGGGACGTGCGTTGGGCTCTACGTCGGGACGTGCGTTGGGCTCTACGTCTGTAGTTAGCTAACTTTCAACTCTACGTTGGGACGTGCGTTGGGCTCTACGTCTGTAGTTAGCTAACTTTCAGCTCTACGTCGGGACGTGCGTTGGGCTCTACATCTGTAGTTAGCTAACTTTCAGCTCTACGTCGGGACGTGCGTTGGGCTCTACATCTGTAGTTAGCTAACTTTCAGCTCTACGTCGGGACGTGCGTTGGGCGCTACGTCGGGACGTGCGTTGGGCTCTACGTCGGGATGTGCGTTGGGCTCTACGTCGGGACGTGCGTTGGGCTCTACGTCGGGACGTGCGTTGGGCTCTACGTCTGTAGTTAGCTAACTTTCTGCTCTACGTCGGGACGCGCGTTGGGCTCTTCGTCTGTAGTTAGCTAACTTTCAGCTCTACGTCGGGACGTGCGTTGGGCTCTACGTCGGGACGTGCGTTGGGCTCTACGTCGGGATTTAGCTTACTTTCAGGTCTACGTCGGGACGTGCGTTGGGCTCTACGTCGGGACGTGCGTTGGGCTCTACGTCTGTAGTTAGCTAACTTTCAACTCTACGTTGGGACGTGCGTTGGGCTCTACGTCTGTAGTTAGCTAACTTTCAGCTCTACGTCGGGACGTGCGTTGGGCTCTACATCTGTAGTTAGCTAACTTTCAGCTCTACGTCGGGACGTGCGTTGGGCGCTACGTCGGAACGTGCGTTGGGCTCTACGTCGGGACATGCGTTGGGCTCTACGTCGGGACGTGCGTTGGGCTCTACGTCGGGATTTAGCTTACTTTCAGCTCTACGTCGGGACGTGCGTTGGCCTCTACGTCGGGACGTGCGTTGGCCTCTACGTCGGGACGTGCGTTGGCCTCTACGTCGGGACGTGCGTTGGCCTCTACGTCGGGATTTAGCTTACTTTCAGCTTAACGTCGGGACGTGCGTTGGGCGCTACGTCGGGACGTGCGTTGGGCGCTAGGTCGGGACGTGCGTTGGGCGCTACGTCTGGATTTAGCTTACTTTCAGCTCTACGTCGGGACGTGCGTTGGCCTCTACGTCGGGACGTGCGTTGGCCTCTACGTCGGGACGTGCGTTGGCCTCTACGTCGGGATTTAGCTTACTTTCAGCTCTACGTCGGGACGTGCGTTGGCCTCTACGTCGGCATTTAGCTTACTTTCAGCTCTACGTCGGGACGTGCGTTGGGCTCTACGTCGGGACGTGCGTTGGGCTCTACGTCGGGACGTGCGTTGGGTTCTACGTCGGGACGTGCGTTGGGCTCTACGTCTGTATTTAGCTAACTTTCTGCTCAACGTCGGGACGTGCGTTGGGCTGTACGTCTGTAGTTAGCTAACTTTCAGCTCTACGTCGGGACGTGCGTTGGGCGCTATGTCGGGACGTGCGTTGGGCTCTACGTCGGGACGTGCGTTGGGCTCTACGTCGGGATTTAGCTTCCTTTCAGCTCTACGTCGGGACGTGCGTTGGGCTCTACGTCGGGACGTGCGTTGGGCTCTACGTTGGGACGTGCGTTGGGCTCTACGTCTGTAGTTAGCTAACTTTCTGCTCTACGTCGGGACGTGCGTTGGGCTCTACGTCTGTAGTTAGGTAACTTTCAGCTCTACGTCGTGACGTGCGTTGGGCGCTACGTCGGGACGTGTGTTGGGCTCTAAGTCGGGATGTGCGTTGGGCTCTACGTCGGGACGTGCGTTGGGCTCTACGTCGGGATTTAGCTTACTTTCAGGTCTACGTCGGGACGTGCGTTGGGCTCTACGTCGGGATTTAGCTTAGTTTCAGCTCTACGTCGGGACGTGCGTTAGGCTCTACGTCGGGACGTGCGTTGGCCTCTACGTCGGGACGTGCGTTGGGCTCTACGTCGGGATTTAGCTTACTTTCAGGTCTACGTCGGGACGTGCGTTGGGCTCTACGTCGGGATTTAGCTTCCTTTCAGCTCTACGTCGGGACGTGCGTTGGCCTCTACGTCGGCATTTAGCTTACTTTCAGCTCTACGTCGGGACGTGCGTTGGGCTCTACGTCGGGACGTGCGTTGGGTTCTACGTCGGGACGTGCGTTGGGCTCTACGTCTGTAGTTAGCTAACTTTCTGCTCTACGTCGGGACGTGCGTTGGGCTCTACGTCGGGATTTAGCTTACTTTCAGCTCTACGTCGGGACGTGCGTTGGGCTCTACGTCGGGACGTGCGTTGGGCTCTACGTCTGTAGTTAGCTAACTTTCTGCTCTACGTCGGGACGTGCGTTGGGCTCTACGTCTGTAGTTAGGTAACTTTCAGCTCTACGTCGGGACGTGCGTTGGGCGCTACGTCGGGACGTGCGTTGGGCTCTACGTCGGGATGTGCGTTGGGCTCTACGTCGGGACGTGCGTTGGGCTCTACGTCGGGACGTGCGTTGGGCTCTACGTCGGGATTTAGCTTCCTTTCAGCTCTACGTCGGGACGTGCGTTGGGCTCTACGTCGGGACGTGCGTTGGGCTCTACGTTGGGACGTGCGTTGGGCTCTACGTCTGTAGTTAGCTAACTTTCAGCTCTACGTCGGGACGTGCGTTGGGCTCTACGTCGGGACGTGCGTTGGGCTCTACGTCGGGATTTAGCTTACTTTCAGGTCTACGTCGGGACGTGCGTTGGGCTCTACGTCGGGACGTGCGTTGGGCTCTACGTCTGTAGTTAGCTAACTTTCAACTCTACGTTGGGACGTGCGTTGGGCTCTACGTCTGTAGTTAGCTAACTTTCAGCTCTACGTCGGGACGTGCGTTGGGCTCTACATCTGTAGTTAGCTAACTTTCAGCTCTACGTCGGGACGTGCGTTGGGCGCTACGTCGGAACGTGCGTTGGGCTCTACGTCGGGACGTGCGTTGGGCTCTACGTCGGGACGTGCGTTGGGCTCTACGTCGGGATTTAGCTTACTTTCAGCTCTACGTCGGGACGTGCGTTGGCCTCTACGTCGGGACGTGCGTTGGCCTCTACGTCGGGACGTGCGTTGGCCTCTACGTCGGGACGTGCGTTGGCCTCTACGTCGGGATTTAGCTTACTTTCAGCTTAACGTCGGGACGTGCGTTGGGCGCTACGTCGGGACGTGCGTTGGGCGCTAGGTCGGGACGTGCGTTGGGCGCTACGTCGGAATTTAGCTTACTTTCAGCTCTACGTCGGGACGTGCGTTGGGCTCTACGTCGGGACGTGCGTTGGGCTCCACGTCGGGATTTAGCTTACTTTCAGCTCTACGTCGGGACGTGCGTTGGCCTCTACGTCGGGACGTGCGTTGGCCTCTACGTCGGGATTTAGCTTACTTTCAGCTCTACGTCGGGACGTGCGTTGGCCTCTACGTCGGGACACGCGTTGGGCTCTACGTCGCGACGCGCGTTGGGCTCTACGTCTGTAGTTAGCTAACTTTCAGCTCTGCGTCGGGACGCTCGTTGGGCTGTTCGTCTGTAGTTAGCTAACTTTCAGCTCTACGTCGGGACGTGCGTTGGGCTCTACGTCGGGACGTGCGTTGGGCTCTACGTCGGGACGTGTGTTGGGTTCTACGTCGGGAGGTGCGTTGAGCTCTACGTCGGGATTTAGCTTACTTTCAGCTCTACGTCGGGACGCGCGTTAGGCTCTACGTCGGGACGTGCGTTGGGCTCTACGTCGGGACGTGCGTTGGGCTCTACGTCGGGATTTAGCTTACTTTCAGGTCTACGTCAGGCCGTGCGTTGGGCTCTGCGTCGGGACGTGCGTTGGGCTCTACGTCTGTAGTTAGCTAACTTTCAACTCTACGTTGGGATGTGCGTTGGGCTCTACGTCTGTAGTTAGCTAACTTTCAGCTCTACGTCGGGACGTGCGTTGGGCTCTACATCTGTAGTTAGCTAACTTTCAGCTCTACGTCGGGACGTGCGTTGGGCGCTACGTCGGAACGTGCGTTGGGCTCTACGTCGGGACGTGCGTTGGGCTCTACGTCGGGATTTAGCTTACTTTCAGGTCTACGTCGGGACGTGCGTTGGGCTCTACTTCGGGACGTGCGTTGGGCTCTACGTCTGTAGTTAGCTAACATTCAACTCTACGTTGGGACGTGCGTTGGGCTCTACGTCTGTAGTTAGCTAACTTTCAGCTCTACGTCGGGACGTGCGTTGGGCTCTTCGTCTGTAGTTAGCTAACTTTCAGCTCTACGTCGGGACGTGCGTTGGGCTCTACGTCGGGACGCGCGTTAGGCTCTACGTCGGGACGTGCGTTGGGCTCTACGTCGGGACGTGCGTTGGGCTCTACGTCGGGATTTAGCTTACTTTCAGGTCTACGTCGGGACGTGCGTTGGGCGCTACTTCGGGACGTGCGTTGGGCTCTACGTCTGTAGTTAGCTAACATTCAACTCTACGTTGGGACGTGCGTTGGGCTCTACGTCTGTAGTTAGCTAACTTTCAGCTCTACGTCGGGACGTGCGTTGGGCTCTACATCTGTAGTTAGCTAACTTTCAGCTCTACGTCGGGACGTGCGTTGGGCGCTACGTCGGAACGTGCGTTGGGCTCTACGTCGGGACGTGCGTTGGGCTCTACGTCGGGACGTGCGTTGGGCTCTACGTCGGGATTTAGCTTACTTTCAGCTCTACGTCGGGACGTGCGTTGGCCTCTACGTCGGGACGTGCGTTGGCCTCTACGTCGGGACGTGCGTTGGCCTCTACGTCGGGATTTAGCTTACTTTCAGCTCTACGTCGGGACGTGCGTTGGCCTCTACGTCGGCATTTAGCTTACTTTGAGCTCTACGTCGGGACGTGCGTTGGGCTCTACGTCGGGACGTGCGTTGGGCTCTACGTCGGGACGTGCGTTGGGTTCTACGTCGGGACGTGCGTTGGGCTCTACGTCTGTATTTAGCTAACTTTCTGCTCTACGTCGGGACGTGCGTTGGGCTGTACGTCTGTAGTTAGCTAACTTTCAGCTCTACGTCGGGACGTGCGTTGGGCGCTATGTCGAGACGTGCGTTGGGCTCTACGTCGGGACGTGCGTTGGGCTCTACGTCGGGATTTAGCTTCCTTTCAGCTCTACGTCGGGACGTGCGTTGGGCTCTACGTCGGGATGTGCGTTGGGCTCTACGTTGGGACGTGCGTTGGGCTCTACGTCTGTAGTTAGCTAACTTTCTGCTCTACGTCGGGACGTGCGTTGGGCTCTACGTCTGTAGTTAGGTAACTTTCAGCTCTACGTCGGGACGTGCGTTGGGCGCTACGTCGGGACGTGTGTTGGGCTCTAAGTCGGGATGTGCGTTGGGCTCTACGTCGGGACGTGCGTTGGGCTCTACGTCGGGATTTAGCTTACTTTCAGGTCTACGTCGGGACGTGCGTTGGGCTCTACGTCGGGATTTAGCTTACTTTCAGCTCTACGTCGGGACGTGCGTTAGGCTCTACGTCGGGACGTGCGTTGGCCTCTACGTCGGGACGTGCGTTGGGCTCTACGTCGGGATTTAGCTTACTTTCAGGTCTACGTCGGGACGTGCGTTGGGCTCTACGTCGGGATTTAGCTTCCTTTCAGCTCTACGTCGGGACGTGCGTTGGCCTCTACGTCGGCATTTAGCTTACTTTCAGCTCTACGTCGGGACGTGCGTTGGGCTCTACGTCGGGACGTGCGTTGGGTTCTACGTCGGGACGTGCGTTGGGCTCTACGTCTGTAGTTAGCTAACTTTCTGCTCTACGTCGGGACGTGCGTTGGGCTCTACGTCGGGATTTAGCTTACTTTCAGCTCTACGTCGGGACGTGCGTTGGGCTCTACGTCGGGACGTGCGTTGGGCTCTACGTCGGGACGTGCGTTGGGCTCTACGTCTGTAGTTAGCTAACTTTCTGCTCTACGTCGGGACGTGCGTTGGGCTCTACGTCTGTAGTTAGGTAACTTTCAGCTCTACGTCGGGACGTGCGTTGGGCGCTACGTCGGGACGTGCGTTGGGCTCTACGTCGGGATGTGCGTTGGGCTCTACGTCGGGACGTGCGTTGGGCTCTACGTCGGGACGTGCGTTGGGCTCTACGTCGGGATTTAGCTTCCTTTCAGCTCTACGTCGGGACGTGCGTTGGGCTCTACGTCGGGACGTGCGTTGGGCTCTACGTTGGGACGTGCGTTGGGCTCTACGTCTGTAGTTAGCTAACTTTCTGCTCTACGTCGGGACGCGCGTTGGGCTCTTCGTCTGTAGTTAGCTAACTTTCAGCTCTACGTCGGGACGTGCGTTGGGCTCTACGTCGGGACGTGCGTTGGGCTCTACGTCGGGATTTAGCTTACTTTCAGGTCTACGTCGGGACGTGCGTTGGGCTCTACGTCGGGACGTGCGTTGGGCTCTACGTCTGTAGTTAGCTAACTTTCAACTCTACGTTGGGACGTGCGTTGGGCTCTACGTCTGTAGTTAGCTAACTTTCAGCTCTACGTCGGGACGTGCGTTGGGCTCTACATCTGTAGTTAGCTAACTTTCAGCTCTACGTCGGGACGTGCGTTGGGCGCTACGTCGGAACGTGCGTTGGGCTCTACGTCGGGACGTGCGTTGGGCTCTACGTCGGGACGTGCGTTGGGCTCTACGTCGGGATTTAGCTTACTTTCAGCTCTACGTCGGGACGTGCGTTGGCCTCTACGTCGGGACGTGCGTTGGCCTCTACGTCGGGACGTGCGTTGGCCTCTACGTCGGGATTTAGCTTACTTTCAGCTTAACGTCGGGACGTGCGTTGGGCGCTACGTCGGGACGTGCGTTGGGCGCTAGGTCGGGACGTGCGTTGGGCGCTACGTCGGGATTTAGCTTACTTTCAGCTCTACGTCGGGACGTGCGTTGGGCTCTACGTCGGGACGTGCGTTGGGCTCCACGTCGGGATTTAGCTTACTTTCAGCTCTACGTCGGGACGTGCGTTGGCCTCTACGTCCGGACGTGCGTTGGCCTCTACGTCGGGATTTAGCTTACTTTCAGCTCTACGTCGGGACGTGCGTTGGCCTCTACGTCGGGACACGCGTTGGGCTCTACGTCGCGACGCGCGTTGGGCTCTACGTCTGCAGTTAGCTAACTTTCAGCTCTGCGTCGGGACGCTCGTTGGGCTGTTCGTCTGTAGTTAGCTAACTTTCAGCTCTACGTCGGGACGTGCGTTGGGCTCTACGTCGGGACGTGCGTTGGGCTCTACGTCGGGACGTGTGTTGGGTTCTACGTCGGGACGTGCGTTGAGCTCTACGTCGGGATTTAGCTTACTTTCAGCTCTACGTCGGGACGCGCGTTAGGCTCTACGTCGGGACGTGCGTTGGGCTCTACGTCGGGACGTGCGTTGGGCTCTACGTCGGGATTTAGCTTACTTTCAGGTCTACGTCGGGCCGTGCGTTGGGCTCTGCGTCGGGACGTGCGTTGGGCTCTACGTCTGTAGTTAGCTAACTTTCAACTCTACGTTGGGACGTGCGTTGGGCTCTACGTCTGTAGTTAGCTAACTTTCAGCTCTACGTCGGGACGTGCGTTGGGCTCTACATCTGTAGTTAGCTAACTTTCAGCTCTACGTCGGGACGTGCGTTGGGCGCTACGTCGGAACGTGCGTTGGGCTCTACGTCGGGACGTGCGTTGGGCTCTACACCGGGACGTGCGTTGGACTCTACGTCGGGACGTGCGTTGGGCTCTACGTCGGGATTTAGCTTACTTTCAGCTCTACGTCGGGACGTGCGTAGCCTCTACGTCGGGACGTGCGTTGGCCTCTACGTCGGGACGTGCGTTGGCCTCTACTTCGGGATTTAGCTTACTTTCAGCTCTACGTCGGGACGTGCGTTGGGCGCTACGTCGGGACGTGCGTTGGGCGCTACGTCGGGACGTGCGTTGGGCGCTACTTCATGACGTGCGTTGGGCGCTACGTCGGGATTTAGCTTACTTTCAGCTCTACGTCGGGACGTGCGTTGGGCTCTACGTCGGGACGTGCGTTGGGCTCTACGTCGGGACGTGCGTTGGGCTCTACGTCGGGATTTAGCTTACTTTCAGCTCTACGTCGGGACGTGCGTTGGCCTCTACGTCGGGACGTGCGTTGGCCTCTACGTCGGGATTTATCTTACTTTCAGCTCTACGTCGGGACGTGCGTTGGCCTCTACATCGGGACGTGCGTTGGCCTCTACGTCGGGATTTAGCTTACTTTCAGCTCTACGTCGGATCGTGCGTTGGGCTCTACGTCGGGATTTAGCTTACTTTCAGCTCTACGTCGGGACGTGCGTTGGGTTCTACGTCGGGACGTGCGTTGGGCTCTACGTCTGTAGTTAGCTAACTTTCAGCTCTACGTCGGGACGTACGTTGGGCTCTACGTCGGGACGTGAGTTGGGCTCCACGTCGGGACGTGCGTTGGGCTCTACGTCGGGATTTAGCTTACTTTCAGCTCTACGTCGGGACGTGCGTTGGCCTCTACGTCGGCATTTAGCTTTCAGCTCTACGTCGGGACGTGCGTTGGGCTCTACGTCGGGACGTGCGTTGGGCTCTACGTCGGGACGTGCGTTGGGCTCTACGTCTGTAGTTAGCTAACTTTCAGCTCTACGTCGGGACGTGCGTTGGGCGCTACGTCGGGACGTGCGTTGGGTTCTACGTCGGGACGTGCGTTGGGCTCTACGTCTGTAGTTAGCTAACTTTCAGCTCTACGTCGGGACGCGCGTTGTGCTCTACGTCGGGACGTGCGTTGGGCTCTACGTCGGGATTTAGCTTACTTTCAGCTCTACGTCGGGACGTGCATTGGGCGCTACGTCGGGACGTGCGTTGGGATCTACGTCGGGACGTGCGTTGGGTTCTACGTCGGGACGTGCGTTGGGCTCTACGTCTGTAGTTAGCTAACTTTCTGCTCTACGTCGGGACGTGCGTTGGGCTCTACGTCTGTAGTTAGCTAACTTTCAGCTCTACGTCGGGACGTGCGTTGGGCGCTATGTCGGGACGTGCGTTGGCCTCTACGTCGGGACGTGCGTTGGGCTCTACGTCAGGATTTAGCTTACTTTCAGCTCTACGTCGGGACGTGCGTTGGGCTCTACGTCGGGACGTGCGTTGGGCTCTACGTCGGGATGTGCGTTGGGCTCTACGTCTGTAGTTAGCTAACTTTCTGCTCTACGTCGGGACGTGCGTTGGGCTCTACGTCTGTAGTTAGGTAACTTTCAGCTCTACGTCGGGACGTGCGTTGGGCGCTACTTCGGGACGTGCGTTGGGCTCTACGTCGGGACGTGTGTTGGGCTCTAAGTCGGGACGTGCGTTGGGCTCTACCTCGGGATTTAGCTTACTTTCAGCTCTACGTCGAGACGTGCGTTGGCCTCTACGTCGGGACGTGCGTTGGCCTCTACATCGGGACGTGCGTTGGGCTCTACGTCGGGACGTGCGTTGGGCTCTACGTCGGGATTTAGCTTAGTTTCAGCTCTACGTCGGGACGTGCGTTGGGCTCTACGTCGGGACGTGCGTTGGGCTCTGCGTCGCGACACGCGTTGGGCTCTACGTCGGGACGCGCGTTGGGCTCTACGTCTGTAGTTAGCTAACTTTCAGCTCTACGTCGGGACGCGCGTTGGGCTCTTCGTCTGTAGTTAGCTAACTTTCAGCTCTACGTCGGGACTTGCGTTGGGCTCTACGTTGAGACGTGCGTTGGGCTCTACGTCGGGACGTGCGTTGGGTTCTACGTCGGGACGTGCGTTGAGCTCTACGTCGGGATTTAGCTTACTTTCAGCTCTACGTCGGGACGTGCGTTAGGCTCTACGTCGGGACGTGCGTTGGGCTCTACGTCGGGACGTGCGTTGGGCTCTACGTCGGGATTTAGCTTACTTTCAGGTCTACGTCGGGACGTGCGTTGGGCTCTACGTCGGGACGTGCGTTGGGCTCTACGTCTGTAGTTAGCTAACTTTCAACTCTACGTTGGGACGTGCGTTGGGCTCTACGTCTGTAGTTAGCTAACTTTCAGTTCTACGTCGGGACGTGCGTTGGGCTCTACATCTGTAGTTAGCTAACTTTCAGCTCTACGTCGGGACGTGCGTTGGGCGCTACGTCGGAACGTGCGTTGGGCTCTACGTCGGGACGTGCGTTGGGCTCTACGTCGGGATTTAGCTTACTTTCAGCTCTACGTCGGGACGTGCGTTGGCCTCTACGTCGGGACGTGCGTTGGCCTCTACGTTGGGATTTAGCTTACTTTCAGCTCTACATCGAGACGTGCGTTGGGCGCTACGTCGGGACGTGCGTTGGGCGCTACTTCGGGACGTGCGTTGGGCGCTACGTCGGGATTTAGCTTACTTTCAGCTCTACGTCGGGACGTGCGTTGGGCTCTACGTCGGGACGTGCGTTGGGCTCTACGTCGGGACGTGCGTTGGGCTCTACGTCGGGATTTAGCTTACTTTCAGCTCTACGTCGGGACGTGCGTTGGCCTCTGCGTCGGGACGTGCGTTGGCCTCTACGTCGGGATTTATCTTACTTTCAGCTCTACGTCGGGACGTGCGTTGGCCTCTACATCGGGACGTGCGTTGGCCTCTACGTCGGGATTTAGCTTACTTTCAGCTCTACGTCGGATCGTGCGTTGGGCTCTACGTCGGGATTTAGCTTACTTTCAGCTCTACGTCGGGACGTGCGTTGGGCTCTACGTCGGGACGTGCGTTGGGCTCTACGTCTGTAGTTAGCTAACTTTCAGCTCTACGTCGGGACGTGCGTTGGGCTCTACGTCGGGACGTGAGTTGGGCTCCACGTCGGGACGTGCGTTGGGCTCTACGTCGGGATTTAGCTTACTTTCAGCTCTACGTCGGGACGTGCGTTGGCCTCTACGTCGGCATTTAGCTTTCAGCTCTACGTCGGGACTTGCGTTGGGCTCTACGTCGGGACGTGCGTTGGGCTCTACGTCGGGACGTGCGTTGGGATCTACGTCGGGACGTGCGTTGGGTTCTACGTCGGGACGTGCGTTGGGCTCTACGTCTGTAGTTAGCTAACTTTCTGCTCTACGTCGGGACGTGCGTTGGGCTCTATTTCTGTAGATAGGTAACTTTCAGCTCTACGTCGGGACGTGCGTTGGGCGCTACGTCGGGACGTGCGTTGGGCTCTACGTCGGGACGTGCGTTGGGCTCTACGTCGGGACGTGCGTTGGGCTCTACGTCGGGATTTAGGTTACTTTCAGCTGTACGTCGGGACGTGCGTTGGCCTCTACGTCGGGACACGCGTTGGGCTCTACGTCGCGACGCGCGTTGGGCTCTACGTCTGTAGTTAGCTAACTTTCAGCTCTACGTCGGGACGCGCGTTGGGTTCTTCGTCTGTAGTTACCTAACTTTCAGCTCTACTTCGGGACGTGCGTTGGGCTCTACGTCGGGACGTGCCATGGGCTCTACGTCGGGATTTAGCTTACTTTCAGCTCTACGTCGGGACGTGCATTGGGCGCTACGTCGGGACGTGCGTTGGGCTCTACGTCGGGACTTGCGTTGGGTTCTACGTCGGGACGTGCGTTGGGTTCTACGTCGGGACGTGCGTTGGGCTCTACGTCTGTAGTTAGCTAACTTTCTGCTCTACGTCGGGACGTGCGTTGGGCTCTACGTCTGTAGTTAGCTAACTTTCAGCTCTACGTCGGGACGTGCGTTGGGCGCTATGTCGGGACGTGCGTTGGGCTCTACGTCGGGACGTGCGTTGGGCTCTACGTCATGATTTAGCTTACTTTCAGCTCTACGTCGGGACGTGCGTTGGGCTCTACGTCGGGACGTGCGTTGGGCTCTACGTCGGGATGTGCGTTGGGCTCTACGTCTGTAGTTAGCTAACTTTCTGCTCTATGTCGGGACCTGCGTTGGGCTCTACGTCTGTAGTTAGGTAACTTTCAGCTCTACGTCGGGACGTGCGTTGGGCGCTACGTCGGGACGTGCGTTGGGCTCTACGTCGGGACGTGCGTTGGGCTCTAATTCGGGACGTGCGTTGGGCTCTACCTCGGGATTTAGCTTACTTTCAGCTCTACGTCGAGACGTGCGTTGGCCTCTACGTCGGGACGTGCGTTGGCCTCTACATCGGGACGTGCGTTGGGCTCTACGTCGGGACTTGCGTTGGGCTCTACGTCGGGATTTAGCTTACTTTCAGCTCTACGTCGGGACGTGCGTTGGGCTCTACGTCGGGACGTGCGTTGGGCTCTACGTCGGGACACGCGTTGGGCTCTACGTCGGGACGTGCGTTGGGCTCTACGTCGGGATTTAGCTTACTTTCAGGTCTACTTCGGGACGTGCGTTGGGCTCTACGTCGGGACGTGCGTTGGGCTCTACGTCTGTAGTTAGCTAACTTTCAACTCTACGTTGGGACGTGCGTTGGGCTCTACGTCTGTAGTTAGCTAACTTTCAGTTCTACGTCGGGACGTGCGTTGGGCTCTACATCTGTAGTTAGCTAACTTTCAGCTCTACGTCGGGACGTGCGTTGGGCGTTACGTCGGAACGTGCGTTGGGCTCTACGTCGGGACGTGCGTTGGGCTCTACGTCGGGACGTGCGTTGGGCTCTACGTCGGGACGTGCGTTGGCCTCTACGTCGGGACGTGCGTTGGCCTCTACGTCGGGATTTAGCTTACTTTCAGCTCTACGTCGAGACGTGCGTTGGGCGCTACGTCGGGACGTGCGTTGGGCGCTAGGTCGGGACGTGCGTTGGGCGCTACTTCGGGACGTGCGTTGGGCGCTACGTCGGGATTTAGCTTACTTTCAGCTCTACGTCGGGACGTGCGTTGGGCTCTACGTCGGGACGTGCGTTGGGCTCTACGTCGGGACGTGCGTTGGGCTCTACGTCGGGATTTAGCTTACTTTCAGCTCTACGTCGGGACGTGCGTTGTCCTCTACGTCGGGACGTGCGTTGGGCTCTACGTCTGTAGTTAGCTAACTTTCAACTCTACGTTGGGACGTGCGTTGGGCTCTACGTCTGTAGTTAGCTAACTTTCAGCTCTACATCGGGACGTGCGTTGGGCTCTACATCTGTAGTTAGCTAACTTTCAGCTCTACGTCGGGACGTGCGTTGGGCGCTACGTCGGAACGTGCGTTGGGCTCTACGTCGGGACGTGCGTTGGGCTCTACGTCGGGATGTGCGTTGGACTCTACGTCGGGATGTGCGTTGGGCTCTACGTCGGGATTTAGCTTACTTTCAGCTCTACGTCGGGACGTGCGTTGGCCTCTACGTCGGGCCGTGCGTTGGCCTCTACGTCGGGCCGTGCGTTGGCCTCTACGTCGGGATTTAGCTTACTTTCAGCTCTACGTCGGGACGTGCGTTGCGCGCTACGTCGGGACGTGCGTTGGGCGCTACGTCGGGACGTGCGTTGGGCGCTACTTCGGGACGTGCGTTGGGCGCTACGTCGGGATTTAGCTTACTTTCAGCTCTACGTCGGGACGTGCGTTGGGCTCTACGTCGGGACGTGCGTTGGCCTCTACGTCGGGACGTGCGTTGGCCTCTACGTCGGGATTTAGCTTACTTTCAGCTCTACGTCGGGACGTGCGTTGGCCTCTACGTCGGGACGTGCGTTGGCCTCTACGTCGGGATTTATCTTACTTTCAGCTCTACGTCGGGACGTGCGTTGGCCTCTACATCGGGACGTGCGTTGGCCTCTACGTCGGGATTTAGCTTACTTTCAGCTCTACGTCGGATCGTGCGTTGGGCTCTACGTCGGGATTTAGCTTACTTTCAGCTCTACGTCGGGACGTGCGTTGGGCTCTACGTCGGGACGTGCGTTGGGCTCTACGTCTGTAGTTAGCTAACTTTCAGCTCTACGTCGGGACGTGCGTTGGGCTCTACGTCGGGACGTGAGTTGGGCTCCACGTCGGGACGTGCGTTGGGCTCTACGTCGGGATTTAGCTTACTTTCAGCTCTACGTCGGGACGTGCGTTGGCCTCTACGTCGGCATTTAGCTTTCAGCTCTACGTCGGGACTTGCGTTGGGCTCTACGTCGGGACGTGCGTTGGGCTCTACGTCGGGACGTGCGTTGGGTTCTACGTCGGGACGTGCGTTGGGCTCTACGTCTGTAGTTAGCTAACTTTCTGCTCTACGTCGGGACGTGCGTTGGGCTCTACGTCTGTAGTTAGGTAACTTTCAGCTCTACGTCGGGACTTGCGTTGGGCGCTACGTCGGGACGTGCGTTGGGCTCTACGTCGGGACGTGCGTTGGGCTCTACGTCGGGATTTAGGTTACTTTCAGCTCTACGTCGGGACGTGCGTTGGCCTCTACGTCGGGACACGCGTTGGGCCCTACGTCGCGACGCGCGTTGGGCTCTACGTCTGTAGTTAGCTAACTTTCAGCTCTACGTCGGGACGCGCGTTGGGCTCTTCGTCTGTAGTTAGCTAACTTTCAGCTCTACGTCGGGACGTGCGTTGGGCTCTACGTCGGAACGTGCGTTGGGCTCTACGTCGGGATTTAGCTTACTTTCAGCTCTACGTCGGGACGTGCATTGGGCGCTACGTCGGGACGTGCGTTGGGCTCTACGTCGGGACGTGCGTTGGGTTCTACGTCGGGACGTGCGTTGGGCTCTACGTCTGTAGTTAGCTAACTTTCTGCTCTACGTCGGGACGTGCGTTGGGCTCTACGTCTGTAGTTAGCTAACTTTCAGCTCTACGTCGGGACGTGCGTTGGGCGCTATGTCGGGATTTAGCTTACTTTCAGCTCTACGTCGAGACGTGCGTTGGCCTCTACGTCCGGACGTGCGTTGGCCTCTACATCGGGACGTGCGTTGGGCTCTACGTTGGGACGCGCGTTGGGCTCTTCGTCTGTAGTTAGCTAACTTTCAGCTCTACGTCGGGACGTGCGTTGGGCTCTACGTTGGGACGTGCGTTGGGCTCTACGTCGGGACGTGCGTTGGGGTCTACGTCGGGACGTGCGTTGAGCTCTACGTCGGGATTTAGCTTACTTTCAGCTCTACGTCGGGACGTGCGTTAGGCTCTACGTCGGGACGTGCGTTGGGCTCTACGTCGGGACGTGCGTTGGGCTCTACGTCGGGATTTAGCTTACTTTCAGGTCTACGTCGGGACGTGCGTTGGGCTCTACGTCTGTAGTTAGCTAAGTTTCAACTCTACGTTGGGACGTGCGTTGGGCTCTACGTCTGTAGTTAGCTAACTTTCAGTTCTACGTCGGGACGTGCGTTGGGCTCTACATCTGTAGTTAGCTAACTTTCAGCTCTACGTCGGGACGTGCGTTGGGCGCTATGTCGGAACGTGCGTTGGGCTCTACGTCGGGACGTGCGTTGGGCTCTACGTCGGGACGTGCGTTGGGCTCTACGTCGGGATTTAGCTTACTTTCAGCTCTACGTCGGGACGTGCGTTGGCCTCTACGTCGGGACGTGCGTTGGCCTCTACGTCGGGACGTGCGTTGGCCTCTACGTCGGGATTTAGCTTACTTTCAGCTCTAAGTCGAGACGTGAGTTGGGCGCTACGTCGGGACGTGCGTTGGGCGCTACGTCGGGACGTGCGTTGGGCGCTACTTCGGGACGTGCGTTGGGCGCTACGTCGGGATTAACTTACTTTCAGCTCTACGTCGGGACGTGCGTTGGGCTCTATGTCGGGACGTGCGTTGGGCTCTACGTCGGGACGTGCGTTGGGCTCTACGTTGGGATTTAGCTTACTTTCAGCTCTACGTCGGGACGTGCGTTGGGCTCTACGTCGGGATTTAGCTTACTTTCAGCTCTACGTCGGGACGTGCGTTGGCCTCTACATCGGGACGTGCGTTGGCCTCTACGTCGGGATTTAGCTTACTTTCAGCTCTACGTCGGGACGTGCGTTGGGCTCTACGTCGGGATTTAGCTTACTTTCAGCTCTACGTCGGGACGTGCGTTGGGCTCTACGTCAGGACGTGCGTTGGGCTCTACGTCTGTAGTTAGCTAACTTTCACCTCTAGGTCGGGACGTGCGTTGGGCTCTACGTCGGGACGTGAGTTGGGCTCCACGTCGGGACGCGCGTTGGGCTCTACGTCGGGATTTAGCTTACTTTCAGCTCTACGTCGGGACGTGCGTTGGCCTCTACGTCGGCATTTAGCTTTCAGCTCTACGTCGGGACGTGCGTTGGGCTCTACGTCGGGACGTGCGTTGGGCTCTACGTCGGGACGTGCGTTATGCTCTACGTCAGGACTTGCGTTGGGCTCTACGTCGGGATTTAGGTTACTTTCAGCTCTACGTCGGGACGCGCGTTGGGCTCTTCGTCTGTAGTTACCTATCTTTCAGCTCTACGTCGGGACGTGCGTTCGGCTCTACGTCGGGACGTGCGTTGGGCTCTACGTCGGGATTTAGCTTACTTTCAGCTCTACGTCGGGACGTGCATTGGGCGCTACGTCGGGACGTGCGTTGGGCTCTACGTCGGGACGTGCGTTGGGTTCTACGTCGGGACGTGCTTTGGGCTCTACGTCTGTAGTTAGCTAACTTTCAACTCTACGTTGGGACGTGCGTTGGGCTCTACGTCTGTAGTTAGCTAACTTTCAGCTCTACGTCGGGACGTGCGTTGGGCGCTACGTCGGAACGTGCGTTGGGCTCTACGTCGGGACGTGCGTTGGGCTCTACGTCGGGACGTGCGTTGGACTCTACGTCGGGACGTGCGTTGGGCTCTACGTCGGGATTTAGCTTACTTTCAGCTCTACGTCGGGACGTGCGTTGGCCTCTACGTCGGGACGTGCGTTGACCTCTACGTCGGGCCATGCGTTGGCCTCTACGTCGGGACGTGCGTTGGCCTCTACGTCGGGATTTAGCTTACTTTCAGCTCTACGTCGGGACGTGCGTTGCGCGCTACGTCGGGACGTGCGTTGGGCGCTACGTCGGGACGTGCGTTGGGCGCTACTTCGGGACGTGCGTTGGGCGCTGCGTCGGGATTTAGCTTACTTTCAGCTCTACGTCGGGACGTGCGTTGGGCTCTACGTCGGGACGTGCGTTGGGCTCTACGTCGGGATTTAGCTTACTTTCAGCTCTACGTCGGGACGTGCGTTGGCCTCTACGTCGGGACGTGCGTTGGCCTCTACGTCGGGATTTATCTTACTTTCAGCTCTACGTCGGGAAGTGCGTTGGCCTCTACATCGGGACGTGCGTTGGCCTCTACGTTGGGATTTAGCTTACTTTCAGCTCTACGTCGGATCGTGCGTTGGGCTCTACGTCGGGATTTAGCATACTTTCAGCTCTACGTCGGGACGTGTGTTGGGCTCTACGTCGGGACGTGCGTTGGGCTCTACGTCTGTAGTTAGCTAACTTTCAGCTCTACGTCGGGACGTGCGTTGGGCTCTACGTCGGGACGTGAGTTGGGCTCCACGTCGGGACGTGCGTTGGGCTCTACGTCGGGATTTAGCTTACTTTCAGCTCTACGTCGGGACGTGCGTTGGCCTCTACGTCGGCATTTAGCTTTCAGCTCTACGTCGGGACTTGCGTTGGGCTCTACGTCGGGACGTGCGTTGGGCTCTACGTCGGGACTTGCGTTGGGCTCTACGTCGGGACGTGCGTTGGGTTCTACGTCGGGACGTGCGTTGGGCTCTACGTCTGTAGTTAGCTAACTTTCTGCTCTACGTCGGGACGTGCGTTGGGCTCTATTTCTGTAGATAGGTAACTTTCAGCTCTACGTCGGGACGTGCGTTGGGCGCTACGTCGGGACGTGCGTTGGGCTCTACGTCGGGACGTGAGTTGGGCTCCACGTCGGGACGTGCCTTGGGCTCTACGTCGGGATTTAGCTTACTTTCAGCTCTACGTCGGGACGTGCGTTCGCCTCTACGTCGGCATTTAGCTTTCAGCTCTACGTCGGGACTTGCGTTGGGCTCTACGTCGGGACGTGCGTTGGGCTCTACGTCGGGACGTGCGTTGGGCTCTACGTCGGGACGTGCGTTGGGCTCTACGTCGGGATTTAGGTTACTTTCAGCTCTACGTCGGGACGTGCGTTGGCCTCTACGTCGGGACACGCGTTGGGCCCTACGTCGCGACACGCGTTGGGCTCTACGTCTGTAGTTAGCTAACTTTCAGCTCTACGTCGGGACGCGCGTTGGGCTCTTCGTCTGTAGTTAGCTAACTTTCAGCTCTACGTCGGGACGTGCGTTGGGCTCTACGTCGGGACGTGCGTTGGGCTCTACGTCGGGATTTAGCTTACTTTCAGCTCTACGTCGGGACGTGTATTGGGCGCTACGTCGGGACGTGCGTTAAGCTCTACGTCGGGACGTGCGTTGGGTTCTACGTCGGGACGTGCGTTGGGCTCTACGTCTGTAGTTAGCTAACTTTCTGCTCTACGTCGGGACGTGCGTTGGGCTCTACGTCTGTAGTTAGCTAACTTTCAGCTCTACGTCGGGACGTGCGTTGGGCGCTATGTCGGGATTTAGCTTACTTTCAGCTCTACGTCGAGACGTGCGTTGGCCTCTACGTCGGGACGTGCGTTGGCCTCTACATCGGGACGTGCGTTGGGCTCTACGTCGGGATGTGCGTTGGGCTCTACGTCGGGATTTAGCTTACTTTCAGCTCTACGTCGGGACGTGCGTTGGGCTCTACGTCGGGACGTGCGTTGGGCTCTACGTCGGGACAAGCGTTGGGCTCTACGTCGGGACGCGCGTTGGGCTCTTCGTCTGTAGTTAGCTAACTTTCAGCTCTACGTCGGGACGTGCGTTGGGCTCTACGTCGGGACGTGCGTTGGGCTCTACGTCGGGACGTGCGTTGGGTTCTACGTCGGGACATGCGTTGAGCTCTACGTCGGGATTTAGCTTACTTTCAGCTCTACGTCGGGACGTGCGTTAGGCTCTACGTCGGGACGTGCGTTGGGCTCTACGTCGGGACGTGCGTTGGGCTCTACGTCGGGATTTAGCTTACTTTCAGGTCTACGTCGGGACGTGCGTTGGGCTCTACGTCGGGACGTGCGTTGGGCTCTACGTCTGTAGTTAGCTAACTTTCAGTTCTACGTCGGGACGTGCGTTGGGCTCTACATCTGTAGTTAGCTAACTTTCAGCTCTACGTCGGGACGTGCGTTGGGCGCTACGTCGGAACGTGCGTTGGGCTCTACGTCGGGACGTGCGTTGGGCTCTACGTCGGGACGTGCGTTGGGCTCTACGTCGGGATTTAGCTTACTTTCAGCTCTACGTCGAGACGTGCGTTGGCCTCTACGTCGGGACGTGCGTTGGCCTCTACGTCGGGATTTAGCTTACTTTCAGCTCTAAGTCGAGACGTGCGTTGGGCGCTACGTCGGGACGTGCGTTGGGCGATACGTCGGGACGTGCGTATGGCGCTACTTCGGGACGTGCGTTGGGCGCTACGTCGGGATTAACTTACTTTCAGCTCTACGTCGGGACGTGCGTTGGGCTCTATGTCGGGACGTGCGTTGGGCTCTACGTTGGGATTTAGCTTACTTTCAGCTCTACGTCGGGACGTGCGTTGGCCTCTACGTCGGGATTTTGCTTACTTTCAGTTCTACGTCGGGACGTGCGTTGGCCTCTACATCGGGACGTGCGTTGGCCTCTACGTCGGGATTTAGCTTACTTTCAGCTCTACGTCGGGACGTGCGTTGGGCTCTACGTCGGGATTTAGCTTACTTTCAGCTCTACGTCGGGACGTGCGTTGGGCTCTACATCAGGACGTGCGTTGGCCTCTACGTCGGGATTTAGCTTACTTTCAGCTCTACGTCGGGACGTGCGTTGGCCTCTACGTCGGGACGTGCGTTGGCCTCTACGTCGGGATTTATCTTACTTTCAGCTCTACGTCGGGACGTGCGTTGGCCTCTACATCGGGACGTGCGTTGGCCTCTACGTCGGGATTTAGCTTACTTTCAGCTCTACGTCGGATCGTGCGTTGGGCTCTACGTCGGGATTTAGCTTACTTTCAGCTCTACGTCGGGACGTGCGTTGGGCTCTACGTCGGGATTTAGGTTACTTTCAGCTCTACGTCGGGACGTGCGTTGGCCTCTACGTCGGGACACGCGTTGGGCCCTACGTCGCGACACGCGTTGGGCTCTACGTCTGTAGTTAGCTAACTTTCAGCTCTACGTCGGGACGTGCGTTGGGCTCTACGTCGGGACGTGAGTTGGGCTCTACGTCGGGATTTAGCTTACTTTCAGCTCTACGTCGGGACGTGCGTTCGCCTCTACGTCGGCATTTAGCTTTCAGCTCTACGTCGGGACTTGCGTTGGGCTCTACGTCGGGACGTGCGTTGGGCTCTACGTCGGGACGTGCGTTGGGTTCTACGTCGGGACGTGCGTTGGGCTCTTCGTCTGTAGTTAGCTAACTTTCTGCTCTACGTCGGGACGTGCGTTGGGCTCTACGTCTGTAGTTAGGTAACTTTCAGCTCTACGTCGGGACGTGCGTTGGGCGCTACGTCGGGACGTGCGTTGGGCTCTACGTCGGGACGTGCGTTGGGCTCTACGTCGGGACGTGCGTTGGGCTCTACGTCGGGATTTAGGTTACTTTCAGCTCTACGTCGGGACGTGCGTTGGCCTCTACGTCGGGACACGCGTTGGGCCCTACGTCGCGACACGCGTTGGGCTCTACGTCTGTAGTTAGTTAACTTTCAGCTCTACGTCGGGACGCGCGTTGGGCTCTTCGTCTGTAGTTAGCTAACTTTCAGCTCTACGTCGGGACGTGCGTTGGGCTCTACGTCGGGACGTGCGTTGGGCTCTACGTCGGGATTTAGCTTACTTTCAGCTCTACGTCGGGACGTGCATTGGGCGCTACGTCGGGACGTGCGTTAAGCTCTACGTCGGGACGTGCGTTGGGTTCTACGTCGGGACGTGCGTTGGGCTCTACGTCTGTAGTTAGCTAACTTTCTGCTCTACGTCGGGACGTGCGTTGGGCTCTACGTCTGTAGTTAGCTAACTTTCAGCTCTACGTCGGGACGTGCGTTGGGCGCTATGTCGGGATTTAGCTTACTTTCAGCTCTACGTCGAGACGTGCGTTGGCCTCTACGTCGGGACGTGCGTTGGCCTCTACATCGGGACGTGCGTTGGGCTCTACGTCGGGATGTGCGTTGGGCTCTACGTCGGGATTTAGCTTACTTTCAGCTCTACGTCGGGACGTGCGTTGGGCTCTACGTCGGGACGTGCGTTGGGCTCTACGTCGGGACAAGCGTTGGGCTCTACGTCGGGACGCGCGTTGGGCTCTTCGTCTGTAGTTAGCTAACTTTCAGCTCTACGTCGGGACGTGCGTTGGGCTCTACGTTGGGACGTGCGTTGGGCTCTACGTCGGGACGTGCGTTGGGTTCTACGTCGGGACGTGCGTTGAGCTCTACGTCGGGATTTAGCTTACTTTCAGCTCTACGTCGGGACGTGCGTTAGGCTCTACGTCGGGACGTGCGTTGGGCTCTACGTCGGGACGTGCGTTGGGCTCTACGTCGGGATTTAGCTTACTTTCAGGTCTACGTCGGGACGTGCGTTGGGCTCTACGTCGGGACGTGCGTTGGGCTCTACGTCTGTAGTTAGCTAAGTTTCAACTCTACGTTGGGACGTGCGTTGGGCTCTACGTCTGTAGTTAGCTAACTTTCAGTTCTACGTCGGGACGTGCGTTGGGCTCTACATCTGTAGTTAGCTAACTTTCAGCTCTACGTCGGGACGTGCGTTGGGCGCTACGTCGGAACGTGCGTTGGGCTCTACGTCGGGACGTGCGTTGGGCTCTACGTCGGGACGTGCGTTGGGCTCTACGTCGGGATTTAGCTTACTTTCAGCTCTACGTCGGGACGTGCGTTGGCCTCTACGTCGGGACGTGCGTTGGCCTCTACGTCGGGATTTAGCTTACTTTCAGCTCTAAGTCGAGACGTGCGTTGGGCGCTACGTCGGGACGTGCGTTGGGCGCTACGTCGGGACGTGCGTTGGGCGCTACTTCGGGACGTGCGTTGGGCGCTACGTCGGGATTAACTTACTTTCAGCTCTACGTCTGGACGTGCGTTGGGCTCTATGTCGGGACGTGCGTTGGGCTCTACGTTGGGATTTAGCTTACTTTCAGCTCTACGTCGGGACGTGCGTTGGCCTCTACGTCGGGATTTTGCTTACTTTCAGTTCTACGTCGGGACGTGCGTTGGCCTCTACATCGGGACGTGCGTTGGCCTCTACGTCGGGATTTAGCTTACTTTCAGCTCTACGTCGGGACGTGCGTTGGGCTCTACGTCGGGATTTAGCTTACTTTCAGCTCTACGTCGGGACGTGCGTTGGGCTCTACATCAGGACGTGCGTTGGGCTCTACATCTGTAGTTAGCTAACTTTCACCTCTAGGTCGGGACGTGCGTTGGGCTCTACGTCGGGACGTGAGTTGGGCTCCACGTCGGGACGTGCGTTGGGCTCTACGTCGGGATTTAGCTTACTTTCAGCTCTACGTCGGGACGTGCGTTGGCCTCTACGTCGGCATTTAGCTTTCAGCTCTACGTCGGGACGTGCGTTGGGCTCTACGTCGGGACGTGCGTTATGCTCTACGTCAGGACGTGCGTTGGGCTCTACGTCGGGATTTAGGTTACTTTCAGCTCTACGTCGGGACGCGCGTTGGGCTCTTCGTCTGTAGTTACCTATCTTTCAGCTCTACGTCGGGACGTGCGTTGGGCTCTACGTCGGGACGTGCGTTGGGCTCTACGTCTGTAGTTAGCTAACTTTCAACTCTACGTTGGGACGTGCGTTGGGCTCTACGTCTGTAGTTAGCTAACTTTCAGCTCTACATCGGGACGTGCGTTGGGCTCTACATCTGTAGTTAGCTAACTTTCAGCTCTACGTCGGGACGTGCGTTGGGCGCTACGTCGGAACGTGCGTTGGGCTCTACGTCGGGACGTGCGTTGGGCTCTACGTCGGGACGTGCGTTGGGCTCTACGTCGGGACGTGCGTTGGGCGCTACGTCGGAACGTGCGTTGGGCTCTACGTCGGGACGTGCGTTGGGCTCTACGTCGGGACGTGCGTTGGGCTCTACGTCGGGATTTAGCTTACTTTCAGCTCTACGTCGGGACGTGCGTTGGCCTCTACGTCGGGACGTGCGTTGACCTCTACGTCGGGCCGTGCGTTGGCCTCTACGTCGGGACGTGCGTTGGCCTCTACGTCGGGATTTAGCTTACTTTCAGCTCTACGTCGGGACGTGCGTTGCGCGCTACGTCGGGACGTGCGTTGGGCGCTACGTCGGGACGTGCGTTGGGCGCTACTTTGGGACGTGCGTTGGGCGCTACGTCGGGATTTAGCTTACTTTCAGCTCTACGTCGGGACGTGCGTTGGGCTCTACGTCGGGACGTGCGTTGGGCTCTACGTCGGGATTTAGCTTACTTTCAGCTCTACGTCGGGACGTGCGTTGGCCTCTACGTCGGGACGTGCGTTGGCCTCTACGTCGGGATTTATCTTACTTTCAGCTCTACGTCGGGACGTGCGTTGGCCTCTACATCAGGACGTGCGTTGGCCTCTACGTCGGGATTTAGCTTACTTTCTGCTCTACGTCGGATCGTGCGTTGGGCTCTACGTCGGGATTTAGCTTACTTTCAGCTCTACGTCGGGACGTGCGTTGGGCTCTACGTCGGGACGTGCGTTGGGCTCTACGTCTGTAGTTAGCTAACTTTCAGCTCTACGTCGGGACGTGCGTTGGGCTCTACGTCGGGACGTGAGTTGGGCTCCACGTCGGGACGTGCGTTGGGCTCTACTTCGGGATTTAGCTTACTTTCAGCTCTACGTCGGGACGTGCGTTGGCCTCTACGTCGGCATTTAGCTTTCAGCTCTACGTCGGGACTTGCGTTGGGCTCTACGTCGGGACGTGCGTTGGGCTCTACGTCGGGACGTGCGTTGGGCTCTACGTCGGGACGTGCGTTGGGTTCTACGTCGGGACGTGCGTTGGGCTCTACGTCTGTAGTTAGCTAACTTTCTGCTCTACGTCGGGACGTGCGTTGGGCTCTACGTCTGTAGTTAGGTAACTTTCAGCTCTACGTCGGGACGTGCGTTGGGCGCTACGTCGGGACGTGCGTTGGGCTCTACGTCGGGACGTGCGTTGGGCTCTACGTCGGGACGTGCGTTGGGCTCTACGTCGGGATTTAGGTTACTTTCAGCTCTACGTCGGGACGTGCGTTGGCCTCTACGTCGGGACACGCGTTGGGCTCTACGTCGCGACGCGCGTTGGGCTCTACGTCTGTAGTTAGCTAACTTTCAGCTCTACGTCGGGACGCGCGTTGGGCTCTTCGTCTGTAGTTAGCTAACTTTCAGCTCTACGTCGGGACGTGCGTTGGGCTCTACGTCGGGACGTGCGTTGGGCTCTACGTCGGGATTTAGCTTACTTTCAGCTCTACGTCGGGACGTGCATTGGGCGCTACGTCGGGACGTGCGTTGGGCTCTACGTCGGGACGTGCGTTGGGTTCTACGTCGGGACGTGCGTTGGGCTCTACGTCTGTAGTTAGCTAACTTTCAGCTCTACGTCGGGACGTGCGTTGGGCGCTATGTCGGGATTTAGCTTACTTTCAGCTCTACGTCGAGACGTGCGTTGGCCTCTACGTCGGGACGTGCGTTGGCCTCTACATCGGGACGTGCGTTGGGCTCTACGTTGGGATGTGCGTTGGGCTCTACGTCGGGATTTATCTTACTTTCAGCTCTACGTCGGGACGTGCGTTGGGCTCTACGTCGGGACGTGCGTTGGGCTCTACGTCGGGACACGCGTTGGGCTCTACGTCGGGACGCGCGTTGGGCTCTTCGTCTGTAGTTAGCTAACTTTCAGCTCTACGTCGGGACGTGCGTTGGGCTCTACGTTGGGACGTGCGTTGGGCTCTACGTCGGGACGTGCGTTGGGTTCTACGTTGGGACGTGCGTTGAGCTCTACGTCGGGATTTAGCTTACTTTCAGCTCTACGTCGGGACGTGCGTTAGGCTCTACGTCGGGACGTGCGTTGGGCTCTACGTCGGGACGTGCGTTGGGCTCTACGTCGGGATTTAGCTTACTTTCAGGTCTACGTCGGGACGTGCGTTGGGCTCTACGTCGGGACGTGCGTTGGGCTCTACGTCTGTAGTTAGCTAAGTTTCAACTCTACGTTGGGACGTGCGTTGGGCTCTACGTCTGTAGTTAGCTAACTTTCAGTTCTACGTCGGGACGTGCGTTGGGCTCTACATCTGTAGTTAGCTAACTTTCAGCTCTACGTCGGGACGTGCGTTGGGCGCTACGTCGGAACGTGCGTTGGGCTCTACGTCGGGACGTGCGTTGGGCTCTACGTCGGGACGTGCGTTGGGCTCTACGTCGGGATTTAGCTTACTTTCAGCTCTACGTCGGGACATGCGTTGGCCTCTACGTCGGGACGTGCGTTGGCCTCTACGTCGGGACGTGCGTTGGCCTCTACGTCGGGATTTAGCTTACTTTCAGCTCTAAGTCGAGACGTGCGTTGGGCGCTACGTCGGGACGTGCGTTGGGCGCTACTTCGGGACGTGCGTTGGGCGCTACGTCGGGATTAACTTACTTTCAGCTCTACGTCGGGACGTGCGTTGGGCTCTATGTCGGGACGTGCGTTGGGCTCTACGTCGGGACGTGCGTTGGGCTCTACGTTGGGATTTAGCTTACTTTCAGCTCTACGTCGGGACGTGCGTTGGCCTCTACGTCGGGATTTAGCTTACTTTCAGCTCTACGTCGGGACGTGCGTTGGCCTCTACATCGGGACGTGCGTTGGCCTCTACGTCGGGATTTAGCTTACTTTCAGCTCTACGTCGGGACGTGCGTTGGGCTCTACGTCGGGATTTAGCTTACTTTCAGCTCTACGTCGGGACGTGCGTTGGGCTCTACGTCAGGACGTGCGTTGGGCTCTACGTCTGTAGTTAGGTAACTTTCACCTCTAGGTCGGGACGTGCGTTGGGCTCTACGTCGGGACGTGAGTTGGGCTCCACGTCGGGACGTGCGTTGGGCTCTACGTCGGGATTTAGCTTACTTTCAGCTCTACGTCGGGACGTGCGTTGGCCTCTACGTCGGCATTTAGCTTTCAGCTCTACGTCGGGACGTGCGTTGGGCTCTACGTCGGGACGTGCGTTGGGCTCTACGTCGGGACGTGCGTTATGCTCTACGTCAGGACGTGCGTTGGGCTCTACGTCGGGATTTAGGTTACTTTCAGCTCTACGTCGGGACGTGCGTTGGGCTCTACGTCAGGACGTGCGTTGGGCTCTACGTCTGTAGTTAGGTAACTTTCACCTCTAGGTCGGGACGTGCGTTGGGCTCTACGTCGGGACGTGAGTTGGGCTCCACGTCGGGACGTGCGTTGGGCTCTACGTCGGGATTTAGCTTACTTTCAGCTCTACGTCGGGACGTGCGTTGGCCTCTACGTCGGCATTTAGCTTTCAGCTCTACGTCGGGACTTGCGTTGGGCTCTACGTCGGGACGTGCGTTGGGCTCTACGTCGGGACTTGCGTTGGGCTCTACGTCGGGACGTGCGTTGGGTTCTACGTCGGGACGTGCGTTGGGCTCTACGTCTGTAGTTAGCTAACTTTCTGCTCTACGTCGGGACGTGCGTTGGGCTCTATTTCTGTAGATAGGTAACTTTCAGCTCTACGTCGGGACGTGCGTTGGGCGCTACGTCGGGACGTGCGTTGGGCTCTACGTCGGGACGTGAGTTGGGCTCCACGTCGGGACGTGCCTTGGGCTCTACGTCGGGATTTAGCTTACTTTCAGCTCTACGTCGGGACGTGCCTTCGCCTCTACGTCGGCATTTAGCTTTCAGCTCTACGTCGGGACTTGCGTTGGGCTCTACGTCGGGACGTGCGTTGGGCTCTACGTCGGGACGTGCGTTGGGCTCTACGTCGGGACGTGCGTTGGGCTCTACGTCGGGATTTAGGTTACTTTCAGCTCTACGTCGGGACGTGCGTTGGCCTCTACGTCGGGACACGCGTTGGGCCCTACGTCGCGACACGCGTTGGGCTCTACGTCTGTAGTTAGCTAACTTTCAGCTCTACGTCGGGACGCGCGTTGGGCTCTTCGTCTGTAGTTAGCTAACTTTCAGCTCTACGTCGGGACGTGCGTTGGGCTCTACGTCGGGACGTGCGTTGGGCTCTACGTCGGGATTTAGCTTACTTTCAGCTCTACGTCGGGACGTGTATTGGGCGCTACGTCGGGACGTGCGTTAAGCTCTACGTCGGGACGTGCGTTGGGTTCTACGTCGGGACGTGCGTTGGGCTCTACGTCTGTAGTTAGCTAACTTTCTGCTCTACGTCGGGACGTGCGTTGGGCTCTACGTCTGTAGTTAGCTAACTTTCAGCTCTACGTCGGGACGTGCGTTGGGCGCTATGTCGGGATTTAGCTTACTTTCAGCTCTACGTCGAGACGTGCGTTGGCCTCTACGTCGGGACGTGCGTTGGCCTCTACATCGGGACGTGCGTTGGGCTCTACGTCGGGATGTGCGTTGGGCTCTACGTCGGGATTTAGCTTACTTTCAGCTCTACGTCGGGACGTGCGTTGGGCTCTACGTCGGGACGTGCGTTGGGCTCTACGTCGGGACAAGCGTTGGGCTCTACGTCGGGACGCGCGTTGGGCTCTTCGTCTGTAGTTAGCTAACTTTCAGCTCTACGTCGGGACGTGCGTTGGGCTCTACGTTGGGACGTGCGTTGGGCTCTACGTCGGGACGTGCGTTGGGTTCTACGTCGGGACGTGCGTTGAGCTCTACGTCGGGATTTAGCTTACTTTCAGCTCTACGTCGGGACGTGCGTTAGGCTCTACGTCGGGACGTGCGTTGGGCTCTACGTCGGGACGTGCGTTGGGCTCTACGTCGGGATTTAGCTTACTTTCAGGTCTACGTCGGGACGTGCGTTGGGCTCTACGTCGGGACGTGCGTTGGGCTCTACGTCTGTAGTTAGCTAACTTTCAGTTCTACGTCGGGACGTGCGTTGGGCTCTACATCTGTAGTTAGCTAACTTTCAGCTCTACGTCGGGACGTGCGTTGGGCGCTACGTCGGAACGTGCGTTGGGCTCTACGTCGGGACGTGCGTTGGGCTCTACGTCGGGACGTGCGTTGGGCTCTACGTCGGGATTTAGCTTACTTTCAGCTCTACGTCGGGACGTGCGTTGGCCTCTACGTCGGGACGTGCGTTGGCCTCTACGTCGGGATTTAGCTTACTTTCAGCTCTAAGTCGAGACGTGCGTTGGGCGCTACGTCGGGACGTGCGTTGGGCGCTACGTCGGGACGTGCGTATGGCGCTACTTCGGGACGTGCGTTGGGCGCTACGTCGGGATTAACTTACTTTCAGCTCTACGTCGGGACGTGCGTTGGGCTCTATGTCGGGACGTGCGTTGGGCTCTACGTTGGGATGTAGCTTACTTTCAGCTCTACGTCGGGACGTGCGTTGGCCTCTACGTCGGGATTTTGCTTACTTTCAGTTCTACGTCGGGACGTGCGTTGGCCTCTACATCGGGACGTGCGTTGGCCTCTACGTCGGGATTTAGCTTACTTTCAGCTCTACGTCGGGACGTGCGTTGGGCTCTACGTCGGGATTTAGCTTACTTTCAGCTCTACGTCGGGACGTGCGTTGGGCTCTACATCAGGACGTGCGTTGGCCTCTACGTCGGGATTTAGCTTACTTTCAGCTCTACGTCGGGACGTGCGTTGGCCTCTACGTCGGGACGTGCGTTGGCCTCTACGTCGGGATTTATCTTACTTTCAGCTCTACGTCGGGACGTGCGTTGGCCTCTACATCGGGACGTGCGTTGGCCTCTACGTCGGGATTTAGCTTACTTTCAGCTCTACGTCGGGACGTGCGTTGGGCTCTACGTCGGGATTTAGCTTACTTTCAGCTCTACGTCGGGACGTGCGTTGGGCTCTACGTCGGGATTTAGGTTACTTTCAGCTCTACGTCGGGACGTGCGTTGGCCTCTACGTCGGGACACGCGTTGGGCCCTACGTCGCGACACGCGTTGGGCTCTACGTCTGTAGTTAGCTAACTTTCAGCTCTACGTCGGGACGTGCGTTGGGCTCTACGTCGGGACGTGAGTTGGGCTCCACGTCGGGACGTGCGTTGGGCTCTACGTCGGGATTTAGCTTACTTTCAGCTCTACGTCGGGACGTGCGTTCGCCTCTACGTCGGCATTTAGCTTTCAGCTCTACGTCGGGACTTGCGTTGGGCTCTACGTCGGGACGTGCGTTGGGCTCTACGTCGGGACGTGCGTTGGGTTCTACGTCGGGACGTGCGTTGGGCTCTTCGTCTGTAGTTAGCTAACTTTCTGCTCTACGTCGGGACGTGCGTTGGGCTCTACGTCTGTAGTTAGGTAACTTTCAGCTCTACGTCGGGACGTGCGTTGGGCGCTACGTCGGGACGTGCGTTGGGCTCTACGTCGGGACGTGCGTTGGGCTCTACGTCGGGACGTGCGTTGGGCTCTACGTCGGGATTTAGGTTACTTTCAGCTCTACGTCGGGACGTGCGTTGGCCTCTACGTCGGGACACGCGTTGGGCCCTACGTCGCGACACGCGTTGGGCTCTACGTCTGTAGTTAGTTAACTTTCAGCTCTACGTCGGGACGCGCGTTGGGCTCTTCGTCTGTAGTTAGCTAACTTTCAGCTCTACGTCGGGACGTGCGTTGGGCTCTACGTCGGGACGTGCGTTGGGCTCTACGTCGGGATTTAGCTTACTTTCAGCTCTACGTCGGGACGTGCATTGGGCGCTACGTCGGGACGTGCGTTAAGCTCTACGTCGGGACGTGCGTTGGGTTCTACGTCGGGACGTGCGTTGGGCTCTACGTCTGTAGTTAGCTAACTTTCTGCTCTACGTCGGGACGTGCGTTGGGCTCTACGTCTGTAGTTAGCTAACTTTCAGCTCTACGTCGGGACGTGCGTTGGGCGCTATGTCGGGATTTAGCTTACTTTCAGCTCTACGTCGAGACGTGCGTTGGCCTCTACGTCGGGACGTGCGTTGGCCTCTACATCGGGACGTGCGTTGGGCTCTACGTCGGGATGTGCGTTGGGCTCTACGTCGGGATTTAGCTTACTTTCAGCTCTACGTCGGGACGTGCGTTGGGCTCTACGTCGGGACGTGCGTTGGGCTCTACGTCGGGACAAGCGTTGGGCTCTACGTCGGGACGCGCGTTGGGCTCTTCGTCTGTAGTTAGCTAACTTTCAGCTCTACGTCGGGACGTGCGTTGGGCTCTACGTTGGGACGTGCGTTGGGCTCTACGTCGGGACGTGCGTTGGGTTCTACGTCGGGACGTGCGTTGAGCTCTACGTCGGGATTTAGCTTACTTTCAGCTCTACGTCGGGACGTGCGTTAGGCTCTACGTCGGGACGTGCGTTGGGCTCTACGTCGGGACGTGCGTTGGGCTCTACGTCGGGATTTAGCTTACTTTCAGGTCTACGTCGGGACATGCGTTGGGCTCTACGTCGGGACGTGCGTTGGGCTCTACGTCTGTAGTTAGCTAAGTTTCAACTCTACGTTGGGACGTGCGTTGGGCTCTACGTCTGTAGTTAGCTAACTTTCAGTTCTACGTCGGGACGTGCGTTGGGCTCTACATCTGTAGTTAGCTAACTTTCAGCTCTACGTCGGGACGTGCGTTGGGCGCTACGTCGGAACGTGCGTTGGGCTCTACGTCGGGACGTGCGTTGGGCTCTACGTCGGGACGTGCGTTGGGCTCTACGTCGGGATTTAGCTTACTTTCAGCTCTACGTCGGGACGTGCGTTGGCCTCTACGTCGGGACGTGCGTTGGCCTCTACGTCGGGATTTAGCTTACTTTCAGCTCTAAGTCGAGACGTGCGTTGGGCGCTACGTCGGGACGTGCGTTGGGCGCTACTTCGGGACGTGCGTTGGGCGCTACGTCGGGATTAACTTACTTTCAGCTCTACGTCGGGACGTGCGTTGGGCTCTACGTTGGGATTTAGCTTACTTTCAGCTCTACGTCGGGACGTGCGTTGGCCTCTACGTCGGGATTTTGCTTACTTTCAGTTCTACGTCGGGACGTGCGTTGGCCTCTACATCGGGACGTGCGTTGGCCTCTACGTCGGGATTTAGCTTACTTTCAGCTCTACGTCGGGACGTGCGTTGGGCTCTACGTCGGGATTTAGCTTACTTTCAGCTCTACGTCGGGACGTGCGTTGGGCTCTACATCAGGACGTGCGTTGGGCTCTACATCTGTAGTTAGCTAACTTTCACCTCTAGGTCGGGACGTGCGTTGGGCTCTACGTCGGGACGTGAGTTGGGCTCCACGTCGGGACGTGCGTTGGGCTCTACGTCGGGATTTAGCTTACTTTCAGCTCTACGTCGGGACGTGCGTTGGCCTCTACGTCGGCATTTAGCTTTCAGCTCTACGTCGGGACGTGCGTTGGGCTCTACGTCGGGACGTGCGTTATGCTCTACGTCAGGACGTGCGTTGGGCTCTACGTCGGGATTTAGGTTACTTTCAGCTCTACGTCGGGACGCGCGTTGGGCTCTTCGTCTGTAGTTACCTATCTTTCAGCTCTACGTCGGGACGTGCGTTGGGCTCTACGTCGGGACGTGCGTTGGGCTCTACGTCGGGATTTAGCTTACTTTCAGCTCTACGTCGGGACGTGCATTGGGCGCTACGTCGGGACGTGCGTTGGGCTCTACGTCGGGACGTGCGTTGGGTTCTACGTCGGGACGTGCGTTGGGCTCTACGTCTGTAGTTAGCTAACTTTCAGCTCTACGTCGGGACGTGCGTTGGGCGCTATGTCGGGACGTGCGTTGGGCTCTACGTCTTGACGTGCGTTGGGCTCTACGTCAGGATTTAGCTTACTTTTCAGGTCTACGTCGGGACGTGCGTTGGGCTCTACGTCGGGACGTGCGTTGGCCTCTACGTCGGGACGTGCGTTGGGCTCTACGTCTGTAGTTAGCTAACTTTCAACTCTACGTTGGGACGTGCGTTGGGCTCTACGTCTGTAGTTAGCTAACTTTCAGCTCTACATCGGGACGTGCGTTGGGCTCTACATCTGTAGTTAGCTAACTTTCAGCTCTACGTCGGGACGTGCGTTGGGCGCTACGTCGGAACGTGCGTTGGGCTCTACGTCGGGACGTGCGTTGGGCTCTACGTCGGGACGTGCGTTGGGCTCTACGTCGGGACGTGCGTTGGGCTCTACGTCTGTAGTTAGCTAACTTTCAGCTCTACGTCGGGACGTGCGTTGGGCGCTATGTCGGGATTTAGCTTACTTTCAGCTCTACGTCGAGACGTGCGTTGGCCTCTACGTCGGGACGTGCGTTGGCCTCTACATCGGGACGTGCGTTGGGCTCTACGTCGGGATGTGCGTTGGGCTCTACGTCGGGATTTAGCTTACTTTCAGCTCTACGTCGGGACGTGCGTTGGGCTCTACGTCGGGACGTGCGTTGGGCTCTACGTCGGGACAAGCGTTGGGCTCTACGTCGGGACGCGCGTTGGGCTCTTCGTCTGTAGTTAGCTAACTTTCAGCTCTACGTCGGGACGTGCGTTGGGCTCTACGTTGGGACGTGCGTTGGGCTCTACGTCGGGACGTGCGTTGGGTTCTACGTCGGGACGTGCGTTGAGCTCTACGTCGGGATTTAGCTTACTTTCAGCTCTACGTCGGGACGTGCGTTAGGCTCTACGTCGGGACGTGCGTTGGGCTCTACGTCGGGACGTGCGTTGGGCTCTACGTCGGGATTTAGCTTACTTTCAGGTCTACGTCGGGACGTGCGTTGGGCTCTACGTCGGGACGTGCGTTGGGCTCTACGTCTGTAGTTAGCTAAGTTTCAACTCTACGTTGGGACGTGCGTTGGGCTCTACGTCTGTAGTTAGCTAACTTTCAGTTCTACGTCGGGACGTGCGTTGGGCTCTACATCTGTAGTTAGCTAACTTTCAGCTCTACGTCGGGACGTGCGTTGGGCGCTACGTCGGAACGTGCGTTGGGCTCTACGTCGGGACGTGCGTTGGGCTCTACGTCGGGACGTGCGTTGGGCTCTACGTCGGGATTTAGCTTACTTTCAGCTCTACGTCGGGACGTGCGTTGGCCTCTACGTCGGGACGTGCGTTGGCCTCTACGTCGGGATTTAGCTTACTTTCAGCTCTAAGTCGAGACGTGCGTTGGGCGCTACGTCGGGACGTGCGTTGGGCGCTACTTCGGGACGTGCGTTGGGCGCTACGTCGGGATTAACTTACTTTCAGCTCTACGTCGGGACGTGCGTTGGGCTCTACGTTGGGATTTAGCTTACTTTCAGCTCTACGTCGGGACGTGCGTTGGCCTCTACGTCGGGATTTTGCTTACTTTCAGTTCTACGTCGGGACGTGCGTTGGCCTCTACATCGGGACGTGCGTTGGCCTCTACGTCGGGATTTAGCTTACTTTCAGCTCTACGTCGGGACGTGCGTTGGGCTCTACGTCGGGATTTAGCTTACTTTCAGCTCTACGTCGGGACGTGCGTTGGGCTCTACATCAGGACGTGCGTTGGGCTCTACATCTGTAGTTAGCTAACTTTCACCTCTAGGTCGGGACGTGCGTTGGGCTCTACGTCGGGACGTGAGTTGGGCTCCACGTCGGGACGTGCGTTGGGCTCTACGTCGGGATTTAGCTTACTTTCAGCTCTACGTCGGGACGTGCGTTGGCCTCTACGTCGGCATTTAGCTTTCAGCTCTACGTCGGGACGTGCGTTGGGCTCTACGTCGGGACGTGCGTTATGCTCTACGTCAGGACGTGCGTTGGGCTCTACGTCGGGATTTAGGTTACTTTCAGCTCTACGTCGGGACGCGCGTTGGGCTCTTCGTCTGTAGTTACCTATCTTTCAGCTCTACGTCGGGACGTGCGTTGGGCTCTACGTCGGGACGTGCGTTGGGCTCTACGTCGGGATTTAGCTTACTTTCAGCTCTACGTCGGGACGTGCATTGGGCGCTACGTCGGGACGTGCGTTGGGCTCTACGTCGGGACGTGCGTTGGGTTCTACGTCGGGACGTGCGTTGGGCTCTACGTCTGTAGTTAGCTAACTTTCAGCTCTACGTCGGGACGTGCGTTGGGCGCTATGTCGGGACGTGCGTTGGGCTCTACGTCTTGACGTGCGTTGGGCTCTACGTCAGGATTTAGCTTACTTTTCAGGTCTACGTCGGGACGTGCGTTGGGCTCTACGTCGGGACGTGCGTTGGCCTCTACGTCGGGACGTGCGTTGGGCTCTACGTCTGTAGTTAGCTAACTTTCAACTCTACGTTGGGACGTGCGTTGGGCTCTACGTCTGTAGTTAGCTAACTTTCAGCTCTACATCGGGACGTGCGTTGGGCTCTACATCTGTAGTTAGCTAACTTTCAGCTCTACGTCGGGACGTGCGTTGGGCGCTACGTCGGAACGTGCGTTGGGCTCTACGTCGGGACGTGCGTTGGGCTCTACGTCGGGACGTGCGTTGGGCTCTACGTCGGGACGTGCGTTGGGCGCTACGTCGGAACGTGCGTTGGGCTCTACGTCGGGACGTGCGTTGGGCTCTACGTCGGGACGTGCGTTGGGCTCTACGTCGGGATTTAGCTTACTTTCAGCTCTACGTCGGGACGTGCGTTGGCCTCTACGTCGGGACGTGCGTTGACCTCTACGTCGGGCCGTGCGTTGGCCTCTACGTCGGGACGTGCGTTGGCCTCTACGTCGGGATTTAGCTTACTTTCAGCTCTACGTCGGGACGTGCGTTGCGCGCTACGTCGGGACGTGCGTTGGGCGCTACGTCGGGACGTGCGTTGGGCGCTACTTTGGGACGTGCGTTGGGCGCTACGTCGGGATTTAGCTTACTTTCAGCTCTACGTCGGGACGTGCGTTGGGCTCTACGTCGGGACGTGCGTTGGGCTCTACGTCGGGATTTAGCTTACTTTCAGCTCTACGTCGGGACGTGCGTTGGCCTCTACGTCGGGACGTGCGTTGGCCTCTACGTCGGGATTTATCTTACTTTCAGCTCTACGTCGGGACGTGCGTTGGCCTCTACATCGGGACGTGCGTTGGCCTCTACGTCGGGATTTAGCTTACTTTCAGCTCTACGTCGGATCGTGCGTTGGGCTCTACGTCGGGATTTAGCTTACTTTCAGCTCTACGTCGGGACGTGCGTTGGGCTCTACGTCGGGACGTGCGTTGGGCTCTACGTCTGTAGTTAGCTAACTTTCAGCTCTACGTCGGGACGTGCGTTGGGCTCTACGTCGGGACGTGAGTTGGGCTCCACGTCGGGACGTGCGTTGGGCTCTACTTCGGGATTTAGCTTACTTTCAGCTCTACGTCGGGACGTGCGTTGGCCTCTACGTCGGCATTTAGCTTTCAGCTCTACGTCGGGACTTGTGTTGGGCTCTACGTCGGGACGTGCGTTGGGCTCTACGTCGGGACGTGCGTTGGGCTCTACGTCGGGACGTGCGTTGGGTTCTACGTCGGGACGTGCGTTGGGCTCTACGTCTGTAGTTAGCTAACTTTCTGCTCTACGTCGGGACGTGCGTTGGGCTCTACGTCTGTAGTTAGGTAACTTTCAGCTCTACGTCGGGACGTGCGTTGGGCGCTACGTCGGGACGTGCGTTGGGCTCTACGTCGGGACGTGCGTTGGGCTCTACGTCGGGACGTGCGTTGGGCTCTACGTCGGGATTTAGGTTACTTTCAGCTCTACGTCGGGACGTGCGTTGGCCTCTACGTCGGGACACGCGTTGGGCTCTACGTCGCGACGCGCGTTGGGCTCTACGTCTGTAGTTAGCTAACTTTCAGCTCTACGTCGGGACGCGCGTTGGGCTCTTCGTCTGTAGTTAGCTAACTTTCAGCTCTACGTCGGGACGTGCGTTGGGCTCTACGTCGGGACGTGCGTTGGGCTCTACGTCGGGATTTAGCTTACTTTCAGCTCTACGTCGGGACGTGCGTTGGGCTCTACGTCGGGACGTGCGTTGGGTTCTACGTCGGGACGTGCGTTGGGCTCTACGTCTGTAGTTAGCTAACTTTCTGCTCTACGTCGGGACGTGCGTTGGGCTCTACGTCTGTAGTTAGCTAACTTTCAGCTCTACGTCGGGACGTGCGTTGGGCGCTATGTCGGGATTTAGCTTACTTTCAGCTCTACGTCGAGACGTGCGTTGGCCTCTACGTCGGGACGTGCGTTGGCCTCTACATCGGGACGTGCGTTGGGCTCTACGTTGGGATGTGCGTTGCGCTCTACGTCGGGATTTATCTTACTTTCAGCTCGACGTCGGGACGTGCGTTGGGCTCTACGTCGGGACGTGCGTTGGGCTCTACGTCGGGACACGCGTTGGGCTCTACGTCGGGACGCGCGTTGGGCTCTTCGTCTGTAGTTAGCTAACTTTCAGCTCTACGTCGGGACGTGCGTTGGGCTCTACGTTGGGACGTGCGTTGGGCTCTACGTGGGACGTGCGTTGGGTTCTACGTTGGGACGTGCGTTGAGCTCTACGTCGGGATTTAGCTTACTTTCAGCTCTACGTCGGGACGTGCGTTAGGCTCTACGTCGGGACGTGCGTTGGGCTCTACGTCGGGACGTGCGTTGGGCTCTACGTCGGGATTTAGCTTACTTTCAGGTCTACGTCGGGACGTGCGTTGGGCTCTACGTCGGGACGTGCGTTGGGCTCTACGTCTGTAGTTAGCTAAGTTTCAACTCTACGTTGGGACGTGCGTTGGGCTCTACGTCTGTAGTTAGCTAACTTTCAGTTCTACGTCGGGACGTGCGTTGGGCTCTACATCTGTAGTTAGCTAACTTTCAGCTCTACGTCGGGACGTGCGTTGGGCGCTACGTCGGAACGTGCGTTGGGCTCTACGTCGGGACGTGCGTTGGGCTCTACGTCGGGACGTGCGTTGGGCTCTACGTCGGGATTTAGCTTACTTTCAGCTCTACGTCGGGACATGCGTTGGCCTCTACGTCGGGACGTGCGTTGGCCTCTACGTCGGGACGTGCGTTGGCCTCTACGTCGGGATTTAGCTTACTTTCAGCTCTAAGTCGAGACGTGCGTTGGGCGCTACGTCGGGACGTGCGTTGGGCGCTACTTCGGGACGTGCGTTGGGCGCTACGTCGGGATTAACTTACTTTCAGCTCTACGTCGGGACGTGCGTTGGGCTCTATGTCGGGACGTGCGTTGGGCTCTACGTCGGGACGTGCGTTGGGCTCTACGTTGGGATTTAGCTTACTTTCAGCTCTACGTCGGGACGTGCGTTGGCCTCTACGTCGGGATTTAGCTTACTTTCAGCTCTACGTCGGGACGTGCGTTGGCCTCTACATCGGGACGTGCGTTGGCCTCTACGTCGGGATTTAGCTTACTTTCAGCTCTACGTCGGGACGTGCGTTGGGCTCTACGTCGGGATTTAGCTTACTTTCAGCTCTACGTCGGGACGTGCGTTGGGCTCTACGTCAGGACGTGCGTTGGGCTCTACGTCTGTAGTTAGGTAACTTTCACCTCTAGGTCGGGACGTGCGTTGGGCTCTACGTCGGGACGTGAGTTGGGCTCCACGTCGGGACGTGCGTTGGGCTCTACGTCGGGATTTAGCTTACTTTCAGCTCTACGTCGGGACGTGCGTTGGCCTCTACGTCGGCATTTAGCTTTCAGCTCTACGTCGGGACGTGCGTTGGGCTCTACGTCGGGACGTGCGTTGGGCTCTACGTCGGGACGTGCGTTATGCTCTACGTCAGGACGTGCGTTGGGCTCTACGTCGGGATTTAGGTTACTTTCAGCTCTACGTCGGGACGCGCGTTGGGCTCTTCGTCTGTAGTTACCTATCTTTCAGCTCTACGTCGGGACGTGCGTTGGGCTCTACGTCGGGACGTGCGTTGGGCTCTACGTCGGGATTTAGCTTACTTTCAGCTCTACGTCGGGACGTGCATTGGGCGCTACGTCGGGACGTGCGTTGGGCTCTACGTCGGGACGTGCGTTGGGTTCTACGTCGGGACGTGCGTTGGGCTCTACGTCTGTAGTTAGCTAACTTTCAGCTCTACGTCGGGACGTGCGTTGGGCGCTATGTCGGGACGTGCGTTGGGCTCTACGTCGGGACGTGCGTTGGGCTCTACGTCAGGATTTAGCTTACTTTTCAGGTCTACGTCGGGACGTGCGTTGGGCTCTACGTCGGGACGTGCGTTGGCCTCTACGTCGGGACGTGCGTTGGGCTCTACGTCTGTAGTTAGCTAACTTTCAACTCTACGTTGGGACGTGCGTTGGGCTCTACGTCTGTAGTTAGCTAACTTTCAGCTCTACATCGGGACGTGCGTTGGGCTCTACATCTGTAGTTAGCTAACTTTCAGCTCTACGTCGGGACGTGCGTTGGGCGCTACGTCGGAACGTGCGTTGGGCTCTACGTCGGGACGTGCGTTGGACTCTACGTCGGGACGTGCGTTGGGCTCTACGTCGGGATTTAGCTTACTTTCAGCTCTACGTCGGGACGTGCGTTGGCCTCTACGTCGGGACGTGCGTTGACCTCTACGTCGGGCCGTGCGTTGGCCTCTACGTTGGGACGTGCGTTGGCCTCTACGTCGGGATTTAGCTTACTTTCAGCTCTACGTCGGGACGTGCGTTGCGCGCTACGTCGGGACGTGCGTTGGGCGCTACGTCGGGACGTGCGTTGGGCGCTACTTCGGGACGTGCGTTGGGCGCTGCGTCGGGATTTAGCTTACTTTCAGCTCTACATCGGGACGTGCGTTGGGCTCTACGTCGGGACGTGCGTTGGGCTCTACGTCGGGATTTAGCTTACTTTCAGCTCTACGTCGGGACGTGCGTTGGCCTCTACGTCGGGACGTGCGTTGGCCTCTACGTCGGGATTTATCTTACTTTCAGCTCTACGTCGGGACGTGCGTTGGCCTCTACATCGGGACGTGCGTTGGCCTCTACGTTGGGATTTAGCTTACTTTCAGCTCTACGTCGGATCGTGCGTTGGGCTCTACGTCGGGATTTAGCATACTTTCACCTCTACGTCGGGACGTGTGTTGGGCTCTACGTCGGGACGTGCGTTGGGCTCTACGTCTGTAGTTAGCTAACTTTCAGCTCTACGTCGGGACGTGCGTTGGGCTCTACGTCGGGACGTGAGTTGGGCTCCACGTCGGGACGTGCGTTGGGCTCTACGTCGGGATTTAGCTTACTTTCAGCTCTACGTCGGGACGTGCGTTGGCCTCTACGTCGGCATTTAGCTTTCAGCTCTACGTCGGGACTTGCGTTGGGCTCTACGTCGGGACGTGCGTTGGGCTCTACGTCGGGACGTGCGTTGGGTTCTACGTCGGGACGTGCGTTGGGCTCTACGTCTGTAGTTAGCTAACTTTCTGCTCTACGTCGGGACGTGCGTTGGGCTCTATTTCTGTAGATAGGTAACTTTCAGCTCTACGTCGGGACGTGCGTTGGGCGCTACGTCGGGACGTGCGTTGGGCTCTACGTCGGGACGTGCGTTGGGCTCTACGTCGGGACGTGCGTTGGGCTCTACGTCGGGATTTAGCTTCCTTTCAGCTCTACGTCGGGACGTGCGTTGGCCTCTACGTCGGGACACGCGTTGGGCTCTACGTCGCGACGCGCGTTGGGCTCTACGTCTGTAGTTAGCTAACTTTCAGCTCTACGTCGGGACGCGCGTTGGGCTCTTCGTCTGTAGTTACCTAACTTTCAGCTCTACGTCGGGACGTGCGTTGGGCTCTACGTCGGGACGTGCGTTGGGCTCTACGTCGGGATTTAGCTTACTTTCAGCTCTACGTCGGGACGTGCATTGGGCGCTACGTCGGGACGTGCGTTGGGCTCTACGTCGGGACGTGCGTTGGGTTCTACGTCGGGACGTGCGTTGGGTTCTACGTCGGGACGTGCGTTGGGCTCTACGTCTGTAGTTAGCTAACTTTCTGCTCTACGTCGGGACGTGCGTTGGGCTCTACGTCTGTAGTTAGCTAACTTTCAGCTCTACGTCGGGACGTGCGTTGGGCGCTATGTCGGGACGTGCGTTGGGCTCTACGTCGGGACGTGCGTTGGGCTCTACGTCATGATTTAGCTTACTTTCAGCTCTACGTCGGGACGTGCGTTGGGCTCTACGTCGGGACGTGCGTTGGGCTCTACGTCGGGATGTGCGTTGGGCTCTACGTCTGTAGTTAGCTAATTTCTGCTCTACGTCGGGACGTGCGTTGGGCTCTACGTCTGTAGTTAGGTAACTTTCAGCTCTACGTCGGGACGTGCGTTGGGCGCTACGTCGGGACGTGCGTTGGGCTCTACGTCGGGACGTGCGTTGGCCTCTACGTCGGGATTTATCTTACTTTCAGCTCTACGTCGGGACGTGCGTTGGCCTCTACATCGGGACGTGCGTTGGCCTCTACGTTGGGATTTAGCTTACTTTCAGCTCTACGTCGGATCGTGCGTTGGGCTCTACGTCGGGATTTAGCATACTTTCACCTCTACGTCGGGACGTGTGTTGGGCTCTACGTCGGGACGTGCGTTGGGCTCTACGTCTGTAGTTAGCTAACTTTCAGCTCTACGTCGGGACGTGCGTTGGGCTCTACGTCGGGACGTGAGTTGGGCTCCACGTCGGGACGTGCGTTGGGCTCTACGTCGGGATTTAGCTTACTTTCAGCTCTACGTCGGGACGTGCGTTGGCCTCTACGTCGGCATTTAGCTTTCAGCTCTACGTCGGGACTTGCGTTGGGCTCTACGTCGGGACGTGCGTTGGGCTCTACGTCGGGACGTGCGTTGGGTTCTACGTCGGGACGTGCGTTGGGCTCTACGTCTGTAGTTAGCTAACTTTCTGCTCTACGTCGGGACGTGCGTTGGGCTCTATTTCTGTAGATAGGTAACTTTCAGCTCTACGTCGGGACGTGCGTTGGGCGCTACGTCGGGACGTGCGTTGGGCTCTACGTCGGGACGTGCGTTGGGCTCTACGTCGGGACGTGCGTTGGGCTCTACGTCGGGATTTAGCTTCCTTTCAGCTCTACGTCGGGACGTGCGTTGGCCTCTACGTCGGGACACGCGTTGGGCTCTACGTCGCGACGCGCGTTGGGCTCTACGTCTGTAGTTAGCTAACTTTCAGCTCTACGTCGGGACGCGCGTTGGGCTCTTCGTCTGTAGTTACCTAACTTTCAGCTCTACGTCGGGACGTGCGTTGGGCTCTACGTCGGGACGTGCGTTGGGCTCTACGTCGGGATTTAGCTTACTTTCAGCTCTACGTCGGGACGTGCATTGGGCGCTACGTCGGGACGTGCGTTGGGCTCTACGTCGGGACGTGCGTTGGGTTCTACGTCGGGACGTGCGTTGGGTTCTACGTCGGGACGTGCGTTGGGCTCTACGTCTGTAGTTAGCTAACTTTCTGCTCTACGTCGGGACGTGCGTTGGGCTCTACGTCTGTAGTTAGCTAACTTTCAGCTCTACGTCGGGACGTGCGTTGGGCGCTATGTCGGGACGTGCGTTGGGCTCTACGTCGGGACGTGCGTTGGGCTCTACGTCATGATTTAGTTTACTTTCAGCTCTACGTCGGGACGTGCGTTGGGCTCTACGTCGGGACGTGCGTTGGGCTCTACGTCGGGATGTGCGTTGGGCTCTACGTCTGTAGTTAGCTAATTTCTGCTCTACGTCGGGACGTGCGTTGGGCTCTACGTCTGTAGTTAGGTAACTTTCAGCTCTACGTCGGGACGTGCGTTGGGCGCTACGTCGGGACGTGCGTTGGGCTCTACGTCGGGACGTGCGTTGGGCTCTAAGTCGGGACGTGCGTTGGGCTCTACCTCGGGATTTAGCTTACTTTCAGCTCTACGTCGAGACGTGCGTTGGCCTCTACGTCGGGACGTGCGTTGGCCTCTACATCGGGACGTGCGTTGGGCTCTACGTCGGGACGTGCGTTGGGCTCTACGTCGGGATTTAGCTTACTTTCAGCTCTACGTCGGGACGTGCGTTGGGCTCTACGTCGGGACGTGCGTTGGGCTCTACGTTGGGACACGCGTTGGGCTCTACGTCGGGACGTGCGTTGGGCTCTACGTCGGGATTTAGCTTACTTTCAGGTCTACGTCGGGACGTGCGTTGGGCTCTACGTCGGGACGTGCGTTGGGCTCTACGTCTGTAGTTAGCTAACTTTCAACTCTACGTTGGGACGTGCGTTGGGCTCTACGTCTGTAGTTAGCTAACTTTCAGTTCTACGTCGGGACGTGCGTTGGGCTCTACATCTGTAGTTAGATAACTTTCAGCTCTACGTCGGGACGTGCGTTGGGCGCTACGTCGGAACGTGCGTTGGGCTCTACGTCGGGACGTGCGTTGGGCTCTACGTCGGGACGTGCGTTGGGCTCTACGTCGGGATTTAGCTTACTTTCAGCTCTACGTCAGGACGTGCGTTGGCCTCTACGTCGGGACGTGCGTTGGCCTCTACGTCGGGACGTGCGTTGGCCTCTACGTCGGGATTTAGCTTACTTTCAGCTCTACGTCGAGACGTGCGTTGGGCGCTACGTCGGGACGTGCGTTGGGCGCTAGGTCGGGACGTGCGTTGGGCGCTACTTCGGGACGTGCGTTGGGCGCTACGTCGGGATTTAGCTTACTTTCAGCTCTACGTCGGGACGTGCGTTGGGCTCTACGTCGGGACGTGCGTTGGGCTCTACGTCGGGACGTGCGTTGGGCTCTACGTCGGGATTTAGCTTACTTTCAGCTCTACGTCGGGACGTGCGTTGGCCTGTACGTCGGGACGTGCGTTGGGCTCTACGTCTGTAGTTAGCTAACTTTCAGCTCTACATCGGGACGTGCGTTGGGCTCTACATCTGTAGTTAGCTAACTTTCAGCTCTACGTCGGGACGTGCGTTGGGCGCTACGTCGGAACGTGCGTTGGACTCTACGTCGGGATGTGCGTTGGGCTCTACGTCGGGATTTAGGTTACTTTCAGCTCTACGTCGGGACGTGCGTTGGCCTCTACGTCGGGACGTGCGTTGGCCTCTACGTTGGGCCGTGCGTTGGCCTCTACGTCGGGACGTGCGTTGGCCTCTACGTCGGGATTTAGCTTACTTTCAGCTCTACGTCGGGACGTGCGTTGCGCGCTACGTCGGGACGTGCGTTCGGCGCTACGTCGGGACGAGCGTTGGGCGCTACTTCGGGACGTGCGTTGGGCGCTACGTCGGGATTTAGCTTACTTTCAGCTCTACGTCGGGCCGTGCGTTGGGCTCTACGTCGGGACGTGCGTTGGTCTCTACGTCGGGACGTGCGTTGGCCTCTACGTCGGGATTTAGCTTACTTTCAGCTCTACGTCGGGACGTGCGTTGGCCTCTACGTCGGGACGTGCGTTGGCCTCTACGTCGGGATTTATCTTACTTTCAGCTCTACGTCGGGACGTGCGTTGGCCTCTACATCGGGACGTGCGTTGGCCTCTACGTCGGGATTTAGCTTACTTTCAGCTCTACGTCGGATCGTGCGTTGGGCTCTACGTCGGGATTTAGCTTACTTTCAGCTCTACGTCGGGACGTGCGTTGGGCTCTACGTCGGGACGTGCGTTGGGCTCTACGTCTGTAGTTAGCTAACTTTCAGCTCTACGTCGGGACGTGCGTTGGGCTCTACGTCGGGACGTGAGTTGGGCTCCACGTCGGGACGTGCGTTGGGCTCTACGTCGGGATTTAGCTTACTTTCAGCTCTACGTCGGGACGTGCGTTCGCCTCTACGTCGGCATTTAGCTTTCAGCTCTACGTCGGGACTTGCGTTGGGCTCTACGTCGGGACGTGCGTTGGGCTCTACGTCGGGACGTGCGTTGGGTTCTACGTCGGGACGTGCGTTGGGCTCTTCGTCTGTAGTTAGCTAACTTTCTGCTTTACGTCGGGACGTGCGTTGGGCTCTACGTCTGTAGTTAGCTAACTTTCTGCTCTACGTCGGGACGTGCGTTGGGCTCTTCGTCTGTAGTTAGCTAACTTTCTGCTCTACGTCGGGACGTGCGTTGGGCTCTACGTCTGTAGTTAGGTAACTTTCAGCTCTACGTCGGGACGTGCGTTGGCCTCTACGTCGGGACACGCGTTGGCCCCTACGTCGCGACACGCGTTGGGCTCTACGTCTGTAGTTAGCTAACTTTCAGCTCTACGTCGGGACGCGCGTTGGGCTCTTCGTCTGTAGTTAGCTAACTTTCAGCTCTACGTCGGGACGTGCGTTGGGCTCTACGTCGGGACGTGCGTTGGGCTCTACGTCGGGATTTAGCTTACTTTCAGCTCTACGTCGGGACGTGCATTGGGCGCTACGTCGGGACGTGCGTTGGGCTCTACGTCGGGACGTGCGTTGGGTTCTACGTCGGGACGTGCGTTGGGCTCTACGTCTGTAGTTAGCTAACTTTCTGCTCTACGTCGGGACGTGCGTTGGGCTCTACGTCTGTAGTTAGCTAACTTTCAGCTCTACGTCGGGACGTGCGTTGGGCGCTATGTCGGGATTTAGCTTACTTTCAGCTCTACGTCGAGACGTGCGTTGGCCTCTACGTCGGGACGTGCGTTGGCCTCTACATCGGGACGTGCGTTGGGCTCTACGTTGGGATGTGCGTTGGGCTCTACGTCGGGATTTATCTTACTTTCAGCTCTACGTCGGGACGTGCGTTGGGCTCTACGTCGGGACGTGCGTTGGGCTCTACGTCGGGACACGCGTTGGGCTCTACGTCGGGACGCGCGTTGGGCTCTTCGTCTGTAGTTAGCTAACTTACAGCTCTACGTCGGGACGTGCGTTGGGCTCTACGTTGGGACGTGCGTTGGGCTCTACGTCGGGACGTGCGTTGGGTTCTACGTTGGGACGTGCGTTGAGCTCTACGTCGGGATTTAGCTTACTTTCAGCTCTACGTCGGGACGTGCGTTAGGCTCTACGTCGGGACGTGCGTTGGGCTCTACGTCGGGACGTGCGTTGGGCTCTACGTCGGGATTTAGCTTACTTTCAGGTCTACGTCGGGACGTGCGTTGGGCTCTACGTCGGGACGTGCGTTGGGCTCTACGTCTGTAGTTAGCTAAGTTTCAACTCAACGTTGGGACGTGCGTTGGGCTCTACGTCTGTAGTTAGCTAACTTTCAGTTCTACGTCGGGACGTGCGTTGGGCTCTACATCTGTAGTTAGCTAACTTTCAGCTCTACGTCGGGACGTGCGTTGGGCGCTACGTCGGAACGTGCGTTGGGCTCTACGGCGGGACGTGCGTTGGGCTCTACGTCGGGACGTGCGTTGGGCTCTACGTCGGGATTTAGCTTACTTTCAGCTCTACGTCGGGACGTGCGTTGGCCTCTACGTCGGGACGTGCGTTGGCCTCTACGTCGGGACGTGCGTTGGCCTCTACGTCGGGATTTAGCTTACTTTCAGCTCTAAGTCGAGACGTGCGTTGGGCGCTACGTCGGGACGTGCGTTGGGCGCTACTTCGGGACGTGCGTTGGGCGCTACGTCGGGATTAACTTACTTTCAGCTCTACGTCGGGACGTGCGTTGGGCTCTATGTCGGGACGTGCGTTGGGCTCTACGTCGGGACGTGCGTTGGGCTCTACGTTGGGATTTAGCTTACTTTCAGCTCTACGTCGGGACGTGCGTTGGCCTCTACGTCGGGATTTAGCTTACTTTCAGCTCTACGTCGGGATGTGCGTTGGCCTCTACATCGGGACGTGCGTTGGCCTCTACGTCGGGATTTAGCTTACTTTCAGCTCTACGTCGGGACGTGCGTTGGGCTCTACGTCGGGATTTAGCTTACTTTCAGCTCTACGTCGGGACGTGCGTTGGGCTCTACGTCAGGACGTGCGTTGGGCTCTACGTCTGTAGTTAGGTAACTTTCACCTCTAGGTCGGGACGTGCGTTGGGCTCTATGTCGGGACGTGAGTTGGGCTCCACGTCGGGACGTGCGTTGGGCTCTACGTCGGGATTTAGCTTACTTTCAGCTCTACGTCGGGACGTGCGTTGGCCTCTACGTCGGCATTTAGCTTTCAGCTCTACGTCGGGACGTGCGTTGGGCTCTACGTCGGGACGTGCGTTGGGCTCTACGTCGGGACGTGCGTTATGCTCTACGTCAGGACGTGCGTTGGGCTCTACGTCGGGATTTAGGTTACTTTCAGCTCTACGTCGGGACGCGCGTTGGGCTCTTCGTCTGTAGTTACCTATCTTTCAGCTCTACGTCGGGACGTGCGTTGGGCTCTACGTCGGGACGTGCGTTGGGCTCTACGTCGGGATTTAGCTTACTTTCAGCTCTACGTCGGGACGTGCATTGGGCGCTACGTCGGGACGTGCGTTGGGCTCTACGTCGGGACGTGCGTTGGGTTCTACGTCGGGACGTGCGTTGGGCTCTACGTCTGTAGTTAGCTAACTTTCAGCTCTACGTCGGGACGTGCGTTGGGCGCTATGTCGGGACGTGCGTTGGGCTCTACGTCGGGACGTGCGTTGGGCTCTACGTCAGGATTTAGCTTACTTTCAGCTCTACGTCGGGACGTGCGTTGGGCTCTACGTCGGGACGTGCGTTGGGCTCTACGTCGGGACGTGCGTTGGGCTCTACGTCTGTAGTTAGCTAACTTTCAGCTCTACGTCGGGACGTGCGTTGGGCGCTACGTCGGGACGTGCGTTGGGCTCTACGTCGGGACGTGCGTTGGGCTCTAAGTCGGGACGTGCGTTGGGCTCTACCTCGGGATTTAGCTTAATTTCAGCTCTACGTCGAGACGTGCGTTGGCCTCTACGTCGGGACGTGCGTTGGCCTCTACATCGGGACGTGCGTTGGGCTCTACGTCGGGACGTGCGTTGGGCTCTACGTCGGGATTTAGCTTACTTTCAGCTCTACGTCGGGACGTGCGTTGGGCTCTACGTCGGGACGTGCGTTGGGCTCTACGTCGGGACACGCGTTGGGCTCTACGTCGGGACGCGCGTTGTGCTCTACGTCTGTAGTTAGCTAACTTTCAGCTCTACGTCGGGACGCGCGTTGGGCTCTTCGTCTGTAGTTAGCTAACTTTCAGCTCTACGTCGGGACGTGCGTTGGGCTCTACGTTGGGACGTGCGTTGGGCTCTACGTCGGGACGTGCGTTGGGTTGTACGTCGGGACGTGCGTTGAGCTCTACGTCGGGATTTAGCTTACTTTCAGCTCTACGTCGGGACGTGCGTTAGGCTCTACGTCGGGACGTGCGTTGGGCTCTACGTCGGGACGTGCGTTGGGCTCTAAGTCGGGATTTAGCTTACTTTGAGGTCTACGTCGGGACGTGCGTTGGGCTCTACGTCGGGACGTGCGTTGGGCTCTACGTCTGTAGTTAGCTAACTTTCAACTCTACGTTGGGACGTGCGTTGGGCTCTACGTCTGTAGTTAGCTAACTTTCAGCTCTACGTCGGGACGTGCGTTGGGCTCTACGTCGGGATTTAGCTTACTTTCAGGTCTACGTCGGGACGTGCGATGGCCTCTACGTCGGGATTTAGCTTACTTTCAGCTCTACGTCGGGACGCGCGTTGGCCTCTACATCGGGACGTGCGTTGGCCTCTACGTCGGGACTTAGCTTACTTTCAGCTCTACGTCGGGACGTGCGTTGGGCTCTACGTCGGGATTTAGCTTACTTTCAGCTCTACGTCGGGACGTGCGTTGGGCTCTACGTCGGGACGTGCGTTGGGCTCTACGTCTGTAGTTAGCTAACTGTCAACTCTACGTCGGGACGTGCGTTGGGCTCTACGTCGGGACGTGAGTTGGGCTCCACGTCGGGACGTGCGTTGGGCTCTACTTCGGGATTTAGCTTACTTTCAGCTCTACGTCGGGACGTGCGTTGGCCTCTACGTCGGCATTTACCTTTCAGCTCTACGTCGGGACGTGCGTTGGGCTCTACGTCGGGACGTGCGTTGGGCTCTACGTCGGGACGTGCGTTTGGTTCTACGTCGGGACGTGCGTTGGGCTCCACGTCTGTAGTTAGCTAACTTTCTGCTCTACGTCAGGACGTGCGTTGGGCTCTACGTCTGTAGTTAGCTAACTTTCAGCTCTACGTCGGGACGTGCGTTGCGCGCTACGTCGGGACGTGCGTTGGGCTCTACGTCGGGATTTAGGTTACTTTCAGCTCTACGTCGGGACGTGCGTTGGCCTCTACGTCGGGACGTGCGTTGGGCGCTACGTCGGGACGTGCGTTGGCCTCTACGTCGGGACGTGCGTTGGCCTCTACGTCGGGACGTGCGTTGGGCTCTACGTCGGGATTTAGCTTACTTTCAGCTCTACGTCAGGACGTGCGTTGGGCTCTACGTAGGGACACGAGTTGGGCTCTACGTCGGGATTTAGCTTACTTTCAGCTCTACGTCGGGACGTGCGTTGGTCTCTACGTCGGGACGTGCGTTGGGCGCTACGTCGGGACGTGCGTTGGCCTCTACGTCGGGATTTAGCTTACTTTCAGATCTACGTCGGGACGTGCGTTGGCCTCTACGTCGGGACGTGCATTGGGCTCTACGTCGGGACACGCGTTGGGCTCTACGTCGCGACGCGCGTTGGGCTCTACGTCTGCAGATAGCTAACTTTCAGCTCTACGTCGGGACGCGCGTTGGGCTCTTCGTCTGTAGTTAGCTAACTTTCAGCTCTACGTCGGGACGTGCGTTGGGCTCTACGTCGGGACGTGCGTTGGGCTCTACATCGGGACGTGCGTTGGGCTCTACGTCGGGATTTAGCTTACTTTCAGCTCTACGTCGGGACGTGCGTTGGGCTCTACGTCGGGACGTGCGTTGGGCTCTACGTCAGGACGTGCGTTGGGCTCTACGTCGGGATTTAGCTTACTTTCAGCTCTACGTCGGGACGTGCGTTGGGCTGTACGTCGGGACGTGCGTTGGGCTCTACGTCTGTAGTTAGGTAACTTTCAGCTCTACGTCGGGACGTGCATTGGGCTCTATGTCGGGACGTGCGTTGGGCTCTACGTCGGGACGTGCGTTGGGCTCTACGTCTGTAGTTAGCTAACTTTCAGCTCTACGTCGGGACGCGCGTTGGGCTCTTCGTCTGTAGTTAGCTAACTTTCAGCTCTACGTCGGGACGTGCGTTGGGCTCTACGTCTGGACGTGCGTTGGGCTCTACGTCGGGATTTAGCTTACTTTCAGCTCTACGTCGGGACGTGCATTGGGCGCTACTTCGGGACGTGCATTGGGATCTACGTCGGGACGTGCGTTGGGCTCTACGTCTGTAGTTAGCTAACTTTCTGCTCTACGTCGGTACGTGCGTTGGGCTCTACGTCTGTAGTTAGCTAACTTTCAGCTCTACGTCGGGACGTGCGTTGGGCGCTATGTCGGGACGTGCGTTGGGCTCTACGTCGGGACGTGCGTTGGGCTCTACGTCAGGATTTAGCTTACTTTCAGCTCTACGTCGGGACGTGCGTTGGGCTCTACGTCGGGACGTGCGTTGGGCTCTAAGTCGGGACGTGCGTTGGGCTCTACCTCGGGATTTAGCTTACTTTCATCTCTACGTCGAGACATGCGTTGGCCTCTACGTCGGGACGTGCGTTGGCCTCTACATCGGGACGTGCGTTGGGCTCTACGTCGGGACGTGCGTTGGGCTCTACGTCGGGATTTAGCTTACTTTGGTCTACGTCGGGACGTGCGTTGGGCTCTACGTCGGGACGTGCGTTGGGCTCTACGTCTGTAGTTAGCTAAGTTTCAACTCTAAGTTGGGACGTGCGTTGGGCTCTATGTCTGTAGTTAGCTAACTTTCAGTTCTACGTCAGGACGTGCGTTGGGCTCTACATCTGTAGTTAGCTAACTTTCAGCTCTACGTCGGGACGTGCGTTGGGCGCTACGTCGGGACGTGCGTTGGGCTCTACGTCGGGACGTGCGTTGGGCTCTACGTCGGGACGTGCGTTGGGCTCTACGTCGGGATTTAGCTTACTTTCAGCTCTACGTCGGGACGTGCGTTGGCCTCTACGTCGGGACGTGCGTTGGCCTCTACGTCGGGATTTAGCTTACTTTCAGCTCTAAGTCGAGACGTGCGTTGGGCGCTACGTCGGGACGTGCGTTGGGCGCTACTTCGGGACGTGCTTTGGGCGCTACATCGGGATTAACTTACTTTCAGCTCTACGTCGGGACGTGCGTTGGGCTCTATGTCGGGACGTGCGTTGGGCTCTACGTCGGGACGTGCGTTGGGCTCTACGTTGGGATTTAGCTTACTTTCAGCTCTACGTCGGGACGTGCGTTGGCCTCTACGTCGGGATTTAGCTTACTTTCAGCTCTACGTCGGGACGTGCGTTGGCCTCAACATCGGGACGTGCGTTGGCCTCTACTTCGGGATTTAGCTTACTTTCAGCTCTACGTCGGGACGTGCGTTGGGCTCTACGTCGGGATTCAGCTTACTTTCAGCTCTACGTCGGGACGTGCGTTGGGCTCTACGTCAGGACGTGCGTTGGGCTCTACGTCTGTAGTTAGCTAACTTTCACCTCTAGGTCGGGACGTGCGTTGGGCTCTACGTCGGGACGTGAGTTGGGCTCCACGTCGGGACGTGCTTTGGGCTCTACGTCGGGATTTAGCTTACTTTCAGCTCTACGTCAGGACGTGCATTGGCCTCTACGTCGGCATTTAGCTTTCAGCTCTACGTCGGGACGTGCGTTGGGCTCTACGTCGGGACGTGCGTTATGCTCTACGTCAGGACTTGCGTTGGGCTCTACGTCGGGATTTAGGTTACTTTCAGCTCTACGTCGGGACGCGCGTTGGGCTCTTCGTCTGTAGTTACCTATCTTTCAGCTCTACGTCGGGACGTGCGTTGGGCTCTACGTCGGGACGTGCGTTGGGCTCTACGTCGGGATTTAGCTTACTTTCAGCTCTACGTCAGGACGTGCATTGGGCGCTACGTCGGAACGTGCGTTGGGCTCTACGTCGGGACGTGCGTTGGGTTCTACGTCGGGACGTGCGTTGGGCTCTACGTCTGTAGTTAGCTAACTTTCAGCTCTACGTCGGGACGTGCGTTGGGCGCTATGTCGGGACGTGCGTTGGGCTCTACGTCGGGACGTGCGTTGGGCTCTACGTCTGTAGTTAGCTAACTTTCTGCTCTACGTCGGGACGTGCGTTGGGCGCTACGTCGGGTCGTGCGTTGGGCTCTAAGTCGGGACGTGCGTTGGGCTCTAAGTCGGGACGTGCGTTGGGCTCTACCTCGGGATTTAGCTTAATTTCAGCTCTACGTCGAGACGTGCGTTGGCCTCTACGTCGGGACGTGCGTTGGCCTCTACATCGGGACGTGCGTTGGGCTCTATGTCGGGACTTGCGTTGGGCTCTACGTCGGGATTTAGCTTACTTTCAGCTCTACGTCGGGACGTGCGTTGGGCTCTACGTCGGGACGTGCGTTGGGCTCTACGTCGGGACACGCGTTGGGCTCTACGTCGGGACGCGCGTTGGGCTCTACGTCTGTAGTTAGGTAACTTTCAGCTCTACGTCGGGACGTGCGTTGGGCTCTACGTCGGGACGTGCGTTGGGCTCTACGTCGTGACGTGCGTTAGGCTCTACGTCGGGACGTGCGTTGGGCTCTACGTCGGGACGTGCGTTGGGCTCTACGTCTGTAGTTAGCTAACTTTCAACTCTACGTTGGGACGTGCGTTGGGCTCTACGTCTGTAGTTAGCTAACTTTCAGTTCTACGTCGGGACGTGCGTTGGGCTCTACATCTGTAGTTAGCTAACTTTCAGCTCTACGTCGGGACGTGCGTTGGGCGCTACGTCGGAACGTGCGTTGGGCTCTACGTCGGGACGTGCGTTGGGCTCTACGTCGGGACGTGCGTTGGGCTCTACGTCGGGATTTAGCTTACTTTCAGCTCTACGTCGGGACGTGCGTTGGCCTCTACGTCGGGACGTGCGTTGGCCTCTACGTCGGGACGTGCGTTGGCCTCTACGTCGGGATTTAGCTTACTTTCAGCTCTACGTCGGGACGTGCGTTGGGCTCCACGTCGGGACGTGCGTTGGGCTCTACGTCTGTAGTTAGCTAACTTTCTGCTCTACGTCGGGACGTGCGTTGGGCTCCACGTCGGGACGTGCGTTGGGCTCTACGTCTGTAGTTAGCTAACTTTCTGCTCTACGTCGGGACGTGCGTTGGGCTCTACGTCTGTAGTTATCTAACTTTCAGCTCTACGTCGGGACGTGCGTTGGGCGCTACGTCGGGACGTGCGTTGGGCTCTACGTCGGGACGTCCGTTGGGCTCTACGTCGGGACGTGCGTTGGGCTCTACGTCGGGATTTAGCTTACTTTCAGCTCTACGTCGAGACGTGCGTTGGCCTCTACGTCGGGACGTGCGTTGGCCTCTACATCGGGACGTGCGTTGGCCTCTACGTCGGGACGTGCGTTGGCCTCTACGTCGGGATTTAGCTTACTTTCAGCTCTACGTCGGGACGTGCGTTGGGCTCTACGTCGGGACGTGCGTTGGGCTTTACGTCTGTAGTTAGCTAACTTTCAGCTCTACATCGGGACGTGCGTTGGGCTCTACGTCTGTAGTTAGCTAACTTTCAGCTCTACGTCGGGACGTGCGTTTGGCGCTACGTCGGGACGTGCGTTGGGATCTACGTCGGGACGTGCGTTGGGCTCTACGTCTGTAGTTAGCTAACTTTCTGCTCTACGTCGGTACGTGCGTTGGGCTCTACGTCTGTAGTTAGCTAACATTCAGCTCTACGTCGGGACGTGCGTTGGGCGCTATGTCGGGACGTGCGTTGGGCTCTACGTCGGGACGTGCGTTGGGCTCTACGTCAGGATTTAGCTTACTTTCAGCTCTACGTCGTGACGTGCGTTGGGCTCTACGTCGGGACGTGCGTTGGGCTCTACGTCGGGATGTGCGTTGGGCTCTACGTCTGTAGTTAGCTAACTTTCTGCTCTACGTCGGGACGTGCGTTGGGCTCTACGTCTGTAGTTAGGTAACTTTCAGCTCTACGTCGGGACGTGCGTTGGGCGCTACGTCGGGACGTGCGTTGGGCTCTACGTCGGGACGTGCGTTGGGCTCTAAGTCGGGACGTGCGTTGGGCTCTACCTCGGGATTTAGCTTACTTTCAGCTCTACGTCGAGACGTGCGTTGGCCTCTACGTCGGGACGTGCGTTGGCCTCTACATCGGGACGTGCGTTGGGCTCTACGTCGGGACGTGCGTTGGGCTCTACGTCGGGATTTAGCTTACTTTCAGGTCTACATCGGGACGTGCGTTGGGCTCTACGTCGGGACGTGCGTTGGGCTCTACGTCTGTAGTTAGCTAAGTTTCAACTCTACGTTGGGACGTGCGTTGGGCTCTACGTCTGTAGTTAGCTAAATTTCAGTTCTACGTCAGGACGTGCGTTGGGCTCTACATCTGTAGTTAGCTAACTTTCAGCTCTATGTCGGGACGTGCGTTGGGCGCTACGTCAGGACGTGCGTTGGGCTCTACGTCGGGACGTGCGTTGGGCTCTACGTCGGGATTTAGCTTACTTTCAGCTCTAAGTCGAGACGTGCGTTGGGCGCTACGTCGGGACGTGCGTTGGCCTCTACGTCGGGACGTGCGTTGGCCTCTACGTCGGGATTTAGCTTACTTTCAGCTCTAAGTCGAGACGTGCGTTGGGCGCTACGTCGGGACGTGCGTTGGGCGCTACTTCGGGACGTGCGTTGGGCGCTACGTCGGGATTAACTTACTTTCAGTTCTACGTCGGGACGTGCGTTGGGCTCTATGTCGGGACGTGCGTTGGGCTCTACGTCGGGACGTGCGTTGGGCTCTACGTTGGGATTTAGCTTACTTTCAGCTCTACTTCGGGACGTGCGTTGGCCTCTACGTCGGGATTTAGCTTACTTTCAGCTCTACGTCGGGACGTGCGTTGGCCTCTACATCAGGACGTGCGTTGGCCTCTACGTCGGGATTTAGCTTACTTTCAGCTCTACGTCGGGACGTGCGTTGGGCTCTACGTCGGGATTTAGCTTACTTTCAGCTCTACGTCGGGACGTGCGTTGGGCTCTACGTCAGGACGTGCGTTGGGCTCTACGTCTGTAGTTAGCTAACTTTCACCTCTAGGTCGGGACGTGCGTTGGGCTCTACGTCGGGACGTGAGTTGGGCTCCACGTCGGGACGTGCGTTGGGCTCTACGTCGGGATTTAGCTTACTTTCAGCTCTACGTCGGGACGTGCATTGGCCTCTACGTCGGCATTTAGCTTTCAGCTTTACGTCGGGACGTGCGTTGGGCTCTACGTCGGGACGTGCGTTGGGCTCTATGTCGGGACGTGCGTTATGCTCTACGTCAGGACGTGCGTTGGCCTCTACGTCGGGATTTAGGTTACTTTCATCTCTACGTCGGGACGCGCGTTGGGCTCTTCGTCTGTAGTTACCTATCTTTCCGCTCTACGTCGGGACGTGCGTTGGGCTCTACGTCGGGACGTGCGATGGGCTCTACGTCGGGATTTAGCTTACTTTCAGCTCTACGTCGGGACGTGCATTGGGCGCTACGTCGGGACGTGCATTGTGCGCTACGTCGGGACGTGCGTTGGGCTCTACGTCGGGACGTGCGTTGGGTTCTACGTCGGGACGTGCGTTGGGCTCTACGTCTGTAGTTAGCTAACTTTCAGCTCTACGTCGGGACGTGCGTTGGGCGCTATGTCGGGACGTGCGTTGGGCTCTACGTCGGGACGTGCGTTGGGGTCTACATCAGGATTTAGCTTACTTTCAGCTCTACGTCGGGACGTGCGTTGGGCTCTACGTCGGGACGTGCGTTGGGCTCTACGTCGGGACGTGAGTTGGGCTCTACGTCTGTAGTTAGCTAACTTTCTGCTCTACGTCGGGACGTGCGTTGGGCTCTACGTCTGTAGTTAGGTAACTTTCAGCTCTACGTCGGGACGTGCGTTGGGCGCTACGTCGGGACGTGCGTTGGGCTCTACGTCGGGACGTGCGTTGGGCTCTAAGTCGGGACGTGCGTTGGGCTCTACCTCGGGATTTAGCTTACTTTCAGCTCTACGTCGGGACGTGCGTTGGGCTCTACGTCGGGACGTGCGTTGGGCTCTACGTCGGGACACGCGTTGGGCTCTACGTCTGTAGTTAGCTAACTTTCAGCTCTACGTCGGGACGCGCGTTGGGCTCTTCGTCTGTAGTTAGCTAACTTTCAGCTCTACGTCGGGACGTGCGTTGGGCTCTACGTTGGGACGTGCGTTGGGCTCTACGTCGGGATGTGCGTTGGGTTCTACGTCGGGACGTGCGTTGAGCTCTACGTCGGGATTTAGCTTACTTTCAGCTCTACGTCGGGACGTGCGTTAGGCTCTACGTCGGGACGTGCGTTGGGCTCTACGTCGGGACGTGCGTTGGGCTCTACGTCGGGATTTAGCTAACTTTCAGGTCTACGTCGGGACGTGCTTTGGGCTCTACGTCGGGACGTGCGTTGGGCTCTACGTCTGTAGTTAGCTAACTTTCAACTCTACGTTGGGACGTGCGTTGGGCTCTACGTCTGTAGTTAGCTAACTTTCAGTTCTACGTCGGGACGTGCGTTGGGCTCTACATCTGTAGTTAGCTAACTTTCAGCTCTACGTCGGGACGTGCGTTGGGCGCTACGTCGGAACGTGCGTTGGGCGCTACGTCGGAACGTGCGTTGGGCTCTACGTCGGGACGTGCGTTGGGCTCTACGTCGGGATTTAGCTTACTTTCAGCTCTACGTCGGGACGTGCGTTGGCCTCTACGTCGGGACGTGCGTTGGCCTCTACGTCGGGACGTGCGTTGGCCTCTACGTCGGGATTTAGCTTACTTTCAGCTCTACGTCGGGACGTGCGTTGGGCTCTACGTCGGAACGTGCGTTGGGCTCCACGTCGGGACGTGCGTTGGGCTCTACGTCTGTAGTTAGCTAACTTTCTGCTCTACGTCGGGACGTGCGTTGGGCTCTACGTCTGTAGTTAGCTAACTTTCAGCTCTACGTCGGGACGTGCGTTGGGCACTACGTCGGGACGTGCGTTGGGCTCTATGTCGGGACGTCCGTTGGGCTCTACGTCGGGACGTGCGTTGGGCTCTACGTCGGGATTTAGCTTACTTTCAGCTCTACGTCGAGACGTGCGTTGGCCTCTACGTCGGGACGTGCGTTGGCCTCTACATCGGGACGTGCGTTGGCCTCTACGTCGGGACGTGCGTTGGCCTCTACGTCGGGATTTAGCTTACTTTCAGCTCTACGTCGGGACGTGCGTTGGGCTCTACGTCGGGACGTGCGTTGGGCTCTACGTCTGTAGTTAGCTAACTTTCAGCTCTACATCGGGACGTGCGTTGGGCTCTACGTCTGTAGTTAGCTAACTTTCAGCTCTACGTCGGGACGTGCGTTGGGCGCTACGTCGGGACGTGCGTTGGGCTCTACGTCGGGACATGCGTTGGGCTCTACGTCGGGATTTAGCTTACTTTCAGCTCTACGTCGGGACGTGCGTTGGCCTCTACGTCGGGACGTGCGTTGGCCTCTACGTCGGGATTTAGCTTACTTTCAGCTCTACGTCGGGACGTGCATTGGGCGCTACGTCGGGACGTGCGTTGGGCGGTACTTCGGGAAATGCGTTGGGCGCTACGTCGGGATTTAGCTTACTTTCAGCTCTACGTCGGGACGTGCGTTGGGCTCTATGTCGGGACGTGCGTTGGGCTCTACGTCGGGACGTGCGTTGGGCTCTACGTCGGGATTTAGCTTACTTTCAGCTCTACGTCGGGACGTGCGTTGGCCTCTACATTGGGACGTGCGTTGGCCTCTACGTCGGGATTTAGCTTACTTTCAGCTCTACGTCGGGACGTGCGTTGGCCTCTACGTCGGGACGTGCGTTGGCCTCTACGTCGGGATTTAGCTTACTTTCAGCTCTACGTCGGGACGCGCGTTGGGCTCTACGTCGGGATTTAGCTTACTTTCATCTCTACGTCGGGACGTGCGTTGGGCTCTACGTCGGGACGTGCGTTGGGCTCTACGTCTGTAGTTAGCTAACTTTCAGCTCTACGTCGGGACGTGCGTTGGGCTCTACGTCGGGACGTGCGTTGGGCTCTACGTCGGGATTTAGCTTACTTTCAGCTCTACGTCGGGACGTGCGTTGGGCTCTACGTCGGGACGTGAGTTGGGCTCTACGTCGGGACGTGCGTTGGGCTCTACGTCGGGATTTAGCTTACTTTCAGCTCTACGTCGGGACGTGCGTTGGCCTCTAAGTCGGCATTTAGCTTACTTTCAGCTCTACGTCGGGACGTGTGTTGGGCTCTACGTCTGTAGTTAGCTAACTTTCAGCTCTACGTCGGGACGTGCGTTGGGCGCTACGTCGGGACGTGCGTTGGGCTCTACGTCGGGACGTGCGTTGGGCTCTACGTCGGGATTTTAGGTCACTTTCAGCTCTACGTCAGGACGTGCGTTGGCCTCTACGCCGGGACGTGCGTTGGGCGCTACGTCGGGACGTGCGTTGGCCTCTACGTCGCGACGTGCGTTGGCCTCTACGTCGGGATTTAGCTTACTTTCAGCTCTACGTCGGGACGTGCGTTGGCCTCTACGTCGGGACGTGCGTTGGGCTCTACGTCGGGACACGCGTTGGGCTCTACGTCGGGACGTGCGTTGGGCTCTACGTCTGTAGTTAGCTAACTTTCAGCTCTACGTCGGGACGTGAATTGTGCTCTACGTCTGTAGTTAGCTAACTTTCAGCTCTACGTCGGCACGTGCGTTGGGCTCTACGTCGGTACATGCGTTGGGCTCTACGTCGGGATTTAGCTTACTTTCAGCTCTACGTCGGGACGTGCGTTGGGCTCTACGTCGGGACGTGCGTTGGGCTCTACGTCGGGACGTGCGTTGGGCTCTACGTCGGGATTTAACTTAATTTTAGCTCTACGTCGGGACGTGCGTTGGGCTCTACGTCTGTAGTTAGCTAACTTTCAGCTCTACGTCGGGACGTGCGTTGGGCTCTACGTCGGGATTTAGCTTAATTTTAGCTCTACGTCGGGACGTGCGTTGGGCTCTACGTCTGTAGTTAGCTAACTTTCACCTCTACGTCGGGACGTGCGTTGGGCTCTATGTCGGGACGTGCGTTGGGCGCTACGTCGGGACGTGCGTTGGGCTCTACGTCGGGACGTGCGTTGGGCTCTACGTCGGGATTTAGCTTACTTGCAGCTCTACGTCGGGACGTTCGTTGGGTTCTACGTCGGGACGTGCGTTGGGCTCCACGTCTGTAGTTAGCTAACTTTCAGCTCTACGTCGGGACGCGCGTTGGGCTCTTCGTCTGTAGTTAGCTAACTTTCAGCTCTACGTCGGGACGTGCGTTGGCCTCTACGTCGGGACGTGCGTTGGCATCTACGTCGGGACGTGCGTTGGGCTCTACGTCGGGATTTAGCTTACTTTCAGCTCTACGTCGGGACCTGCGTTGGGCTCTACGTCAGGACGTGCGTTGGGCTCTACGTTGGGACACGCGTTGGGCTCTACGTCGGGATTTAGGTTACTTTCAGCTCTACGTCGGGACGTGCGTTGGGCTCTATGTCGGGACGTGCGTTGGGCTCTACGTCGGGACGTGCGTTGGGCTCTACGTCGGGACGTGCGTTGGGCTCTACGTCAGGACGTGCGTTGGGCTCTACGTTGGGACACGCGTTGGGCTCTACGTCGGGATTTAGGTTACTTTCAGCTCTACGTCGGGACGTGCGTTGGGCTCTATGTCGGGACGTGCGTTGGGCTCTACGTCGGGACGTGCGTTGGGCTCTACGTCGGGACGTGCGTTGGGCTCTACGTCGGGATTTAGCTTACTTTCAGCTCTACGTCGGGACGTGCGTTGGGCTCTACGTCGGGACGTGCGTTGGGCTCTACGTCTGTAGTTAGCTAACTTTCTGCTCTACGTCGGGACGTGCGTTGCGCTCTACGTCGGGACGTGCGTTGGGCTCTACGTCGGGACGTTCTTTGGGCTCTACGTCGGGATTTAGCTTACTTTCAGCTCTACGTCGGACGTGCGTTGGCCTCTACGTCGGCATTTAGCTTTCAGCTCTACGTCGGGACGTGCGTTGGGCTCTACGTCGGGACGTGCGTTGGGCTCTACGTGTGTAGTTAGCTTACTTTCACCTCTACGTCGGGACGTGCGTTGGGCTCTACGTCGGGACGTGAGTTGGGCTCCACGTCGGGACGTGCATTGGGCTCTACGTCGGGATTTAGCTTACTTTCAGCTCTACGTCGGGACGTGCGTTGGCCTCTACGTCGGCATTTACCTTTCAGCTCTACGTCGGGACGTGCGTTGGGCTCTACGTCGGGACGTGCGTTGGGCTGTACTTCGGGACGTGCGTTGGGCTCTACGTCGGGACGTGCGTTGGGTTCTACGTCTGGACGTGCGTTGGGCTCCACGTCTGTAGTTAGCTAACTTTCTGCTCTACGTCAGGACGTGCGTTGGGCTCTACGTCTGTAGTTAGCTAACTTTCAGCTCTACGTCGGGAGGTGCGTTGGGCGCTACGTCGGGACGTGCGTTGGGCTCTACGTCGGGACGTGCGTTGGGCTCTACGTCGGGACGTGCGTTGGGCTCTACGTCGGGATTTAGGTTACTTTCAGCTCTACGTCGGGACGTGCGTTGGCCTCTACGTCGGGACGTGCGTTGGGCGCTACGTCGGGACGTGCGTTGGCCTCTACGTCGGGACGTGCGTTGGGCTCTACGTCGGGATTTAGCTTACTTTCGCTCTACGTCAGGACGTGCGTTGGGCTCTACGTCGGGACACGAGTTGGGCTCTACGTCGGGATTTAGCTTACTTTCAGCTCTACGTCGGGACGTGCGTTGGTCTCTACGTCGGGACGTGCGTTGGGCGCTACGTCGGGACGTGCGTTGGCCTCTACGTCGGGATTTAGCTTACTTTCAGATCTACGTCGGGACGTGCGTTGGCCTCTACGTCGGGACGTGCATTGGGCTCTACGTCGGGACACGCGTTGGGCTCTACGTCGCGACGCGCGTTGGGCTCTACGTCTGCAGATAGCTAACTTTCAGCTCTACGTCGGGACGCGCGTTGGGCTCTTCGTCTGTAGTTAGGTAACTTTCAGCTCTACGTCGGGACGTGCGTTGGGCTCTACGTCGGGACGTGCGTTGGGCTCTAGATCAGGATTTATTTTACTTTCAGCTCTACGAGGGGACGTGTGTTGGGCTCGACATCAGGATTTAGCGTACTTTCATCTCTACGTCGGGACGTGTGTTGGGCTCTACGTCGGGACGTGTGTTGGGCTCCACGTCGGGACGCGTGTTGGGCTGAATGTCGGGACGTGTGTTGGGCTCTACGTCGGGATTTAGTTACTTTCAGCTCTACGTCGGGACGTGTGTTGGCCTCTACGTCGCGACGTGTGTTGGACTCTACGTCGCGACGTGTGTTGGGCTGTACGTCGCGACGTGTGTTGGGCTCTGCGTCGGGACGTGTGTTGGGCTCTGCGTCGGGACGTGTGTTGGGCTCTACGTCGGGACGTGTGTTGGGCTCTACGTCGGGACGTGTTTTGGGCACTAGATCAGGATTTATCTTACTTTCAGCTCTACGAGGGGACGTGTCTTGGGCTCGACATCAGGATTTAGCGTACTTTCAGCTCTACGTGGGGACCTGTGTTGGGCTCTACGTCGGGACGTTTGTTGGGCTCCACGTCGGGACGCGTGTTGGGCTGCATGTCGGGACGTGTGTTGGGCTCTACATCGGGACGTGTGTTGGGCTCCACGTCGGGACACGTGTTGGGCTGCATGTCGGGACGTGTGTTGGGCTCTACGTCGGGACGCGCGTTGGGCTCTTCGTCTGTAGTTAGCTAACTTTCAGCTCTACGTCGGGACGTGCGGTGGGCTCTACGTCGGGACGTGCGTTGGGCTCTACATCGGGACGTGCGTTGGGCTCTACGTCGGGATTTAGCTTACTTTCAGCTCTACGTCGGGACGTGCGTTGGGCTCTACGTCGGGACGTGCGTTGGGCTCTACGTCAGGACGTGCGTTGGGCTCTACGTCGGGATTTAGCTTACTTTCAGCTCTACGTCGGGACGTGCGTTGGGCTGTACGTCGGGACGTGCGTTGGGCTCTACGTCTGTAGTTAGCTAACTTTCAGCTCTACGTCGGGACGTGCATTGGGCTCTATGTCGGGACGTGCGTTGGGCTCTACGTCGGGACGTGCGTTGGGCTCTACGTCGGGACGTGCGTTGGGCTCTACGTCGGGATTTAGCTTACTTTCAGCTCTACGTCGGGACGTGCGTTGGGCTCTACGTCGGAACGTGCGTTGGGCTCCACGTCGGGACATGCGTTGGGCTCTACGTCTGTAGTTAGCTAACTTTCTGCTCTACGTCGGGACGTGCGTTGGGCTCTACGTCTGTAGTTAGCTAACTTTCAGCTCTACGTCGGGACGTGCGTTGGGCTCTACGTCGGGACGTCCGTTGGGCTCTACGTCGGGACGTGCGTTGGGCTCTACGTCGGGATTTAGCTTACTTTCAGCTCTACGTCGAGACGTGCGTTGGCCTCTACGTCGGGACGTGCGTTGGCCTCTACGTCGGGACGTGCGTTGGCCTCTACGTCGGGACGTGCGTTGGCCTCTACGTCGGGATTTATCTTACTTTCAGCTCTACGTCGGGACGTGCATTGTGCGCTACGTCGGGACGTGCGTTGGGCGCTACGTCGGGACGTGCTTTGGGCGGTACTTCGGGAAATGCGTTGGGCGCTACGTCGGGATTTAGCTTACTTTCAGCTCTACGTCGGGACGTGCGTTGGGCTCTATGTCGGGACGTGCGTTGGGCTCTACGTCGGGACGTGCGTTGGGCTCTACGTCGGGATTTAGCTTACTTTCAGCTCTACGTCGGGACGTGCGTTGGCCTCTACATTGGGACGTGCGTTGGCCTCTACGTCGGGATTTAGCTTACTTTCAGCTCTACGTCGGGACGTGCGTTGGCCTCTACGTCGGGACGTGCGTTGGCCTCTACGTCGGGATTTAGCTTACTTTCAGCTCTACGTCGGGACGCGCGTTGGGCTCTACGTCGGGATTTAGCTTACTTTCAGCTCTACGTCGGGACGTGCGTTGGGCTCTACGTCGGGACGTGCGTTGGGCTCTACGTCGGGACGTGCGTTGGGCTCTACGTCTGTAGATAGGTAACTTTCAGCTCTACGTCGGGACGTGCGTTGGGCTCTACGTCGGGACGTGCGTTGGGCTCTACGTCTGTAGTTAGCTAACTGTCAGCTCTACGTCGGGACGTGCGTTGGGCTCTACGTCGGGACGTGAGTTGGGCTCTACGTCGGGACGTGCGTTGGGCTCTACGTCGGGATTTAGCTTACTTTCAGCTCTACGTCGGGACGTGCGTTGGCCTCTAAGTCGGCATTTAGCTTACTTTCAGCTCTACGTCGGGACGTGCGTTGGACTCTACGTCGGGACGTGCGTTGGGCTCTACGTCTGTAGTTAGCTAACTTTCTGCTCTACGTCGGGACGTGCGTTGGGCTCTACGTCTGTAGTTAGCTAACTTTCAGCTCTACGTCGGGACGTGCGTTGGGCGCTACGTCGGGACGTGCGTTGGGCTCTACGTCGTGACGTGCGTTGGGCTCTACGTCGGGATTTAGGTTACTTTCAGCTCTACGTCAGGACGTGCGTTGGGTTCTACGTCGGGACGTGCGTTGGCCTCTACGTCGGGATTTAGCTTACTTTCAGCTCTACGTCGGGACGTGCGTTGGCCTCTACGTCGGGACGTGCGTTGGGCTCTACGTCGGGACACGCGTTGGGCTCTACGTCGGGACGCGCGTTGGGCTCTACGTCTGTAGTTAGCTAACTTTCAGCTCTACGTCGGGACGCGCGTTGGGCTCTACGTCGGTACGTGCGTTGGGCTCTACGTCGGGATTTAGCTTACTTTCAGCTCTACGTCGGGACGTGCGTTGGGCTCTAGATCAGGATTTATTTTACTTTCAGCTCTACGAGGGGACGTGTGTTGGGCTCGACATCAGGATTTAGCGTACTTTCAGTTCTATGTCGGGACGTGTGTTGGGCTCTACGTCGGGACGTGTGTTGGGCTCCACGTCGGGACGCATGTTGGGCTGCATGTCGGGACGTGTGTTGGGCTCTACGTCGGGTTTTAGTTACTTTCAGCTCTACGTCGGGACGTGTGTTGGCCTCTACGTCGCGACGTGTGTTGGACTCTACGTCGCGACGTGTGTTGGGCTGTACGTCGCGACGTGTGTTGGGCTCTGCGTCGCGATTTGTGTTGGGCTCTGCGTCGGGACGTGTGTTGGGCTCTACGTCGGGACGTGTTTTGGGCACTAGATCAGGATTTATCTTACTTTCAGCTCTACGAGGGGACGTGTCCTGGGCTCGACATCAGGATTTAGCGTACTTTCAGCTCTACGTGGGGACCTGTGTTGGGTTCTACGTCGGGACGTGTGTTGGGCTCCACGTCGGGACGCGTGTTGGGCTGCATGTCGGGACGTGTGTTGGGCTCTACGTCGGGACGTGTGTTGGGCTCCACGTCGGGACACGTGTTGGGCTGCATGTCGGGACGTGTGTTGGGCTCTGCGTCGGGACGTGTGTTGGGCTCTACGTCGGGATTTAGTTACTTTCAGCTCTACGTCGGGACGTGTGTTGGGCTCTACGTCGGGACTTGTGTTGGGCTCTACGTCACGACGTGTGTTGGACTCTGCGTCGGGACGTGTGTTGGGCTCTGCGTCGGGACGTGTGTTGGGCTCTACGTCGGGACGTGCGTTGGCCTCTACGTTGGGACGTGCGTTGGCCTCTACGTCGGGATTTAGATTACTTTCAGCTCTACGTCGGTACGTGCGTTGGCCTCTACGTCGGGACGTGCGTTGGGCTCTACGTCGGGACACGCGTTGGGCTCTACGTCGGGACGCGCGTTGGGCTCTACGTCTGTAGTTAGCTAACTTTCAGCTCTACGTCGGGACGCGCGTTGGGCTCTACGTCGGTACGTGCGTTTGGCTCTACGTCGGGATTTAGCTTACTTTCAGCTCTACGTCGGGACGTGCGTTGGGCTCTAGATCAGGATTTATTTTACTTTCAGCTCTACGAGGGGACGTGTGTTGGGCTCGACATCAGGATTTAGCGTACTTTCAGCTCTACGTCGGGACGTGTGTTGGGCTCTACGTCGGGACGTGTGTTGGGCTCCACGTCGGGACGCGTGTTGGGCTGCATGTCGGGACGTGTGTTGGGCTCTACGTCGGGATTTAGTTACTTTCAGCTCTACGTCGGGACGTGTGTTGGCCTCTACGTCGCGACTTGTGTTGGACTCTACGTCGCGACGTGTGTTGGGCTGTACGTCGCGACGTGTGTTGGGCTCTGCGTCGCGACGTGTGTTGGGCTCTGCGTCGGGACGTGTGTTGGGCTCTACGTCGGGACGTGTGTTGGGCTCTACGTCGGGACGTGTTTTGGGCACTAGATCAGGATTTATCTTACTTTCAGCTCTATGAGGGTACGTGTCTTGGGCTCGACATCAGGATTTAGCGTACTTTCAGCTCTACGTGGGGACCTGTGTTGGGCTCTACGTCGGGACGTGTGTTGGGCTCCACGTCGGGACGCGTGTTGGGCTGCATGTCGGGACGTGTGTTGGGCTCTACGTCGGGACGTGTGTTGGGCTCCACGTCGGGACACGTGTTGGGCTGCATGTCGGGACGTGTGTTGGGCTCTGCGTTGGGACGTGTGTTGGGCTCTACGTCGGGATTTAGTTACTTTCAGCTCTACGTCGGGACGTGTGTTGGGCTCTACGTCGGGACTTGTGTTGGGCTCTACGTCACGACGTGTGTTGGACTCTGCGTCGGGACGTGTGTTGGGCACTGCGTCGGGACGTGTGTTGGGCTCTACGTCGGGACGTGCGTTGGGCTCTACGTCGGGACGTGCGTTGGGCTCTACTTCGGGATTTAGCTTACTTTCAGCTCTACGTCGGGACGTGCGTTGGGCTCTACGTCAGGATTTAGCTTACTTTCAGCTCTACGTCGGGACGTGCGTTGGGCTCTACGTCGGGACGTGCGTTGGGCTCTACGTCGGGACGTGTGTTGGGCTCTACGTCGGGACGTGCGTTAGGCTCTACATCTGTAGTTAGCTAACTTTCAGCTCTACGTCGGGACGTGCGTTGGGCTCTACGTCGGGACGTGCGTTGGGCTCTACGTCGGGACGTGTTTTGGGCTCTACGTCGGGACGTGTGTTGGGCTCTACGTCAGGATTTAGGATAATTTCAGCTCTACGTCGGGTCGTGCGTTGGGCACTACGTCGGGACGTGCGTTGGGCTCTACGTCGGGACGTGCGTTGGGCTCTACGTCGGGACGTGCGTTGGGCTCTACGTCGGGACGTGTGTTGGGATCTACATCATGATTTAGGTTAATTTCAGCTCTACGTCGGGTCGTGTGTTGGGCACTACGTCGGGAAGTGTGTTGGGCTCTACATCAGGATTTAGCTTACTTTCAGCTCTACGTCGGGACGTGCGTTGGGCTCTACGTCGGGACGTGCGTTGGGCTCTACGTCGGGACGTGTGTTGGGCTCTACATCAGGATTTGGATTACTTTCAGCTCTTCGTCGGGACGTGTGTTGGGCTCTACGTTGGGACATGTGTTGGGCTGTACATCAGGATTTAGCTTACTTTTAGCTCTACGTGGGGACGTGTGTTGCGCTCGACATCAGGATTTAGCTTACTTTTAGCTCTACGTCGGGAGATGTGTTGGGCTCTACGTCGCGACGTGTGTTGGAGTCTGCCTCGGGACGTGTGTTGGGCTCTACGTCGGGACGTGGGTTGGACTCTACATCAGGATTTAGCTTACTTTCAGCTCTACGTCGGGACGTGTGTTGGGCTCTACATCATGATTTAGCTTACTTTCAGCTCTACGTCGGGACGTGTGTTGGGCTCTACATCAGGATTTAGCTTGTTTTCAGCTCTACCTCGGGACGTGCGTTGGGCTCTACGTCGGGACGTGCGCTGGGCTCTACGTCGGGACGTGCGCTGGGCTCTACGTCGGGACATGCGTTGGGCTCTACGTCGGGACTTGCGTTGGGCTCTACGTCGGGACGTGCGTTGTGCTCTACATCAGGGTTTAGCTTACTTTCACCTCTACGTCGGGACGTGTGTTGGGCTCTACATCGGGACGTGTGTTGCGCTATACGTCGGGACGTGTGTTGGGCTCTACGTTGGGACGTGTGTTGGGCTGTACGTCGGGACGAGTGTTGGGCTCTACTTCGGGACGTGTGTTGTTCTCTACATAAGGATTTAGCTTACTTTCAGCTCTACGTCGGGACGTGTGTTGGGCTCTACGTCGGGACGTGCGTTGGGCTCTACGTCGGGACGTGCGTTGGGCTCTAAGTCGGGACGTGTGTTGGGATCTACATCAGGATTTAGGTTAATTTCAGCACTACGTCGGGTCGTGTGTAGGGCACTACGTCGGGACGTGTGTTGGGCTCTACATCAGGTTTTAGCTTACTTTCAGCTCTACGTCGGGACGTGTGTTGGGCTCTACTTCGGGACGTGTGTTGGGCTCTACATCAGGATTTGGATTACTTTCAGCTCTTCGTCGGGACGTGTGTTGGGCTCTACGTCGCGACGTGTGTTGGACTCTACGTCGCGACGTGTGTTGGGCTCTACGTCGCGACGTGTGTTGGGCTCTGCGTCGCGACGTGTTTTGGGCACTAGATCAGGATTTATCTTACTTCCAGCTCTACGAGGGGACGTGTCTTGGGCTCGACATCAGGATTTAGCGTACTTTCAGCTCTACGTGGGGACCTGTGTTGGGCTCTACGTCGGGACGTGTGTTGGGCTCCACGTCGGGACGCGTGTTGGGCTGCATGTCGGGACGTGTGTTGGGCTCTACGTCGGGACCTGTGTTGCGCTCCACGTCGGGACGCGTGTTGGGCTGCATGTCGGGACGTGTGTTGGGCTCTGCGTCGAGACGTGTGTTGGGCTCTATGTCGGGATTTAGTTACTTTCAGCTCTACGTCGGGACGTGTGTTGGGCTCTACGTCGGGATTTGTGTTGGGCTCTACGTCGCGACGTGTGTTGGACTCTGCGTCGGGACGTGTGTTGGGCTCTGCGTCGGGACGTGTGTTGGGCTCTACGTCGGGACGTGTGTTGGGCTCTACATCAGGATTTAGCTTACTTTCAGCTCTACGTCGGGACGTGTGTTGTGCTCTACATCGGGATGTTTGTTGGGCTCTACATCAGGATTTAGCTTACTTTCAGCTCTACGTCGGGACGTGTGTTGGGCTCTACGTCGGGACCTGTGTTGGGCTCTACGTCGGGACGTGTGTTGGGCTCTACATCAGGATTTAGCTTACATTCAGCTCTACGTCGGGACGTGTGTTGGGCTCTACGTCGGGACGTGTGTTGGGCTCCACGTCGGGACGTGCGTTGGGCTCTATGTCGGGACGTGCGTTGGGCTCTATGTCGGGACGTGCGTTGGGCTCTACGTCTGTAGTTAGCTTACTTTCAGCTCTATGTCGGGACGTTTGTTGGGCTCTATGTCGGGACGTGTGTTGGGCTCTACGTCGCGACGTGTGTTGGGCTCTACGTCGAGACGTATGTTGGGCTCTACATCAGGGTTTACCTTACTTTCAGCTCTACGTCGGGACGTGAGTTTGTGTCTACGTCGGGACGTGTGCTGGGCTCTACGTCGGGACGTGTGCTGGGCTCTACGTCGGGACGTGTTTTGGGCTCTACGTCGCGACTTGTGTTGGAGTCTGGCCCGGGACGTGTGTTGGGCTCTACGTCGGGACGTGTGTTGGGCTCTACGTCGGGACGTCGGTTGGCTCTACGTCGGGACGTGTGATGGGCTCTACGTCGGGACGTGGGTTGGGCTCTACGTCGGGACGTGGGTTGGGCTCTACGTCGGGACGTCTGTCGGGCCCTACGTCGGGACGTGGGTTGGGCTCTACGTCGGGACGTCTGTCGGGCTCTACGTCGGGACATCTGTTGGGCTCTACGTCGTGACATGTGTTGGGCTCTGCGTCGGGACGTGTGTTGGTCTCTACGTCAGGATTTAGCTTACTTTCAGCTCTATGTCGGGACGTGTGTTGGGCTCTTCATCGGGACGTGTGTTGGGCTCTACGTCGGGACGTGTGTTGGGCTCTACATCAGGATTTAGCTTACTTTTAGCTCTACGTCGGGACGTGTGTTGGGCTCTACGTCGGGACATGCATTGGGCTCTACGTCGGGACGTGTGTTGGGCTCTACGTCGGGACGTGTGTTGGGCTCTACGTCGGGACGTGTGTTGGGCTCTACATCAGGACTTAGCTTACTTTCGGCTCTACGTCGGGACGTGCGTTGGGCTCTACGTCGGGACGTGCGTTGGGCTCTACGTCCGGACGTGTGTTGGGCTCTACGTCGGGACGTGCGTTGGGCCCTACGTCGGGACGTGTGTTGGGCTCTTCGTCGGGACGTCTGTTCGGCTCTACGTCGGGATGTAGCTTACTTTCAGCTCTATGTCGGGACGTGTGTTGGGCTCTATGTCGGGACGTGTGTTGGGCTCTACGTCGCGATGTGTGTTGGGCTCTACGTCGAGACGTATGTTGGGCTCTACATCAGGGTTTACCTTACTTTCAGCTCTACGTCGGGACGTGAGTTTGTGTCTACGTCGGGACGTGTGCTGGGCTATACGTCGGGACGTGTGCTGGGCTCTACGTCGGGACGTGTGTTGGGCTCTACGTCGCGACTTGTGTTGGAGTCTGGCCCGGGACGTGTGTTGGGCTCTACGTCGGGACGTGTGTTGGGCTCTACGTCGGGACGTCGGTTGGCTCTACGTCGGGACGTGTGATGGGCTCTACGTCGGGACGTGGGTTGGGCTCTACGTCGGGACGTGGGTTGGGCTCTACGTCGGGACATCTGTCGGGCCCTACGTCGGGACGTGGGTTGGGCTCTACGTCGGGACGTCTGTCGGGCTCTACGTCGGGACATCTGTTGGGCTCTACGTCGTGACATGTGTTGGTCTCTGCGTCGGGACATGTGTTGGTCTCTACGTCAGGATTTAGCTTACTTTCAGCTCTATGTCGGGACGTGTGTTGGGCTCTTCATCGGGACGTGTGTTGGGCTCTACGTCGGGACGTGTGTTGGGCTCTACATCAGGATTTAGCTTACTTTTAGCTCTACGTCGGGACGTGTGTTGGGCTCTACGTCGGGACATGCGTTGGGCTCTACGTCGGGACGTGTGTTGGGCTCTACGTCGGGACGTGTGTTGGGCTCTACGTCGGGACGTGTGTTGGGCTCTACATCAGGACTTAGCTTACTTTCGGCTCTACGTCGGGACGTGCGTTGGGCTCTACGTCGGGACGTGCGTTGGGCTCTACGTCGGGACGTGCGTTGGGCTCTACGTCGGGACGTGTGTTGGGTTCTACGTCTGTAATTAGCTAACGTTCAGCTCTACATCGAGACGTGTGTTGGGCTCTACGTCTGTAGTTAGCTGACTTTCAGCTGTACGTCGGGACGTGTGTTGGGCTCTACATCAGGATTTAGCTTACTTTCAGCTCTACGTCGGGACGTGCGTTGGGCTCTACGTCGGGACGTGCGTTGGGCTCTACGTCGGGACGTGCGTTGGGCTCTACGTCGGGACGTGTGTTGGGTTCTACGTCTGTAATTAGCTAACGTTCAGCTCTACATCGAGACGTGTGTTGGGCTCTACGTCTGTAGTTAGCTGACTTTCAGCTGTACGTCGGGACGTGTGTTGGGCTCTACATCAGGATTTAGCTTACTTTCAGCTCTACGTCGGGAAGTGTGTTGGGCTCGACATCAGGATTTAGCTTGTTTTCAGCTCTACGTCGGGACGTGTGTTGGGCTCTACGTCGGGACGTGTGTTGGGCTCTACGTCGGGACGTGTGTTGGGCTCTACATCAGGTTTAGCTTATATTGAGCTCTACGTCGGGACGTGTGTTGGGCTCTACGTCGGGACGTGTGTTGGGCTCTACATCAGTGTTTAGCTTACTTTCACCTCTACGTCGGGACATGTGTTGGGCTCTACGTCGGGACGTGTGTTGGGCTCTACGTCGGGACGTGTGTTGGGCTCTACGTCGGGACGTGTGTTGGGCTCTACGTCGGGACGTGTGTTGGGCTCTACATCAGTGTTTAGCTTACTTTCACCTCTACGTCGGGACATGTGTTGGGCTCTACGTCGGGACGTGTGTTGGGCTCTACGTCGCGACGTGTGTTGGGCTCTACGTCGAGACGTATTTTGGGCTCTACATCAGGGTTTATCTTACTTTCAGCTCTACGTCGGGACGTGAGTTTGTGTCTACGTCGGGACGTGTGTTGGGCTCTACGTCGGGACGTGTGTTGGGCTCTACGTCGGGACGTCGGGTGGCTCTACGTCGGGACGTGTGATGGGCTCTACGTCGGGACGTGGGTTGGGCTCTACGTCGGGACGTGGGTTGGGCTCTACGTCGGGACGTCTGTCGGGCCCTACGTCGGGACGTGGGTTGGGCTCTACGTCGGGACGTGTGTTGGGCTCTACGTCGGGACGTGTGTTGGGCTCTACATCAGGTTTAGCTTATATTGAGCTCTACGTCGGGACGTGTGTTGGGCTCTACGTCGGGACGTGTGTTGGGCTCTACATCAGTGTTTAGCTTACTTTCACCTCTACGTCGGGACATGTGTTGGGCTCTACGTCGGGACGTGTGTTGGGCTCTACGTCCGGACGTGTGTTGGGCTCTACGTCGGGACGTGTGTTGGGCTCTACATCAGTGTTTAGCTTACTTTCACCTCTACTTCGGGACGTGTGTTGGGCTCTACGTCGGGACGTGTGTTGGGCTCTTCGTCGGGACATCTGTTCGGCTCTACGTCGGGATGTAGCTTACTTTCAGCTCTATGTCGGGACGTGTGTTGGGTTCTATGTCGGGACGTGTGTTGGGCTCTATGTCCGGACGTGTGTTGGGCTCTACGTCGCGACGTGTGTTGGGCTCTACGTCGAGACGTATGTTGGGCTCTACATCAGGGTTTATCTTACTTTCAGCTCTACGTCGGGACGTGAGTTTGTGTCTACGTCGGGACGTGTGTTGGGCTCTACGTCGGGACGTGTGTTGGGCTCTACGTCGGGACGTCGGTTGGCTCTACGTCAGGACGTGTGATGGGCTCTACGTCGGGACGTGGGTTGGGCTCTACGTCGGGACGTGTGTTGGGCTCTACGTCGGGACGTCTGTCGGGCCCTACGTCGGGACGTGGGTTGGGCTCTACGTCGGGACGTGCGTTGGGCTCTACGTCGGGACGTGTGTTGGGCTCTGCGTCGGGACGTGTGTTGGGCTCTACATCAGGTTTAGCTTATATTGAGCTCTACGTCGGGACGTGTGTTGGGCTCTACGTCGGGACGTGTGTTGGGCTCTACATCAGTGTTTAGCTTACTTTCACCTCTACGTCGGGACATGTGTTGGGCTCTACGTCGGGACGTGTGTTGGGCTCTACGTCCGGACGTGTGTTGGGCTCTACGTCGGGACGTGTGTTGGGCTCTACGTCGGGACGTGTGTTGGGCTCGACATCAGGATTTAGCTTACTTTCAGCTCTACTTCGGGACGTGTGTTGGGCTCTACGTCGGGACGTGTGTTGGGCTCTTCGTCGGGACATCTGTTCGGCTCTACGTCGGGATGTAGCTTACTTTCAGCTCTATGTCGGGACGTGTGTTGGGCTCTATGACGGGACGTGTGTTGGGCTCTATGTCCGGACGTGTGTTGGGCTCTACGTCGCGACGTGTGTTGGGCTCTACGTCGAGACGTATGTTGGGCTCTACATCAGGGTTTATCTTACTTTCAGCTATACGTCGGGACGTGAGTTTGTGTCTACGTCGGGACGTGTGTTGGGCTCTACGTCGGGACGTGTGTTGGGCTCTACGTCGGGACGTCGTTTGGCTCTACACCGGGACGTGTGATGGGCTCTACGTCGGGACGTGGGTTGGGCTCTACGTCGGGACGTGGGTTGGGCTCTACGTCGGGACGTCTGTCGGGCCCTACGTCGGGACGTGGGTTGGGCTCTACGTCGGGACGTCTGTCGGGCTCTACGTCGGGACATCTGTTGGGCTCTACTTCGTGACATGTGTTGGGCTCTGCGTCGGGACGTGTGTTGGTCTCTACGTCAGGATTTAGCTTACTTTCAGCTCTATGTCGGGACGTGTGTTGGGCTCTTCATCGGGACGTGTGTTGGGCTCTACGTCGGGACGTGTGTTGGGCTCTACATCAGGATTTAGCTTACTTTTAGCTCTACGTCGGGACGTGTGTTGGGCTCTACGTCGGGACATGCGTTGGGCTCTACGTCGGGACTTGTGTTGGGCTCTACGTCGGGACGTGTGTTGGGCTCTACGTCGGGACGTGTGTTGGGCTCTACATCAGGACTTAGCTTACTTTCGGCTCTACGTCGGGACGTGCGTTGGGCTCTACGTCGGGACGTGTGTTGGGTTCTACGTCTGTAGTTAGCTAACGTTCAGCTCTACATCGAGACGTGTGTTGGGCTCTACGTCTGTAGTTAGCTGACTTTCAGCGGTACGTCGGGACGTGTGTTGGGCTCTACTTTAGGATTTAGCTTACTTTCAGCTCTACGTCGGGACGTGCGTTGGGCTCTACGTCGGGACGTGCGTTGGGCCCTACGTCGGGACGTGTGTTGGGTTCTACGTCTGTAGTTAGCTAACGTTCAGCTCTACATCGAGACGTGTGTTGGGCTCTACGTCTGTAGTTAGCTGACTTTCAGCTGTACGTCGGGACGTGTGTTGGGCTCTACATCAGGATTTAGCTTACTTTCAGCTCTACGTCGGGAAGTGTGTTGGGCTCGACATCAGGATTTAGCTTGTTTTCAGCTCTACGTCGGGACGTGTGTTGGGCTCTACGTCGGGACGTGTGTTGGGCTCTACGTCGGGACGTGGGTTGGGCTCTACGTCGGGACGTCTGTCGGGCCCTACGTCGGGACGTGGGTTGGGCTCTACGTCGGGACGTCTGTCGGGCTCTACGTCGGGACATCTGTTGGGCTCTACTTCGTGACATGTGTTGGGCTCTGCGTCGGGACGTGTGTTGGTCTCTACGTCAGGATTTAGCTTACTTTCAGCTCTATGTCGGGACGTGTGTTGGGCTCTTCATCGGGACGTGTGTTGGGCTCTACGTCGGGACGTGTGTTGGGCTCTATATCAGGATTTAGCTTACTTTTAGCTCTACGTCGGGACGTGTGTTGGGCTCTACGTCGGGACATGCGTTGGGCTCTACGTCGGGACGTGTGTCGGGCTCTACGTCGGGACGTGTGTTGGGCTCTACGTCGGGACGTGTGTTGGGCTCTACATCAGGACTTAGCTTACTTTCGGCTCTACGTCGGGACGTGCGTTGGGCTCTACGTCGGGACGTGCGTTGGGCTCTACGTCGGGACGTGTGTTGGGCTCTACGTCGGGACGTGCGTTGGGCCCTACGTCGGGACGTGTGTTGGGCTCTTCGTCGGGACGTCTGTTCGGCTCTACGTCGGGATGTAGCTTACTTTCAGCTCTATGTCGGGACGTGTGTTGGGCTCTATGTCGGGACGTGTGTTGGGCTCTACGTCGCGATGTGTGTTGGGCTCTACGTCGAGACGTATGTTGGGCTCTACATCAGGGTTTACCTTACTTTCAGCTCTACGTCGGGACGTGAGTTTGTGTCTACGTCGGGACGTGTGCTGGGCTATACGTCGGGACGTGTGCTGGGCTCTACGTCGGGACGTGTGTTGGGCTCTACGTCGCGACTTGTGTTGGAGTCTGGCCCGGGACGTGTGTTGGGCTCTACGTCGGGACGTGTGTTGGGCTCTACGTCGGGACGTCGGTTGGCTCTACGTCGGGACGTGTGATGGGCTCTACGTCGGGACGTGGGTTGGGCTCTACGTCGGGACGTGGGTTGGGCTCTACGTCGGGACGTCTGTCGGGCCCTACGTCGGGACGTGGGTTGGGCTCTACGTCGGGACGTCTGTCGGGCTCTACGTCGGGACATCTGTTGGGCTCTACGTCGTGACATGTGTTGGTCTCTGCGTCGGGACGTGTGTTGGTCTCTACGTCAGGATTTAGCTTACTTTCAGCTCTATGTCGGGACGTGTGTTGGGCTCTTCATCGGGACATGTGTTGGGCTCTACGTCGGGACGTGTGTTGGGCTCTACATCAGGATTTAGCTTACTTTTAGCTCTACGTCGGGACGTGTGTTGGGCTCTACGTCGGGACATGCGTTGGGCTCTACGTCGGGACATGTGTTGGGCTCTACGTCGGGACGTGTGTTGGGCTCTACGTCGGGACGTGTGTTGGGCTCTACATCAGGACTTAACTTACTTTCGGCTCTACGTCGGGACGTGCGTTGGGCTCTACGTCGGGACGTGCGTTGGGCTCTACGTCGGGACGTGCGTTGGGCTCTACGTCGGGACGTGTGTTGGGTTCTACGTCTGTAATTAGCTAACGTTCAGCTCTACATCGAGACGTGTGTTGGGCTCTACGTCTGTAGTTAGCTGACTTTCAGCTGTACGTCGGGACGTGTGTTGGGCTCTACATCAGGATTTAGCTTACTTTCAGCTCTACGTCGGGACGTGCGTTGGGCTCTACGTCGGGACGTGCGTTGGGCCCTTCGTCGGGACGTGTGTTGGGTTCTACGTCTGTAGTTAGCTAACGTTCAGCTCTACATCGAGACGTGTGTTGGGCTCTACGTCTGTAGTTAGCTGACTTTCAGCTGTACGTCGGGACGTGTGTTGGGCTCTACATCAGGACTTAGCTTACTTTCGGCTCTACGTCGGGACGTGCGTTGGGCTCTACGTCGGGACATCTGTTGGGCTCTACGTCGTGACATGTGTTGGTCTCTGCGTCGGGACGTGTGTTGGTCTCTACGTCAGGATTTAGCTTACTTTCAGCTCTATGTCGGGACGTGTGTTGGGCTCTTCATCGGGACATGTGTTGGGCTCTACGTCGGGACGTGTGTTGGGCTCTACATCAGGTTTAGCTTATATTGAGCTCTACGTCGGGACGTGTGTTGGGCTCTACGTCGGGACGTGTGTTGGGCTCTACATCAGTGTTTAGCTTACTTTCACCTCTACGTCGGGACATGTGTTGGGCTCTACGTCGGGACGTGTGTTGGGCTCTACGTCCGAACGTGTGTTGGGCTCTACGTCGGGACGTGTGTTGGGCTCTACGTCGGGACGTGTGTTGGGCTCTACGTCGGGACGTGTGTTGGGCTCGACATCAGGATTTAGCTTACTTTCAGCTCTACTTCAGGACGTGTGTTGGGCTCTACGTCGGGACGTGTGTTGGGCTCTTCGTCGGGACATCTGTTCGGCTCTACGTCGGGATGTAGCTTACTTTCAGCTCTATGTCGGGACGTGTGTTGGGCTCTATGTCGGGACGTGTGTTGGGCTCTACGTCGCGACGTGTGTTGGGCTCTACGTCGAGACGTATGTTGGGCTCTACATCGGGGTTTACCTTACTTTCAGCTCTACGTCGGGACGTGAGTTTGTGTCTATGTCGGGACGTGTGCTGGGCTCTACGTCGGGACGTGTGCTGGGCTCTACGTCGGGACGTGTTTTGGGCTCTACGTCGCGACTTGTGTTGGAGTCTGGCCCGGGACGTGTGTTGGGCTCTACGTCGGGACGTGTGTTGGGCTCTACGTCGGGACGTCGGTTGGCTCTACGTCGGGACGTGTGATGGGCTCTACGTCGGGACGTGGGTTGGGCTCTACGTCGGGACGTCTGTCGGGCCCTACGTCGGGACGTGGGTTGGGCTCTACGTCGGGACGTCTGTCGGGCTCTACGTCGGGACATCTGTTGGGCTCTACGTCGTGACATGTGTTGGGCTCTGCGTCGGGACGTGTGTTGGTCTCTACGTCAGGATTTAGCTTACTTTCAGCTCTATGTCGGGACGTGTGTTGGGCTCTTCATCGGGACGTGTGTTGGGCTCTACGTCGGGACGTGTGTTGGGCTCTACATCAGGATTTAGCTTACTTTTAGCTCTACGTCGGGACGTGTGTTGGGCTCTACGTCGGGACATGCATTGGGCTCTACGTCGGGACGTGTGTTGGGCTCTACGTCGGGACGTGTGTTGGGCTCTACGTCGGGACGTGTGTTGGGCTCTACATCAGGACTTAGCTTACTTTCGGCTCTACGTCGGGACGTGCGTTGGGCTCTACGTCGGGACGTGCGTTGGGCTCTACGTCGGGACGTGTGTTGGGCTCTACGTCGGGACGTGCGTTGGGCCCTACGTCGGGACGTGTGTTGGGTTCTACGTCTGTAGTTAGCTAACGTTCAGCTCTACATCGAGACGTGTGTTGGGCTCTACGTCTGTAGTTAGCTGACTTTCAGCTGTACGTCGGGACGTGTGTTGGGCTCTACATCAGGATTTAGCTTACTTTCAGCTCTACGTCGGGAAGTGTGTTGGGCTCGACATCAGGATTTAGCTTGTTTTCAGCTCTACGTCGGGACGTGTGTTGGGCTCTACGTCGGGACGTGTGTTGGGCTCTACATCAGGTTTAGCTTATATTGAGCTCTACGTCGGGACGTGTGTTGGGCTCTACGTCGGGACGTGTGTTGGGCTCTACATCAGTGTTTAGCTTACTTTCACCTCTACGTCGGGACATGTGTTGGGCTCTACGTCGGGACGTGTGTTGGGCTCTATGTCCGGACGTGTGTTGGGCTCTACGTCGGGACGTGTGTTGGGCTCTACGTCGGGACGTGTGTTGGGCTCTACATCACGATTTAGCGTACTTTCAGCTCTACGTCGGGACTTGTGTTGGGCTCTACGTCGGGATGTGTGTTGGGCTCTACATGAGGATTTAGCTTACTTTCAGCGCTACGTGGTGACGTGTGTTGGGCTCGACATCAGGATTTAGCTTACTTTCAGCTCTACTTCGGGACGTGTGTTGGGCTCTACATCGGGACGTGTGTTGGGCTCTACGTCGGGACGTGTGTTGCGCTCTTCGTCGGGACGTCTCTTCGGCTCTACGTCGGGATTTAGCTTACTTTCAGCTCTGTGTCGGGACGTGTGTTGGGCTCTATGTCGGGACGTGTGTTGGGCTCTACGTCGCGACGTGTGTTGGGCTCTACGTCGAGACGTATGTTGGACTCTACATCAGGGTTTACCTTACTTTCAGCTCTACGTCGGGACGTGAGTTTGTGTCTACGTCGGGACGTGTGCTGGGCTCTACGTCGGGACGTGTGCTGGGCTCTACGTCGGGACGTGTGTTGGGCTCTACGTCGCGACTTGTGTTGGAGTCTGGCCCGGGACGTGTGTTGGGCTCTACATCAGGTTTAGCTTATATTGAGCTCTACGTCGGGACGTGTGTTGGGCTCTACGTCGGGACGTGTGTTGGGCTCTACATCAGAATTAGCTTACTTTCACCTCTACGTCGGGACATGTGTTGGGCTCTACGTCGGGACGTGTGTTGGGCTCTACATCGGGACGTGTGTTGGGCTCTACGTCGGGATGTGTGTTGGGCTCTACGTCGGGACGTGTGTTGGGCTCTACGTCGGGACGTGTGTTGGGCTCTACATCTGTAGATAGCTAACTTTCAGCTCTACGTCGGCACGTGCGTTGGGCTCTTCGTCGGCACGTGCGTTGGGCTCTACGTCGGCACGTGCGTTGGGCTCTACGTCGGGACTTGCGTTGGGCTCTACGTCGGGACGTGCGTTGGGCTCTACGTCGGGACGTGTGTTGGGCTCTACATCAGGATTTAGCTTAATTTCAGCTCTACGTCGGGACGTGTGTTGGGCTCTACGTCGGGACGTGTGTTGGGCTCTACGTCGGGACGTGTGTTGGGCTCCATGTCGGGACTTGTGTTGGGTTCTACGTCTGTTGTTAGCTAACTTTCAGCTCTACGTTGGGACGTATGTTGGGCCCTACGTCGGGACGTGTGTTGGGCCCTACGTCGGTACGTGTGTTGGGCCCTACGTCGGTACGTGAGTTGGGCCCTACGTCGGGACGTGTGTTGGGTTCTACGTCTGTAGTTAGCTAACGTTCAGCTCTACGTCGAGACGTGTGTTGGGCTCTACGTCTGTAGTTAGCTGACTTTCAGCTGTACGTCGGGTCGTGTGTTGGGCTCTACATCAGGATTTAGCTTACTTTCAGCTCTACGTCGGGACGTGTGTTGGGTTCTACGTCGGGACGTGTGTTGGGCTCTACGTCGGGACGTGTGTTGTGCTCTACGTTGGGACGTGTGTTGGGCTCTACATCGGGACATGTGTTGGGCTCTACGTCGGGATGTGTGTTGGGCTCTACATCAGGATTTAGCTTACTTTGAGCTCTTCGTTGGGACGTGTGTTAGGCTCGGCATCAGGATTTAGCTTACTTTCAGGTCTACGTCGGGACGTGTGTTGGGCTCTACGTCGGGACGTGTGTTGGGCTCTACATCAGGATTTAGCTTACTTTAAGCTCTATGTCGGGACGTGTGTTGGTCACTACGTTGGGACGTGTGTTGGGCTCTACGCCGGGACGTGTGTTGGGCTCTACGCCGGGACGTGTGTTGGGCTCTACATCAGGATTTAGCTTACTTTCAGCTCTACGTCGCGACATGTGTTGGGCTCTACGTCGGGACGTGTGTTGCGCTCTACATCAGGATTTAGATTACTTTCATCTCTACGTCGGGACCTGTGTTGGGCTCTACGTCGGGATGTGTGTTGGAGTCTACATCAGGATTTAGCTTACTTTCAGCTCTATGTGGGACGTGTGTTGGGCTCGACATCAGGATTTAGCTTACTTTCAGCTCTACGTCGGGACGTGTGTTGGGCTCTACGTCGGGACATGTGTTGGGCTCTACATCAGAATTTAGCGTACTTTCAGGTCTACGTCGGGACATGTGTTGGGCTCTACGTCAGGACGTCTGTTGGGCTCTACATCAGAATTTAGCGTATTTTCAGCTCTACGTCGGGACGTGTCTTGGGCTCTACGTCGGTACGTGTGTTGGGCTCTACGTTGGGACGTGTGTTGGGCTCTGCGTCGCGACGAGTGTTGGACTCTGCGTCGGGACGTGTGTTGGGCTCTACGTCAGGACGTGTGTTGGTCTCTACGTCGGGACGTGTGTTGGGCTCTACGTCGGGACTTGTGTTGGTCTCTACGTCGGGACGTGTGTTGTGCTCTACGTCGGGACTTGTGTTGGGCTCTACGTCAGGACGTGTGTTGGGCTCTACGTCGGGACGTGTGTTGGGCTCTACATCAGGATTTAGCTTTTTTTCAGCTCTACGTGGGGACGTGTGTTGGGCTCGACATCAGGGTTTACCTTACTTTCACCTCTACGTCGGGACGTGTGTTGGGTTCTACGTCGGGACGTATGTGGGGCTCTACGTCGGGACGTGTGTTGGGCTCTACATCAGGATTTAGCTTACTTTCAGCTCTACGTCGGGACGTGTGTTGGGCTCTACATCAGGATTTAAATTACTTTCAGCTCTACGTCGGGACGTGTGTTGGGCTCTACATCAGGATTTAGATTACTTTCAGCTCTAAGTCGGAACGTGTGTTGGGCTCTACGTCGGGACGTGTGTTGGGCTCTACATCAGGATTTAGCGTACTTACAGCTCTACGTCGGGACGTGCGTTGGGCTCTACGTCGGGACGTGCGTTGGGCTCTACGTCGGGACGTGTATTGGGCTCTACATCTGGATTTAGCTTATTTTCAGCTCTACGTCGGGACGTGTGTTGGGCTCTACGTCGCGACGTGTGTTGGTCTCTGCTTCGGGACGTGCGTTGGGCTCTACTTCGGGACGTGCGTTGGGCTCTACGTCGGGACGTGCGTTGGGCTCTACGTCGGGACGTGTGTTGGGCTCTACGTCGGGACGTGTGTTGGGCTCTACGTCGGGACGTGTGTTCGGCTCTACATCAGGATTTAGCTTACTTTCAGCTCTACGTCGGGACGTGTGTTGGGCTCTACGTCGGGACGTGTGTTGGGCTCTACATCAGGATTTAGATTACTTTCAGCTCTACGTCGCGACATGTGTTGGGCTCTACGTCGGGACGTGTGTTGGGCTCTACATCAGGGTTTAGCTTACTTTCAGCTCTACGTCGGGACGTGTGTTGGGCTCGACATCAGGACTTAGCTTACTTTCAGCTCTACTTCGGGACGTGTGCTGGGCTCTGTGTCGGGACGTGTGCTGGGCTCTACGTCGGGATGTGTGCTGGGCTCTACGTCGGGACGTGTGTTGGGCTCTTCGTCGGGACGTCTGTTGGGCTCTACGTCAGGATTTAGCTTGTTTTCAGCTCTACATCGGGACGTGTGTTTGGCTCTACGTCGGGACGTGTGTTGGGCTCTACGTCGGGACGTGTGTTGGGCTCTAGATCAGGATTTAGCTTACTTTCAGCTCTACGAGGGGACGTGTGTTGGGCTCGACATCAGGATTTAGCTTACTTTCAGCTCTACGTCGGGACGTGTGTTGGGCTCTACGTCGGGACGTGTGTTGGGCTGTACGTCGCGACGTGTGTTGGGGTGCATGTCGGGACGTGTGTTGGGCTCTACATCAGGATTTAGATTACTTTCAGCTCTTCGTCTGGACGTGTGTTGGGCTCTACCTCGGGACATGTGTTGGGCTCTACATCAGAATTTAGCTTACTTTCAGCTCTACGTGGGGACGTGTGTTGGGCTTGACATCAGGATTTAGCTTACTCTCAGCTCTACGTCGGGACGTGTGTTGGGCTCTACGTCGGGACGTGTGTTAGGCTCTACGTCGGGACATGTTTTGGGCTCTACGTCGGGAAGTGTGTTGGGCTCTACATCAGGATTTAGCGTACTTTCAGCTCTACGTCGGGACGTGCGTTGGGCTCTACGTCGGGACGTGTGTTGGGCTCTACGTCGGGACGTGTGTTGGGCTCTACGTCGAGACGTATGTTGGGCTCTACATCAGGATTTAGCTTACTTTCAGCTCTACGTCGGGACGTGTGTTGGGCTCTACGTCGGGACGTGTGTTGGGCTCTACGTCGGGACGTGTGTTGGGCTCTATATCAGGATTTAGCTTACTTTCAGCTCTACGTCGTGACATGTGTTGGGCTCTACGTCGGGACGTGTGTTGGGCTCCACATCAGGATTTAGCTTACTTTCAGCTCTACGTCGGGACGTGTGTTGGGCTCTACGTCGGGACGTGTATTGGGCTCTACATCAGGATTTAGCTTACTTTCAGCTCTACGTCGGGACGTGTGTTGGGCTCTACGTCGGGACGTGTGTTGTTGGGCTCTACGTCGTGACGTGTTTTGGGCTCTACGTCGGGACGTCTGTTGGGTTCTACATCAGGGTTTAGCTTACTTTCACCTCTACGTCGGGACATGTGTTGGGCTCTACGTCGGGACGTGTGTTGGGCTCTACGTCGGGACGTGTGTTGGGCTCTACATCAGGATTTAGCGTACTTTCAGCTCTACGTCGGGACGTGTGTTGGGCTCTACGTCGGGACGTGTGTTGGGCTCTACGTCGGCACGTGTGTTGGGCTCTACATCAGGATTTAGCTTACTTTCAGCTCTACGTCGGGAAATGTGTTATGCTCTATGTCGGGACGTGAGTTGGGCTCTACATCAGATTTAGCTTTCTTTCAGCTCTACGTCGGGACTTGTGTTGGGCTCTACATCAGGATTTAGCTTGTTTTCAGCTCTACTTCGGGACGTGTGTTGGGCTCTACATCGGGACGTGTGTTGGGCTCTACATCAGGATTTAGCTTACTTACAGCTCTACGTCGGGACATGTGTTGGGCTCTACGTTGGGACGTGTGTTGGGCTCTACATCAGGACTTAGCTTACTTTCAGCTCTACGTCGGGACGTGTGTTGGGCTCTACGTTGGGATGTGTGTTGGGCTCTACATCAGGATTTAGCTGACTTTCAGCTCAACGTCGGGATGTGTGTTGGGCTATACGTCGGGATGTCTGTTGTTCTCTACGTCGGGACGTGTGTTGGGTTCTACATCAGGATTTAGCTTACTTTCACCTCTATGTCGGGACGTGTGTTGGGCTCTACGTCGGGACGTGTGTTGGGCTCCATGTCGGGACGTGTGTTGCGCTCTACGTCGGGACGTGTGTTGGGCTCTACGTCGGGACGTGTGTTGGGCTCCATGTCGGGACGTGTGTTGGGTTCTACGTCGGGACGTATGTGGTGGGCTCTACGTCGGGACGTGTGGTGGGCTCTACGGCGGGACGTGTGTTGGGCTCTACATCAGGATTTAGCTTACTTTCAGCTGTACGTCGGGACGTGTGTTGGGCTCTACGTTGGGACGTGTGTTGGGCTCTACGTCGGGACGTGTGTTGGGCTTTACGTCGGGACGTGTGTTGGGCTCTACGGCGGGATGTGTGTTGGGCTCTACGTCGGGACGTGTGTTGGGCTCTACATCCGGATTTAGCTTACTTTCAGCTGTACGTCGGGACGTGTGTTGGGCTCTATATCAGGATTTAGCTTACTTTCAGCTGTACGTCGGGACGTGTGTTGGGCTCTACGTCGAGACATGTGTTGGGCTCTACATCAGGATTTAGCTTACTTTCAGCTCTACGTCGGGACGTGTGTTGGGCTCTACGTCGGGACGTGTGTTGGGTTCTACGTCGCGACGTGTGTTGGGCTCTACGTCGGGACGTGTGCTGGGCTCTACGTCGGGGTTTAGCTTACATTCAGCTCTATGTCGGGACGTGTGTTGGGCTCTGCGTCGGGACGTGTGTTGAGCTCTACGTTGGGACGTCTGTTGGGCTCTACGTCGGGACGTTTGTTGGGCTCTATGTGGGGGTTTAACATACATTCAGCTCTACGTCGGGACGTGTGTTGGGCTCCACGTCGGGACGTGTGTTGGGCTCCATGTCGGGACGTGTGTTGGGCTCCATGTCGGGACGTGTGTTGGGCTCTATGTCTGTAGTTAGCTAACTTTCATCTCTATGTCGGGACGTGTGTTGGGCTCTACGTCGGGACGTGTGTTGGGCTCTACGTCGGGACGTTTGTTGGGCTCTACGTGGGGGTTTAGCATACATTCAGCTCTACGTCGGGACGTGTGTTGGGCTCCACGTCGGGACGTGTGTTGGGCTCCATGTCGGGACGTGTGTTGGGCTCTATGTCTGTAGTTAGCTAACTTTCATCTCTACGTCGGGACTTGTGTTGGGCTCTACGTCGGGACGTGTGTTGGGCTCTACGTCGGGACCTGTGTGGGGCTCTACGTCGGGACGTGTGTGGGGCTCTACGTCGGGACGTGTGTTGGGCTCTACATCAGGATTTAGCTTACTTTCAGCTCTACGTCGGGACGTGTGTTTGGCTCTACGTCGCGACGTGTGTTGGGCTCTACATCAGGATTTAGCTTCCTTTCAGCTCTACGTCGGGACGTGTGTTGGGCTCTACGTCGGGACGTGTGTTGGGCTCCACGTCGGGACGTGCGTTGGGCTCTACCTCGGGACGTGTGTTGGGCTCTACGTCGGGACGTGTGTTGGGCTCTACGTCGGGACGTGTGTCGGGCTCTGCGTCTGTAGTTAGCTAAATTTCAGCTCTACGTCGGGACGTGCGTTGGGCTCTACGTCGGGACGTGCGTTGGGCTCTTCGTCGGGACGTGTGTTGGGCTCTATATCAGGATTTAGCATACTTTCGGCTCTACGTCGGGACGTGTGTTGGGCTCTACGTCGGGACGTGTGTTGGGTTCTACGTCGCGACGTGTGTTGGGCTCTACGTCGGGACGTGTGCTGGGCTCTACGTCGGGGTTTAGCTTACATTCAGCTCTATGTCGGGACGTGTGTTGGGCTCTGCGTCGGGACGTGTGTTGAGCTCTACGTTGGGACGTCTGTTGGGCTCTACGTCGGGACGTTTGTTGGGCTCTATGTGGGGGTTTAACATACATTCAGCTCTACGTCGGGACGTGTGTTGGGCTCCACGTCGGGACGTGTGTTGGGCTCCATGTCGGGACGTGTGTTGGGCTCCATGTCGGGACGTGTGTTGGGCTCTATGTCTGTAGTTAGCTAACTTTCATCTCTATGTCGGGACGTGTGTTGGGCTCTACGTCGGGACGTGTGTTGGGCTCTACGTCGGGACGTTTGTTGGGCTCTACGTGGGGGTTTAGCATACATTCAGCTCTACGTCGGGACGTGTGTTGGGCTCCACGTCGGGACGTGTGTTGGGCTCCATGTCGGGACGTGTGTTGGGCTCTATGTCTGTAGTTAGCTAACTTTCATCTCTACGTCGGGACTTGTGTTGGGCTCTACGTCGGGACGTGTGTTGGGCTCTACGTCGGGACCTGTGTGGGGCTCTACGTCGGGACGTGTGTTGGGCTCTACGTCGGGACGTGTGTTGGGCTCTACATCAGGATTTAGCTTACTTTCAGCTCTACGTCGGGACGTGTGTTTGGCTCTACGTCGCGACGTGTGTTGGGCTCTACATCAGGATTTAGCTTCCTTTCAGCTCTACGTCGGGACGTGTGTTGGGCTCTACGTCGGGACGTGTGTTGGGCTCCACGTCGGGACGTGCGTTGGGCTCTACCTCGGGACGTGTGTTGGGCTCTACGTCGGGACGTGTGTTGGGCTCTACGTCGGGACGTGTGTCGGGCTCTGCGTCTGTAGTTAGCTAAATTTCAGCTCTACGTCGGGACGCGCGTTGGGCTCTACGTCGGGACGTGCGTTGGTCTCTACGTCGGGACGTGCGTTGGGCTCTTCGTCGGGACGTGTGTTGGGCTCTATATCAGGATTTAGCATACTTTCGGCTCTACGTCGGGACGTGTGTTGGGCTCTACGTCGGGAAGTGTGTTGGACTCTACGTCGGGAAGTGTGTTGGGGTCTACATCGGGAAGTGTGTTGGGCTCTAAGTCGGGACGTGTGTTGGGCTCTACGTCGGGAAGTGTGTTGGGCTCTACATCAAGATTTAGCTTCCTTTCAGCTCTACGTCGGGACGTGTGTTGGGCTCTACGTCGGGACGTGTGTTGGGCTCTACGTCGGGACATGTGTTGGGCTCCACATCAGGATTTAGCTTACTTTCAGCTCTACGTCGGGACGTGTGTTGGGCTCTACGTCGGGACGTGTGTTGGGCTCTACATCAGGATTTAGCTTACTTTCAGCTCTACGTCGGGACGTGTGTTGGGCTCTACGTCGGGAAGTGTGTTGGGCTCTACGTCGGGACGTGTGTTGGGCTCCACGTCGGGACGTGCGTTGGGCTCTACCTCGGGACGTGTGTTGGGCTCTACGTCGAGACGTGTGTTGGGCTCTACGTCGGGACGTGTGTTGGGCTCTACGTCGGGACGTGTGTTGGGCTCTACATCAGGATTTAGCTTACTTTCAGCTCTACGTCGGGACGTGTGTTGGGCTCTACGTCGGGACATGTGTTGGGCTCTACGTCGGGACGTGTGTTGGGCTATACGTCGGGACATGTGTTGGGCTCTACATCAGGATTTAGCATACTTTCAGCTCTACGTCGGGACGTGTGCTGGGCTCTACGTCGGGACGTGTGCTGGGCTCTACGTCGGGACGTGTGCTGGGGTCTACGTCGGGGTTTAGCTTACATTCAGCTCTCCGTCGGGACGTGTGTTGGGCTCTGCGTCGGGACGTGTGTTGAGCTCTACGTTGGGACGTCTGTCGGGCTCTACGTCGGGACGTTTGTTGGGCTCTACGTGGTGGTTTAGCATACATTCAGCTCTACGTCGGGACGTGTGTTGGGCTCCATGTCGGGACGTGTGTTGGGCTCTACGTCGGAACGTGTGTTGGGCTCTATGTCTGTAGTTAGCTAACTTTCATCTCCACGTCGGGACGTGTGTTGGGCTCTACGTCGGGACGTGTGTTGGGCTCTACGTCGGGACATGTGTTGGGCTATACGTCGGGACGTGTGTGGGGCTCTACATCACGATTTAGCTTACTTTCTGCTCTACGTCGGGACGTGGGTTCGGTTCCATGTAGGGACGTGTGTTGGGCTCTACGTCGGGACGTGTGTTGGGCTCTACTTCGGGACTTGTGTTGGGCTCTACATCAGGATTTAGCTTACTTTCTGCTCTACGTCGGGACGTGGGTTGGGTTCTACGTAGGGACGTGTGTTGGGCTCTACGTCGGGACGTGTGTTGGGCTCTACGTCGGGAAGTGTGTTGGGCTCTACGTCGGGAAGTGTGTTGGGCTCTACATCAAGATTTAGCTTCCTTTCAGCTCTACGTCGGGACGTGTGTTGGGCTCCACGTCGGGACGTGCGTTTGGCTCTACCTCGGGACGTGTGTTGGTCTCTACGTCTAGACGTGTTTTTGGCTCTACATCAGGATTTAGCTTACTTTGAGCTCTATGTCGGGACGTGTGTTGGGCTCTACGTTGGGACGTGTGTTGGGCTCTACGTCTAGACGTGTGTTGGGCTCTACATCAGGATTTAGCTTACTTTGAGCTCTATGTCGGGACGTGTGTTGGGCTCTACGTCGGGACGTGTGTTGGGCTCTACGTCGCGACGTGCGTTGGGCTCTACGTCTGTAGTTAGCTAACTTTCAGCTCTACGTCGGGACGTGCGTTGGGCTCTACATCGGGACGTGCGTTGGGCTCTATGTCGGGACATGGGTTGGGCTCTACGTAGGGACGTGCGTTGGGCTCTCCGTCGGGACGTGTGTTGGGCTCTACATCAGGATTTAGCTTACTTTCAGCTCTACGTCGGGACGTGTGTTGGCATCTACGTCGGAAAGTGTGTTGAGCTCTACGTCGGGAAGTGTGTTGGGCTCTACGTCGGGAAGTGTGTTGGGCTCTAAGTCGGAACGTGTGTTGGGCTTTACGTCGGGAAGTGTGTTGGGCTCTACATCAAGATTTAGCTTCCTTTCAGCTCTACGTCGAGACGTGTGTTGGGCTCTACGTCGGGACCTGTGTTGGGCTCTACGTCGGGACGTGTGTTGGGCTCTACATCAGGATTTAGCTTATTTTCAGCTCTACTTCGGGACGTGTGTTGGGCTCTACGTCGGGACGTGTGTTGGGCTCTACGTCGGGATGTGTGTTGGGCTCTACGTCGGGACGTCTGTTGGGCTCTACGTCGGGACATGTGTTGGGCTCTACATCAGGATTTAGCTTACTTTCAGCTCTACGTCGGGACGTGTGTTGGGCTCTACGTCGGGAAGTGTGTTGGGCTCTACGTCGGGAAGTGTGTTGGGGTCTACGTCGGGAAGTGTGTTGGGCTCTACATCAAGATTTACCTTCCTTTCAGCTCTACGTCGGGACGTGTGTTGGGCTCTACGTCGGGACGTGTGTTGGGCTCTACGTCGGGACGTGTATTGGGCTCTACGTGGGGTTTTAGCATACATTCAGCTCTACGTTGGGACGTGTGTTGGGCTCCACGTCGGGACGTGTGTTTGGCTCCATGTCGGGACGTGTGTTGGGCTCCATGTCAGGACGTGTGTTGGGCTCTACCTCGGAACGTGTGTTGGGCTCTACGTCGGGACGTGTATTGGGCTCTACGTGGGGACGTGTGTTGGGCTCTACGTGGGGACGTGTGTTGGGCTCTACGTCGGGACGTGTGTTGGGCTCTACGTCGGGACGTGTGTTGGGCTCTACATCAGGATTTTGCTGACTTTCATCTCTACTTCGGGACGTGTGTTGGGCTCTACGTCGGGACGTGTGTTGGGCTCTACGTCGGGACATGTGTTGGGCTCTACATCAGGATTTAGCTTACTTTCAGCTCTACGTCGGGACGTGTGTTGGTCTCTACGTCGGGCTGTGTGTTGGGCTCTACGTCGGGACGTGTGTTGGGCTCTACTTCGGGACGTGTGTTGTGCTCTACATCAGGATTTAGCTTACTTTCAGCTCTACGTCGGGACGTGTGTTGGGCTCCACATCAAGATTTAGCTTACTTTCAGCTCTACGTTGGGACGTGTGTTGGGCTCTACGTCGGGACGTGTGTTGGGCTCTACATCAGGATTTAACTTACATTCAGCTCTTCGTCGGGACGTGTGTTGGGCTCTACGTCGGGATGTGTGTTGGGCTTTACTTCAGGATTTAACTTACTTTCAGCTCTACCTCGGAACGTGTGTTGGGCTCTACGTCGGGACGTGCGTTGGGCTCTACTGCGGGACGTGCTTTGGGCTCTACGCCTGTAGTTAGCTAACTTTCAGCTCTACGTCGGGACGTGCGTTGGCCTCTACTTCGGGACGTGCGTTGGCCTCTACGTCGGGATTTAGCTTACTTTCAGCTCTACGTCGGGACGTGCTTTGGCCTCTACGTCGGGATTTAGCTTACTTTCAGCTCTACGTCGGGACGTGCGTTGGGCTCTACATCGGGACGTGCGTTGGGCATTACGTCGGGACGTGCGTTGGGCTCTACGTCTGTAGTTAGCTAACTTTCAGTTCTACGTCGGGACGTGCGTTGGGCTCTACGTCGGGATTTAGCTTACTTTCAGCTCTACGTCGGGACGTGCGTTGGGCTCTACGTCGGGACGTGCGTTGGGCTCTACGTCGGGACGTGCGTTGGGCTCTACGTCTGTAGTTAGCTAACTTTCAGCTCTACGTCGGGACGTGCGTTGGGCTCTACGTCGGGACGTGCGTTGGGCTCTACGTCGGGACGTCGTTGGGCTCTACGTCGGGACGTGCGTTGGGCTCTACTTCGGGACGTGCTTTGGGCTCTACGCCTGTAGTTAGCTAACTTTCAGCTCTACGTCGGGATGTGCGTTGGCCTCTACTTCGGGACGTGCGTTGGGCTCTACGTCGGGATTTAGCTTAATTTCAGGTCTACGTCGGGACGTGCGTTGGCCTCTACGTCGGGATTTAGCTTACTTTCAGCTCTACGTCGGGACGTGCGTTGGCCTCTACGTCGGGATTTAGCTTACTTTCAGCTCTACGTCGGGACGTGCTTTGGCCTCTACGTCGGGATTTAGCTTACTTTCAGCTCTACGTCGGGACGTGCGTTGGCCTCTACGTCGGGACGTGCGTTGGGCATTACGTCGGGACGTGCGTTGGGCTCTACGTCTGTAGTTAGCTAACTTTCAGTTCTACGTCGGGACGTGCGTTGGGCTCTACGTCGGGATTTAGCTTACTTTCAGCTCTACGTCGGGACGTGCGTTGGGCTCTACGTCGGGACGTGCGTCGGGCTCTACGTCGGGACGTGCGTTGGCCTCTACGTCGGGACGTGCGTTGGGCTCTACGTCGGGATTTAGCTTACTTTCAGCTCTACGTCGGGACGTGCATTGGCCTCTACGTCGGGATTTAGCTTACTTTCAGCTCTACGTCGGGACGTGCTTTGGCCTCTACGTCGGGATTTAGCTTACTTTCAGCTCTACGTCGGGACGTGCGTTGGGCTCTACGTCGGGACGTGCGTTGGGCATTACGTCGGGACGTGCGTTGGGCTCTACGTCTGTAGTTAGCTGACTTTCAGCTGTACGTCGGGTCGTGTGTTGGGCTCTACATCAGGATTTAGCTTACTTTCAGCTCTACGTCGGGACGTGTGTTGGGTTCTACGTCGGGACGTGTGTTGGGCTCTACGTCGGGACGTGTGTTGTGCTCTACGTTGGGACGTGTGTTGGGCTCTACATCGGGACATGTGTTGGGCTCTACGTCGGGATGTGTGTTGGGCTCTACATCAGGATTTAGCTTACTTTGAGCTCTTCGTTGGGACGTGTGTTAGGCTCGGCATCAGGATTTAGCTTACTTTCAGGTCTACGTCGGGACGTGTGTTGGGCTCTACGTCGGGACGTGTGTTGGGCTCTACATCAGGATTTAGCTTACTTTAAGCTCTATGTCGGGACGTGTGTTGGTCACTACGTTGGGACGTGTGTTGGGCTCTACGCCGGGACGTGTGTTGGGCTCTACGCCGGGACGTGTGTTGGGCTCTACATCAGGATTTAGCTTACTTTCAGCTCTACGTCGCGACATGTGTTGGGCTCTACGTCGGGACGTGTGTTGCGCTCTACATCAGGATTTAGATTACTTTCATCTCTACGTCGGGACCTGTGTTGGGCTCTACGTCGGGATGTGTGTTGGAGTCTACATCAGGATTTAGCTTACTTTCAGCTCTATGTGGGACGTGTGTTGGGCTCGACATCAGGATTTAGCTTACTTTCAGCTCTACGTCGGGACGTGTGTTGGGCTCTACGTCGGGACATGTGTTGGGCTCTACATCAGAATTTAGCGTACTTTCAGGTCTACGTCGGGACATGTGTTGGGCTCTACGTCAGGACGTCTGTTGGGCTCTACATCAGAATTTAGCGTATTTTCAGCTCTACGTCGGGACGTGTCTTGGGCTCTACGTCGGTACGTGTGTTGGGCTCTACGTTGGGACGTGTGTTGGGCTCTGCGTCGCGACGAGTGTTGGACTCTGCGTCGGGACGTGTGTTGGGCTCTACGTCAGGACGTGTGTTGGTCTCTACGTCGGGACGTGTGTTGGGCTCTACGTCGGGACTTGTGTTGGTCTCTACGTCGGGACGTGTGTTGTGCTCTACGTCGGGACTTGTGTTGGGCTCTACGTCAGGACGTGTGTTGGGCTCTACGTCGGGACGTGTGTTGGGCTCTACATCAGGATTTAGCTTTTTTTCAGCTCTACGTGGGGACGTGTGTTGGGCTCGACATCAGGGTTTACCTTACTTTCACCTCTACGTCGGGACGTGTGTTGGGTTCTACGTCGGGACGTATGTGGGGCTCTACGTCGGGACGTGTGTTGGGCTCTACATCAGGATTTAGCTTACTTTCAGCTCTACGTCGGGACGTGTGTTGGGCTCTACATCAGGATTTAAATTACTTTCAGCTCTACGTCGGGACGTGTGTTGGGCTCTACATCAGGATTTAGATTACTTTCAGCTCTAAGTCGGAACGTGTGTTGGGCTCTACGTCGGGACGTGTGTTGGGCTCTACATCAGGATTTAGCGTACTTACAGCTCTACGTCGGGACGTGCGTTGGGCTCTACGTCGGGACGTGCGTTGGGCTCTACGTCGGGACGTGTATTGGGCTCTACATCTGGATTTAGCTTATTTTCAGCTCTACGTCGGGACGTGTGTTGGGCTCTACGTCGCGACGTGTGTTGGTCTCTGCTTCGGGACGTGCGTTGGGCTCTACTTCGGGACGTGCGTTGGGCTCTACGTCGGGACGTGCGTTGGGCTCTACGTCGGGACGTGTGTTGGGCTCTACGTCGGGACGTGTGTTGGGCTCTACGTCGGGACGTGTGTTCGGCTCTACATCAGGATTTAGCTTACTTTCAGCTCTACGTCGGGACGTGTGTTGGGCTCTACGTCGGGACGTGTGTTGGGCTCTACATCAGGATTTAGATTACTTTCAGCTCTACGTCGCGACATGTGTTGGGCTCTACGTCGGGACGTGTGTTGGGCTCTACATCAGGGTTTAGCTTACTTTCAGCTCTACGTCGGGACGTGTGTTGGGCTCGACATCAGGACTTAGCTTACTTTCAGCTCTACTTCGGGACGTGTGCTGGGCTCTGTGTCGGGACGTGTGCTGGGCTCTACGTCGGGATGTGTGCTGGGCTCTACGTCGGGACGTGTGTTGGGCTCTTCGTCGGGACGTCTGTTGGGCTCTACGTCAGGATTTAGCTTGTTTTCAGCTCTACATCGGGACGTGTGTTTGGCTCTACGTCGGGACGTGTGTTGGGCTCTACGTCGGGACGTGTGTTGGGCTCTAGATCAGGATTTAGCTTACTTTCAGCTCTACGAGGGGACGTGTGTTGGGCTCGACATCAGGATTTAGCTTACTTTCAGCTCTACGTCGGGACGTGTGTTGGGCTCTACGTCGGGACGTGTGTTGGGCTGTACGTCGCGACGTGTGTTGGGGTGCATGTCGGGACGTGTGTTGGGCTCTACATCAGGATTTAGATTACTTTCAGCTCTTCGTCTGGACGTGTGTTGGGCTCTACCTCGGGACATGTGTTGGGCTCTACATCAGAATTTAGCTTACTTTCAGCTCTACGTGGGGACGTGTGTTGGGCTTGACATCAGGATTTAGCTTACTCTCAGCTCTACGTCGGGACGTGTGTTGGGCTCTACGTCGGGACGTGTGTTAGGCTCTACGTCGGGACATGTTTTGGGCTCTACGTCGGGAAGTGTGTTGGGCTCTACATCAGGATTTAGCGTACTTTCAGCTCTACGTCGGGACGTGCGTTGGGCTCTACGTCGGGACGTGTGTTGGGCTCTACGTCGGGACGTGTGTTGGGCTCTACGTCGAGACGTATGTTGGGCTCTACATCAGGATTTAGCTTACTTTCAGCTCTACGTCGGGACGTGTGTTGGGCTCTACGTCGGGACGTGTGTTGGGCTCTACGTCGGGACGTGTGTTGGGCTCTATATCAGGATTTAGCTTACTTTCAGCTCTACGTCGTGACATGTGTTGGGCTCTACGTCGGGACGTGTGTTGGGCTCCACATCAGGATTTAGCTTACTTTCAGCTCTACGTCGGGACGTGTGTTGGGCTCTACGTCGGGACGTGTATTGGGCTCTACATCAGGATTTAGCTTACTTTCAGCTCTACGTCGGGACGTGTGTTGGGCTCTACGTCGGGACGTGTGTTGTTGGGCTCTACGTCGTGACGTGTTTTGGGCTCTACGTCGGGACGTCTGTTGGGTTCTACATCAGGGTTTAGCTTACTTTCACCTCTACGTCGGGACATGTGTTGGGCTCTACGTCGGGACGTGTGTTGGGCTCTACGTCGGGACGTGTGTTGGGCTCTACATCAGGATTTAGCGTACTTTCAGCTCTACGTCGGGACGTGTGTTGGGCTCTACGTCGGGACGTGTGTTGGGCTCTACGTCGGCACGTGTGTTGGGCTCTACATCAGGATTTAGCTTACTTTCAGCTCTACGTCGGGAAATGTGTTATGCTCTTTGTCGGGACGTGTGTTGGGCTCTACATCAGATTTAGCTTTCTTTCAGCTCTACGTCGGGACTTGTGTTGGGCTCTACATCAGGATTTAGCTTGTTTTCAGCTCTACTTCGGGACGTGTGTTGGGCTCTACATCGGGACGTGTGTTGGGCTCTACATCAGGATTTAGCTTACTTACAGCTCTACGTCGGGACATGTGTTGGGCTCTACGTTGGGACGTGTGTTGGGCTCTACATCAGGACTTAGCTTACTTTCAGCTCTACGTCGGGACGTGTGTTGGGCTCTACGTTGGGATGTGTGTTGGGCTCTACATCAGGATTTAGCTGACTTTCAGCTCAACGTCGGGATGTGTGTTGGGCTATACGTCGGGATGTCTGTTGTTCTCTACGTCGGGACGTGTGTTGGGTTCTACATCAGGATTTAGCTTACTTTCACCTCTATGTCGGGACGTGTGTTGGGCTCTACGTCGGGACGTGTGTTGGGCTCCATGTCGGGACGTGTGTTGCGCTCTACGTCGGGACGTGTGTTGGGCTCTACGTCGGGACGTGTGTTGGGCTCCATGTCGGGACGTGTGTTGGGTTCTACGTCGGGACGTATGTGGTGGGCTCTACGTCGGGACGTGTGGTGGGCTCTACGGCGGGACGTGTGTTGGGCTCTACATCAGGATTTAGCTTACTTTCAGCTGTACGTCGGGACGTGTGTTGGGCTCTACGTTGGGACGTGTGTTGGGCTCTACGTCGGGACGTGTGTTGGGCTTTACGTCGGGACGTGTGTTGGGCTCTACGGCGGGATGTGTGTTGGGCTCTACGTCGGGACGTGTGTTGGGCTCTACATCCGGATTTAGCTTACTTTCAGCTGTACGTCGGGACGTGTGTTGGGCTCTATATCAGGATTTAGCTTACTTTCAGCTGTACGTCGGGACGTGTGTTGGGCTCTACGTCGAGACATGTGTTGGGCTCTACATCAGGATTTAGCTTACTTTCAGCTCTACGTCGGGACGTGTGTTGGGCTCTACGTCGGGACGTGTGTTGGGTTCTACGTCGCGACGTGTGTTGGGCTCTACGTCGGGACGTGTGCTGGGCTCTACGTCGGGGTTTAGCTTACATTCAGCTCTATGTCGGGACGTGTGTTGGGCTCTGCGTCGGGACGTGTGTTGAGCTCTACGTTGGGACGTCTGTTGGGCTCTACGTCGGGACGTTTGTTGGGCTCTATGTGGGGGTTTAACATACATTCAGCTCTACGTCGGGACGTGTGTTGGGCTCCACGTCGGGACGTGTGTTGGGCTCCATGTCGGGACGTGTGTTGGGCTCCATGTCGGGACGTGTGTTGGGCTCTATGTCTGTAGTTAGCTAACTTTCATCTCTATGTCGGGACGTGTGTTGGGCTCTACGTCGGGACGTGTGTTGGGCTCTACGTCGGGACGTTTGTTGGGCTCTACGTGGGGGTTTAGCATACATTCAGCTCTACGTCGGGACGTGTGTTGGGCTCCACGTCGGGACGTGTGTTGGGCTCCATGTCGGGACGTGTGTTGGGCTCTATGTCTGTAGTTAGCTAACTTTCATCTCTACGTCGGGACTTGTGTTGGGCTCTACGTCGGGACGTGTGTTGGGCTCTACGTCGGGACCTGTGTGGGGCTCTACGTCGGGACGTGTGTTGGGCTCTACGTCGGGACGTGTGTTGGGCTCTACATCAGGATTTAGCTTACTTTCAGCTCTACGTCGGGACGTGTGTTTGGCTCTACGTCGCGACGTGTGTTGGGCTCTACATCAGGATTTAGCTTCCTTTCAGCTCTACGTCGGGACGTGTGTTGGGCTCTACGTCGGGACGTGTGTTGGGCTCCACGTCGGGACGTGCGTTGGGCTCTACCTCGGGACGTGTGTTGGGCTCTACGTCGGGACGTGTGTTGGGCTCTACGTCGGGACGTGCGTTGGGCTCTACGTCGGGACGTGCGTTGGGCTCTTCGTCGGGACGTGTGTTGGGCTCTATATCAGGATTTAGCATACTTTCGGCTCTACGTCGGGACGTGTGTTGGGCTCTACGTCGGGACGTGTGTTGGGTTCTACGTCGCGACGTGTGTTGGGCTCTACGTCGGGACGTGCGTTGGGTTCTACATCAGGATTTAGCTTACTTTCAGCTCTACGTCGGGACATGTGTTGGGCTCTACGTCGGGACGTGTGTTGGGTTCTACGTCGCGACGTGTGTTGGGCTCTACGTCGAGACGTATGTTGGGCTCTACATCAGGATTTAGCTTACTTTCAGCTCTACGTCGGGACGTGTGTTGGGCTCTACGTCGGGACGTGTGTTGGGTTCTACGTCGCGACGTGTGTTGGGCTCTACGTCGGGACGTGTGCTGGGCTCTACGTCGGGGTTTAGCTTACATTCAGCTCTATGTCGGGACGTGTGTTGGGCTCTGCGTCGGGACGTGTGTTGAGCTCTACGTTGGGACGTCTGTTGGGCTCTACGTCGGGACGTTTGTTGGGCTCTATGTGGGGGTTTAACATACATTCAGCTCTACGTCGGGACGTGTGTTGGGCTCCACGTCGGGACGTGTGTTGGGCTCCATGTCGGGACGTGTGTTGGGCTCCATGTCGGGACGTGTGTTGGGCTCTATGTCTGTAGTTAGCTAACTTTCATCTCTATGTCGGGACGTGTGTTGGGCTCTACGTCGGGACGTGTGTTGGGCTCTACGTCGGGACGTTTGTTGGGCTCTACGTGGGGGTTTAGCATACATTCAGCTCTACGTCGGGACGTGTGTTGGGCTCCACGTCGGGACGTGTGTTGGGCTCCATGTCGGGACGTGTGTTGGGCTCTATGTCTGTAGTTAGCTAACTTTCATCTCTACGTCGGGACTTGTGTTGGGCTCTACGTCGGGACGTGTGTTGGGCTCTACGTCGGGACCTGTGTGGGGCTCTACGTCGGGACGTGTGTTGGGCTCTACGTCGGGACGTGTGTTGGGCTCTACATCAGGATTTAGCTTACTTTCAGCTCTACGTCGGGACGTGTGTTTGGCTCTACGTCGCGACGTGTGTTGGGCTCTACATCAGGATTTAGCTTCCTTTCAGCTCTACGTCGGGACGTGTGTTGGGCTCTACGTCGGGACGTGTGTTGGGCTCCACGTCGGGACGTGCGTTGGGCTCTACCTCGGGACGTGTGTTGGGCTCTACGTCGGGACGTGTGTTGGGCTCTACGTCGGGACGTGTGTCGGGCTCTGCGTCTGTAGTTAGCTAAATTTCAGCTCTACGTCGGGACGCGCGTTGGGCTCTACGTCGGGACGTGCGTTGGTCTCTACGTCGGGACGTGCGTTGGGCTCTTCGTCGGGACGTGTGTTGGGCTCTATATCAGGATTTAGCATACTTTCGGCTCTACGTCGGGACGTGTGTTGGGCTCTACGTCGGGAAGTGTGTTGGACTCTACGTCGGGAAGTGTGTTGGGGTCTACATCGGGAAGTGTGTTGGGCTCTAAGTCGGGACGTGTGTTGGGCTCTACGTCGGGACATGTGTTGGGCTCCACATCAGGATTTAGCTTACTTTCAGCTCTACGTCGGGACGTGTGTTGGGCTCTACGTCGGGACGTGTGTTGGGCTCTACATCAGGATTTAGCTTACTTTCAGCTCTACGTCGGGACGTGTGTTGGGCTCTACGTCGGGAAGTGTGTTGGGCTCTACGTCGGGACGTGTGTTGGGCTCCACGTCGGGACGTGCGTTGGGCTCTACCTCGGGACGTGTGTTGGGCTCTACGTCGAGACGTGTGTTGGGCTCTACGTCGGGACGTGTGTTGGGCTCTACGTCGGGACGTGTGTTGGGCTCTACATCAGGATTTAGCTTACTTTCAGCTCTACGTCGGGACGTGTGTTGGGCTCTACGTCGGGACATGTGTTGGGCTCTACGTCGGGACGTGTGTTGGGCTATACGTCGGGACATGTGTTGGGCTCTACATCAGGATTTAGCATACTTTCAGCTCTACGTCGGGACGTGTGCTGGGCTCTACGTCGGGACGTGTGCTGGGCTCTACGTCGGGACGTGTGCTGGGGTCTACGTCGGGGTTTAGCTTACATTCAGCTCTACGTCGGGACGTGTGTTGGGCTCTGCGTCGGGACGTGTGTTGAGCTCTACGTTGGGACGTCTGTCGGGCTCTACGTCGGGACGTTTGTTGGGCTCTACGTGGTGGTTTAGCATACATTCAGCTCTACGTCGGGACGTGTGTTGGGCTCCATGTCGGGACGTGTGTTGGGCTCTACGTCGGAACGTGTGTTGGGCTCTATGTCTGTAGTTAGCTAACTTTCATCTCCACGTCGGGACGTGTGTTGGGCTCTACGTCGGGACGTGTGTTGGGCTCTACGTCGGGACATGTGTTGGGCTATACGTCGGGACGTGTGTGGGGCTCTACATCACGATTTAGCTTACTTTCTGCTCTACGTCGGGACGTGGGTTCGGTTCCATGTAGGGACGTGTGTTGGGCTCTACGTCGGGACGTGTGTTGGGCTCTACTTCGGGACTTGTGTTGGGCTCTACATCAGGATTTAGCTTACTTTCTGCTCTACGTCGGGACGTGGGTTGGGTTCTACGTAGGGACGTGTGTTGGGCTCTACGTCGGGACGTGTGTTGGGCTCTACGTCGGGAAGTGTGTTGGGCTCTACGTCGGGAAGTGTGTTGGGCTCTACATCAAGATTTAGCTTCCTTTCAGCTCTACGTCGGGACGTGTGTTGGGCTCCACGTCGGGACGTGCGTTTGGCTCTACCTCGGGACGTGTGTTGGTCTCTACGTCTAGACGTGTTTTTGGCTCTACATCAGGATTTAGCTTACTTTGAGCTCTATGTCGGGACGTGTGTTGGGCTCTACGTTGGGACGTGTGTTGGGCTCTACGTCTAGACGTGTGTTGGGCTCTACATCAGGATTTAGCTTACTTTGAGCTCTATGTCGGGACGTGTGTTGGGCTCTACGTCGGGACGTGTGTTGGGCTCTACGTCGCGACGTGCGTTGGGCTCTACGTCTGTAGTTAGCTAACTTTCAGCTCTACGTCGGGACGTGCGTTGGGCTCTACATCGGGACGTGCGTTGGGCTCTATGTCGGGACATGGGTTGGGCTCTACGTAGGGACGTGCGTTGGGCTCTCCGTCGGGACGTGTGTTGGGCTCTACATCAGGATTTAGCTTACTTTCAGCTCTACGTCGGGACGTGTGTTGGCATCTACGTCGGAAAGTGTGTTGAGCTCCACGTCGGGAAGTGTGTTGGGCTCTACGTCGGGAAGTGTGTTGGGCTCTAAGTCGGAACGTGTGTTGGGCTTTACGTCGGGAAGTGTGTTGGGCTCTACATCAAGATTTAGCTTCCTTTCAGCTCTACGTCGAGACGTGTGTTGGGCTCTACGTCGGGACGTGTGTTGGGCTCTACGTCGGGACGTGTGTTGGGCTCTACATCAGGATTTAGCTTATTTTCAGCTCTACTTCGGGACGTGTGTTGGGCTCTACGTCGGGACGTGTGTTGGGCTCTACGTCGGGATGTGTGTTGGGCTCTACGTCGGGACGTCTGTTGGGCTCTACGTCGGGACATGTGTTGGGCTCTACATCAGGATTTAGCTTACTTTCAGCTCTACGTCGGGACGTGTGTTGGGCTCTACGTCGGGAAGTGTGTTGGGCTCTACGTCGGGAAGTGTGTTGGGGTCTACGTCGGGAAGTGTGTTGGGCTCTACATCAAGATTTACCTTCCTTTCAGCTCTACGTCGGGACGTGTGTTGGGCTCTACGTCGGGACGTGTGTTGGGCTCTACGTCGGGACGTGTATTGGGCTCTACGTGGGGTTTTAGCATACATTCAGCTCTACGTTGGGACGTGTGTTGGGCTCCACGTCGGGACGTGTGTTTGGCTCCATGTCGGGACGTGTGTTGGGCTCCATGTCAGGACGTGTGTTGGGCTCTACCTCGGAACGTGTGTTGGGCTCTACGTCGGGACGTGTATTGGGCTCTACGTGGGGACGTGTGTTGGGCTCTACGTGGGGACGTGTGTTGGGCTCTACGTCGGGACGTGTGTTGGGCTCTACGTCGGGACGTGTGTTGGGCTCTACATCAGGATTTTGCTGACTTTCATCTCTACTTCGGGACGTGTGTTGGGCTCTACGTCGGGACGTGTGTTGGGCTCTACGTCGGGACATGTGTTGGGCTCTACATCAGGATTTAGCTTACTTTCAGCTCTACGTCGGGACGTGTGTTGGTCTCTACGTCGGGCTGTGTGTTGGGCTCTACGTCGGGACGTGTGTTGGGCTCTACTTCGGGACGTGTGTTGTGCTCTACATCAGGATTTAGCTTACTTTCAGCTCTACGTCGGGACGTGTGTTGGGCTCCACATCAAGATTTAGCTTACTTTCAGCTCTACGTTGGGACGTGTGTTGGGCTCTACGTCGGGACGTGTGTTGGGCTCTACATCAGGATTTAACTTACATTCAGCTCTTCGTCGGGACGTGTGTTGGGCTCTACGTCGGGATGTGTGTTGGGCTTTACTTCAGGATTTAACTTACTTTCAGCTCTACCTCGGAACGTGTGTTGGGCTCTACGTCGGGACGTGCGTTGGGCTCTACTGCGGGACGTGCTTTGGGCTCTACGCCTGTAGTTAGCTAACTTTCAGCTCTACGTCGGGACGTGCGTTGGCCTCTACTTCGGGACGTGCGTTGGCCTCTACGTCGGGATTTAGCTTACTTTCAGCTCTACGTCGGGACGTGCTTTGGCCTCTACGTCGGGATTTAGCTTACTTTCAGCTCTACGTCGGGACGTGCGTTGGGCTCTACATCGGGACGTGCGTTGGGCATTACGTCGGGACGTGCGTTGGGCTCTACGTCTGTAGTTAGCTAACTTTCAGTTCTACGTCGGGACGTGCGTTGGGCTCTACGTCGGGATTTAGCTTACTTTCAGCTCTACGTCGGGACGTGCGTTGGGCTCTACGTCGGGACGTGCGTTGGGCTCTACGTCGGGACGTGCGTTGGGCTCTACGTCTGTAGTTAGCTAACTTTCAGCTCTACGTCGGGACGTGCGTTGGGCTCTACGTCGGGACGTGCGTTGGGCTCTACGTCGGGACGTCGTTGGGCTCTACGTCGGGACGTGCGTTGGGCTCTACTTCGGGACGTGCTTTGGGCTCTACGCCTGTAGTTAGCTAACTTTCAGCTCTACGTCGGGATGTGCGTTGGCCTCTACTTCGGGACGTGCGTTGGGCTCTACGTCGGGATTTAGCTTAATTTCAGGTCTACGTCGGGACGTGCGTTGGCCTCTACGTCGGGATTTAGCTTACTTTCAGCTCTACGTCGGGACGTGCGTTGGCCTCTACGTCGGGATTTAGCTTACTTTCAGCTCTACGTCGGGACGTGCTTTGGCCTCTACGTCGGGATTTAGCTTACTTTCAGCTCTACGTCGGGACGTGCGTTGGCCTCTACGTCGGGACGTGCGTTGGGCATTACGTCGGGACGTGCGTTGGGCTCTACGTCTGTAGTTAGCTAACTTTCAGTTCTACGTCGGGACGTGCGTTGGGCTCTACGTCGGGATTTAGCTTACTTTCAGCTCTACGTCGGGACGTGCGTTGGGCTCTACGTCGGGACGTGCGTCGGGCTCTACGTCGGGACGTGCGTTGGCCTCTACGTCGGGACGTGCGTTGGGCTCTACGTCGGGATTTAGCTTACTTTCAGCTCTACGTCGGGACGTGCATTGGCCTCTACGTCGGGATTTAGCTTACTTTCAGCTCTACGTCGGGACGTGCTTTGGCCTCTACGTCGGGATTTAGCTTACTTTCAGCTCTACGTCGGGACGTGCGTTGGGCTCTACGTCGGGACGTGCGTTGGGCATTACGTCGGGACGTGCGTTGGGCTCTACGTCTGTAGTTAGCTAACTTTCAGTTCTACGTCGGGACGTGCGTTGGGCTCTACGTCGGGATTTAGCTTACTTTCAGCTCTACGTCGGGACGTGCGTTGGGCTCTACGTCGGGACGTGCGTTTGGCTCTACGTCGGGAAGTCTGTTGGGCTCTACTTCAGGATTTAGCTTCCTTTCAGCTCTACGTCGGGACGTGTGTTGGGCTCTACGTCGGGACGTGCGTTGGCCTCTACGTCGGGATTTAGCTTACTTTCAGCTCTACGTCGGGATGTGCGTTGGGTTCTATGTCGGGTCGTGCGTTGGGCTCTATGTCGGGACGTGCGTTGGGCTCTACGTCGGGACGTGCGTTGGGCTCTACTTCGGGACGTGCTTTGGGCTCTACGTCTGTAGTTAGCTAACTTTCAGCTCTACGTCGGGACGTGCGTTGGGCTCTACCTCGGGACGTGCGTTGGGCTCTACGTCGGGACGTGCGTTGGCCTCTACGTCGGGATTTAGCTTACTTTCAGCTCTACGTCGGGATGTGCGTTGGGTTCTATGTCGGGACGTGCGTTGGGCTCTATGTCGGGACGTGCGTTGGGCTCTACGTCGGGACGTGCGTTGGGCTCTACTTCGGGACGTGCTTTGGGCTCTAGGCCTGCAGTTAGCTAACTTTCAGCTCTACGTCGGGATGTGCGTTGGCCTCTACTTCGGGACGTGCGTTGGGCTCTACGTCGGGATTTAGCTTAATTTCAGGTCTACGTCGGGACGTGCGTTGGCCTCTACGTCGGGATTTAGCTTACTTTCAGCTCTACGTCGGGACGTGCGTTGGCCTCTACGTCGGGATTTAGCTTACTTTCAGCTCTACGTCGGGACGTGCTTTGGCCTCTACGTCGGGATTTAGCTTACTTTCAGCTCTACGTCGGGACGTGCGTTGGGCTCTACGTCGGGACGTGCGTTGGGCATTACGTCGGGACGTGCGTTGGGCTCTACGTCTGTAGTTAGCTAACTTTCAGTTCTACGTCGGGACGTGCGTTGGGCTCTACGTCGGGATTTAGCTTACTTTCAGCTCTACGTCGGGACGTGCGTTGGGCTCTACGTCGGGACGTGCGTTGGGCTCTACGTCGGGACGTGCGTTGGCCTCTACGTCGGGACGTGCGTTGGGCTCTACGTCGGGATTTAGCTTACTTTCAGCTCTACGTCGGGACACGCGTTTGCCTCTACGTCGGGACGCGCGTTGGCCTCTACGTCGGGATTTAGCTTACTTTCAGCTCTACGTCGGGACGCGCGTTGGGCTGTACGTCGGGACGCGCGTTGGGCTCTACGTCGGGACGCGCGTTGGGCTCTACGTCTGTAGTTAGCTAACTTTCAGCTCTACGTCGGGACGCGCGTTGGGCTCTACGTCGGGACGCGCGTTGAGCTCTACGTCGGGACGCGCGTTGGGCTCTACGTCGGGACGCGCGTTGGGCTCTACGTCGGGATTTAGCTTACTTTTAGCTCTACGTCGGGACGTGCGTTGGGCTCTACGTCGGGACGTGCGTTGGGCTCTACGTCGGGACGTGCGTTGGGCTCTACGTCTGTAGTTAGCTAACTTTCAGCTCTACGTCGGGACGTGCGTTGGGCTCTACGTCGGGACGTGCGTTGGGCTCTACGTCGGGACGTCGTTGGGCTCTACGTCGGGACGTGCGTTGGGCTCTACGTCGGGATTTAGCTTACTTTCAGCTCTACGTCGGGACGTGCGTTGGGCTCTACGTCGGGACGTGCGTTGGGCTCTACGTCTGTAGTTAGCTAACTTTCAGCTCTACGTCGGGACGTGCGTTGGGCGCTACGTCGGGACGTGCGTTGGGCTCTGCGTCGGGACGTGCGTTGGGCTCTACGTCGGGATTTAGCTTACTTTCAGCTCTACGTCGGGATGTGCGTTGGGTTCTACGTCGGGACGTGCGTTGGGCTCTACGTCGGGACGTGCGTTGGGCTCTACGTCTGTAATTAGCTAACTTTCAGGTCTACGTCGGGACGTGCGTTGGGCTCTACGTCGGGACGTGCGTTGGGCTCTACGTCGGGACGTGCGTTGGGCTCTACGTCGGGATTTAGCTTACTTTCAGCTCTACGTCGGGATGTGCGTTGGGTTCTATGTCGGGACGTGCGTTGGGCTCTATGTCGGGACGTGCGTTGGGCTCTACGTCGGGACGTGCGTTGGGCTCTACTTCGGGACGTGCTTTGAGCTCTACGCCTGTAGTTAGCTAACTTTCAGCTCTACGTCGGGATGTGCGTTGGCCTCTACTTCGGGACGTGCGTTGGGCTCTACGTCGGGATTTAGCTTAATTTCAGGTCTACGTCGGGACGTGCGTTGGCCTCTACGTCGGGATTTAGCTTACTTTCAGCTCTACGTCGGGACGTGCGTTGGCCTCTAAGTCGGGATTTAGCTTACTTTCAGCTCTACGTCGGGACGTGCTTTGGCCTCTACGTCGGGATTTAGCTTACTTTCAGCTCTACGTCGGGACGTGCGTTGGCCTCTACGTCGGGACGTGCGTTGGGCATTACGTCGGGACGTGCGTTGGGCTCTACGTCTGTAGTTAGCTAACTTTCAGTTCTACGTCGGGACGTGCGTTGGGCTCTACGTCGGGATTTAGCTTACTTTCAGCTCTACGTCGGGACGTGCGTTGGGCTCTACGTCGGGACGTGCGTCGGGCTCTACGTCGGGACGTGCGTTGGCCTCTACGTCGGGACGTGCGTTGGGCTCTACGTCGGGATTTAGCTTACTTTCAGCTCTACGTCGGGACGTGCATTGGCCTCTACGTCGGGATTTAGCTTACTTTCAGCTCTACGTCGGGACGTGCTTTGGCCTCTACGTCGGGATTTAGCTTACTTTCAGCTCTACGTCGGGACGTGCGTTGGGCTCTACGTCGGGACGTGCGTTGGGCTCTACGTCGGGACGTGCGTTGGGCTCTACGTCTGTAGTTAGCTAACTTTCAGTTCTACGTCGGGACGTGCGTTGGGCTCTACGTCGGGATTTAGCTTACTTTCAGCTCTACGTCGGGACGTGCGTTGGGCTCTACGTCGGGATGTGCGTTGGGCTCTACGTCGGGAAGTGTGTTGGGCTCTACGTCGGGAAGTCTGTTGGGCTCTACTTCAGGATTTAGCTTCCTTTCAGCTCTACGTCGGGACGTGTGTTGGGCTCTACGTCGGGACGTGCGTTGGCCTCTACGTCGGGATTTAGCTTACTTTCAGCTCTACGTCGGGACGTGCGTTGGGCTCTACGTCGGGACGTGCGTTTGGCTCTACGTCGGGACGTGCGTTGGGCTCTACGTCTGTAGTTAGCTAACTTTCAGCTCTACGTCGGGACGTGCGTTGGGCTCTACCTCGGGACGTGCGTTGGGCTCTACGTCGGGACGTGCGTTGGCCTCTACGTCGGGATTTAGCTTACTTTCAGCTCTACGTCGGGACGTGCGTTGGGCTCTACGTCGGGACGTGCGTTGGGCTCTACGTCGGGACGTGCGTTGGGCTCTACGTCGGGACGTGCGTTGGGCTCTACGTCTGTAGTTAGCTAACTTTCAGCTCTACGTCGGGACGTGCGTTGGGCTCTACGTCTGTAGTTAGCTAACTTTCAGCTCTACGTCGGGACGTGCGTTGGGCGCTACGTCGGGACGTGCGTTGGGCTCTACGTCGGGACGTGCGTTGGGCTCTACGTCGGGACTTAGCTCACTTTCAGCTCTACGTCGGGACGTGCGTTGGGCTCTACGTCGGGACGTGCGTTGGGCTCTACGTCGGGACGTGCGTTGGGCTCTACGTCTGTAATTAGCTAACTTTCAGGTCTACGTCGGGACGTGCGTTGGGCTCTACGTCGGGATTTAGCTTACTTTCAGCTCTACGTCGGGATGTGCGTTGGGTTCTATGTCGGGACGTGCGTTGGGCTCTATGTCGGGACGTGCGTTGGGCTCTACGTCGGGACGTGCGTTGGGCTCTACTTCGGGACGTGCTTTGGGCTCTAGGCCTGTAGTTAGCTAACTTTCAGCTCTACGTCGGGATGTGCGTTGGCCTCTACTTCGGGACGTGCGTTGGGCTCTACGTCGGGATTTAGCTTAATTTCAGGTCTACGTCGGGACGTGCGTTGGCCTCTACGTCGGGATTTAGCTTACTTTCAGCTCTACGTCGGGACGTGCGTTGGCCTCTACGTCGGGATTTAGCTTACTTTCAGCTCTACGTCGGGACGTGCTTTGGCCTCTACGTCGGGATTTAGCTTACTTTCAGCTCTACGTCGGGACGTGCGTTGGGCTCTACGTCGGGACGTGCGTTGGGCATTACGTCGGGACGTGCGTTGGGCTCTACGTCTGTAGTTAGCTAACTTTCAGTTCTACGTCGGGACGTGCGTTGGGCTCTACGTCGGGATTTAGCTTACTTTCAGCTCTACGTCGGGACGTGCGTTGGGCTCTACGTCGGGACGTGCGTTGGGCTCTACGTCGGGACGTGCGTTGGCCTCTACGTCGGGACGTGCGTTGGGCTCTACGTCGGGATTTAGCTTACTTTCAGCTCTACGTCGGGACACGCGTTTGCCTCTACGTCGGGACGCGCGTTGGCCTCTACGTCGGGATTTAGCTTACTTTCAGCTCTACGTCGGGACGCGCGTTGGGCTGTACGTCGGGACGCGCGTTGGGCTCTACGTCGGGACGCGCGTTGGGCTCTACGTCTGTAGTTAGCTAACTTTCAGCTCTACGTCGGGACGCGCGTTGGGCTCTACGTCGGGACGCGCGTTGAGCTCTACGTCGGGACGCGCGTTGGGCTCTACGTCGGGACGCGCGTTGGGCTCTACGTCGGGATTTAGCTTACTTTTAGCTCTACGTCGGGACGTGCGTTGGGCTCTACGTCGGGACGTGCGTTGGGCTCTACGTCGGGACGTGCGTTGGGCTCTACGTCTGTAGTTAGCTAACTTTCAGCTCTACGTCGGGACGTGCGTTGGGCTCTACGTCGGGACGTGCGTTGGGCTCTACGTCGGGACGTCGTTGGGCTCTACGTCGGGACGTGCGTTGGGCTCTACGTCGGGATTTAGCTTACTTTCAGCTCTACGTCGGGACGTGCGTTGGGCTCTACGTCGGGACGTGCGTTGGGCTCTACGTCTGTAGTTAGCTAACTTTCAGCTCTACGTCGGGACGTGCGTTGGGCGCTACGTCGGGACGTGCGTTGGGCTCTGCGTCGGGACGTGCGTTGGGCTCTACGTCGGGACTTAGCTTACTTTCAGCTCTACGTCGGGACGTGCGTTGGGCTCTACGTCGGGACGTGCGTTGGGCTCTACGTCTGTAATTAGCTAACTTTCAGGTCTACGTCGGGACGTGCGTTGGGCTCTACGTCGGGACGTGCGTTGGGCTCTACGTCGGGACGTGCGTTGGGCTCTACGTCGGGACGTGCGTTGGGCTCTACGTCGGGATTTAGCTTACTTTCAGCTCTACGTCGGGATGTGCGTTGGGTTCTATGTCGGGACGTGCGTTGGGCTCTATGTCGGGACGTGCGTTGGGCTCTACGTCGGGACGTGCGTTGGGCTCTACTTCGGGACGTGCTTTGGGCTCTACGCCTGTAGTTAGCTAACTTTCAGCTCTACGTCGGGATGTGCGTTGGCCTCTACTTCGGGACGTGCGTTGGGCTCTACGTCGGGATTTAGCTTAATTTCAGGTCTACGTCGGGACGTGCGTTGGCCTCTACGTCGGGATTTAGCTTACTTTCAGCTCTACGTCGGGACGTGCGTTGGCCTCTACGTCGGGATTTAGCTTACTTTCAGCTCTACGTCGGGACGTGCTTTGGCCTCTACGTCGGGATTTAGCTTACTTTCAGCTCTACGTCGGGACGTGCGTTGGCTTCTACGTCGGGACGTGCGTTGGGCATTACGTCGGGACGTGCGTTGGGCTCTACGTCTGTAGTTAGCTAACTTTCAGTTCTACGTCGGGACGTGCGTTGGGCTCTACGTCGGGATTTAGCTTACTTTCAGCTCTACGTCGGGACGTGCGTTGGGCTCTACGTCGGGACGTGCGTCGGGCTCTACGTCGGGACGTGCGTTGGCCTCTACGTCGGGACGTGCGTTGGGCTCTACGTCGGGATTTAGCTTACTTTCAGCTCTACGTCGGGACGTGCATTGGCCTCTACGTTGGGATTTAGCTTACTTTCAGCTCTACGTCGGGACGTGCTTTGGCCTCTACGTCGGGATTTAGCTTACTTTCAGCTCTACGTCGGGACGTGCGTTGGGCTCTACGTCGGGACGTGCGTTGGGCATTACGTCGGGACGTGCGTTGGGCTCTACGTCTGTAGTTAGCTAACTTTCAGTTCTACGTCGGGACGTGCGTTGGGCTCTACGTCGGGATTTAGCTTACTTTCAGCTCTACGTCGGGACGTGCGTTGGGCTCTACGTCGGGATGTGCGTTGGGCTCTACATCGGGAAGTGTGTTGGGCTCTACGTCGGGAAGTCTGTTGGGCTCTACTTCAGGATTTAGCTTCCTTTCAGCTCTACGTCGGGACGTGTGTTGGGCTCTACGTCGGGACGTGTGTTGGGCTCTACTTCGGGACTTGTGTTGGGCTCTACATCAGGATTTAGCTTACTTTCTGCTCTACGTTGGGACGTGGGTTGGGTTCTACGTAGGGACGTGTGTTGGGCTCTACGTCGGGACGTGTGTTGGGCTCTACGTCGGGAAGTGTGTTGGGCTCTACGTCGGGAAGTGTGTTGGGCTCTACATCAAGATTTAGCTTCCTTTCAGCTCTACGTCGGGACGTGTGTTGGGCTCCACGTCGGGACGTGCGTTTGGCTCTACCTCGGGACGTGTGTTGGTCTCTACGTCTAGACGTGTTTTTGGCTCTACATAAGGATTTAGCTTACTTTGAGCTCTATGTCGGGACGTGTGTTGGGCTCTACGTTGGGACGTGTGTTGGGCTCTACGTCTAGACGTGTGTTGGGCTCTACATCAGGATTTAGCTTACTTTGAGCTCTATGTCGGGACGTGTGTTGGGCTCTACGTCGGGACGTGTGTTGGGCTCTACGTCGCGACGTGCGTTGGGCTCTACGTCTGTAGTTAGCTAACTTTCAGCTCTACGTCGGGACGTGCGTTGGGCTCTACATCGGGACGTGCGTTGGGCTCTACGTCGGGACATGGGTTGGGCTCTACGTAGGGACGTGCGTTGGGCTCTCCGTCGGGACGTGTGTTGGGCTCTACATCAGGATTTAGCTTACTTTCAGCTCTACGTCGGGACGTGTGTTGGCATCTACGTCGGGAAGTGTGTTGAGCTCTACGTCGGGAAGTGTGTTGGGCTCTACGTCGGGAAGTGTGTTGGGCTCTAAGTCGGAACGTGTGTTGGGCTTTACGTCGGGAAGTGTGTTGGGCTCTACATCAAGATTTAGCTTCCTTTCAGCTCTACGTCGAGACGTGTGTTGGGCTCTACGTCGGGACGTGTGTTGGGCTCTACGTCGGGACGTGTGTTGGGCTCTACATCAGGATTTAGCTTATTTTCAGCTCTACTTCGGGACGTGTGTTGGGCTCTACGTCGGGACGTGTGTTGGGCTCTACGTCGGGATGTGTGTTGGGCTCTACGTCGGGATTTAGCTTACTTTCAGCTCTACGTCGGGACGTGCGTTGGGCTCTACGTCGGGATGTGCGTTGGGCTCTACGTCGGGACGTGCGTTGGGCTCTACGTCGGGATTTAGCTTACTTTCAGCTCTACGTCGGGACGTGCTTTGGCCTCTACGTCGGGATTTAGCTTACTTTCAGCTCTACGTCGGGACGTGCGTTGGGCTCTACGTCGGGACGTGCGTTGGGCATTACGTCGGGACGTGCGTTGGGCTCTACGTCTGTAGTTAGCTAACTTTCAGTTCTACGTCGGGACGTGCGTTGGGCTCTACGTCGGGATTTAGCTTACTTTCAGCTCTACGTCGGGACGTGCGTTGGGCTCTACGTCGGGATGTGCGTTGGGCTCTACGTCGGGACGTGCGTTGGGCTCTACGTCGGGACGTGCGTTGGGCTCTACGTCGGGATTTAGCTTACTTTCAGCTCTACGTCGGGACGTGCGTTGGGCTCTACGTCGGGACGTGCGTTGGGCTCTACGTCGGGACGTGCGTTGGGCTCTACGTCGGGACGTGCGTTGGGCTCTACGTCTGTAGTTAGCTAACTTTCGGCTCTACGTCGGGACGTGCGTTGGGCTCTACGTCGGGACATGTGTTTCTAAGCAGAGAATAGAAACGCTTCCGCAAGTCTATTAAGATTCCTGATAAGATGGTAAAAGGAAAAGCAAAGAAAGAAGTCTGTCTTATTTGATGGGGACAGGAAATAACACCGTATTACATAACCCATTAAATGTTCCAAGCTTTACTTCACACTAAAGCTCAATGCCAATGGTTTTATATATGTGTGTGTGTGTTTTTGTAAAAACCTGTGTAGCTGTTCTGGCAGATCTGCACTGATCCATTGCCATAATTTTTTTTTCCCAGTGGTTCAAATCTCTGACACCAACCCAGTGCTCTAGTACAAAAATACTAGAGTACAATAGTTCAATTTCTAGTGCTAAGGTCTAAATTGTTTTCCCTGTGGTTTGAGAGTGAAAATTTGGCACATCAAACAGGCCACAAGATCATCCAAATTAAACTTCATCCAAACAATTGAACCCACTCCTGTAAACACAGTAAGCAAATTTATATCCAAGCATTTGGCTTTACATTGTTTCGAATTATTTGCTAGCATATATGGAACGTGATAAAACAGGTGATTACTCAATCACTGGCATAAAATGCACCAAAAATAAATATAAGCTAATATTAGTTGGCAAGTTCTGAATGATCCAGAGGTTCCCTTTAACATGCGCATTTGAGCTTCAGATTTGGGAAAGAAAAAGTTTTCTTTTAGTCTTGAGTGTTCACGGATTACGTCCACTGCATAGTAAACTGCTTTTCATGGTATTTTAATAGCACTGTGGTGTTAAAAATACGCGCGTAACTATAGTATCATTTTGCCAGAATGCATTTAAAGAGTATGCTGAAAGATATATTTCAATGGCAAATGGTGACAGAACAAGAATATATTGGGGGTGCTTTCTTTGGAGATTTAATGGGTCACTTCTTAAATATACATGAAGTGGTAAAGCCGCAAAGGACCGGCTACATTGAATGAGGGTCTCACTCCAAAATCACTGAGGGAATTTTTTAACACTTTGGATCTGATCTAAATGTTCACTTGGTGTAAACATCTGGAAGATGTTTACTTTCTACAGTTACAGCCCAGGCCAACCGAGGAGAGAGGAGTGATGGCCTGTAGTGAGTTATGTGCTCAGCATTGTTGCCCAAAGGCCAGTGTAGTTGAAGGGACACCGGCCTAACTGCATCTGTGCTGAGGAGTAGCCAGAGAAGGCGTGCCGTTTAAGTAGGTCTTTAATTTGAAGGAGCCCAACTGAAAGGCATCCTGTCTCTGGATGCAGCCATTGACTGTTCCCTGCTGCAAGGCATTGGCATACACATGCATGGCCCTGTTACACAGTCTGACGCATGGCTTCTCATAGGATAGGACCCAGAAATGCTTGAGCTGCCTGCCTTTTCTCAAAGGGGCTCTACGCACACAGATGCTAGCATACCTCCATGGAGCTCCCCCTAAGAAGTCTGTGGCAATGCTGCATACAGCAATTGCCTGTGATTTTCTCGTGGTTCTTCCCTTTAGTTGCAAAAGGATTTGAGCAAAGCTAGTTTGTTCCTTCCAGCATGGGCCACGTTCTCTGTGCAGGTGCACCACTGTAATTAAAACTGGAGTAACTCTAATGACTCCCATTTACTCAGGTTACTGCAAGCTGGTCCTGAGATGAAGCATAGATCTTGCTGCCTCCTCCTCCTAACATAATTGTTAAGGACATAAACTACAACTGCGTTCACTGTGACTACTGAACTAGAGGGTAAACAGGCTTAGCACAGTAATATAGAGGATTTAAAGTCATGGGTTCTTATGCCTGTTAACGGTCTAGTTCCAAAGATCTGATCCAGGTTCTGTTTATCTGTGGTGTAAATCTAGACTAATTCGATGTGCTCAGTGGAATTGTGGCTGTATAAAGCTGAATGAGAAGAGAATCAGCATGTAGGTATCAAACGTGGTGGACAGATGTCCCCTTCAGGATTCTTCTGTTTCAGTGGTAGGGGATATCACCTCCAGCTTTTCTTCAGTCACCTGCAACAATCTGGCAAACTCGACTGCAGAAAAAGCAGTCTTTCTGCTACCTAGGAGAGATATTCTACCGTTATACTTCAACCCTGTGTGAAGAAGGGACATCCGTTCATTGCTTGAAAATAGGACTTGGAGGCAGCTCCTCAGTAAAATTTAAGCCAAATATAGTTTCTGCCCTTCTGAAATATTTTGAAGGGAAGGAAAGAAGCGGAGGACTGTCATACTAAGAACTTCTACCTTCATGTTTTTATAAAACTCGTGGGTCACTGCCCTTGTTTTTCACCTGGACAGCTGCATCTAAAGGCCTGTAAGGCTCGAGAGATTAAATGCATTGCAAGTATAAGAGCGGAAAGACACCTAAAGACAGCATAACCTGGATTCCATCTTTCAGTTTTTAAGAAATGCTGAATTTTGGTAATGACATTACATAAGGTAAATTAAGAGTTATTTTTTGGTATCCATCCAAACCTTCCTGGGTAAGATGTGATTTGACCTAAAGAGGAGACAGGCTCAAGAAGAAAACCAGACATGCAAAATTGTTTGGCTGTTCTTGCTTGCTCTGATAAATACCACGGCCGGAGCTAGGGTAGCTTCTCTGAAAAGATGACTGTATTTATCATGCTATCAGATGTTTACTAAAAAGAATTATGCTCTTACTCAGTGGTATTGTAATAGAGGACATAAATTAACACAGTGTTTTGGAACTATGCATATTTTTTTCAGCCAAACATTTGGCCTGCGGCCCAGATAACAATGAGGTTTAGGGCAAAGCTGTGCACTCTGAGTAACCCATGGGATCAACAGCTCCCTTTCCCAACACACATTTTATTTTTACCTTTCCATTCTGTCTCTTCCTTCCCAATTGGAAAAGCAAAATTGAGACAGTAATGAAAACAATGAGACACAATACATTGATTCAAGGATTCCAAGTGCTCCTTGCCCATATACATCTTCCGTGTCCTTTTTGGTCATCAAAATGCCTTTGAATTAAGGAGGAACTTAGAGCAATGCTCTCAGGCAAGAGAAAGAGAGACCATGTGAGGTGGAAAGATGGGTCTGCAAGACAGGGACAACTTGGAAAGCCATACTCTAAGACTGCAAAACCTCTTTCTTCAGTGAAAAGATACATACTGATCATTTCCTCATTGGTTACTGCCATCACACACAAGGCAACTCGCTTCTCCTGTTCCGGCGTAAAACTGGCCAGTTTTTTTTTCCTTCTCTTTTAGGGCTCAAACTGGCAAAGTGCATGTTAAGGTTCAAGGCCTTGAGAAACTCTGGAGCAAGTGGAAAGTTCTCCTGGGTTATAGTATCATTTACTGATAGAGCTTTACCTCTGCTGATGCCCCTATTACTGTCCACAAAGTCAGACTCCTCTGCTTACGGATTTGTTAAGAGCAGTCTTCTAAAGGACACACTCCCTTGGCCTTTAGGGACCAGCATAAAACTCGCATACAGTGCCCGTGTTTTCAGGAGACTAAGACTCTGGCTGGTTGCCAACACAAGTGAGAAAAGGATAATGGATCTTATCCCTTTGAAGAACAGACACAATATAGCAGCCTTTCTCCTCCATCCCCTTTGAAGTACACGACAACACAGAGGAGACAATGAAAAAGACGGAAATTTAATGTGAATGCACCTAGGAGTAATCAAAAAAAGATCCTCTTCTGCAATTTGACCAGAAAAGCACACCCTTCTCGAAGGAAGGAACTCCCATCTAAAAGGAAGTTCATTCAGAGTGAGGGAGGTCATGAATGTGCAGCATACGGCATATGCTACACCTGTTCCTTATACAGACACTCATGGGGTTAAGAGAGATGATATGGTTGATCTAATCTAATGGTACACTGTGGCCAAGACGGAAAGCCAAGTCTCCTGTTACCATCCTCACTCCCACTGTTTGTGTCATGCCATTTCTGGGTTCATCAGAACACTTCATGAGGCAATTCAATCATTCAACCCAACAGAAAACCAGTCCAAGCAAAAAAGAAATGGATTTGCCCTCTTCTGGGCTAGTAAGCTCAGTCAGCAACGGACAGAGCAGGAAAGAACTGGTAGCACTGAGAGTGACACTGAGAGTGGCGACTGGAAAGGAAGAAGACCACTCTCACTGGGCAGCAGTGTGTGGCTAGTCTGGTTCTTGGCATGCAGTAAGACTACCCTTGAATGGAATCAGTTCCTCAGTCTCACTCTTCACAAAGCATGCTGATTAATTAGTGCACAGCAAATTTGTATCATACCTTATTGCGCAGTAACTTCCAATGGCAGACATAGCTCTTCTCACGCTGGCAAAGCTTCATAAACCAATAGGGCAGCAGGGATCAATGCCAGCAGGGAAGCTGTCTCTGCTTTGACAGGGAAAAAAAAAAATCTAAGAAGAGATGCTTTCCTTCCAGAAAGGCAGTGAGACACAACTGCTGTATTCTCTCATAGGTACCCACTGGGGTGGAAAATGTTTTCCCTGTGGGAATGCTGCTTTCAGCAAGGTGTCAGAGAACAATGCTGTCACCAGCCCCAGCCACATATGATTTCCATGTCTCTTTCTATCTTTTCTTCTCACATAGTTACTTGTGCGCTTTATCTGGCTGGAGCAGGGCCATTTATCTCCTATGGTACATTGCTTCCCAGGTCAAGTCTGCCTCTCCCTTCCCCCTTCTCTCCTCAACAGCTTGAAAAACATACCTTAAATTCTGTAAAGTAATCGAAGGCCTTGTTCTCTGCCATCAAAAGAGTCTAAAGGGCTTGCTGTGAAAGATGCTGGACAGTTCTGGTACTGGCAACCTCCGTACTCCTGCCAGCCAAAATTCTGCTCGTGACGAGACTAAGACTATATCTCTCCACTACCGCTCTCTTCTGCCACTGCCAAAAGAGGAGTGAGAATAAAGCAGGATCCTCAGGGTCTCTGTACTGAAAGCAACTAAGGAGCAAAGAAGTGAGAATAGAAGCTGAAATGAAGGACTGAAGAGCACGCAGTAGGAGGAATGGATATGTGTGATTTGTGGTGTTGTATGAGCACCTGGAGTTTCAGTATGCCTGGGTCTATCCCATCTACACTCCACTTACTCTTAAACTGGGCTGTGAGAATAAATTTAGTGTTGCCTGCAGATGTGTAACCACTTCTCATACTGTACCTTTTCCGCTTGGCAAGAAAGCACTATCTCTAGCTAAAAGCTGAAAGTAAAGCTGTCTCTGTTTTTTGTGCACAGACTGACAGGTCAGTCTGTGTTGCTTCCCTCTGGTGAGGAAACTCCTGAGAGTATTGAGTCATTGGTTTCCTGCCATTGCTGGGGCAGAGCAGAAGCACAGTGTCTGACCTCAAAGAGGACTCAGTTCAGGGCTCCTACTTCTGCAACATTAACGACTGAATTTTGCAGATACTGACATTTCACCTCAGCAAATGGTAGTCTGACAAGGACTGGCAAATAGGGAAGCTCAGAGAGGAGCCAACACATACCTGATTCCCACAGAGTCTGTTGTCTTCCTGCAAACAGATGACCTTCACAGACAGCCAGGTGGCAAGCACGTGGGAACACTTGGAATTTTTAGAGGAAAAATGTGGCAGGCTTTTTTTTGCAGCAGGTATTTGCTCATCCTCTTGCTGACTCTCCATTTCCCAATTACCTGCAAAATGCCTTCTTTTAGAGAAGACTCCCATAGAAAGGTTTACTGCACGAGTGTTTACTGTTTAAGAGTTTCAGTCCAGAGCAAGTATGTCACAAATTCTGTCCCTTCTGGCAATCGGCCCTTAGCAAAAGATTTCTCTAAGGTTTAAACTGAATGGCGGCATGCGTGTGCATTTCGTACTGACAAGTAAGAGGTTACGGCTGTCGGGGGCAGTTTGTTCATGAGCCAGCCAATTTTGTAGCAAGGATGCATTGGATCTGCGATGGAGGAACATTATGGTTTCTATTCCTCTGACAAACGTGCACGCTTCAAATGATGCCAGTCCTTCCTCAGCTTATCCTAGTGCTCACTGCAATTTATATGCCAAAACCATTGCTATTCCTCTCCCTGGCATCCCAGCTGGGAGAGCTCTGGGAAGGGAGAGAATCAATTTTCTTGGCAAGAAGTAGGTCACATGGCAGCATGTTTTGCCCATTTTTTCTCTGCCAAGCCCCATCCTAACATACCCTTGTCCTCTGCCGATTCTGATAGGCTGGTCTTTTTCCAGAGTGGACTGGGAAACTAGCTAAAAAAATAAAACAATCAACCAGCTTCTGCTCAATGCCAGATGCTGTGCTTTGTAAAAATGGCTCAGGTGAGATCCTGCTGGCCAAGTCAGTAGGAGATTTGCCAGTGGTGTACAGGATGCCACATCAGGCTTTTCCAGCAAGAAGCAGTCTTGGAATTTATTACAGAAAGTATCCTTTCATACTAACAACAACCACCCGCAAGATTTGGTTCCAAAGGAGTCCAAAATGCAGTGTACAGACTGGATGTAGAGGTGTAATGGATTAAGGATGGGAAATGTTTCTTTCGGATTCATTTTCAAGACAGCAGTTTTCCTATTTTTTTATGCCAGGCCAGACACTTCAAAAACTACAGGCATAACTGCTTCATGCTGTAGCCTGAATCGCTTCAACCATTCTGTCAGAGACATCCTCCCTGCACTAGTAATTTTCATCCCTCCTCTACCTCAGTTCACCTATATGCAGAATACAGCTAATAACATCCCCTCAAGTAAAGCACCTTCCATTGACTGTCTTGCTGAATATCGTGGTCAGCTGTTTTGGTCGTGGACTATTTTTTACCCCATGAATTACTGGGCAGCATCCAGCATAACTGGGAACTCTCAGTACTCCTATAATAAAAGAAGTACTTGTAACACTGGCACCATTCATAAGGCAGCATGCCATCCTAACCACCAGCTTAACCCATCAGCTCTCGGCACATTCCCAGGTTTAGGCTTGGAATCTTGATGACTATGACAGACCACCAGGATACATGTCCAGCTGTTAGGATGTGCTTCTTTCCCCTTCCTCTGACAGGTACCAGGCTACCAGAGTCTAAGCAGCAACCTGCAAGATGGCTCAAGGCTTCCACTGGGAGACCATTTCCTATGCCAGCAAGCAGTGCCTGGCATCTTCCATGGCTCACTCCTGCTCACTGTCATTTGTATTCCAAAATTAAGCCTCAAAATTAATGAGGAGATTAAGTTAGAGAATAAGATTCAAAGTTCTAGGTTGCTGCAAACAAGACACCTTGGATTAATCAGCATACATGTTTAAAACAGATTATAATGACTGGTGGTGTCAAAGTGGAGCTGAAAAATACAGTTTATAAAAGCGCTGGATTAAGCAGGCAGCTTCATGGCATCAGGCAAAGCAGAGGGAATAACTGCATCACTGAAAAGCATACACGTCTGCTTAACTCTGACTCAAAAAGATGCATATGCCTGTGTCCAAATTTGCATCTGATTGGCTTTGTTCTTAAAAAAGATACTCGAGTGTTTTGCTGTACTTCAGCATGACACAAGAAACAGGCGTGCAGTACCAAAGCAAGCACAAGCCACATCAATGCACGTGCAAAAGACCAAAGGCTTTGCACTTATTGTGTGAAATATGATTATTACCAAAAGGCAAGTGCACATGCAAAAAGATTTCTAGTGCACTCAATGTGATTTGCCAGTGTGTCGCATGCTGATCAACACAGCACACTGCAGTCCTAATTCTGGAGTCCTTAAAATCAACTGTGCACTACAGCTGCATATGATAAGTGCTTCACTGTCGGATTTTCCTTACTTCAGATTTGTTCCTCTTTGGACATCTTTCTAAGTTGGTTTTATTTTATGAACTGTTTTAGTTGCTTGAGTCTCTTTTCATTCATGTTAGCAGACCAGTCAGAGCAGGGACTAGCAATGGGGCTCTGGTCTTCCCTATGACACTGACTTTCCAGCAATCATTGGGCAAGCTCCTGAAACTCTGGGACTACTGAGGATTAAAGGCCCTTTATGCTCTCCTGCCAAAACTGGGGTGACAGGAAGTGGATGTGACTTCAGTTTGCTGTAAAGTTTCTTTTGCTTGTGAAAAGGGCATTTCTAGGTCTCCCTCTCTCCCTGCCTCCATTTATCCAGGTCCCTGTTGATTGTGGGAAGTGTGGTGGGTTTCCACTGGCGCTTTTGTTGTATTTTCTTCCTCTGGTTGAGGAAAGGAAGTGATGGAGCACCTTGGTGGGCACTCAACAGCCAGCCAAGGTCAACCCATGGCAGTTTGCTTCTACTGGGCTCTCTGTTCCTGTTTTTTCCTTCTTGCATGTTTCTTGTACCCCATCGCTTTTGAAAGTTTCTACCTCTCCGTTCCTGTCTTTTAACTTCTCACTTAAGTCTCTTGAACCCAGTCGCTTTTTAAATTTTCTTGCAACCTCTCTCTTGCTCTCCCCCTCCCTGACCTAATTTTAATTTCTTGCCTATGTTTCTCGTCTCCTGTTGTTTTTCACATTTTTGCCTGCATCCCTTTACGCAGGTCCATATACCTATTCTTTTAATTCTTGTACCCTTTCACATTTAAAATATTCTTTCTGCTTTTCCCTCTGTCCATCTCCCTGTCTCTAGTTCTTAATTCTTCCCTCTGTGTCCTCTACCCAACCACTTCTTCAGTTTTGCTTCTTCCATCTGTCACCCTGCCCCCATGTGTTATTTCTTGCCTGTGTTTCCCGTACTCCATCGCTTTTTGAAATATTTGTTCTACATGTGTTTCTATTTGGCTCCCTGTTTCTATTTTTAATTTCTTGCCTATGTTTCTTTTCCCCTGTTGCTTTAGAATTTGTCCCTGGCCCTTGTTTTGCCTCTGTCTCGTCAGTCCCTTCTGCCTCACTCCCCATCTCTCCCATTTGTCTCTCAGTCCCTATTTTCTGGTGCAATCTCTCAGCTCTCCTCTCTACACCCTTGTCCCCCTCTCCATCCCTCTCTTGTTCATGGTGTCCCATTTTCTGGCTCCCTCTCCCAATTTCTTAATGCTTTCCCGTGTTTCTTGTGCCTCACTGCATTGCAATTTCTCTTTCTCATTTTCCCTCCCTCTGGCACCCTGTCCCTCCTTTTTTAATTCCTCTCTCTGTCCTGTATGCTCTCACTTAAAAAAAAAAAAAAATTCTTCCTCAATTTTCTTCTATCCACCTCCCCAACCCTATTTTTAAATTATTTCTGTTTCTTGTACCCTGTTGCTCTTAAAGATTTCTATCTACTTTTATCCCACATCCTGTCTTTATTTTTTAATTATGCCTTATCTTTCCTTACCACCATCCTTTTAAATTTTTCTTTCTCTGTCTCCATTTTTGTTGGCTGTCACTTTCTGTATTTTTATATCTTTCCCCTTTATTTCCCTAATCCCTATTGCTTACACTGTATTTTCTACATCTACTCTTTGCTTTTTGATATCTTAAGTTTTAACTTTTTCTTTTTCTTCAGTGCCTTTGTTTTATAGATTTTTCTTTCTACTTCTCCATTACTACTTTTATTTTTTTCCCTTATTTCCTTAATCCCCATCACTTTTAAAAGTTTCTGTCTACAGACTTGCTTGTCTGTGTTTCACTGTCACGGTTTGGCTGGTCCAGAATCACAGCCCAGCAATGCTCAGCAGGCTGTTAGCAGTTTGAGTCAGCTACAGGTGTAGCCCGGACCATTGTGTCATGCTCAGTATAAAGCGGGAAGGTTTGCTGAGGAAGGGGATCTCCCGCGGGGCTCCTGCAGGGCTCTCTCCTTTCCCTGCTTCTCCTTGCTCCCGAGGACCCCTCTCCTGTCGATCGTGGCTGCTGCACGTTCATTTGGCCCAGTGTAACTTTGCATGCCTCTGTTGGTAGTGGTGCTGTCTCGTTAAACCCGATTTCACTTCGACCCGCAGGTCTCCTCCCCTTTTCTCGACGCCCCTCCCTGGCTAGTGAGGGGTCATCGGGGGACAGGGCAGCTGTTGCCGTGTAGCCCCGGACACGGGCTGGAGGGGCACGTTCGCTGCCTTTTCTGTCCATCGCCCCCGGATTTCCTCAGAGCCCGCGCTTCTTAAATGGGCTTTCTGCGCGTTTCAGTTCGCTTTGCGGCGCTCTGCTGCCACCATGCGGCCAAGGGCAGGTACTGCAGCCCCGACCCGCGCATGCGCGGTGTCGCTCGCTGTTTCCACGCTGCCGTTCGCCCGCAGCGGCCATGCGAGACCGCGGGGGCTGCCTGGCGCCGTCTGCTGCCTCCCGGTAAGGCAGCCCCGCTGCCGCTCCGCGGGCGCGGGGCCGGCGCTGCCGTTCTGCCCCTCGCCCTCTGCCCGTTCGCGCGCCGGCTCCGGCCCCTCCGGCGCGTCGGTGGTGGGCGGGGCAAGCGCGTGCCGGGCAAACGCGTGCCCGGCAGCAGCACGGCGGCGCGCCGGGGGAGGGCCGAGGCCACCGGTGAGGCGAGCGAGTCATCCCTTTCGGCGGGTGCGCGGGGTCTCCTGGTCGGCGGCGGCCCGGAGGTGCCGTCCCGCTCCCTTCTCCCGCCCCTGGTGCGCGTGCTTTGGCGCTGCCCAGCGGTGCTCCCGCCCGCCCAGGGGTGTGTCTTCCATGCTCCCCCCGCCCGGCAGGGGGCGCGCTTTGCCGCATCCCCCCGTCCTGGTGGGCGCGTGTTCCTGCATCCTGTCGCGCCGCCGGAAGCGTCACTTCCGCCTCTCTCCCCGCCCCTCCGGGGCGCGTGGCTTCCTGCACTCTCCGGTGCACCGCCCGGCAGTGCGAGTCGCGGCAGGAGCGGCGCGGTCACCGAACGTTGCGGGGCTGGGGCTGCGGCTGGGGCTCTTCTGGCTCGGGCTCCGCCGGGGGAGCGGGTGAGTGGGGAGCGGGCGATCGACCGGTGGGTCCCGGGGAAAGCCGTGAGGCGGGCGGCCAGGCCGGCGGGGCCCGTGTCGGAGGCGCGGAGCGGGGGGGGGCTGCGGGCGGAGCCGCGCCGTGTGGGAAGGAGCGGGGGGGAGCCGCGCCGTGGGGGGGAGGGTGGGGAGGGCGATGTCCCCGCAGGGCCGGAAGCCGGGCAGGCGCCTCTCGCGACACGGCGGGAGCGGCGGTCCCGGGGCGCGGCGCTGCCGGGCTGCCCTGCCGGTGCGCCGGAGCGGGCCGGGCGGTGCTCGCCGGTGTCTGGGGCGGGGCGGCGGGGCCTGCTCGGTGCCGGGCAAAGGGGACGGAAAGGGGCCGGCTGGGGCTCCAGGGGGCCCTGCCCGGCCCCTCGGGCAGAACCTTGCTCGGTCTTCTCGCCGCTGGCCGGGCGACCTGACCAAGAGGTTCCTGTTCCGCCGCCTCTTCCCGGCGTCGCGTTCCGCGTCCCACGAGGGAGATCCCGCGCGGGCGGATGCGGTCGGTGCTTGGGCGATGGCCCACGTGGGGCTGGGGGAGCGCGGAGGGGCCAGGGCGAGTGGAAGGGCCCCGCCGCCCCTCCCCACCCAAGCCCGGGGCAGAGAAGCTGGAGACAAAACGCCGTTAATGGAGCACGGTTCGTTCCCCGGGAGGTCTCTTGGGAGTCGAGAGTGGTTTTTTTTTCCGGGCCGAGGAACAGACTTTCCTCCGTGGTAAGTGCAGAGCTGCCTGTTGCCGCCTTGAGAGTTTCTCTTCTCGTGGTTCACCCTGATTTTATGGGTGGGGTGGAGATGGCTTTTTATTTTTAGATGCCCGAGTACATTGTCAGTAACCTGTGGTGTGAGGACAGTGAACTCTTGAGCACCTAGATGCCGGTAGAAATGTAACCAAAGACACAGGATGGACAGTGATGTTTAAACTTGGTTTATAGTCGATTTGGTTTTTTCATTAGAGTGTTGATGACTGCTTGTCCTGTGGTTCAGTCCACATGCTATTCCGTGGAGCCCTCAGTCTGGGACTTTTATGTGTTAAAAAAAAAAAAGCTTGTCCTTCAAAAAAAAGAACTAGTCCTTCGTAGGACTGAGGTATAGACTTGGGGAGTCTCTTAAAGACGTGATCAGAATTAAAGCTGGATTTCACTTAACGTTGCTGCTGTTTGTCTTTGCTTTTGTTACTGTCCCCACCGCTCCGTCATGATTGGGAGCTCCGAATCATGCCCTTTTTTTTTTTTCCAATTTGTAATGCCTTTCTCCCCCCTGCCCCTCTCCTAGGACTGTAGCGTACAGACCCTTCATTTAAACGTTAGTTTGTTTCCTCACAATTGAGTTCTGATGATTGAAATCACAGAAATGACACCTGTCTGTCTTACAGATTCGGAGTATTTCTGAACATGTACCCTCACAGACAAATGCTGTGGGGATACGCATCTTCTGCACTTCATCCTCCAGCAGGACAATCCGCCGAGACGGGGACGAGCTGTGAAGGGGCAGTTTCTGCAAGGAGGCGGTTGACAAGGGCAGGTGGGTCGCTGTACATTTTAAGGATAGTATTCGATTTGGGATGTCTAGGGTGAGGAAACCCTGGGTCTGTGTAGGCTTGAGAAAAGGTGCGTAGTTATCTGTGTCGATCTAAGGAAGGGAGTTCTGGTGAGACTGAAGCTGCCAATGAGTCAGAAGGAGGAAAAAAAAGAAAAAAAAAAAAAAGGCAGAAAGCACCCAGTTTTCTATGAAAACCAAAATCTCTAGTGGCCTGTCTCAACAGCTGTACCAAAGATGATGCAAAATGCTTTTTCCTCCACTCGGTTGTAGTCATTGCAAACCTTCGCCGAAATAGGAAGCTTTTGATTCCTAGCCCGCTTTGTGCTAAAAGGTGGCTTGTTTTTTTTTTTTTTCCTCTCTCAGCAGACTATCAACTGGCATCATTTCACCATGGTGACCCTTTCTTCTGCCCTGGAGGTACAAGACTGGCCCAGAGGATCCCGAGTGGCCTGCAAGGACAAGGTACATCTGCCCCGTGCGTCTGCATTTTTCCCCAGGTACTTGTAGTACGGACTTTAAAGTGAACGTGAAGAACGTGCCAGCTCTCCTTCTCTAGTTTTGATAGGAAGTGCTTCAGCAGAAACACTCAAAATAAGATCTGTTCTGGAGCACGTTGTGCCTGTGTGAAGTGTACTCCCCTCCGTTTATTTGCTCTTCCTGAGAGCGTGCGTAGCTTTCTGTTTTGTGTGCTTGCTGAGAAACGATTCTGTGAGAATCGTGTGGTGCTGAAAGGGGAAAGAAACTGTGTGTCAGAGTTTGGATGTTCTGAAGAAATGGACTGTGTTCCAGATAAAAGCTTTCTCCTTTTTCAGTCCTTAAGTGTTTAAAATATCTCATAGGGGTACGTGAAAACCTGACTGAGATACTGACATCTGTACTAAGAGCAATCAAGGTCGTGGGTTGGGGTTTTTTTTGTGTTGTGTTGTTTTGTTTTGTTGTTTGGGGTTTTTTTGCTTGTTTGGTGGGTTTTTTCCCCCCACCTCTCTCTGGCAAATCTTCCAGTCCTGTTTGGTAGCCTTAAGCATTGCAGAACTGGGTAGTTGATTTCTGCATTGTGTCGTCATCCCTGTCCGTCATCGTCCCGTCCGTGTGTGTGTCGTGTGTGTGTGTGTCCCCCAAAGTAAAATAGTATGGGGATCTCTTATCTTACTAATTTTTTATAAGTTTCATTTCTGATAGGAAAAAACCCCAAACAGTTCATGTTGTGTAATATACAAATGAACTTGCCTTGTTTAAACTGTAACCGCCCGCGAGCTTCAGGGTACGATTGAAGAGGGTGTTTAAGCAATTCGGTATTTCTTCTATGTGTTTAAAAAGAGAGGCTGCTGAATGTTATGGGTGGTTTTCCCCATATTTGGAGGGAGCACTCCAAAGTACTTTATTTCTGTCTGGCTTTCGGTGGTGCATTTCCCTGGCCATTTGGTGGCATCTCTCCTGGGCGGTGCAGCTGCCCAGATGTCCCTCCTAATGGTGTAATGCACAAGAAACCCCCCAGTCGGATGGGAACGGTGTATTTTGGAGACAGGTGATTTAATGGTATCTGCTTGCAGCTGGGTGAGTGCAGTTAACGCAAACATCAAATCAAATACTTTGGTAGTGTAAGCGTTTTTGTTGGATGTACATGAACATCCACGTGCTTTTTCGGTATAAAGTGAACGACTGAGATTTGTTCTTTCTTTAAAGAACGTTTTAAACATGACTTTGTTATGTTTATTTAGAGTTTTACACTTCACTCTGCAGATTTATTGACTGAGCAAGCGAGACGTGCAGCAGCAGCGGCGGTGGCGCAAGGGCTGTAGCTGTTATGGTGAGTCCGAGGATGGTACGAGGTCTTCATGCGGTCTCACGGGCGGGGGGGGGGGGGGGTGTGTATCTCCCCCCAGGGGTGCTGTGAGAAAGGGACGAGACGTTTTCCAGCACTATCAAGGGTGTTTGCTTTTATGCTGAGAATGCTTTCAAAATTGTATTGATGAGTCTTAGTATTGATTTTTTTTTTTAAATTTTTTTTTAAGCGTACCGATGGCTCTGGCTTTGAACAGATGTGTTGTAGTTTGAGCTGACCTCCTTTAGCTCAACTGCTATCCTATCCCTCATTCTCACTGAATTCTTCTGCTTTCTCCTGTGTTACTTTTCTCATATGCTGAGACATAACTTGGGATTTTTGTTCTTGAGCTGCCGTGTTGTGTCTGGTGCTGCTCGGCAGCTCCCCCTGCCCAGGTTTGCCTGCCGGCCGTTCAGCGTGCTCGCCCGGCGGCGCCAGCCCTGCGGCCGGAGGCTCCTGGCTCTGTCTCCAGCGGGGACCTGCGGGTGCTGCAGCCGGGGCTGTCCGGTGGGGAGAGTCCGGGGCCCAGAGGGTCTCCTCCCCGCTGTTCTGCCCGCCCCCGCCCCCCCCATCCCTGTCGTCCGTCGTGTCGTCGTGTCGTCCCGTCCCCCCCCCCCCCCCCCCCCCAAGTGATTCCCATGGAGATGTTGCCCCATGCGAGGTTTTTGCGGGACGTGCCCCCGAACCCCCTGCCCTCCGACCTTGTGCCCCCTCCGCCCCACCATGCTCGGCACCGCCCTCCCACCGCCCCTCGGGTGCCGCCTGCACCCGCCGACTTGCCCCTCGCCCCCAGCCCAAGCTCAGACCCGCCCCTTCCCCGCTCCCGCCCCGCCGGGGGCGTGTCCTCCCGCCCCAGGGGCGCGGGGCCGGCGGGCGCTCGGCGCGCAACGCGCGGGGCTGCAGCGTCGGGGCCGCCCCGGGCACGCGCCGCCCGGCGGGCGCTGCTGCCGCGCGGCCAAAGCGCGGTCCCGGACCTTCCGGCGCGCCGGCGGCGGCTCGCGCATGCGCGGTGCGCGAGAGCAGCATGGCGGCGGGTGAGGGGCGAGGCCGGCGGTGAGGCGAGCTCGCTCCTTCGGCTGGTGCGGGAGTCTCTGCTGGCCGCTGGCCGCCGGGGGTGGCGGGACGGGAAGCCTCAAGGCCCGTGCTGCGGCGGGCAGCCCCGGGGAGCTCCCGGGAGCTGGTGGGAGGGAAGAGGGGAAGGAGGCGGACGCCCCTCCAGGCGCCGGGTGCCTTCCCAACTCGCCAGAGCTCCCCTTGAGCCTTCCCCGGCCCCGCTGGCCCCGCGCAGCTGCCTCCAGCTCCAGCACCTCCCCTGCAGCCTGTCTCCCCAGGTCATCCTGTTGTGATGGCAGCAAGCTGGCCCTCGGATGCACTTGATTCTGCCTTAACGTGGATGCCATTAGCTGCAGTGCAGGGAAAAAGTGGCATCTCCAGAAGCTGCTGTGGAAGGAGGCGATTTGGCCGGGGATGATCGACGGTCATAATGGTCACTGATTCTCCTTGTCTCCCAGAGGCTGCACTGAGGGCACAGGTGTCCCTTCCTCCCCTGAGGATGCTGTTGTCTGCACCCGCCTCGGTCTTGCCTGGGTTGTCTCTGCCTGACCTCGCTCTCGTCGCGGCGTGGGGGCAAAAAGGGGCGGGCGGAGCGCTTGCTGGCTGTGGGCAGTGGACAGGAGCTGCTGCGGCTGAAGCTGGAGAGGCCAGAGAAAGGTAAAGAAGAAGGAATCAGAGGCCGGCCGGCCGGCAGCTGCCTCCCACCGCAGGCAAGCGGAGAGTCCATGTGCGTAACCCACGGCGTGGTACGGCCGTGTGACGCATGAACGAGCGAGGCTACATGTCTAGGAAGCCTTGTCTCGCAAGAGTTGAGACAGCCATGTAATCTTTTAGGTGGAGAACCACCATGTGACCGGAGCTGCAGAAGAGGAAGGGAGGAGAGGAAGAGAAGGAAGCGTCTGAACGGGCAAATTCTCCTGGCAGCACTGAGAACAAGGGATGCGGTGAGTCCTGGGCCCTCGGGGCCCCATCGCCCCACTTGTGTGTCCCAGGCCCTCCCTATCCCCCTCCCCTGGCCCCCTGTCTTTCACATGGTGCTGTGATTTCCCCCTTGCCCGCCCCCGTCTTTTTTTTTTTTTTTTTTTTATCCCTCCCCTGTCTCAGTCTCTCTCTGTCCAGCTCCTGGTCTCTAATTTTAAATTCCCCTCTCTCTCTGGAAGCCTGTCAGGACTTTTCTCTGTCTGGCTCTCTGTCCCTGTTGTTTAATTCCTTCCTGTGTGCCCTTTTAGGCCTCACCATTTTTATTTGCTCGGTCTCTCTTGGTCCAGCACAAGATCCGGATTTTTTAAAATTCCTCCCTCTCTGCCCTGCAGCCTGTCGCTTTCGAAGTTCGTGTTGCGATTTCATTCCTTTTGCCGTCTCTCCCTGCTGGGATTTTTCAATTCCTCCCTGTCTGTCTCGCAGCCCGTTGTTGCTTTCTTGTTCTCTCTGTCTCTGTTGGGCTCCCTGTCCCTGTCTTGACCCACTTCTAAAAATGCCTTCCTCTCTGCCTCGTATGCATTGTTCTTGAAACTTCCGTTTCCCGACGTCTCTCTGTAGGTTGCTCCTGGTCCCAGATGTTTATTTCTTCCCTCTCTGTCCTGTGGCCTGTTGCGATTTGGTGTTTCTGCGTGTCTCCTGTTCCCGGCTCTCGGTCCCCGTTTTTCAGTTTCTCTCTCTCAGCCCTGTAGCCCACTGCTGTTATCTGTCTGTCCTCATCTCTCTCTGGCCAGTTGCCTCTCCCCACATATGTGGTTCCTCCCTCTGCCCTGTGGCCCGTCACTGGTTTTCCGTTCTCTGTCCTGCTCCTTTTCCCCGAGTCTTCAGTTGCTCCCTCTCTGTCCTGTAGCCCATCAAGGGGCTTTGTTTCTTTCTCCATCGCTCCCTGTCCGTCTCCCTGCCCCATCTTTTTAATCCTTCCCTTGCTGCCGTGTGGCGGCTCCCCGCTATCTTCCCTTTCTTCATATCTCTCTCTGGACGGCTCCCGCTTCCCTGTTTTTCAGTTTCTTCCTTCTGGGCCCTGTAGCCTGTGGTGATTGTGCTGCTTTCTCCTTCTCTCTGTCCGGCTGTGGATCCCATTTCTTTAATTCCTCCTGCTTCTCCCTGTAGCCTGTCTTTCTGTCTGCCCTCTCCCCCTTTATCTGTCTCCCCACTCCACCTCTGGCGCCCTGTACCTGTGTTTTAATTCTTCCCTTTCTGCCCTCCAGCTGTTGCTGTGCTTCCTGCGTGTGTCACACTGGGTCCGGCCCCTCATCTCTGTCTTTTCATTCCTCCCGCTCCTCCCTGGAGCTTGTCGCTGTCATTTTCTTTTGCTGTTGCTCTGTCTGGCTCCAGATCCTCGCAGCTTCCCCCCACCCCTGTCCCGCCTCGTTGCTCCTGGCTGTTTTTTCTGTCTCGATCTCTCTGTGCCTGGCTCTGGCTCCCTGTTGTTTCACTCCTCCCTCTCTGTCCTGTAGCCCATCGGCACATTTTCTTTCGTTGGGCTCTCTTTGGCCGTTTCCCTGTCCCTGTTGTTCAGTTTCTTCCTTCTCAGCCCTGTAGTGTGCCGTGATTCTTTTTCTTTCTCCCCCTCTCCCAGCTCCCAGTCCCTCCCTTTTAATTCCTCCCTCTCTGTCCTGTTGCCTGTCAGGAGTCGTGTGTCCTGGAGTCCCCGGCCCACCCCCCCCCCCCCAGCCCCTTCTCACTTTCGCACTTCCTGTCCGTGTTTTTTAATTCCTCCTCCTTTGCTGTGTAGCCTGTTGCTTTTTTCTTTTCTCCATCTCTGTGTCTCAGTGCCCCCATTTTTTAATTCTTACTCTCTGCCCTCTACCCTACCCCTATTTTCACCTTTCTCTGACCCTCTGTATCCAGCTCCCTGTCCCTATCGATTATTTTCTCCCTCTTACTCCTGCACCCGCTGCTATTCCCTGCTGTCGCCATCCCTCTCTGTTCAGCTCTCTGTCCCCAGATTTTAATTCCTTCTTCTGCCCCTCCGTAGCCTGTCTGGATTTTCCCCCTGCTCTCTGTCTGGCTCCCTCTCTCTGCCTTTTCATTCCACATTCTCTGTCCCATAGCCCCAGGCTATTTGTCTGTGTTTCTCAGTCTCTTCTGTCTGGCTCCCTGCTGCTGTTTTTTCTTTCCTCCTTATTTGTCTCATAGCCCATCACTGTTTCGTGGTTTGTTTTTTTTTTTTCTGTCTCTTTGTCCAGCTCCCAGTCCCTGCTCTTGAATTCCTCTTCCCTGTAGCCCGCTGCTGTTTTTTTCTGTTCTCGATCACGCTCTGTCTGGTCCCCTGTCCCTGTTGGTCAATTCTTCCTTCTCTGCCCTGCAGCCCCTGCAGTCTTGTACTTTTTTCTGTCTCTCTCTGGCCGGAGCTCTGTTGCTGCTCATGAGTTCCTCCCTCTCTGCCCTGTAGCCTGTTGCTTTTGTCCTTTCTCCGTCTCGCTTTCTCTGGCTCCCTGATGACGCTATTTTAATATTCCCTCCCTTTTTGTATGAATCGCTATACTTTTTGCTCTCCAGCTTTTTTTTTTTCCTGGCTCCCCGGCTCTATTTTTTAATTCTTCCACCTGTAGTGTGTAGCTCTGTGGTTTGTACCGTGTTGTTGTTCCCCCCACCCCCGCCCCTTCCCTCCATCGTTGGCTGTCTTGGCTCCCTGTCCCTGTTGTTTCATCCTCCCTCTCTGCCCTGTTCTTTGTTGTCTTTCTCCATGTGTCTCGGTCCAGCTTCCTGCCCCTGTTCTTCTTTCCTTCCTCTCTGTCGTGCTGCCTGTCCCAGTTTTGTCCTGCGTCTCCGTCCTCCTTTGTCAGTCTCTGCCCTGCTCCCTTCTCCCTCTATCTGCTGCCTCTCTTCTTCTCTCCCTGCTGCTTCTTTCTCCACCTGTCGGGCTCCCTGTCCCTGTCTTTCTCTCGCCATCCTGTTCCCTGCCTCAGGCGCTCTCGCTGCATCCGCTACCTGCGTGACTGAAGAAACGTTCGCAGTCTCCTTTGCCCTCCCAGCTGCGTTTGCAGTCCCTTCACAGCAGGCGAGGGGCTGTGAGGGAGCCCAGGGGAGGAGGTGCTGCGCTGCGGGGGTCGAGTGATGGCCCCCCGCTCCTGCGGCACGGCCCAGCCCTCGCCACAGCCGCCGCACGAGCTGTGGGCTCGTTGCCAGGGCCGCATGGCTGCCTGCGGGCGTCCGGCTCGGGCACCATGCTCAGCGCTGCATCCGGCGAGCAGCAGGCTGTCCTGCCGGCGGGCGCCGCCGGTAACGGCCGCGCGATGCTGCAGGGCCTGTGGGATGGGGCCGCCGTGCCCGCTGCCACTTCCCCGTGAGGAAAGGCCGCTGCTGCCCCCTGGGCACAGGGCTGGTGGGCGTGCTCTTTTCACCCGCCTGGCTCCCTGACCCCGTTTTCCTTCCACAGACCAGGACTCTGTGTCCTTTCTTTATCTGTGTCTCCCCCTCTCTGTTCTTTTCCCGGTACCTCTCTTTCTCTGCTCCTCAGTTCCTCTCCCTCACCTTATTTTTCTCTTTCTGTTCCTCTGCCCAGCTCCCCATGGCTGTGTTTTCGTTCTCCGTACCTGCTGCCCCAGCGTGGACTGCCGAGCGGTCCCAGGGAAGGGTGAGTGGACGGGCTCTGAGCCCCAGAGCAGGCGTGTTCCTCGCACTTAGATGGGTTTGCAAATAAACCCTCGCTCTGTCTCCTTTGTACTTGCTGAGCAGCGGTCAGAGAGTCCAGGGGAGCAGGTACACAGCGGGGGTAAGGGGCCATGGCTGCAGCTGCGGGCTGGTGCCGGAGGAGCCCCGGAGGGAGCCAGCGAGGCTGATGGCGATGGCCGCTCTGTGTCATGGGGCCGCAGCCCCAGGGGATGGTGCTGCTAGGGCACGCCTGCCCGAGAGTGCCGACAGCAGACGTCGGGCCCCGTCAGGGCAGCTCCCAGGGGTTTTGTGAGCTGGTGGAGAGGAAGGAGGAAGAGGGGCAGATGGCTGCCTCCGGGCACCTGGAGGCCTTCCCACCCCCTGGAAAAGTGCTCCAGCCTGCGCGCCCCATGCAGCTGCCCACAGCTCCAGCACCTGTCCCGTAGCCCCTGACCACCCCAGACCCTGCCCTCGCAGCAGCAAGCTGACCCGCGAACGTGCTTTATTGCCCCATAAGCACGGGTGCCGTTGGCAATGGTCTGGGGCAGGAGGGGGCGTCTCCAGGAGCTCCTGCAGAAGGAGGGGTTCCTGCCTGGGGAAAGGGGTGGCCGTCGCTGTGGACAACAGTTGGCCGTTCTTTGTGTCTCCCAGGGGCAGCGCTGAGGACTTGGTTGCCGGTTCCTCCCCGGGGATGTTGCTGACTGCACCTGGCTCAGGTTTGTGTCCTTATTCTCCCAGTTAAAGCGGTTCCGTTAGTTTAATTCCCTGCCCGGTCACGTTGCTGGTGCCGCAGATACCTGCAGTAGAAGAGCAGGTGTCGGCCTTTGCGGTACGGGTCGCTGTCTTTGCTCAGTGCTTTGTACCCCGTGACACGGAGGCAGGTGAGGAAACTCCCCGCTGCTCCTCCGGCCGCCCTTGTGTCTGCTGGGGGTCGCCCCAGCCCCTTTCCCAGGGGATTGCAGGAAGGGTGGTGAGCAGGGCCCCGGGTGTACGAGCCCTGGCCTCTGCACAGGGAGCCCGTTCTGCTCCGGGGCTGCTGCGGTGCGGGCGCTCCGCTGGTCTGGTCGCTGGCGGCAGCTCTTGGAGCCGGCTGGGCTGCGCGGGCGTCGGGGGTTTGCTCACGGCAAGAAGCGGAGGCGTCGGTGTGAGGGAAGAGTTTCGAGACCGGCCGAGGTTCGGCTGTAGGCATAGTAGGAAGTACCCTTTTATGCAGTTGTTTTTGTTGTTTCAGGCTGGCGGTTTTCCGCTGAGGGTTTGGGGGTGGCAAAATGGTTTAATAGCCTGCCATTTTTTTTTTTTAAATTTTAGATGCATTGCATTTTTTTGGAATTCCTGACTATGGGAGATGGAACCTTGTTTTTTTTCCCCACCGTTTTTACTGTGTGCTGTGTAAGTTGCTGATGTCTTGATCTATGCTCTTTTTTCTCTCTTAATAGGACTGATGGTGAAATTGTCCAGCGAGGGTTAGGGTGAGCATCTTGTACTCGCCTGTATACGGAGCTTGAGAGTTTCTCGAGAAGGCATCTTCCCCAGAACTTCTCAGAGAAGAGGGTCTGCGTTCTTTGCGCTGGTAACAGTCTCCAGCCAGGGTCTGTCTTCTGTCGTAGGCCCGGGCACGCGAGCCTTCCCATTACTCCGTTTCTGACTTTTTCATGACGCGCCTGATGAGACGTGTCGTAGTGCCGGTCACAGCAGTTACGTTTCCGTGTAGTTTTTCACCTGTTGTGTGTTTAGCACCGGTTTCTGTGGTTGTAAGGTGCCTGTGTTAGATCTTTCAGCCGCCGTGGTTTTTCCGTCAGCTGACCGCCGCTGTGATTCCTTGAGGGGTTCAGTGGTAAGGAGGCGGTCGGTGGTGCTTGTTCCGTGTGCGCTATACTGCACATTAATGAGGTCTCGATGCTCCGGAGGTTTATTCTTTTGCGGTAGGCGGGCGCATCGGTAGCCGCACCGAGGGTCTCGTGCTCCTCGACTCACCGGGGTACCGCCGACCGAGCGCTCCCCGTCTCGCGCGAGAAGCTCCACACACAGATCTGTCCAGCACGTCTCGTGTCCGAGAAGGTGACGAGTGGTCCAGGATGCGCTGGGGTATCCGCTGTCGAGCGGTCTGTTCTCACGGAGCCCTCTTCTGGGACGACGACTTCTCCGTGTCCTGTGGATGTTGGGTCTTGGGGCCCGGCTTCTCGCGCGTCCACCGTTGCGGTTGCGGCCGCGGCCGTATCTTTTCGTCAGGGGCCGTGGCATTTGACTTCCGGGGTGGAAGGTGCTAAGGGTCGTACGCGTAGGGCCAGGTGTTGCTTTGGCTTTGGTTTTCTGTGATGGCTGGCTGGCTGTTGTTGGAGTCTAGAGGGTATTCCTACATGGAAAGGAGATCTCCGGAACCGTTAAGCTGTTGCTCCGCAGCCGGGTGACTCGTTCGATGCCGTTTTCAGATGCAGTGAGACGAGCCGTGCACCAAAGGGTTAGAGGAGGGGCGGGGGAGCGGCCATAAGAAGGTGGGTTGGCACGCAGTGTCAGCGGGCAGATGCGGCCGATGGCTGTGTGAGCAGCTGACAGGTCTTGGTAGGTTTGTTGTATTCCAAAGGCACGAAGTAGCGAGCGAAGCAGGGTATCGGCACTGCGGGTGGCTGGGGCGAGGTGAGCTGGGACTGGTGGGCTGCAGCAGAGAAGTTACTTTTCAGGCGTTGTGTCGTTTGTGAAGTTTATAAGCATCCCTTATGGGTTGTGTTTTACAGGTGGTACCGGAGCCTCAACGCGGCAGCTGGCAGAGGTAGGGTGGGTGGGCGGCCGAGGTAGAGGAGGAGGAGAGGGGAATGGGCACGGGCAGGCTGTGGTTTCGGGCGGTATCTCAGCACGTGCCTTTTGTTTTGGCTTTCGCAGGTCACGCACGTAGCCTCGGAGGGGCGAAGCTGCGCGCCGACCAGCGGCCTGAGGAGGCGAGGCGGTTGTCAGCCGGGCCGGCGTCCAAGAGCGGAGCATCCTGCGGCAGCTCGGTCAAGCGTTTCTGTGCGTTTGTGCAGGTGTTACGCAGCTGCCTTTGGAGTTGGGTGAGCTTTTGAGGTGGTGAGCTAAGGAGCAGCAAGGAGGAGCGTGGGGCTGGTGATTTCTCCCAAGCGTGACGGTATTTCTCTGTCTGTTGCTACCTTAGGGGGGCCGCAAGCGATGACAGCTGCAGCGTCCAACACGGGAATCGGTGCGGAGCAGTTGAGCGGAAGACCACGTTCCTTTTGAGGAGGAGGGTGTTTCGAGGAGGTCTGTGGTGACCCGTGTGACAGCTACCACTGTCAGCGGTGTGTGTGGTTTTTTTTTTTTCTTTTCTGTAGGCGATGAGGAGGAACGTGGCAACTGCAGGAGTAATCAGGTTAGTTGATGTGGTTTCTGCTGAGGATGGACGCGGATCCCCAGCCCTCTGGAAGCGAAGCTGAGGGACCAGGGACCGTTGTCCTGCAGTGCGTAACTTTGATTTCAGTTGGAAAAGGGATTTTCCTGGAATGGAAATCTTTCTCCTTCAAAGAAATTGCGTTGTACGAACTGCCTGTCGGACTCTGTGTGCTTGGCTGTAGAAGTCATGAGCAGTGAGACTTTTTGCCCTCTTTTGAAAAACAAAACAACAGCAAAGTCAATTTGTTTCCAAAGACTGAAGCACAGCAAGTGTTCCAAAAGTGGATGGCGTCGCTGGTCTTTACATTCTTGGTTGCAACGGTCGAGATACGATTAAAAAATGTTCCTCTGCGTGCTTTGGTACAGCCAGAAGCCTTAGTGCATCTGCCAGTCCTGTTCGGTGGCCTTACCTGTTGCAGCCCTGGGGATTTGAATTTCTTTTTTTTTTTTTTTCTTTTTAATGAGTAAAACCATGTGGGGGATCTATTATTTCACTGATCTTTTCCTGTCATATATGAAACTCTAGAGAAAGTTAAAATTGTATAATTGGCAGAATGACTAACGCGGTTTAAACTCGCTGCCGAATCAGTACAGCATGTAATGTATGAGGTGTACTTAAGCGGTCAGGGGTTTCTCTAACTCTTTCCAAGCCAGAGGCAGCTGCATGTTACTGAGTTTCTTCCCTGTGTTTTGACAGAGCGCTCTGAAGTACTTGGTTTCTAATCATGTGACATGATAGAACAAGGTGGGGCAGGAGCAGAGTCAATTAACAACTGTGTATTTTGGAGACAGGTGTAAGCATAGATCTAGATGGGGGTGTACAGCCTTGTTCTGCAGCAGCGCTCTAAGGAAGGGCATCAAACATGAGCAAGAGCAGTTGCTTTTCTGCTAAGAAGGGGTTGGAAATCGTATCTGTTTGTCTTTCTATGGAGTGTTAAGTATTCAAATCACTCTGGTTTGTAGAGGATGTGTCTGTATTTCGGGCTGGTCTCCTTCAGTTCGACTGCTCTCCTGTCCCTCGTTCTATTGAATTCCTCTCCTTGCTTCTGTGTTGTTCTTCTAATGTGCTGAACTATGGCTGGGGCCTTTTGTTTCCCGATGTCTTGCTGTGAGTGTCCGGTGCTGCGCAGCAGCTCGCCCCCCCCCCCAGGTTTGCCTGCCGGTGGCTCAGCACTCTCGCCCCGCGGGGCCAGCTCTGTCTCTGTCCAAGCTTTCTGCCACGGCTGTCCGGTGGGGAAAGGGGCAGTTGTTGCTCTGGGGAGCCCGTCCGGGCGTGGTCCGAGACGGGGAACGTGGCAGAGCCGAGTGCGAGCAAGAGCCATGGCACCGTCCTTTGGCGGACGCCCTGCCACCCCTCTGCTGTGCGGCAGCCGGCGTCGATGATCTGGCGGGGGGCAGGCATCGAGCATGGATTCTGTCTCGTGGGCTGTGGCAGGTGAGTGCTCGTCTGTGGGTTATGCCGGGGAGAGCCGTTGGTGTCGGTCATCCCCCACCCCTCTCCGGGTCCCCCTGTACCCCCAGTGTCAGAGAAAGACGCAGGTGCTGCTGCGCCGCTGTGACCGCACGGGGGTGCTGCGTGAAACGGCGCTTTGTGCTGCCTGCGCGTGGGGGGTGTGCGGTACTGCAGGCCGGGGTACGCGCATGCGCGCTGGCGGCCGCCCGCGGCGCGCTCTGCTACCACGATTTGACTAGGGTTGGGTACTGGGGCGTGGTACACGCGCGTGTGCGGTGACACCGATTTGTGGCGCTCTCTGCTGCCACCCTGTGACCAAAAAGCAGTACTGCAGCCCCGAAGGCGCTGCCGCGCTCCCTGCTGCCACCCTGTGACCGAAAGTCGGTACTGCAGGCCCAGCGGAGCTTTCCGCGCTCCCTGCTGCCACCCTATGACCAAAAAGCGGTTATGCAGCCCCGGCGGCGCTGCCGCGCACCCTGCTGCCACCCTGTGACCAAAAGACGGTACTGCAGCTCCGGGTGCGCGCTGCCGCGCTCTCTCCTGCTACCGCCTACAGTGAGTGGGCTACGCACCGGACGCTCTCACCTTTGTGCCCCGCGGCGGCCCCTTCCCCTGGGGATGTTTGGAAAGGCAGTGGGCGGGGCCTGGGGTAGATGAGTCCCGGGCTCTGCCCAGGGAGCTCCTTCTGTGCGAGGTGAGAGCTGTGGGATTGGGCAAGCTCCAGCAGCACCCACAGTAGAGAGAGCCCTGGGATGCAGCTTGGGCTTTTTTTTTTTATTATTTGTCAGCAGTTTCATACGGAGTGTTAAGGGGTGATGAGAGGGTTCTAAAACACACAGCTTTTTTAACTGACAGTTTTGCTGTGGTTTTGTTCTAGGTTGTCCGGGGTTACAGTGCAAAATGTGCCAAAAGAAAAAAATATTCTATTACCATCTTCAGGAGCTGTTGAGACCAGGTGGGGCGGTGCTCTCTGCCTCCCCCCCCCCCCCCCGGACTATCTCCTGTTACTGGGCACAACAATGCCTTATCGCCTGACTCATCGATAACTCGCTCCTGGACTATCTCCTGTTAATGGCCCATCAAGGAACTGCCTCACGACTCCCCATCCCATTGTGAGATGCTCCGCCCGGGGGGGGGGGGGGGGGGGGGGGGGCGGGGGGCGGGGGGGAAGGAGCCAAGCAGTCCATGCCAAATAAAAACAGAGATTTTGAACACCCTAGCAGCCTTCTTCCAGTGGATTCCCAGAGGAGCTTTTCCCCCCACTGGAGTTCCAGAGGACAAGAGCTACCTACCTACCACTGGACCTTCGGAGGAAGACCAGACTCTTTTACCTGATTGCTGCTTCCACAGAACTACATCCATCGCTTCAGGAGGACTGCAGCCAGCATCTTATCGGACTGCTACTGCCACCCTAACAGGGTGTCAGGTTGTATTCCTGACTCTGTCAGTGTAAACCAGTGGGTTGTTTGTTTTTTCCCTGCCTTGTGTTATATATATATATATATATATATTTATATATATATATATTAGTAAAGAACTGTTATTCCTATTCCCCATATCTTTGCCTGAACGCCCGTTAATTTCAAAATTATAATAATTTGGAGGGAAGGGGGTTGCACTTTCCATTTCAAGGGAGGCTCCTGCCTTCCTCCACAGACACCTGTCTTTCAAACCAAGACATAGGTGCACTGGATTTTCCTGGAATTCTGAACTTCCTGCAGGATGGCAACTTGTTTTTTGTGACAAGGGTTTGTGATCCCATTTCCTTTCCTAGGACTGAAGGTGAGATTATCGAGTAGCATGAGGATGTGCACCACATCTGCACCTGTCTATGCTCCCCCATACCCCTGTCTCTGCCTTCAGGTGGGGTTTTTCCCATGCCACCCCGATCTTTGTGGCCTTGACTCCCGTGTGTGTGCCTGGCCCTACTTGTCATGTCCCTGCCTCCCATGGGCCTGCCTTGCCTGCTTTTTTTCATGGTAGGGATGGACAACGACAAGAGTATATGTAAGAAGGCAGTCTTTATTAAGTTGCAAAAACCAAGATGGCTGAGATGGTGCAGCAGAAAAAGCGTACCCTTTTATAACCTTTCTTATCTGTCCACCTGTTCATGCACTAAGGCTGCTAAAATGATTCGCTCAATAGCTTTGTCCATTCACCTCCATTCACATAATGATTGGCTGGAGCTCCTACTGTATTTCTCACTGTACCTACTGTTCTCTTGCCAAGTTTCTGCTCTGTGGTATTACTTGCTCAGTCTCTTCTTGCTCAATCTCTTATAACTTCCTCAAACTTGTTTACAACATTCTTCATCCACTTCTTCTGTCTTTTCAAGGGTATACTGGAATGCTGTCAAGGTCAACTTCATCTTCCTCAATCAGGTTATCCCTGACAGATTTTTGTACCCACTTTATGGGTGTGCATAGCTCACACCCTATCCTCCCCCTGTGCACCTGCCTTCCTCCCCCCCCCCCCCGCCCCCCCACCATGGGTGTGCCTTGCACCTGCCTCCCATTACCATGTTTTGTGTCCCCCCCCCCCTTGTCCCTGCTCCATGCACCTGCCTTGCCCCCACCGCTACAAGAAGTGCTGCTCCAGATGCAAACTGTTTTAAACAAACTGTTTGCATTCCAAACTTCGCTCTGGCACTTCCTTGGGCCCAAAATGCCATCACCAGTAGATATCAGGGGGAATGAGGGGCACCCAGCAGGGACACCCTGAAGTCTCATGGTTTCCATCAGGCTTTCCCAAGGGCAGGGGTGGGTGGGAGAGTGGAAAAGCAGTATCGCTTTTTACATTTTCTTCCTACATCTCCCTCTTCAGAGCTCCTTGTCCCTGGGTGCTTGTTCTTGCCTGTGGCCCCTGTTCCTGATGGGCTCCAGGTGTGGCCAGTGGGGCTAATAACAGGGCCGGCCCTCCTGTGGGCTATAAAGGGGCTGCCTGAGGGAGCTGATAAAGGGGAACTGGCTGAGGAGGTAGCTGGAGGTACCTCCAGAATGGAATGGCTGGTCCCTGTGGTAAGGAAGGATCCCCCTGAGCTGTCCATGATGGAGCAGACCACCAGCACACGTTGCTGGCAGCTTGGTGCCTGCATCGGCTGTGTGTGTGAGCCGCTGGCCAGCCTGGCGGTGGAGGGGAGTTGAGAGAAAAGTGTTGGGGTGCTGAAGATCTGAGCTGGTGCCAGGAGCTGGGGTGAGTCACACGTTCTCCTGTGTGTGTCCCAGTCCACCTCTGCTGCCCTGCCTGCCGCTCCTTCTGCTGCCTGGGAAAGGGCTGCCCAGGGATGGGGAGGGCCAGCAATGGCTTTCTGTCCTGGCCCCTTTGCTGTGGGAGCCTGATGGACAGCCTAACACCTTCCTGACTGCACTGGGGCTTCCCCTCAAGCCAGGGGGAGAGGCAGGGCTGGAAGAAAGTGGAGGCTGAGATGGGGTGCGAAGTCAGGGAAAATGTGGAAGTCAAGATGGGGGTGGAAATGGTGTCACTTTTTACATTGTCTTTGTAAGGCTCCCTCTTTTTGTCTTCCTGACCCTATGTGTTAGTTCTTGCCTCTGTTTCTTTTCCCCTATTGCTTTACAATATTCCGCTGTCCCTTGTCTTGTCCCTGCTTTGTGGTCCTGCTGGTCCCTTTGGCCTCTCTCTCCTGCTCCTCCTCGCTCTTATGTATTCCTCCATCTCTCCCTGGGTTTTTTGCTCAGTGTCCCAGTACTCCTCTCTCTATGCTACTGTCCTGCTCCCTGTCCCTCTCCTGTTTGCAGCATCCCGTTTACTGGCTGCCTGTCCCCCACCTCTTCTCTACCTTCCTCCTGCTTTTTCCCTTCTCTCCTGCTGCGTTTGTTGTGTTTGCACATCGAGCCTTGTAGCCAGCTAAGTGCCAGGATTTGTTCTGGGCAGAGGTGAGTAAACTTTTCCTGCCTCCTCTGTGCCCCTGGATGGTATTCAAGCCCCTGGGTGCAGAGCTCGTGGCTGTGGGCAGGTGCCGGGGAGGGGGCCATGTGCTGTGGGGCTTTGCCCAGGCCCCTGTTCCTGATGGGCTCCAGCTGGGGCAGGTGTGGCCAGTGAGGCTAATGATGGGGCTGGCCCTACTTTGGGCTATGAAGGGGGCTGCCTGGGCATGCCTGCCTGCAGGAGCTGGCTGAGGAGTCAAACCAAGGGGCTTCCACAGGCAACTGTCTCCAGCTGGTCCCTGTGGCAAGGAATGATCCCTCCCACCCATCCACAACAGAGAATGCCACCATAACACAGCACCAGGACCTTGGCGCCTCTGTTGGCTGCACACGTGTGAGCTGCTGCATGTCCAGGAAACCTCGTGAGAGAAGTGCATTGAGTCACCCACCGCCTGCTCCTAAGGTCAGGCAGCTGGCACTGTGGAGGAGGAAGGGGCAGAGACAGAGAGAAAAGCCTCGGGGCGGTGAAGGTCTGCCGTTGTCACCAGGAGCCACGTGTCCCCTCGTGTGTGTCCAGGGCCATCCCTGCCCTGGTTCTCTGGATCTCTGCCTGCCTCCTTGCCTGTCCCTGCCTCTGTCTGCCTTTCAGGCTGTCTAGTTCCCCAAAGCTTTTTGCTCTTTTGCTAGCATTGCCCTGTAAAGTGTCACCTTCTACCTTTCCTTTCTATGTCGTTTCCTTTCTGGCACCCCACCAGCTCTGATTTCATTCTTCCTCATTGCTTGTGAAACTGGCATTTCTAGGTCCCCTCTCTCCGTGTCTCAGTTTACCCAGTTGCCTATGATTGTGGGAAGGGTGGTGGTTGGGGCCTGGGGTAGATGAGCCCTGAGCTCTCCCAGGAAGCTCCTTCTTACGTGTGAAGCAAGAACTCTGGGACTAGGCAGGGTCCAGCAGCACCCACAGTAGAAAGTGCCCTGGGATGAAGCTTGGGGTTTTTTTTTTTCTTGTTTTTATGTCAGCAGTTTCCTAGGGGGTGTTCAGGGGTGACAGGAGGGTTTTAAAACACACAGCCTTTTTTTTAACTGATAGTTTTGGTGCTGTTTTGTTCTAGGTGCACTGGATTTTCCCGGAATTCTGAACTTCCTGCAGGATGGCAACTTGTTTTTTGTGAGGAGTGTTTGTGACCGCATTTCCCTTCCTAGGACTTGAAGGTGAGACTATCGAGCAGCCGTGAGGATGCGCCCCACGTCTGCACCTGTCTATGCCCCCCCGTACCCCTGTCTCCGCCTTCAGGTGGGGTTTTTCCCATGCCACCCCCAACTCGGTGGCCTTGCTAAGGGTGGGTGTGCCTGGCCCCAAATCCACCCGGCGCCTCCCCCCCGCCGTGAGCGTGCCTTGCTGCTGTTCTTCGGCACTGGCCACTGTAGGCGTGCCCTGCTTGCCCCCCCCCCCCGACCCCCCCCCCCCGTGTGCCTTTTCTGCCCCGGCACCGCCCCCCCCCCGTGGGCGTGCCCTGCTTCCCCGCGCCCCGCCCCGGCACCGTTCCCCCCGTGGGAGTGCCTTGCTGCTTTGCACCTCGCCCCAGCACCGCCCCCCCCCCCATGGCCTCGCCGACAGTGGCTGTGCCCTGCCCGGCCCCCACCCCCTCCCCTTCCCGGGTTTGCCTTTGTTATTCTGCACCCCACCCCAGCACCGCCCCCCCCGGGCGTGACTTTTTTGCCCCATGCCCCACCCTCCTGTTGGCGTGCCTTGCTGCCCCCCCCCCCCCCGGCCCCGCCCCCCCCTTGTGTCCCATCCCCACCACTTGCCCGGGGGCGGGGCCTGGGGTATATGAGCCTCGGCCTCTGCTCAGGGAGCTCATTCTGCTCTGGGGCTGCTGGCGCTGGCAGCTCCAGACCCAGCTGCCTCTGCGGGCATGGGGCTTCGGGCGCGGACAGGAGCGCAGGCGGCTGCGGCAGGGAAGAGCTGCGGCCGGGGACACCAGGCCACCCCTGTACTCCTCAGGCCCCCATCGGCTCCAGCCCCTCAGCGAGGACCAGATGTGCTCCTGGGCCTGGCCAGGCCCTGCCGGGACGCGTTCCACCCCGTCGGGCCCCCTGCCACCAGCTACGCCGAGCGCTGCTGCCTCTGCCCGGCCCCGGGGGCGCCGGGGCCAGAGGTTGTCGTCCCCAAGTGGGGTCACAGCATCTTTTGGGGGGGGTCGATGGCACCGACGCCGAGCCATCCTGCAGCCTGGCTTTGCACCGCAGGCATCTCCGTAAGCTGTCCGAGTTCCTCCCTCCCCTTCGTGTGCCCCTCAGTCCCCTCCATTTCCCATCCAGGCACCAGAATCAATCTGCGTGACAAGTGGCCTTCTCAGAACCACAGGCCTTCAAAGGGCCTTCTCTCACCTGCCTAGTCCTCTCAGAAGGACACGGGCGTTGCTCTGTGTGGACTCATTTGTCTTTCCTGGCACCTCTCCTGAGGTGCCTTGTCACTTGTTTTGGTTCGAGTCACTTCAGTGTTACTTAAGGTGCTTGGTACAGTTCCTGATGCTGTGGGGTTCTTTTCCCCGACGGTTTTTCCTTGGTTTTGGTTTTTGGTTTGGGTTCAGTTTGGTTTCAACCCTATCCTGGGGTTTTCTGTCCTTTGGGACTTATTTCTGTTGAGGGAGGCAGATGGAGAAAAGTAGGAGTCTCAGTGTCTTACAACTGCTGGTGATCTACAATATTCCCTTTGCAACCAGAGAGCTCTGAGAGGAGGATTCTTGCAGGCTGTCATTCGGCTTTGTCATTCGGTCCCGTCCAGAATGTAGCGCTGGTACAAGTTCTGCAACAGACAGGAACGGGTCTAGCCTTGTTACGCGGGCTTTCTTTTTCCTTGCAGGTCGGACTTGAGACTTGCAATGGCCTTTTCCTTCGCTAAAAAAACACGCCCCGGACTCGCCGCAGACTCGGCAGCGTCGCGGATTTCGCCGGACCGCGCCGCTGGCAGAGCCGGCGGCCGACGGGGTCGCGGGCGCTCGGCACTGCGTCGGCCGGAGGCTCCCGTTGGCGCAGCAGCGACGGTCGGGGGCGGCGCAGCTGGACAGCCGGAGGTTTGGTGTCGCGGCATATCTGCTGTGCGCGGGTTCGCTTCCCCGGGATTTTGGGCTGCTCTGGAAAAACGGGTGGCGGAGCCGGAGAGAAGAGCGGGCGGTGGCTACAGGCCGAGTCGCCGCTCGGGGAGGTTGCGCTCCGCGGAGCTTCAAGCTTTGGAGACGGAGTGCAAAACCGTCGAGCGTCCCAAGTGGACCGCGGCAGGCGTCCTGGCTCCGGTCGCGTCGAGGCGCTCCGGTGGTTTTTCCTGGGGAATTCCAAAGTGGTCAGTTTCTATTAGTTTAATTTTTACCGCTCGTTTACGTCAAAACGTTTAAAATAAAAATGTCCGTCACAGTAACCAGAATAGTCTTTGGGAGCAAATACTGCCCGTCGTCCGCTCTAGCTATTGCTTCCCGCTTTGCAGACAGTACTTACTCCCCATTGATGTAATCAAAGGGCAAGCAGCAGAATATCAACAACAGAGCACTAACTGGAAGTAATAGCTGTAGCGAAACAACTCTAACAGGAAAAGAAAAAAATCACGCGTCCTAGTTAATCCACTTCGTGGTAAAGTCACAAAATATTAGAGCGCGCCTAAAGAGAAGAAATATTACCTAGGGTTGAGTAATGACTAAATTTAGTGGCAGATGTTACTTAATGAACCGGGCAGTAATGATTCCCGGTCCGTACTGCAATTCAAAAAATGAATAGTTTAGAGACCCTCTTGAAGTGATAAAGACAGAAAACTAATTGGGAGTCGTTAACAGCTCCATTTAAACATAACCACTGCTAAACCAATTGAACTGGAAACTAATTGGGAGGCTCTAACGCTTAAACGATCACACCGCTGTAAGCAAGCTGGGAGGCAACAGTGACTCCTGCTTAGAACCAAAAGAGTAATCGAAGCTTTAGATCTTTAGATAAAGAGAAATAAAAAAAGGAATCGTTCAATAACGGCTACGTTTAAACGTAGGTACTAAAAGAATTCCCGGGCGGTGGTGAACTAACATAACGCTAAAAGATTTAGATTTAAAATAAAAGGAAAATTAGAAAACCAACAGGGAGTCACGACTGCCAAAATTTAAACATAGCCGTTGGGGGGGGGAGGAGGGGACGGGTACCAATTCCTTCCAAGTAGAGCTAAAAGAAAAAACCGACGCCCATTAAATCCGACGAACAAAAACTTAGATTTCATTTTAGAAACAGATCGAATGCTAACTGGGCATCATGAATGCCCGTTTAACAATACTAGCCATCTTAAACTGATGCATTAAAGATACCCCCGCAGCACCATCAGATGAAAATTTTCTCCTTGGGAAGCAGAAATAGAATACCAATTGGGAGCAGTTTAGGGTAACGGTCGTCGTGAACGTACCCCTAATTTGAGTCCTAATTCACAATCCGAAACCGTGATTTCCAACGGTAATGAACCTTTTCCTCTTGTGTCAGTCGGGTGCCTGCGCTTTGCTCCTGCTCCCTTCAGCAGCGGTACACGGAGCGCTCGCTGGCTGTGAGCCGTTCGTTCAGCGGCTTTTTGTACCAGTCAACTCTTCAATCGGGCCATTTAAATAACAGACTATTCTCTCAAATTCCAGCTCAAACGCGTGGCACGAATTAACGGCGCCCGAGGACCACGCCATTTACTAGTGCCGCCCCGGAGCTGAGCCTGCTTATTGTGAGGCTCTTCTCGCAAGAGCCCCTCACGCACGCCCGCAGGTCCCGTCACCGGTGCTCCGCGCCGGCCTAACCGCGGACCGGCAGGGCGGGCGGAGAAACTGCCCGGAAGCCGTGGAGAGCGAGACGGATTTGAGAGCGAGACGGATTCAACAGCGATTCCTGCCGAAACACGCAAGGAACGCAGCTCTGCACGGCGGGGCGGCGGCCTGTCCCCTCCTGCCCGCGCGGCCCCATCCCCGCCGTGGGCAGCCTCAGCCTTCAGAAGATGGCGGCGCCATACCCCCCCCCCCCGCCCCCCTCCAAGCACCGGCCGCAGCTCCGGAGAGAAACGACGCGGATGCGGCCCCGAGACAGCGGCGCCGCCACCGCGGCCGCCGTCGGCACTCGTTTCGCGGGGGACTCACCGGCTCCTCCGGGGCTCCGGCAGGCTCCCGCCGCTTCCCCGCGGTCCTCCATGATGCCGGAAGTGCCCCTCATTCCTCCGAACTTGCGCTCTATGGGCCCGCAGTCCTCCAGGATGCCCAAGTGCCGGTTCGGTGCGGGGGGCCCTGGAGTAGATGAGCCCCGGGCTCTGCCCAGGGAGCTCCTTCTGGGCGAGGCGAGAGCTGTGGGACTGGGCAGGGTCCAGCGGCACCCACAGGAGAGAGCGCCCTGGCTGGGATGCAGCTTGGGTTTTGGGGTTTTTTTGGTTTGTTTTTTTTTTTTTTACGTCAGCAGTTTCCTAGGGGGTGTTCAGGGGTGACAGGAGGGTTTTAAAACACACAGCCTTTTTTTTAACTGATAGTTTTGGTGCTGTTTTGTTCTAGGTGCACTGGATTTTCTCGGAATTCTGAACTTCCTGCAGGATGGCAACTTGTTTTTTGCGAGGAGTGTTTGTGACCGCATTTCCCTTCCTCGGACTTGAAGGTGAGAATATCGAGCAGCCGTTAGGATGCGCACGTCTGCACCTGTCTATGCCCCCCCATACCCCTGTCTCTGCCTTCAGGTGGGGTTTTTCCCATGCCACCCCCAACTCGGTGGCCTTGCTAAGGGTGGGTGTGCCTGGCCCCAAATCCACCCGGCGCCTCCCCCCCGCCGTGAGCGTGCCTTGCTGCTGTTCTTCGGCACTGGCCACTGTAGGCGTGCCCTGCTTGCCCCCCCCCCGACCCCCCCCCCCCGGTGTGCCTTTTCTGCCCCGGCACCACCCCCCCCGTGGGCGTGCCCTGCTTCCCCGCGCCCCGCCCCGGCACTGATCCCCCCCCCGGTGGGTGTGCCTTGCTTTTCCGCGCCCCGCCCCGTCACCGCCCCCCCGTGGGCGTGCCCTGCTTCCCCGCGCCCCGCCCCGGCACCGCTCCCCCCGTGGGAGTGCCTTGCTGCTTTGCACCTCGCCCCAGCACCGCCCCCCCCATGGCCTCGCCGACAGTGGCCGTGCCCTGCCCGGCCCCCACCCCCTTCCCCTTCCCGGGTTTGCCTTTGTTATTCTGCACCCCACCCCAGCACCGCCCCCCCCCCGGGCGTGACTTTTTTGCCCCATGCCCCACCCTCCCGTTGGCGTGCCTTGCTGCCCACCCCCCCCCCCTCACCGGCACCGCCCCCCCTTGTGTCCCATCCCCACCACTTGCCCGGGGGCGGGGCCTGGGGTATATGAGCCTCGGCCTCTGCTCAGGGAGCTCATTCTGCTCTGGGGCTGCTGGCGCTGGCAGCTCCAGACCCAGCTGCCTCTGCGGGCATGGGGCTTCGGGCGCGGACAGGAGCGCAGGCGGCTGCGGCAGGGAAGAGCTGCGGCCGGGGACACCAGGCCACCCCTGTACTCCTCAGGCCCCTATCGGCTCCAGCCCCTCAGCGAGGACCAGATGTGCTCCTGGGCCTGGCCAGGCCCTGCCGGGACGCGTTCCCCCCCGTCGGGCCCCCTGCCACCAGCTACGCCGAGCGCTGCTGCCTCTGCCCGGCCCCGGGGGCGCCGGGGCCAGAGGTTGTCGTCCCCAAGTGGGGTCACAGCATCTTTTGGGGGGGGTCGATGGCACCGACGCCGAGCCATCCTGCAGCCCGGCTTTGCACCGCAGGCATCTCCGTAAGCTGTCCGAGTTCCTCCCTCCCCTTCGTGCGCCCCTCAGTCCCCTCCATTTCCCATCCAGGCACCAGAATCAATCTGCGTGACAAGCGGCCTTCTCAGAACGACAGGCCTTCAAAGGGCCTTCTCTCACCTGCCTAGTCCTCTCAGAAGGACACGGGCGTTGCTCTGTGTGGACTCATTTGTCTTTCCTGGCACCTCTCCTGAGGTGCTTTGTCACTTGTTTTGGTTCGAGTCGCTTCAGTGTTACTTAAGGTGCTTGGTACAGTTCCTGATGCTTTGGGGTTCTTTTCCCCGACGGTTTTTCCTTGGTTTTGGTTTTTGGTTTGGGTTCCGTTTGATTTCAACCCGATCCTGGGGTTTTCTGTCCTTTGGGACTTATTTCTGTTGAGGGAGGCAGATGGAGAAAAGTAGGAGTCTCAGTGTCTTACAACTGCTGGTGATCTACAATATTCCCTTTGCAACCAGAGAGCTCTGAGAGGAGGATTCTTGCAGGCTGTCATTCGGCTTTGTCATTCGGTCCCGTCCAGAATGTAGCGCTGGTACAAGTTCTGCAACAGACAGGAACGGGTCTAGCCTTGTTACGCGGGCTTTCTTTTTCCTTGCAGGTCGGACTTGAGACTTGCAATGGCCTTTTCCTTCGCTAAAAAAACACGCCCCGGACTCGCCGCAGACTCGGCAGCGTCGCGGATTTCGCCGGACCGCGCCGCTGGCAGAGCCGGCGGCCGACGGGGTCGCGGGCGCTCGGCACTGCGTCGGCCGGAGGCTCCCGTTGGCGCAGCAGCGACGGTCGGGGGCGGCGCAGCTGGACAGCCGGAGGTTTGGTGTCGCGGCATATCTGCTGTGCGCGGGTTCGCTTCCCCGGGATTTTGGGCTGCTCTGGAAAAACGGGTGGCGGAGCCGGAGAGAAGAGCGGGCGGTGGCTACAGGCCAAGTCGCCGCTCGGGGAGGTTGCGCTCCGCGGAGCTTCAAGCTTTGGAGACGGAGTGCAAAACCGTCGAGCGTCCCAAGTGGACCGCGGCAGGCGTCCTGGCTCCGGTCGCGTCGAGGCGCTCCGGTGGTTTTTCCTGGGGAATTCCAAAGTGGTCAGTTTCTATTAGTTTAATTTTTACCGCTCGTTTACGTCAAAACGTTTAAAATAAAAATGTCCGTCACAGTAACCAGAATAGTCTTTGGGAGCAAATACTGCCCGTCGTCCGCTCTAGCTATTGCTTCCCGCTTTGCAGACAGTACTTACTCCCCATTGATGTAATCAAAGGGCAAGCAGCAGAATATCAACAACAGAGCACTAACTGGAAGTAATAGCTGTAGCGAAACAACTCTAACAGGAAAAGAAAAAAATCACGCGTCCTAGTTAATCCACTTCGTGGTAAAGTCACAAAATATTAGAGCGCGCCTAAAGAGAAGAAATATTACCTAGGGTTGAGTAATGACTAAATTTAGTGGCAGATGTTACTTAATGAACCGGGCAGTAATGATTCCCGGTCCGTACTGCAATTCAAAAAATGAATAGTTTAGAGACCCTCTTGAAGTGATAAAGACAGAAAACTAATTGGGAGTCGTTAACAGCTCCATTTAAACATAACCACTGCTAAACCAATTGAACTGGAAACTAATTGGGAGGCTCTAACGCTTAAACGATCACACCGCTGTAAGCAAGCTGGGAGGCAACAGTGACTCCTGCTTAGAACCAAAAGAGTAATCGAAGCTTTAGATCTTTAGATAAAGAGAAATAAAAAAAGGAATCGTTCAATAACGGCTACGTTTAAACGTAGGTACTAAAAGAATTCCCGGGCGGTGGTGAACTAACATAACGCTAAAAGATTTAGATTTAAAATAAAAGGAAGATTAGAAAACCAACAGGGAGTCACGACTGCCAAAATTTAAACATAGCCGTTGGGGGGGGAGGAGGGGACGGGTACCAATTCCTTCCAAGTAGAGCTAAAAGAAAAAACCGACGCCCATTAAATCCGACGAACAAAAACTTAGATTTCATTTTAGAAACAGATCGAACGCTAACTGGGCATCATGAATGCCCGTTTAACAATACTAGCCATCTTAAACTGATGCATTAAAGATACCCCCGCAGCACCATCAGGTGAAAATTTTCTCCTTGGGAAGCAGAAATAGAATACCAATTGGGAGCAGTTTAGGGTAACGGTCGTCGTGAACGTACCCCTAATTCGAGTCCTAATTCACAATCCGAAACCGTGATTTCCAACGGTAATGAACCTTTTCCTCTTGTGTCAGTCGGGTGCCTGCGCTTTGCTCCTGCTCCCTTCAGCAGCGGTACACGGAGCGCTCGCCGGCTGTGAGCCGTTCGTTCACCGGCTTTTTGTACCAGTCAACTCTTCAATCGGGCCGTTTAAATAACAGACTATTCTCTCAAATTCCAGCTCAAACGCGTGGCACGAATTAACGGCGCCCGAGGACCACGCCATTTACTAGTGCCGCCCCGGAGCTGAGCCTGCTTATTGTGAGGCTCTTCTCGCAAGAGCCCCTCACGCACGCACGCCCGCACGCCCGCACGCCCGCAGGTCCCGTCACCGGTGCTCCGCGCCGGCCTAACCGCGGACCGGCAGGGCGGGCGGAGAAACTGCCCGGAAGCCGTGGAGAGCGAGACGGATTCGAGAGCGAGACGGATTCAACAGCGATTCCTGCCGAAACACGCAAGGAACGCAGCTCTGCACGGCGGGGCGGCGGCCTGTCCCCTCCTGGCCGCGCGGCCCCATCCCCACCGCGGGCAGCCTTAGCCTTCAGAAGATGGCGGCGCCATACCCCCCCCCCCCCCGCCCCCCTCCAAGCACCGGCCGCAGCTCCGGAGAGAAACGACGCGGATGCGGCCCCGAGACAGCGGCGCCGCCACCGCGGCCGCCGTCGGCACTCGTTTCGCGGGGGACTCACCGGCTCCTCCGGGGCTCCGGCAGGCTCCCGCCGCTTCCCCGCGGTCCTCCATGATGCCGGAAGTGCCCCTCAGTCCTCCGAACTTGCGCTCTATGGGCCCGCAGTCCTCCAGGATGCCCAAGTGCCGGTTCGGTGCGGGGGGCCCTGGAGTAGATGAGCCCCGGGCTCTGCCCAGGGAGCTCCTTCTGGGCGAGGCGAGAGCTGTGGGACTGGGCAGGGTCCAGCGGCACCCACAGGAGAGAGTGCCCTGGGCTGCAGCTTGGGTTTTGGTGGGGTTTTTTTGGTTTGTTTTTTTTTTTTTTTTTTACGTCGGCAGTTTCCTAGGGGGTGTTCAGGGGTGACAGGAGGGTTTTAAAACACACAGCCTTTTTTTAACTGATAGTTTTGGTGCTGTTTTGTTCTAGGTGCACTGGATTCTCCCAGAATTCTGAACTTCCTGCAGGATGGCAACTTGTTTTTTGCGAGGAGTGTTTGTGACCGCATTTCCCTTCCTCGGACTTGAAGGTGAGAATATCGAGCAGCCGTGAGGATGCGCACCACGTCCGCACCTGTCTATGCCCCCCCATCCCTCCGTCCGTGGCTGCAGGTGGGATTTTTCCCATGCCACCCCCAACTCGGTGGCCTTGCCAAGGGTGGGTGTGCCTGGCCCTACTTCTCGTGTCCCTGCCTCCAATGGGTGTGCTTTGCCTGCTTTGTGTTCCCTCTTTATGGGTGTGCATAGCTCACACTGTTGTCCTCGCCCTGTGCTTCTGCCTTGCACCTGCCTCCCATGGGCATGCATTGTCCCCCCCTTGTCTCTGCTCCATGCAGCTGCCTTGCCCTCACCTCTCCAAGTATTGCTGCTCCAGGTTTACAGCACGAATAAACTGTTAGCATTCCGAACTTTGCTCTGGCACTTCCTTGGGCCCCAAATCCCTAAGACTACCGCAAAATGCCATCACCAGTAGATGTCAGGGGGAATGAGGGGCACCCAGCAGGGACACCCTGAAGTCTCATGGTTTCCATCAGGCTTTCCCAAGGGCAGAGGTGGGTGGGAGAGTGGAAAAGCAGCATTACTTTTTACGTTTTCTTCCTACATCTCCCTCTTCTGAGCTCCTTGTCCCTGGGTGTTTGTTCTTGCCTGTGGCCCCTGTTCCTGATGGGCTCCAGGTGTGGCCAGTGGGGCTAATGGCATGACTGGCCCTGCTGTGGACTATAAAGGGGCTGCCTGAGGGAGCTGGTAAAGGGGAACTGGCTGAGGAGGAGCTGGAGGTGCCTCCAGCATGGAATGGCTGGTCCCTGTGGTGAAGAAGGGTTCCTCTGAGCTGTCCGTGATGGAGCAGACCACCAGCATGTGTTGCCAAGAGCTTGGTGCCTGCATCGGCTGTGTGTGAGCCGCTGGCCAGCCTGGCAGTGGAGGGGAGTTGAGAGAAAAGTGTTGGGGCACTGAAGGTCTGAGCCGGTGCTGGGAGCTGGGGTGAGTCACATGTTCTCCCATGCACATCCTGGTCCATCTCTGCTGCCCTGCCTGTCGCTCCTTCCGCTGCCTGGGAAAGGGCTGCCCAGGGATGGGGAGGGCCAACGATGGCTTTCTGTCCTGGCCACTTTGCTGTGGAAGCCTGCCAGGCACCCTGCTGCCATTCCGATGGCACTGGGGCTTCCCCTCAAGCCAGGGGGAGGTGGCAGGGCTGGAAGAAAGTGGAGGCTGAGATGGGGTGCGAAGTCAGGGAAAATGTGGAAATCAAGAGTGGGTGGAAATGGTGTCACTTTTTACATTGTCTTTGTAAGGCTCCCTCTTTTTGTCTTCCTGACCCTATGTGTTAGTTCTTGCCTCTGTTTCTTTTCCCCTATTGCTTTACAATATTTGCCTGTCCCTCGTCTTGTCCTTGCCTTGTGGTCCTGCTGGTGCCTTTGGACTCTTTCTCCTGCTCCTCCTCTCTCTTATGTATTCCTCCACCTCTCCCTGGGTTTTTTGCTCAGTGTCCCAGTACTCCTCTCTCTATGCTACTGTCCTGCTCCCTGTCCCTCCCCTGTTTGCAGCATCCCGTTTACTGGCTGCCTGTCCCCCACCTCTTCTCTATCTTCCTCCTGTTTTTTCCCTTCTCTCCTGCTGTCCTGCTGCGTTTGAGCACTGAGCCTTGTAGCCAGCTCAGTGCCAGGATTTGTTCTGGGCAGAGGTGAGTAAACTTTTCCTGCCTCCTCTGTGCCCCTGGATGGTATTCAAGCCCCTGGGTGCAGAGCTCATGGCTGTGAGCAGGTGCCAGGGAGGGGGCCATGTGCTGTGGGGATTTGGCCAGGCCCCTGTTCCTGACGGGCTCCAGCTGGGGCAGGTGTGGCCAGTGAGGCTAATGATGGGGCTGGCCCTGCTTTGGGCTAGGAAGGGGGCTGCCTGGGCATGCCTGCCTGCAGGAGGTGGCTGAGGAGTCAAACCAAGGGGCTTCCACAGGCAGCTGTCTCTAGCCGGTCCCTGTGGCAAGGAAGGATCCCTCCCAGCCGTCCCCAACAGAGCACGCCACCAGCACACGACACCAGGACCCTGGCGGCTCTGTTGGCCACACGTGTGAGCTGCTGCATGTCCAGGAAACCTCGTGAGAGAAGTGCATTGAGTCACGCACCGCTTACTCCTAAGGTCAGGCAGCTGGCACTGTGGAGGAGGAAGGGGCAGAAGCAGAGAGAAAAGCCTCGGGGCGGTGAAGGTCTGCCGTTGGCACCAGGAGCCACGTGTCCCCTCGTGTGTGTCCGGGCCCATCCCTGCCCTGGTTCTGCAGGTCTCTGCCTGCCTCCTTGCCTGTCCCTGCTTCTGTCTGCCTTTCAGGCTGTCTAGTTCCCCAAAGCTTTTTGCTCTTCTGCTAGCATTGCCCTGTAAAGTATCACCTTCTACCTTTCCTTTCTATGTCTCTTCCTTTCTGGCACCCCACCAGCTCTGATTTCATTCTTCCTCGTTGCTTGTGACAATGGCATTTCTAGGTCTCCCTCTCTCGGTGTCTCCGTTTATTCAGTTCCCTGTGATTGTGGGAAGGGTGGTGGTCGGGGTCTGGGTCTCTGCTCAGGGAGCTCATTCTGCTCTGAGGTTGCTGTGGTGTGGGTGCTCTGTTGGTGCTATCAGCGGTGGCAGTTTGGGAGCTGGCTGGGCTGTGTGGGTATTGCGGTTTGGACACGGAGAGAAGCAGAAGCATCTGAGGTAAGAGTTGTGGGACTGGGCAAGGTCCAGCAGCACATAGAGAGTGCCATTGGATGCCGGTTTGTTGGTTTTGATGTCAGCAATTTTATACTGAGTGTTCAGGGGTGGCAAGATACTTTAAAAACACAGAATTTTTTTTAACTGAATTTTTTTTGTTCTAGCTGCACTGGATTTTCCTGGAACTCTGGACTTCATGCAGGATGTAACCTTGTTTTTTTCCCTAGTTTGGCTGACAGCTTTTCCCTTAATAGGACTGAAGGTGAGATTATTAGGTATTAGAATGTGCAACATGTATGCACCTGTATATGCCACTCCCTATCCACCTGTCCATGCCTCATTCAGAAGATGGCGGCGCCATACCCCCCCCCCCCCCCCCCCCTCCAAGCACCGTCCGCAGCTCCGGAGAGAAATGACGCGGATGCGGCCCCGAGACGGCGGTGCCGCCACCGCGGCCGCCGTCGGCACTCGTTTCGCGGGGGACTCACCGGCTCCTCCAGGGCTCCGGCAGGCTCCCGCCGCTTCCCCGCGGTCCTCCATGATGCCGGAAGTGCCCCTCAGTCCTCCGAACTTGCGCTCTATGGGCCCGCAGTCCTCCAGGATGCCCAAGTGCCGGTTCGGTGCGGGGGGCCCTGGAATAGATGAGCCCCGAGCTCTGCCCAGGGAGCTCCTTCTGGGCAAGGCGAGAGCTGTGGGACTGGGCAGGGTCCAGCGGCATCCACAGGAGAGAGCGCCCTGGGATGCAGCTTGGGTTTTGGGTGTGGTTTTTTTTTTTTTTTTTTTTTTTTTTTTTTTTTTTTTTTACGTCGGCAGTTTCCTAGGGGGTGTTCAGGGGTGACAGGAGGGTTTTAAAACACATAGCCTTTTTTTTAACTGATAGTTTTGGTGCTGTTTTGTTCTAGGTGCACTGGTTTTTCCCGGAATTCTGAACTTCCTGCAGGATGGCAACTTGGTTTTTGTGAGGAGTGTTTGTGACCGCATTTCCCTTCCTGGGACTTGAAGGTGAGACTATCGAGCAGCCGTGAGGATGCGCACCACGTCTGCACCTGTCTATGCCCCCCCATCCCTCCGTCTTGCGGCTATACGTCGGGTCATCTTCTGAGCTATACGTCGGGACGTCTGTTGGTCTCTACGTCGGAACGTATGTTGGTTTCTACGTCTGGCTTGACGTTAATTTCAGCTCTACTTCGGAATGTCTTTTGGGATATACGTCGGGACGTGTGTTGGGCTCTATGTCGGGACATCTCTCGGGCTCTACGTCAGGACGTCTTTTAGGCTCTACGTCCGGCTGTAGCTCACTTTTGGCTCTACGTCGGAACGTCTGTTGGTCTCTACTTCGATATGTCTGGCTTGAGCTCGCTTTCGGCTCTATGTCGGGACGTATGTTGAGTTCTACAACTGGACATGTGTTGGGCTCTGCGTCGGGACGTCTGTTAGGCTCTATGTCGGGACATCTCTTGGGCTCTACGTCGGGACATCTGTTGGGATCAACGTCGGGACGTTTGTTGGGTTGTAGGTCGGGAAGTCTGGCTTGAGCTTGCTTTCGCCTCTAAGTCGGGACGTCTGTTGGGCTCTACATCTGGTTTAGCTTACTTTCAGCTCTGCGTCGGGACGTGCGTTGGGCTCTGCGTCTGTAGTTAGCTTACTTTCAGCTCTGCGTCGGGACGTGCGTTGGGCTCTGCGTCGGGACGTGCGTTGGGCTCTGCGTCGGGACGTGCGTTGGGCTCTGCGTCGGGACGTGCGTTGGGCTCTGCGTCGGGACGTGCGTTGGGCTCTGCGTCGGGACGTGCGTTGGGCTCTGCGTCGGGACGTGCGTTGGGCTCTGCGTCGGGATTTAGCTTACTTTCAGCTCTACGTCGGGACGTGCGTTGGGCTCTACGTCGGGACGTGCGTTGGGCTCTACGTCGGGACGTGCGTTGGGCTCTACGTCGGGACGTGCGTTGGGCTCTACGTCGGGACGTGCGTTGGGCTCTACGTCGGGACGTGCGTTGGGCTCTACGTCGGGACGTGCGTTGGGCTCTACGTCGGGACGTGCGTTGGGCTCTACGTCGGGACGTGCGTTGGGCTCTACGTCGGGACGTGCGTTGGGCTCTACGTCGGGACGTGCGTTGGGCTCTACGTCGGGACGTGCGTTGGGCTCTACGTCGGGACGTGCGTTGGGCTCTACGTCGGGACGTGCGTTGGGCTCTACGTCTGTAGTTAGCTAACTTTCAGCTCTACGTCGGGACGTGCGTTGGGCTCTACGTCTGTAGTTAGCTAACTTTCAGCTCTACGTCGGGACGTGCGTTGGGCTCTACGTCTGTAGTTAGCTAACTTTCAGCTCTACGTCGGGACGTGCGTTGGGCTCTACGTCTGTAGTTAGCTAACTTTCAGCTCTACGTCGGGACGTGCGTTGGGCTCTACGTCTGTAGTTAGCTAACTTTCAGCTCTACGTCGGGACGTGCGTTGGGCTCTACGTCTGTAGTTAGCTAACTTTCAGCTCTACGTCGGGACGTGCGTTGGGCTCTACGTCTGTAGTTAGCTAACTTTCAGCTCTACGTCGGGACGTGCGTTGGGCTCTACGTCTGTAGTTAGCTAACTTTCAGCTCTACGTCGGGACGTGCGTTGGGCTCTACGTCTGTAGTTAGCTAACTTTCAGCTCTACGTCGGGACGTGCGTTGGGCTCTACGTCTGTAGTTAGCTAACTTTCAGCTCTACGTCGGGACGTGCGTTGGGCTCTACGTCTGTAGTTAGCTAACTTTCAGCTCTACGTCGGGACGTGCGTTGGGCGCTACGTCGGGACGTGCGTTGGGCGCTACGTCGGGACGTGCGTTGGGCTCTACGTCGGGACGTGCGTTGGGCTCTATGTCGGGATTTAGCTTACTTTCAGCTCTACGTCGGGACGTGCGTTGGGCGCTACGTCGGGACGTGCGTTGGGCGCTACGTCGGGACGTGCGTTGGGCGCTACGTCGGGACGTGCGTTGGGCGCTACGTCGGGACGTGCGTTGGGCGCTACGTCGGGACGTGCGTTGGGCTCTATGTCGGGATTTAGCTTACTTTCAGCTCTACGTCGGGACGTGCGTTGGTCTCTACGTCGGGACGTGCGTTGGCCTCTACGTCGGGATTAGGTTACTTTCAGCTCTACGTCGGGACGTGCGTTGGGCTCTACGTCGGGATTTAGCTTACTTTCAGCTCTACGTCGGGACGTGCGTTGGGCTCTACGTCGGGACGTGCGTTGGGCTCTACGTCGGGACGTGCGTTGGGCTCTACGTCGGGACGTGCGTTGGGCTCTACGTCGGGACGTGCGTTGGGCTCTACGTCGGGACGTGCGTTGGGCTCTACGTCGGGACGTGCGTTGGGCTCTACGTCGGGACGTGCGTTGGGCTCTACGTCGGGACGTGCGTTGGGCTCTACGTCGGGACGTGCGTTGGGCTCTACGTCGGGACGTGCGTTGGGCTCTACGTCGGGACGTGCGTTGGGCTCTACGTCGGGACGTGCGTTGGGCTCTACGTCGGGACGTGCGTTGGGCTCTACGTCGGGACGTGCGTTGGGCTCTACGTCGGGACGTGCGTTGGGCTCTACGTCTGTAGTTAGCCAACTTTCAGCTCTACGTCGGGACGTGCGTTGGGCTCTACGTCTGTAGTTAGCCAACTTTCAGCTCTACGTCGGGACGTGCGTTGGGCTCTACGTCTGTAGTTAGCCAACTTTCAGCTCTACGTCGGGACGTGCGTTGGGCTCTACGTCGGGACGTGCGTTGGGCTCTACGTCGGGATTTAGCTTACTTTCAGCTCTACGTCGGGACGTGCGTTGGCCTCTACGTCGGGATTTATCTTACTTTCAGCTCTACGTCGGGACGTGCGTTGGGCTCTACGTCGAGACGTGCGTTGGGCTCTACGTCTGTAGTTAGCTAACTTTCAGCTCTACGTCGGGACGCGCGTTGGGCTCTACGTCGGGACGCGCGTTGGGCTCTACGTCGGGACGCGCGTTGGGCTCTACGTCGGGACGCGCGTTGGGCTCTACGTCGGGACGCGCGTTGGGCTCTACGTCGGGACGCGCGTTGGGCTCTACGTCGGGACGCGCGTTGGGCTCTACGTCGGGACGCGCGTTGGGCTCTACGTCGGGACGCGCGTTGGGCTCTACGTCGGGACGCGCGTTGGGCTCTACGTCGGGACGCGCGTTGGGCTCTACGTCGGGACGCGCGTTGGGCTCTACGTCGGGACGCGCGTTGGGCTCTACGTCGGGACGCGCGTTGGGCTCTACGTCGGGACGCGCGTTGGGCTCTACGTCGGGACGCGCGTTGGGCTCTACGTCGGGACGCGCGTTGGGCTCTACGTCGGGACGCGCGTTGGGCTCTACGTCGGGACGCGCGTTGGGCTCTACGTCGGGACGCGCGTTGGGCTCTACGTCTGTAGTTAGCTAACTTTCAGCTCTACGTCGGGACGCGCGTTGGGCTCTACGTCTGTAGTTAGTTAACTTTCAGCTCTACGTCGGGACGCGCGTTGGGCTCTACGTCGGGACGCGCGTTGGGCTCTACGTCGGGATTTAGCTTACTTTCAGCTCTACGTCGGGACGTGCGTTGGCCTGTACGTCGGGACGTGCGTTGGCCTGTACGTCGGGACGTGCGTTGGCCTGTACGTCGGGACGTGCGTTGGCCTGTACGTCGGGACGTGCGTTGGCCTGTACGTCGGGACGTGCGTTGGCCTGTACGTCGGGACGTGCGTTGGCCTGTACGTCGGGACGTGCGTTGGCCTCTACGTCGGGACGTGCGTTGGCCTGTACGTCGGGACGTGCGTTGGCCTGTACGTCGGGACGTGCGTTGGCCTCTACGTCGGGACGTGCTTTGGGGTCTACGTCGCCACGTGCGTTGGCCTCTACGTCGGGACGTGCGTTGGCGTCTACGTCGGGATTTAGCTTACTTTCAGCTCTACGTCGGGACGTGCGTTGGGCTCTACGTCGGGACGTGCGTTGGGCTCTACGTCGGGACGCGCGTTGGGCTCTACGTCGGGACGCGCGTTGGGCTCTACGTCGGGGCGCGCGTTGGGCTCTACGTCTGTAGTTAGCTAACTTTCAGCTCTACGTCGGGACGCGCGTTGGGCTCTTCGTCTGTAGTTAGCTAACTTTCAGCTCTACGTCGGGACGCGCGTTGGGCTCTACGTCGGGACGTGCGTTGGGCTCTACGTCGGGATTTAGCTTACTTTCAGCTCTACGTCGGGACGTGCGTTGGGCTCTACGTCGGGACGTGCGTTGGGCTCTACGTCGGGACGTGCGTTGGGCTCTACGTCGGGACGTGCGTTGGGCTCTACGTCGGGACGTGCGTTGGGCTCTACGTTGGGATTTAGCTTACTTTCAGGTCTACGTCGGGACGTGCGTTGGGCTCTACGTCGGGACGTGCGTTGGGCTCTACGTCGGGACGTGCGTTGGGCTCTACGTCGGGACGTGCGTTGGGCTCTACGTCGGGACGTGCGTTGGGCTCTACGTCGGGACGTGCGTTGGGCTCTACGTCTGTAGTTAGCTAACTTTCAGCTCTACGTCGGGACGTGCGTTGGGCTCTACGTCTGTAGTTAGCTAACTTTCAGCTCTACGTCGGGACGCGCGTTGGGCTCTACGTCGGGACGTGCGTTGGGCTCTACGTCGGGATTTAGCTTACTTTCAGCTCTACGTCGGGACGTGCGTTGGGCTCTACGTCGGGACGTGCGTTGGGCTCTACGTCGGGACGTGCGTTGGGCTCTACGTCGGGACGTGCGTTGGGCTCTACGTCGGGACGTGCGTTGGGCTCTACGTTGGGATTTAGCTTACTTTCAGGTCTACGTCGGGACGTGCGTTGGGCTCTACGTCGGGACGTGCGTTGGGCTCTACGTCGGGACGTGCGTTGGGCTCTACGTCGGGACGTGCGTTGGGCTCTACGTCGGGACGTGCGTTGGGCTCTACGTCGGGACGTGCGTTGGGCTCTACGTCGGGACGTGCGTTGGGCTCTACGTCGGGACGTGCGTTGGGCTCTACGTCTGTAGTTAGCTAACTTTCAGCTCTACGTCGGGACGTGCGTTGGGCTCTACGTCTGTAGTTAGCTAACTTTCAGCTCTACGTCGGGACGTGCGTTGGGCTCTACGTCTGTAGTTAGCTAACTTTCAGCTCTACGTCGGGACGTGCGTTGGGCTCTACGTCTGTAGTTAGCTAACTTTCAGCTCTACGTCGGGACGTGCGTTGGGCTCTACGTCTGTAGTTAGCTAACTTTCAGCTCTACGTCGGGACGTGCGTTGGGCTCTACGTCTGTAGTTAGCTAACTTTCAGCTCTACGTCGGGACGTGCGTTGGGCGCTACGTCGGGACGTGCGTTGGGCGCTACGTCGGGACGTGCGTTGGGCTCTACGTCGGGACGTGCGTTGGGCGCTACGTCGGGACGTGCTTTGGGCTCTACGTCGGGATTTAGCTTACTTTCAGCTCTACGTCGGGACGTGCGTTGGGCTCTACGTCGGGACGTGCGTTGGGCTCTACGTCGGGACGTGCGTTGGGCTCTACGTCGGGACGTCCGTTGGCCTCTACGTCGGGACGTCCGTTGGCCTCTACGTCGGGACGTCCGTTGGCCTCTACGTCGGGATTTAGCTTACTTTCAGCTCTACGTCGGGACGTGCGTTGGGCGCTACGTCGGGACGTGCGTTGGGCGCTACGTCGGGACGTGCGTTGGGCGCTACGTCGGGACGTGCGTTGGGCTCTACGTCGGGACGTGCGTTGGGCTCTACGTCTGTAGTTAGCTAACTTTCAGCTCTATGTCGGGACGTGCGTTGGGCTCTACGTCTGTAGTTAGCTAACTTTCAGCTCTACGTCGGGACGTGCGTTGGGCTCTACGTCTGTAGTTAGCTAACTTTCAGCTCTACGTCGGGACGTGCGTTGGGCTCTACGTCTGTAGTTAGCTAACTTTCAGCTCTACGTCGGGACGTGCGTTGGGCTCTACGTCTGTAGTTAGCTAACTTTCAGCTCTACGTCGGGACGTGCGTTGGGCTCTACGTCTGTAGTTAGCTAACTTTCAGCTCTACGTCGGGACGTGCGTTGGGCGCTACGTCGGGACGTGCGTTGGGCTCTACGTCGGGACGTGCGTTGGGCTCTATGTCGGGATTTAGCTTACTTTCAGCTCTACGTCGGGACGTGCGTTGGGCGCTACGTCGGGACGTGCGTTGGGCGCTACGTCGGGACGTGCGTTGGGCGCTACGTCGGGACGTGCGTTGGGCTCTATGTCGGGATTTAGCTTACTTTCAGCTCTACGTCGGGACGTGCGTTGGTCTCTACGTCGGGACGTGCGTTGGCCTCTACGTCGGGATTAGGTTACTTTCAGCTCTACGTCGGGACGTGCGTTGGGCTCTACGTCGGGATTTAGCTTACTTTCAGCTCTACGTCGGGACGTGCGTTGGGCTCTACGTCGGGACGTGCGTTGGGCTCTACGTCGGGACGTGCGTTGGGCTCTACGTCGGGACGTGCGTTGGGCTCTACGTCGGGACGTGCGTTGGGCTCTACGTCGGGACGTGCGTTGGGCTCTACGTCGGGACGTGCGTTGGGCTCTACGTCGGGACGTGCGTTGGGCTCTACGTCTGTAGTTAGCCAACTTTCAGCTCTACGTCGGGACGTGCGTTGGGCTCTACGTCTGTAGTTAGCCAACTTTCAGCTCTACGTCGGGACGTGCGTTGGGCTCTACGTCTGTAGTTAGCCAACTTTCAGCTCTACGTCGGGACGTGCGTTGGGCTCTACGTCTGTAGTTAGCCAACTTTCAGCTCTACGTCGGGACGTGCGTTGGGCTCTACGTCGGGACGTGCGTTGGGCTCTACGTCGGGATTTAGCTTACTTTCAGCTCTACGTCGGGACGTGCGTTGGCCTCTACGTCGGGATTTATCTTACTTTCAGCTCTACGTCGGGACGTGCGTTGGGCTCTACGTCGAGACGTGCGTTGGGCTCTACGTCTGTAGTTAGCTAACTTTCAGCTCTACGTCGGGACGCGCGTTGGGCTCTACGTCGGGACGCGCGTTGGGCTCTACGTCGGGACGCGCGTTGGGCTCTACGTCGGGACGCGCGTTGGGCTCTACGTCGGGACGCGCGTTGGGCTCTACGTCGGGACGCGCGTTGGGCTCTACGTCGGGACGCGCGTTGGGCTCTACGTCGGGACGCGCGTTGGGCTCTACGTCGGGACGCGCGTTGGGCTCTACGTCGGGACGCGCGTTGGGCTCTACGTCGGGACGCGCGTTGGGCTCTACGTCTGTAGTTAGCTAACTTTCAGCTCTACGTCGGGACGCGCGTTGGGCTCTACGTCTGTAGTTAGTTAACTTTCAGCTCTACGTCGGGACGTGCGTTGGGCTCTACGTCGGGACGTGCGTTGGGCTCTACGTCGGGATTTAGCTTACTTTCAGCTCTACGTCGGGACGTGCGTTGGCCTGTACGTCGGGACGTGCGTTGGCCTGTACGTCGGGACGTGCGTTGGCCTGTACGTCGGGACGTGCGTTGGCCTGTACGTCGGGACGTGCGTTGGCCTGTACGTCGGGACGTGCGTTGGCCTCTACGTCGGGACGTGCGTTGGCCTCTACGTCGGGACGTGCTTTGGGGTCTACGTCGCCACGTGCGTTGGCCTCTACGTCGGGACGTGCGTTGGCGTCTACGTCGGGATTTAGCTTACTTTCAGCTCTACGTCGGGACGTGCGTTGGGCTCTACGTCGGGACGTGCGTTGGGCTCTACGTCGGGACGCGCGTTGGGCTCTACGTCGGGACGCGCGTTGGGCTCTACGTCGGGACGCGCGTTGGGCTCTACGTCGGGGCGCGCGTTGGGCTCTACGTCGGGGCGCGCGTTGGGCTCTACGTCTGTAGTTAGCTAACTTTCAGCTCTACGTCGGGACGCGCGTTGGGCTCTTCGTCTGTAGTTAGCTAACTTTCAGCTCTACGTCGGGACGCGCGTTGGGCTCTACGTCGGGACGTGCGTTGGGCTCTACGTCGGGATTTAGCTTACTTTCAGCTCTACGTCGGGACGTGCGTTGGGCTCTACGTCGGGACGTGCGTTGGGCTCTACGTCGGGACGTGCGTTGGGCTCTACGTCGGGACGTGCGTTGGGCTCTACGTCGGGACGTGCGTTGGGCTCTACGTCGGGACGTGCGTTGGGCTCTACGTCGGGACGTGCGTTGGGCTCTACGTCGGGACGTGCGTTGGGCTCTACGTCGGGACGTGCGTTGGGCTCTACGTTGGGATTTAGCTTACTTTCAGGTCTACGTCGGGACGTGCGTTGGGCTCTACGTCGGGACGTGCGTTGGGCTCTACGTCGGGACGTGCGTTGGGCTCTACGTCGGGACGTGCGTTGGGCTCTACGTCGGGACGTGCGTTGGGCTCTACGTCTGTAGTTAGCTAACTTTCAGCTCTACGTCGGGACGCGCGTTGGGCTCTACGTCGGGACGCGCGTTGGGCTCTACGTCGGGACGCGCGTTGGGCTCTACGTCGGGATTTAGCTTACTTTCAGCTCTACGTCGGGACGTGCGTTGGGCTCTACGTCGGGACGTGCGTTGGGCTCTACGTCGGGACGTGCGTTGGGCTCTACGTCGGGACGTGCGTTGGGCTCTACGTCGGGACGTGCGTTGGGCTCTACGTTGGGATTTAGCTTACTTTCAGGTCTACGTCGGGACGTGCGTTGGGCTCTACGTCGGGACGTGCGTTGGGCTCTACGTCGGGACGTGCGTTGGGCTCTACGTCGGGACGTGCGTTGGGCTCTACGTCGGGACGTGCGTTGGGCTCTACGTCGGGACGTGCGTTGGGCTCTACGTCGGGACGTGCGTTGGGCTCTACGTCGGGACGTGCGTTGGGCTCTACGTCGGGACGTGCGTTGGGCTCTACGTCTGTAGTTAGCTAACTTTCAGCTCTACGTCGGGACGTGCGTTGGGCTCTACGTCTGTAGTTAGCTAACTTTCAGCTCTACGTCGGGACGTGCGTTGGGCTCTACGTCTGTAGTTAGCTAACTTTCAGCTCTACGTCGGGACGTGCGTTGGGCTCTACGTCTGTAGTTAGCTAACTTTCAGCTCTACGTCGGGACGTGCGTTGGGCTCTACGTCTGTAGTTAGCTAACTTTCAGCTCTACGTCGGGTCGTGCGTTGGGCGCTACGTCGGGACGTGCGTTGGGCTCTACGTCGGGACGTGCGTTGGGCGCTACGTCGGGACGTGCTTTGGGCTCTACGTCGGGATTTAGCTTACTTTCAGCTCTACGTCGGGACGTGCGTTGGGCTCTACGTCGGGACGTCCGTTGGGCTCTACGTCGGGACGTCCGTTGGCCTCTACGTCGGGACGTCCGTTGGCCTCTACGTCGGGACGTCCGTTGGCCTCTACGTCGGGACGTGCGTTGGCCTCTACGTCGGGATTTAGCTTACTTTCAGCTCTACGTCGGGACGTGCGTTGGGCGCTACGTCGGGACGTGCGTTGGGCGCTACGTCGGGACGTGTGTTGGGCGCTACGTCGGGACGTGCGTTGGGCGCTACTTCGGGACGTGTGTTGGGCGCTACGTCGGGATTTAGCTTACTTTCAGCTCTACGTCGGGACGTGCGTTGGGCTCTACGTCGGGACGTGCGTTGGGCTCTACGTCGGGACGTGCGTTGGCCTCTACGTCGGGACGTGCGTTGGCCTCTACGTCGGGACGTGCGTTGGCCTCTACGTCGGGACGTGCGTTGGCCTCTACGTCGGGACGTGCGTTGGCCTCTACGTCGGGACGTGCGTTGGCCTCTACGTCGGGATTTAGCTTACTTTCAGCTCTACGTCGGGACGTGCGGTGGGCTCTACGTCGGGACGTGCGGTGGGCTCTACGTCGGGACGTGCGTTGGGCTCTACGTCGGGACGTGCGGTGGGCTCTACGTCGGGATTTAGCTTACTTTCAGCTCTACGTCGGGACGTGCGGTGGCCTCTACGTCGGGACGTGCGTTGGCCTCTACGTCGGGACGTGCGTTGGCCTCTACGTCGGGATTTAGCTTACTTTCAGCTCTACGTCGGGACGTGCGTTGGCCTCTACGTCGGGACGTGCGTTGGCCTCTACGTCGGGACGTGCGTTGGCCTCTACGTCGGGACGTGCGTTGGCCTCTACGTCGGGACGTGCGTTGGCCTCTACGTCGGGACGTGCGTTGGCCTCTACGTCGGGATTTAGCTTACTTTCAGCTCTACGTCGGGATTTAGCTTACTTTCAGCTCTACGTCGGGACGTGCGTTGGCCTCTACGTCGGGACGTGCGTTGGCCTCTATGTCGGGACGTGCGTTGGCCTCTACGTCGGGACGTGCGTTGGCCTCTACGTCGGGACGTGCGTTGGCCTCTACGTCGGGACGTGCGTTGGCCTCTACGTCGGGATTTAGCTTACTTTCAGCTCTACGTCGGGACGTGCGTTGGCCTCTACGTCGGGATTTAGCTTACTTTTAGCTCTACGTCGGGATTTAGCTTACTTTTAGCTCTACGTCGGGACGTGCGTTGGGCTCTACGTCGGGACGTGCGTTGGGCTCTACGTCGGGACGTGCGTTGGGCTCTACGTCGGGACGTGCGTTGGGCTCTACGTCGGGACGTGCGTTGGGCTCTACGTCGGGACGTGCGTTGGGCTCTACGTCGGGATTTAGCTTACTTTCAGCTCTAAGTCGGGACGTGCGTTGGCCTCTAAGTCGGGACGTGCGTTGGCCTCTAAGTCGGGACGTGCGTTGGCCTCTACGTCGGGATTTAACTTACTTTCAGCTCTACGTCGGGACGTGCGTTGGGCGCTACGTCGGGACGTGCGTTGGGCGCTACGTCGGGACGTGCGTTGGGCGCTACGTCGGGACGTGCGTTGGGCGCTACGTCGGGACGTGCGTTGGGCGCTACGTCGGGACGTGCGTTGGGCGCTACGTCGGGACGTGCGTTGGGCTCTACGTCGGGACGTGCGTTGGGCTCTACGTCGGGATTTAGCTTACTTTCAGCTCTAAGTCGGGACGTGCGTTGGCCTCTAAGTCGGGACGTGCGTTGGCCTCTAAGTCGGGACGTGCGTTGGCCTCTAAGTCGGGACGTGCGTTGGCCTCTAAGTCGGGACGTGCGTTGGCCTCTAAGTCGGGACGTGCGTTGGCCTCTACGTCGGGATTTAACTTACTTTCAGCTCTACGTCGGGACGTGCGTTGGGCGCTACGTCGGGACGTGCGTTGGGCGCTACGTCGGGACGTGCGTTGGGCGCTACGTCGGGACGTGCGTTGGGCGCTACGTCGGGACGTGCGTTGGGCGCTACGTCGGGACGTGCGTTGGGCGCTACGTCGGGACGTGCGTTGGGCTCTACGTCTGTAGTTAGCTAACTTTCAGCTCTACGTCGGGACGTGCGTTGGGCTCTACGTCGGGACGTGCGTTGGGCTCTACGTCGGGACGTGCGTTGGGCTCTACGTCGGGACGTGCGTTGGGCTCTACGTCGGGACGTGCGTTGGGCTCTACGTCGGGATTAAGCTTACTTTCAGCTCTACGTCGGGACGTGCGTTGGCCTCTAGGTCGGGACGTGCGTTGGCCTCTAGGTCGGGACGTGCGTTGGCCTCTAGGTCGGGACGTGCGTTGGCCTCTAGGTCGGGACGTGCGTTGGCCTCTAGGTCGGGACGTGCGTTGGCCTCTACGTCGGGATTTAGCTTACTTTCAGCTCTACGTCGGGATGTGTGTTGGGCTCTACTTCGGGATTTAGCTTACTTTCAGCTCTACGTCGGGACGTGCGTTGGGCTCTATGTCGGGACGTGCGTTGGGCTCTACGTCTGTAGTTAGCTAACTTTCAGCTCTACGTCGGGACGTGCGTTGGGCTCTACGTCGGGATTAAGCTTACTTTCAGCTCTACGTCGGGACGTGCGTTGTCCTCTACGTCGGGACGTGCGTTGGCCTCTACGTCGGGACGTGCGTTGGCCTCTACGTCGGGACGTGCGTTGGCCTCTACGTCGGGACGTGCGTTGGCCTCTACGTCGGGACGTGCGTTGGCCTCTACGTCGGGACGTGCGTTGGCCTCTACGTCGGGACGTGCGTTGGCCTCTACGTCGGGACGTGCGTTGGCCTCTACGTCGGGACGTGCGTTGGCCTCTACGTCGGGATTTAACTTACTTTCAGCTCTACGTCGGGACGTGCGTTGGGCGCTACGTCGGGACGTGCGTTGGGCTCTACGTCGGGACGTGCGTTGGGCTCTACGTCGGGACGTGCGTTGGGCTCTACGTCGGGACGTGCGTTGGGCTCTACGTCTGTAGTTAGCTAACTTTCTGCTCTACGTCGGGACGTGCGTTGGGCTCTACGTCTGTAGTTAGCTAACTTTCAGCTCTACGTCGGGACGTGCGTTGGGCGCTACGTCGGGACGTGCGTTGGGCTCTACGTCGGGACGTGCGTTGGGCTCTACGTCGGGATTTAGCTTACTTTCAGCTCTACGTCGGGACGTGCGTTGGCCTCTACTTCGGGACGTGCGTTGGCCTCTACGTCGGGACGTGCGTTGGCCTCTACGTCGGGACGTGCGTTGGCCTCTACGTCGGGATTTAGCTTACTTTCAGCTCTACGTCGGGACGCGCGTTGGGCTCTACGTCGGGACGCGCGTTGGGCTCTACGTCGGGACGCGCGTTGGGCTCTACGTCTGTAGTTAGCTAACTTTCAGCTCTACGTCGGGACGCGCGTTGGGCTCTTCGTCTGTAGTTAGCTAACTTTCAGCTCTACGTCGGGACGCGCGTTGGGCTCTTCGTCTGTAGTTAGCTAACTTTCAGCTCTACGTCGGGACGCGCGTTGGGCTCTACGTCTGTAGTTAGCTAACTTTCAGCTCTACGTCGGGACGTGCGTTGGGCGCTACGTCGGGACGTGCGTTGGGCTCTACGTCGGGATTTAGCTTACATTCAGCTCTACGTCGGGACGTGCGTTGGGCTCTACGTCGGGACGTGCGTTGGGCTCTACGTCGGGACGTGCGTTGGGCTCTACGTCGGGACGTGCGTTGGGCTCTACGTCGGGACGTGCGTTGGGCTCTACGTCGGGACGTGCGTTGGGCTCTACGTCGGGACGTACGTTGGGCCCTACGTCGGGATTTAGCTTACATTAAGCTCTACGTCGGGACGTGCGTTGGGCTCTACGTCGGGACGTGCGTTGGCCTCTACGTCGGGACGTGCGTTGGGCTCTACGTTGGGATTTAGCTTACTTTCAGCTCTACGTCGGGACGTGCATTGGGCTCTACGTCGGGACGTGCGTTGAGCTCTACGTCGGGACACGCGTTGGGCTCTACGTCGGGACGCGCGTTGGGCTCTACGTCTGTAGTTAGCTAACTTTCAGCTCTACGTCGGGACGCGCGTTGGGCTCTTCGTCTGTAGTTAGCTAACTTTCACCTCTACGTCGGGACGTGCGTTGGGCTCTACGTCTGTAGTTAGCTAACTTTCAGCTCTACGTCGGGACGTGCGTTGGGCGCTACGTCGGGACGTGCGTTGGGCGCTACGTCGGGACGTGCGTTGGGCGCTACGTCGGGATTTAGCTTACTTTCAGCTCTACGTCGGGACGTGCGTTGGGCTCTACGTCGGGAAGTGCGTTGGGCTCTACGTCGGGACGTGCGTTGGGCTCTACGTCGGGACGTGCGTTGGGCTCTACGTCGGGACGTGCGTTGGGCTCTACGTCGGGATTTAGCTTAATTTCAGCTCTACGTCGGGACGTGCGCTGGCCTCTACGTCGGGACGTGCGCTGGCCTCTACGTCGGGACGTGCGCTGGCCTCTACGTCGGGACGTGCGTTGGCCTCTACGTCGGGATTTAGCTTACTTTCAGCTCTACGTCGGGACGTGCGTTGGCCTGTACGTCGGGACGTGCGTTGGCCTCTACGTCTGTAGTTAGCTAACTTTCAGCTCTACGTCGGGACGTGCGTTGGGCTCTACGTCGGGATTTAGCTTACTTTCAGCTCTACGTCGGGACGTGCGTTGGGCTCTACGTCGGGACGTGCGTTGGGCTCTACGTCGGGACGTGCGTTGGGCTCTACGTCTGTAGTTAGCTAACTTCAAGCTCTACGTCGGGACGTGCGTTGGGCTCTACGTCGGGACGTGCGTTGGGCTCTACGTCGGGACGTGCGTTGGGCTCTACGTCGGGACGTGCGTTGGGCTCTACGTCGGGACGTGCGTTGGGCTCTACGTCGGGACGTGCGTTGGGCTCTACGTCGGGACGTGCGTTGGGCTCTACGTCGGGACGTGCTTTGGGCTCTACGTCAGGATTTAGCTAACTTTCAGCTCTACGTCGGGACGTGCGTTGGGCTCTACGTCGGGACGTGCGTTGGGCTCTACGTCGGGACGTGCGTTGGGCTCTACGTCGGGACGTGCGTTGGGCTCTACGTCGGGATTTAGCTTACTTTCAGCTCTACGTTGGGACGTGCGTTGGCCTCTACGTCGGGATTTAGCTTTCAGCTTTACGTCGGGACGTGCGTTGGGCTCTACGTCGGGACGTGCGTTGGGCTCTACGTCGGGACGTGCGTTGGGCTCTACGTCGGGACGTGCGTTGGGCTCTACGTCGGGACGTGCGTTGGGCTCTACGTCGGGACGTGCGTTGGGCTCTACGTCTGTAGTTAGCTAACTTTCAGCTCTACGTCGGGACGTGCGTTGGGCTCTACGTCGGGACGTGCGTTGGGCTCTACGTCGGGACGTGCGTTGGGCTCTACGTCGGGACGTGCGTTGGGCTCTACGTCGGGACGTGCGTTGGGCTCTACGTCGGGACGTGCGTTGGGCTCTACGTCGGGATTTAACTTACTTTCAGCTCTACGTCGGGACGTGCGTTGTCCTCTGCGTCGGGACGTGCGTTGTCCTCTGCGTCGGGACGTGCGTTGGCCTCTGCGTCGGGACGTGCGTTGGCCTCTGCGTCGGGACGTGCGTTGGCCTCTGCGTCGGGACGTGCGTTGGCCTCTAAGTCGGGACGTGCGTTGGCCTCTGCATCGGGACGTGCGTTGGCCTCTACATCGGGATTTAGCTTACTTTCAGCTCTACGTCGGGACGTGCGTTGGGCTCTACGTCGGGACGTGCGTTGGGCTCTACGTGGGGATTTAACTTACTTTCAGCTCTACGTCGGGACGTGCGTTGTCCTCTACGTCGGGACGTGCGTTGTCCTCTGCGTCGGGACGTGCGTTGGCCTCTAAGTCGGGACGTGCGTTGGCCTCTAAGTCGGGACGTGCGTTGGCCTCTGCATCGGGACGTGCGTTGGCCTCTACATCGGGATTTAGCTTACTTTCAGCTCTACGTCGGGACGTGCGTTGGGCTCTACGTCGGGACGTGCGTTGGGCTCTACGTCGTGATTTAGCTTACTTTCAGCTCTACGTCGGGACATGCGTTGGCCTCTACGTCGGGACGTGCGTTGGCCTCTACTTCGGGATTTAGCTTACTTTCAGCTCTACGTCGGGACGTGCGTTGGCCTCTACGTCGGGACGTGCGTTGGCCTCTACGTCGGGATTTAGCTTACTTTCAGCTCTACGTCGGGACGTGCGTTGGGCTCTACGTCGGGTTTTAGCTTACTTTCAGCTCTACGTCGGGACGTGCGTTGGGCTCTACGTCGGGACGTGCGTTGGGCTCTATGTCTGTAGTTAGCTAACTTTCTGCTCTACGTCGGGACGTGCGTTGGGCTCTATGTCTGTAGTTAGCTAACTTTCAGCTCTACGTCGGGACGTGCGTTGGGCGCTACGTCGGGACGTGCGTTGGGCTCTACGTCGGGATTTAGCTTACTTTCAGCTATACGTCGGGACGTGCTTTGGGCTCTACGTCGGGACGTGCTTTGGGCTCTACGTCGGGACGTGCGTTGGCCTCTACGTCGGGACGTGCGTTGGCCTCTACGTCGGGACGTGCGTTGGCCTCTACGTCGGGACGTGCGTTGGCCTCTACGTCGGGACGTGCGTTGGCCTCTACGTCGGGACGTGCGTTGGCCTCTACGTCGGGACGTGCGTTGGCCTCTACGTCGGGATTTAGCTTACTTTCAGCTCTACGTCGGGACGTGCGTTGGGCTCTACGTCGGGACGTGCGTTGGGCTCTACGTCGGGACGTGCGTTGGGCTCTACGTCTGTAGTTAGCTAACTTTCAGCTCTACGTCGGGACTTTCGTTGGGCTCTACGTCGGGACTTGCGTTGGGCTCTACGTCGGGACTTGCGTTGGGCTCTACGTCGGGACGTGCGTTGGGCTCTACGTCTGTAGTTAGCTGAGTTTCAGATCTACGTCGGGACGTGCGTTTGGCGCTACGTCGGGACGTGCGTTGGCCTCTACGTCGGGACGTGCGTTGGCCTCTACGTTGGGATTTAACTTACTTTCAGCTCTACGTCGGGACGTGCGTTGGGCGCTACGTCGGGACGTGCGTTGGGCTCTACGTCGGGACGTGCGTTGGGCTCTACGTCTGTAGTTAGCTAACTTTCAGCTCTACGTCGGGACGTGCGTTGGGCGCTACGTCGGGACGTGGGTTGGGCTCTACGTCGGGACGTGGGTTGGGCTCTACGTCGGGACGTGCGTTGGGCTCTACGTCGGGACGTGCGTTGGGCTCTACGTCGGGATTTAGCTTACTTTCAGCTCTACGTCGGGACGTGCGTTGTCCTCTAGGTCGGGACGTGCGTTGGCCTCTAGGTCGGGACGTGCGTTGGCCTCTAGGTCGGGACGTGCGTTGGCCTCTAGGTCGGGACGTGCGTTGGCCTCTAGGTCGGGACGTGCGTTGGCCTCTAGGTCGGGACGTGCGTTGGCCTCTACGTCGGGATTTAGCTTACTTTCAGCTCTACGTCGGGACGTGCGTTGGGCGCTATGTCGGGACGTGCGTTGGGCGCAACGTCGGGATTTAGCTTAATTTCAGCTCTACGTCGGGACGTGCGGTGGGCTCTACGTCGGGACGTGCGGTGGGCTCTACGTCGGGACGTGCGTTGGCCTCTACGTCGGGACGTGTGTTGGGCTCTACGTCGGGATTTAGCTTACTTTCAGCTCTACGTCGGGACGTGCGTTGGCCTCTACGTCGGGACGTGCGTTGGGTTCTACGTCGGGATTTAGCTTACTTTCAGCTCTACGTCGGGACGTGCGTTGGCCTCTACGTCGGGACGTGCGTTGGCCTCTACGTCGGGATTTAGCTTACTTTCAGCTCTACGTCGGGATGTGTGTTGGGCTCTACTTCGGGATTTAGCTTACTTTCAGCTCTACGTCGGGACGTGCGTTGGGCTCTACGTCGGGACGTGCGTTGGGCTCTACGTCGGGACGTGCGTTGGGCTCTACGTCGGGACGTGCGTTGGGCTCTACGTCGGGACGTGCGTTGGGCTCTACGTCGGGATTTAGCTTACTTTCAGCTCTACGTCGGGACGTGCGTTGGCCTGTACGTCGGGACGTGCGTTGGCCTCTAAGTCGGGACGTGCGTTGGCCTCTAAGTCGGGACGTGCGTTGGCCTCTAAGTCGGGACGTGCGTTGGCCTCTAAGTCGGGACGTGCGTTGGCCTCTAAGTCGGGACGTGCGTTGGCCTCTAAGTCGGGACGTGCGTTGGCCTCTAAGTCGGGACGTGCGTTGGCCTCTACGTCGGGACGTGCGTTGGCCTCTACGTCGGGATTTAACTTACTTTCAGCTCTACGTCGGGACGTGCGTTGGGCGCTACGTCGGGACGTGCGTTGGCCTCTACGTCGGGTCGTGCGTTGGGCTCTACGTCGGGACGTGCGTTGGGCTCTACGTCTGTAGTTAGCTAACTTACTGCTCTACGTCGGGACGTGCGTTGGGCTCTACGTCTGTAGTTAGCTAACTTTCAGCTCTACGTCGGGACGTGCGTTGGGCGCTACGTCGGGACGTGCGTTGGGCTCTACGTCGGGACGTGCGTTGGGCTCTATGTCGGGACGTGCGTTGGGCTCTACGTCGGGATTTAGCTTACTTTAAGCTCTACGTCGGGACGTGCGTTGGCCTTTACTTCGGGACGTGCGTTGGCCTCTACGTCGGGACGTGCGTTGGCATCTACGTCGGGATTTAGCTTACTTTCAGCTCTACGTCGGGACGTGCGTTGGGCTCTACGTCGGGACGTGCGTTGAGCTCTACGTCGGGACACGCGTTGGGCTCTACGTCGGGACGCGCGTTGGGCTCTACGTTTGTAGTTAGCTAACTTTCAGCTCTACGTCGGGACGCGCGTTGGGCTCTTCGTCTGTAGTTAGCTAACTTTCACCTCTACGTCGGGACGTGCGTTGGGCGCTACGTCGGGACGTGCGTTGGGCGCTACGTCGGGATTTAGCTTACTTTCAGCTCTACGTCGGGACGTGCGTTGGGCTCTACGTCGGGACGTGCGTTGGGCTCTACGTCGGGACGTGCGTTGGGCTCTACGTCGGGATTTAGCTTAATTTCAGCTCTACGTCGGGACGTGCGTTGGGCTCTACGTCGGGACGTGCGCTGGCCTCTACGTCGGGACGTGCGCTGGCCTCTACGTCGGGACGTGCGTTGGCCTCTACGTCGGGATTTAGCTTACTTTCAGCTCTATGTCGGGACGTGCGTTGGGCTCTACGTCGGGACGTGCGTTGGGCTCTACGTCTGTAGTTAGCTAACTTTCAGCTCTACGTCGGGACGTGCGTTGGGCTCTACGTCGGGATTTAGCTTACTTTCAGCTCTACGTCGGGACGTGCGTTGGGCTCTACGTCGGGACGTGTGTTGGGCTCTACGTCTGTAGTTAGCTAACTTTAAGCTCTACGTCGGGACGTGCGTTGGGCTCTACGTCGGGACGTGCGTTGGGCTCTACGTCAGGATTTAGCTAACTTTCAGCTCTACGTCGGGACGTGCGTTGGGCTCTACGTCGGGACGTGCGTTGGGCTCTACGTCGGGATTTAGCTTACTTTCAGCTCTACGTTGGGACGTGCGTTGGCCTGTACGTCGGGATTTAGCTTACTTTCAGCTCTACGTCGGGACGTGCGTTGGGCTCTACGTCGGGACGTGCGTTGGGCTCTACGTCGGGACGTGCGTTGGGCTCTACGTCGGGACGTGCGTTGGGCTCTACATCGGGACGTGCGTTGGGCTCTACGTCGGGACGTGCGTTGGGCTCTACGTCGGGACGTGCGTTGGGCTCTACGTCGGGACGTGCGTTGGGCTCTACGTCTGTAGTTAGCTAACTTTCAGCTCTACGTCGGGACGTGCGTTGGGCTCTACGTCGGGACGTGCGTTGGGCTCTACGTCGGGACGTGCGTTGGGCTCTACGTCGGGACGTGCGTTGGGCTCTACGTCGGGACGTGCGTTGGGCTCTACGTCGGGATTGAACTTACTTTCAGCTCTACGTCGGGACGTGCGTTGGCCTCTACGTCGGGACGTGCGTTGGCCTCTACGTCGGGACGTGCGTTGGCCTCTGCATCGGGACGTGCGTTGGCCTCTGCATCGGGACGTGCGTTCGGTCTACGTCGGGACGTGCGTTGGGCTCTACGTCGGGATTTAGCTTAATTTCAGCTCTACGTCGGGACGTGCGTTGGCCTCTACTTCGGGATTTAGCTTACTTTCAGCTCTACGTCGGGACGTGCGTTGGCCTCTACGTCGGGACGTGCGTTGGCCTCTACGTCGGGACGTGCGTTGGCCTCTACGTCGGGACGTGCTTTGGGCTCTACGTCGGGACGTGCGTTGGCCTCTACGTCGGGACGTGCGTTGGCCTCTACGTCGGGATTTAGCTTACTTTCAGCTCTACGTTGGGACGTGCGTTGGGCTCTACGTTGGGACTTTCGTTGGGCTCTACGTTGGGACTTTCGTTGGGCTCTACGTTGGGACTTTCGTTGGGCTCTACGTCGGGACTTGCGTTGGGCTCTACGTCGGGACGTGCGTTGGGCTCTACGTCTGTAGTTAGCTAAGTTTCAGATCTACGTCGGGACGTGCGTTTGGCGCTACGTCGGGACGTGCGTTGGCCTCTACGTCGGGACGTGCGTTGGCCTCTACGTCGGGATTTAACTTATTTTCAGCTCTACGTCGGGACGTGCGTTGGGCTCTACGTCGGGACGTGCGTTGGGCTCTACGTCTGTAGTTAGCTAACTTTCAGCTCTACGTCGGGACGTGCGTTGGGCGCTACGTCGGGACGTGGGTTGGGCTCTACGTCGGGACGTGCGTTGGGCTCTACGTCGGGACGTGCGTTGGGCTCTACGTCGGGACGTGCGTTGGGCTCTACGTCGGGACGTGCGTTGGGCTCTACGTCGGGACGTGCGTTGGGCTCTACGTCGGGATTTAGCTTACTTTCAGCTCTACGTCGGGACGTGCGTTGGCCTCTATGTCGGGACGTGCGTTGGCCTCTAGCTCGGGACGTGCGTTGGCCTCTAGCTCGGGACGTGCGTTGGCCTCTAGGTCGGGACGTGCGTTGGCCTCTAGGTCGGGACGTGCGTTGGCCTCTAGGTCGGGACGTGCGTTGGCCTCTACGTCGGGATTTAGCTTACTTTCAGCTCTATGTCGGGACGTGCGTTGGGCGCTATGTCGGGACGTGCGTTGGGCGCAACGTCGGGATTTAGCTTAATTTCAGCTCTACGTCGGGACGTGCGGTGGGCTCTACGTCGGGACGTGCGGTGGGCTCTACGTCGGGACGTGCGGTGGGCTCTACGTCGGGACGTGCGGTGGGCTCTACGTCGGGACGTGCGGTGGGCTCTACGTCGGGACGTGCGGTGGGCTCTACGTCGGGACGTGCGGTGGGCTCTACGTCGGGATTTAGCTTACTTTCAGCTCTACGTCGGGACGTGCGTTGGCCTCTACGTCGGGACGTGCGTTGGGTTCTACATCGGGATTTAGCTTACTTTCAGCTCTACGTCGGGACGTGCGTTGGCCTCTACGTCGGGACGTGCGTTGGCCTCTACGTCGGGACGTGCGTTGGCCTCTACGTCGGGATTTAGCTTACTTTCAGCTCTACGTCGGGACGTGCGTTGGGCTCTACGTCGGGACCTGCGTTGGGTTCTACGTCTGTAGTTAGCTAACTTTCAGCTCTACGTCGGGACGTGCGTTGGGCTCTACGTCGGGACGTGCGTTGGGCTCTACGTCGGGACGTGCGTTGGGCTCTACGTCGGGACGTGCGTTGGGCTCTACGTCGGGATTTAGCTTACTTTCAGCTCTACGTCGGGACGTGCGTTGGCCTCTAAGTCGGGACGTGCGTTGGCCTCTAAGTCGGGACGTGCGTTGGCCTCTAAGTCGGGACGTGCGTTGGCCTCTAAGTCGGGACGTGCGTTGGCCTCTAAGTCGGGACGTGCGTTGGCCTCTAAGTCGGGACGTGCGTTGGCCTCTAAGTCGGGACGTGCGTTGGCCTCTAAGTCGGGACGTGCGTTGGCCTCTAAGTCGGGACGTGCGTTGGCCTCTACGTCGGGACGTGCGTTGGCCTCTACTTCGGGATTTAACTTACTTTCAGCTCTACGTCGGGACGTGCGTTGGGCGCTACGTCGGGACGTGCGTTGGCCTCTACGTCGGGTCGTGCGTTGGGCTCTACGTCGGGACGTGCGTTGGGCTCTACGTCTGTAGTTAGCTAACTTACTGCTCTACGTCGGGACGTGCGTTGGGCTCTACGTCTGTAGTTAGCTAACTTTCAGCTCTACGTCGGGACGTGCGTTGGGCGCTACGTCGGGACGTGCGTTGGGCTCTATGTCGGGACGTGCGTTGGGCTCTATGTCGGGACGTGCGTTGGGCTCTACGTCGGGATTTAGCTTACTTTAAGCTCTACGTCGGGACGTGCGTTGGCCTTTACTTCGGGACGTGCGTTGGCCTCTACGTCGGGACGTGCGTTGGCATCTACGTCGGGATTTAGCTTACTTTCAGCTCTACGTCGGGACGTGCGTTGGGCTCTACGTCGGGACGTGCGTTGAGCTCTACGTCGGGACACGCGTTGGGCTCTACGTCGGGACGCGCGTTGGGCTCTACGTCTGTAGTTAGCTAACTTTCAGCTCTACGTCGGGACGCGCGTTGGGCTCTTCGTCTGTAGTTAGCTAACTTTCACCTCTACGTCGGGACGTGCGTTGGGCTCTACGTCTGTACTTAGCTAACTTTCAGCTCTACGTCGGGACGTGCGTTGGGCGCTACGTCGGGACGTGCGTTGGGCGCTACGTCGGGATTTAGCTTACTTTCAGCTCTACGTCGGGACGTGCGTTGGGCTCTACGTCGGGACGTGCGTTGGGCTCTACGTCGGGATTTAGCTTAATTTCAGCTCTACGTCGGGACGTGCGTTGGGCTCTACGTCGGGACGTGCGCTGGCCTCTACGTCGGGACGTGCGCTGGCCTCTACGTCGGGACGTGCGCTGGCCTCTACGTCGGGACGTGCGCTGGCCTCTACGTCGGGACGTGCGCTGGCCTCTACGTCGGGACGTGCGTTGGCCTCTACGTCGGGATTTAGCTTACTTTCAGCTCTACGTCGGGACGTGCGTTGGCCTGTACGTCGGGACGTGCGTTGGCCTCTACGTCTGTAGTTACCTAACTTTCAGCTCTACGTCGGGATGTGCGTTGGGCTCTACGTCGGGATTTAGCTTACTTTCAGCTCTACGTCGGGACGTGCGTTGGGCTCTACGTCGGGACGTGTGTTGGGCTCTACGTCTGTAGTTAGCTAACTTCAAGCTCTACGTCGGGACGTGCGTTGGGCTCTACGTCGGGACGTGCGTTGGGCTCTAGGTCAGGATTTAGCTAACTTTCAGCTCTACGTCGGGACATGCGTTGGGCTCTACGTCGGGACGTGCGTTGGGCTCTACGTCGGGATTTAGCTTACTTTCAGCTCTACGTTGGGACGTGCGTTGGCCTGTACGTCGGGATTTAGCTTACTTTCAGCTCTACGTCGGGACGTGCGTTGGGCTCTACGTCGGGACGTGCGTTGGGCTCTACGTCGGGACGTGCGTTGGGCTCTACGTCTGTTGTTAGCTAACTTTCAGCTCTACGTCGGGACGTGCGTTGGGCTCTACGTCTGTAGTTAGCTAACTTTCAGCTCTACGTCGGGACGTGCGTTGGGCTCTACGTCGGGACGTGCGTTGGGCTCTACGTCGGGACGTGCGTTGGGCTCTACGTCGGGACGTGCGTTGGGCTCTACGTCGGGACGTGCGTTGGGCTCTACGTCGGGACGTGCGTTGGGCTCTACGTCTGGATTTAGCTAACTTTCAGCTCTACGTCGGGACGTGCGTTGGGCTCTACGTCGGGACGTGCGTTGGGCTCTACGTCGGGACGTGCGTTGGGCTCTACGTCGGGATTTAGCTTACTTTCAGCTCTACGTTGGGACGTGCGTTGGCCTCTACGTCGGGATTTAGCTTTCAGCTCTACGTCGGGACGTGCGTTGGGCTCTACGTCGGGACGTGCGTTGGGCTCTACGTCGGGACGTGCGTTGGGCTCTACGTCGGGACGTGCGTTGGGCTCTACGTCGGGACGTGCGTTGGGCTCTACGTCGGGACGTGCGTTGGGCTCTACGTCGGGACGTGCGTTGGGCTCTACGTCGGGACGTGCGTTGGCCTCTACGTCGGGACGTGCGTTGGGCTCTACGTCTGTAGTTAGCTAACTTTCAGCTCTACGTCGGGACGTGCGTTGGGCTCTACGTCGGGACGTGCGTTGGGCTCTACGTCGGGACGTGCGTTGGGCTCTACGTCGGGACGTGCGTTGGGCTCTACGTCGGGACGTGCGTTGGGCTCTACGTCGGGATTTAACTTACTTTCAGCTCTACGTCGGGACGTGCGTTGGCCTCTACGTCGGGACGTGCGTTGTCCTCTGCGTCGGGACGTGCGTTGGCCTCTAAGTCGGGACGTGCGTTGGCCTCTAAGTCGGGACGTGCGTTGGCCTCTAAGTCGGGACGTGCGTTGGCCTCTGCATCGGGATTTAGCTTACTTTCAGCTCTACGTCGGGACGTGCGTTGGGCTCTACGTCGGGACGTGTGTTGGGCTCTACGTCGTGATTTAGCTTACTTTCAGCTCTACGTCGGGACATGCGTTGGCCTCTACGTCGGGACGTGCGTTGGCCTCTACTTCGGGATTTAGCTTACTTTCAGCTCTACGTCGGGACGTGCGTTGGCCTCTACGTCGGGATGTGCGTTGGCCTCTACGTCGGGATTTAGCTTACTTTCAGCTCTACGTCGGGACGTGCGTTGGGCTCTACGTCGGGTTTTAGCTTACTTTCAGCTCTACGTCGGGACGTGCGTTGGGCTCTACGTCGGGACGTGCGTTGGGCTCTATGTCTGTAGTTAGCTAACTTTCTGCTCTACGTCGGGACGTGCGTTGGGCTCTATGTCTGTAGTTAGCTAACTTTCAGCTCTACGTCGGGACGTGCGTTGGGCGCTACGTCGGGACGTGCGTTTGGCTCTACGTCGGGACGTGCGTTGGGCTCTACGTCGGGATTTAGCTTACTTTCAGCTATACGTCGGGACGTGCGTTGGCCTCTACGTCGGGACGTGCTTTGGGCTCTACGTCGGGACGTGCGTTGGCCTCTACGTCGGGACGTGCGTTGGCCTCTACGTCGGGACGTGCGTTGGCCTCTACGTCGGGATTTAGCTTACTTTCAGCTCTACGTCGGGACGTGCGTTGGGCTCTACGTCGGGACGTGCGTTGGGCTCTACGTCGGGACGTGCGTTGGGCTCTACGTCTGTAGTTAGCTAACTTTCAGCTCTACGTCGGGACGTGCGTTGGGCTCTACGTTGGGACTTTCGTTGGGCTCTACGTCGGGACTTGCGTTGGGCTCTACGTCGGGACTTGCGTTGGGCTCTACGTCGGGACTTGCGTTGGGCTCTACGTCGGGACGTGCGTTGGGCTCTACGTCTGTAGTTAGCTGAGTTTCAGATCTACGTCGGGACGTGCGTTTGGCGCTACGTCGGGACGTGCGTTGGCCTCTACGTCGGGACGTGCGTTGGCCTCTACGTTGGGATTTAACTTACTTTCAGCTCTACGTCGGGACGTGCGTTGGGCGCTACGTCGGGACGTGCGTTGGGCTCTACGTCGGGACGTGCGTTGGGCTCTACGTCTGTAGTTAGCTAACTTTCAGCTCTACGTCGGGACGTGCGTTGGGCGCTACGTCGGGACGTGGGTTGGGCTCTACGTCGGGACGTGCGTTGGGCTCTACGTCGGGACGTGCGTTGGGCTCTACGTCGGGACGTGCGTTGGGCTCTACGTCGGGACGTGCGTTGGGCTCTACGTCGGGACGTGCGTTGGGCTCTACGTCGGGATTTAGCTTACTTTCAGCTCTACGTCGGGACGTGCGTTGTCCTCTAGGTCGGGACGTGCGTTGGCCTCTAGGTCGGGACGTGCGTTGGCCTCTAGGTCGGGACGTGCGTTGGCCTCTAGGTCGGGACGTGCGTTGGCCTCTACGTCGGGATTTAGCTTACTTTCAGCTCTACGTCGGGACGTGCGTTGGGCGCTATGTCGGGACGTGCGTTGGGCGCAACGTCGGGATTTAGCTTAATTTCAGCTCTACGTCGGGACGTGCGGTGGGCTCTACGTCGGGACGTGCGGTGGGCTCTACGTCGGGACGTGTGGTGGGCTCTACGTCGGGACGTGCGTTGGGCTCTACGTCGGGATTTAGCTTACTTTCAGCTCTACGTCGGGACGTGCGTTGGCCTCTACGTCGGGACGTGCGTTGGCCTCTACGTCGGGATTTAGCTTACTTTCAGCTCTACGTCGGGACGTGCGTTGGCCTCTACGTCGGGACGTGCGTTGGCCTCTACGTCGGGATTTAGCTTACTTTCAGCTCTACGTCGGGATGTGTGTTGGGCTCTACTTCGGGATTTAGCTTACTTTCAGCTCTACGTCGGGACGTGCGTTGGGCTCTACGTCGGGACGTGCGTTGGGCTCTACGTCGGGACGTGCGTTGGGCTCTACGTCGGGACGTGCGTTGGGCTCTACGTCGGGACGTGCGTTGGGCTCTACGTCGGGACGTGCGTTGGGCTCTACGTCGGGATTTAGCTTACTTTCAGCTCTACGTCGGGACGTGCGTTGGCCTGTACGTCGGGACGTGCGTTGGCCTCTAAGTCGGGACGTGCGTTGGCCTCTAAGTCGGGACGTGCGTTGGCCTCTAAGTCGGGACGTGCGTTGGCCTCTACGTCGGGACGTGCGTTGGCCTCTACGTCGGGACGTGCGTTGGCCTCTACGTCGGGATTTAACTTACTTTCAGCTCTACGTCGGGACGTGCGTTGGGCGCTACGTCGGGACGTGCGTTGGCCTCTACGTCGGGTCGTGCGTTGGGCTCTACGTCGGGACGTGCGTTGGGCTCTACGTCTGTAGTTAGCTAACTTACTGCTCTACGTCGGGACGTGCGTTGGGCTCTACGTCTGTAGTTAGCTAACTTTCAGCTCTACGTCGGGACGTGCGTTGGGCGCTACGTCGGGATGTGCGTTGGGCTCTACGTCGGGACGTGCGTTGGGCTCTACGTCGGGACGTGCGTTGGGCTCTACGTCGGGATTTAGCTTACTTTAAGCTCTACGTCGGGACGTGCGTTGGCCTTTACTTCGGGACGTGCGTTGGCCTCTACGTCGGGACGTGCGTTGGCATCTACGTCGGGATTTAGCTTACTTTCAGCTCTACGTCGGGACGTGCGTTGGGCTCTACGTCGGGACGTGCGTTGAGCTCTACGTCGGGACACGCGTTGGGCTCTACGTCGGGACGCGCGTTGGGCTCTACGTTTGTAGTTAGCTAACTTTCAGCTCTACGTCGGGACGCGCGTTGGGCTCTTCGTCTGTAGTTAGCTAACTTTCACCTCTACGTCGGGACGTGCGTTGGGCGCTACGTCGGGACGTGCGTTGGGCGCTACGTCGGGATTTAGCTTACTTTCAGCTCTACGTCGGGACGTGCGTTGGGCTCTACGTCGGGACGTGCGTTGGGCTCTACGTCGGGACGTGCGTTGGGCTCTACGTCGGGATTTAGCTTAATTTCAGCTCTACGTCGGGACGTGCGTTGGGCTCTACGTCGGGATGTGCGCTGGCCTCTACGTCGGGACGTGCGCTGGCCTCTACGTCGGGACGTGCGTTGGCCTCTACGTCGGGATTTAGCTTACTTTCAGCTCTATGTCGGGACGTGCGTTGGGCTCTACGTCGGGACGTGTGTTGGGCTCTACGTCTGTAGTTAGCTAACTTTCAGCTCTACGTCGGGACGTGCGTTGGGCTCTACGTCGGGATTTAGCTTACTTTCAGCTCTACGTCGGGACGTGCGTTGGGCTCTACGTCGGGACGTGTGTTGGGCTCTACGTCTGTAGTTAGCTAACTTCAAGCTCTACGTCGGGACGTGCGTTGGGCTCTACGTCGGGACGTGCGTTGGGCTCTACGTCAGGATTTAGCTAACTTTCAGCTCTACGTCGGGACATGCGTTGGGCTCTACGTCGGGACGTGCGTTGGGCTCTACGTCGGGATTTAGCTTACTTTCAGCTCTACGTTGGGACGTGCGTTGGCCTGTACGTCGGGATTTAGCTTACTTTCAGCTCTACGTCGGGACGTGCGTTGGGCTCTACGTCGGGACGTGCGTTGGGCTCTACGTCGGGACGTGCGTTGGGCTCTACGTCTGTTGTTAGCTAACTTTCAGCTCTACGTCGGGACGTGCGTTGGGCTCTACGTCTGTAGTTAGCTAACTTTCAGCTCTACGTCGGGACGTGCGTTGGGCTCTACGTCGGGACGTGCGTTGGGCTCTACGTCGGGACGTGCGTTGGGCTCTACGTCGGGACGTGCGTTGGGCTCTACGTCGGGATTGAACTTACTTTCAGCTCTACGTCGGGACGTGCGTTGGCCTCTACGTCGGGACGTGCGTTGTCCTCTACGTCGGGACGTGCGTTGGCCTCTACGTCGGGACGTGCGTTGGCCTCTACGTCGGGACGTGCGTTGGCCTCTACGTCGGGACGTGCGTTGGCCTCTACGTCGGGACGTGCGTTGGCCTCTGCATCGGGACGTGCGTTGGGTCTACGTCGGGACGTGCGTTGGGCTCTACGTCGGGATTTAGCTTAATTTCAGCTCTACGTCGGGACGTGCGTTGTCCTCTACGTCGGGACGTGCGTTGGCCTCTACTTCGGGATTTAGCTTACTTTCAGCTCTACGTCGGGACGTGCGTTGGCCTCTACGTCGGGACGTGCGTTGGCCTCTACGTCGGGACGTGCGTTGGCCTCTACGTCGGGACGTGCTTTGGGCTCTACGTCGGGACGTGCGTTGGCCTCTACGTCGGGACGTGCGTTGGCCTCTACGTCGGGATTTAGCTTACTTTCAGCTCTACGTTGGGACGTGCGTTGGGCTCTACGTTGGGACTTTCGTTGGGCTCTACGTTGGGACTTTCGTTGGGCTCTACGTCGGGACTTGCGTTGGGCTCTACGTCGGGACGTGCGTTGGGCTCTACGTCTGTAGTTAGCTAAGTTTCAGATCTACGTCGGGACGTGCGTTTGGCGCTACGTCGGGACGTGCGTTGGCCTCTACGTTGGGACGTGCGTTGGCCTCTACGTCGGGATTTAACTTATTTTCAGCTCTACGTCGGGACGTGCGTTGGGCTCTACGTCGGGACGTGCGTTGGGCTCTACGTCTGTAGTTAGCTAACTTTCAGCTCTACGTCGGGACGTGCGTTGGGCGCTACGTCGGGACGTGGGTTGGGCTCTACGTCGGGACGTGCGTTGGGCTCTACGTCGGGACGTGCGTTGGGCTCTACGTCGGGACGTGCGTTGGGCTCTACGTCGGGATTTAGCTTACTTTCAGCTCTACGTCGGGACGTGCGTTGGCCTCTAGGTCGGGACGTGCGTTGGCCTCTAGCTCGGGACGTGCGTTGGCCTCTAGCTCGGGACGTGCGTTGGCCTCTAGTTCGGGACGTGCGTTGGCCTCTACGTCGGGATTTAGCTTACTTTCAGCTCTATGTCGGGACGTGCGTTGGGCGCTATGTCGGGACGTGCGTTGGGCGCAACGTCGGGATTTAGCTTAATTTCAGCTCTACGTCGGGACGTGCGGTGGGCTCTACGTCGGGACGTGCGGTGGGCTCTACGTCGGGACGTGCGGTGGGCTCTACGTCGGGACGTGCGGTGGGCTCTACGTCGGGATTTAGCTTACTTTCAGCTCTACGTCGGGACGTGCGTTGGCCTCTACGTCGGGACGTGCGTTGGGTTCTACATCGGGATTTAGCTTACTTTCAGCTCTACGTCGGGACGTGCGTTGGCCTCTACGTCGGGACGTGCGTTGGCCTCTACGTCGGGATTTAGCTTACTTTCAGCTCTACGTCGGGACGTGCGTTGGGCTCTACGTCGGGACCTGCGTTGGGTTCTACGTCTGTAGTTAGCTAACTTTCAGCTCTACGTCGGGACGTGCGTTGGGCTCTACGTCGGGACGTGCGTTGGGCTCTACGTCGGGACGTGCGTTGGGCTCTACGTCGGGACGTGCGTTGGGCTCTACGTCGGGATTTAGCTTACTTTCAGCTCTACGTCGGGACGTGCGTTGTCCTCTAAGTCGGGACGTGCGTTGTCCTCTAAGTCGGGACGTGCGTTGTCCTCTAAGTCGGGACGTGCGTTGGCCTCTAAGTCGGGACGTGCGTTGGCCTCTAAGTCGGGACGTGCGTTGGCCTCTACGTCGGGACGTGCGTTGGCCTCTACTTCGGGATTTAACTTACTTTCAGCTCTACGTCGGGACGTGCGTTGGGCGCTACGTCGGGACGTGCGTTGGCCTCTACGTCGGGTCGTGCGTTGGGCTCTACGTCGGGACGTGCGTTGGGCTCTACGTCTGTAGTTAGCTAACTTACTGCTCTACGTCGGGACGTGCGTTGGGCTCTACGTCTGTAGTTAGCTAACTTTCAGCTCTACGTCGGGACGTGCGTTGGGCGCTACGTCGGGACGTGCGTTGGGCTCTATGTCGGGACGTGCGTTGGGCTCTATGTCGGGACGTGCGTTGGGCTCTACGTCGGGATTTAGCTTACTTTAAGCTCTACGTCGGGACGTGCGTTGGCCTTTACTTCGGGACGTGCGTTGGCCTCTACGTCGGGACGTGCGTTGGCATCTACGTCGGGATTTAGCTTACTTTCAGCTCTACGTCGGGACGTGCGTTGGGCTCTACGTCGGGACGTGCGTTGAGCTCTACGTCGGGACACGCGTTGGGCTCTACGTCGGGACGCGCGTTGGGCTCTACGTCTGTAGTTAGCTAACTTTCAGCTCTACGTCGGGACGCGCGTTGGGCTCTTCGTCTGTAGTTAGCTAACTTTCACCTCTACGTCGGGACGTGCGTTGGGCTCTACGTCTGTACTTAGCTAACTTTCAGCTCTACGTCGGGACGTGCGTTGGGCGCTACGTCGGGACGTGCGTTGGGCGCTACGTCGGGATTTAGCTTACTTTCAGCTCTACGTCGGGACGTGCGTTGGGCTCTACGTCGGGACGTGCGTTGGGCTCTACGTCGGGACGTGCGTTGGGCTCTACGTCGGGATTTAGCTTAATTTCAGCTCTACGTCGGGACGTGCGTTGGGCTCTACGTCGGGACGTGCGCTGGCCTCTACGTCGGGACGTGCGCTGGCCTCTACGTCGGGACGTGCGTTGGCCTCTACGTCGGGATTTAGCTTACTTTCAGCTCTACGTCGGGACGTGCGTTGGCCTGTACGTCGGGACGTGCGTTGGCCTCTACGTCTGTAGTTAGCTAACTTTCAGCTCTACGTCGGGACGTGCGTTGGGCTCTACGTCGGGATTTAGCTTACTTTCAGCTCTACGTCGGGACGTGCGTTGGGCTCTACGTCGGGACGTGTGTTGGGCTCTACGTCTGTAGTTAGCTAACTTCAAGCTCTACGTCGGGACGTGCGTTGGGCTCTACGTCGGGACGTGCGTTGGGCTCTACGTCAGGATTTAGCTAACTTTCAGCTCTACGTCGGGACATGCGTTGGGCTCTACGTCGGGACGTGCGTTGGGCTCTACGTCGGGATTTAGCTTACTTTCAGCTCTACGTTGGGACGTGCGTTGGCCTGTACGTCGGGATTTAGCTTACTTTCAGCTCTACGTCGGGACGTGCGTTGGGCTCTACGTCGGGACGTGCGTTGGGCTCTACGTCGGGACGTGCGTTGGGCTCTACGTCTGTTGTTAGCTAACTTTCAGCTCTACGTCGGGACGTGCGTTGGGCTCTACGTCTGTAGTTAGCTAACTTTCAGCTCTACGTCGGGACGTGCGTTGGGCTCTACGTCGGGACGTGCGTTGGGCTCTACGTCGGGACGTGCGTTGGGCTCTACGTCGGGACGTGCGTTGGGCTCTACGTCGGGATTGAACTTACTTTCAGCTCTACGTCGGGACGTGCGTTGGCCTCTACGTCGGGACGTGCGTTGTCCTCTACGTCGGGACGTGCGTTGTCCTCTACGTCGGGACGTGCGTTGGCCTCTAAGTCGGGACGTGCGTTGGCCTCTAAGTCGGGACGTGCGTTGGGTCTACGTCGGGACGTGCGTTGGGTCTACGTCGGGACGTGCGTTGGGCTCTACGTCGGGATTTAGCTTAATTTCAGCTCTACGTCGGGACGTGCGTTGTCCTCTACGTCGGGACGTGCGTTGGCCTCTACTTCGGGATTTAGCTTACTTTCAGCTCTACGTCGGGACGTGCGTTGGCCTCTACGTCGGGACGTGCGTTGGCCTCTACGTCGGGACGTGCGTTGGCCTCTACGTCGGGATTTAGCTTACTTTCAGCTCTACGTCGGGACGTGCGTTGGGCTCTACGTCGGGTTTTAGCTTACTTTCAGCTCTACGTCGGGACGTGCGTTGGGCTCTACGTCGGGACGTGCGTTGGGCTCTATGTCTGTAGTTAGCTAACTTTCTGCTCTACGTCGGGACGTGCGTTGGGCTCTATGTCTGTAGTTAGCTAACTTTCAGCTCTACGTCGGGACGTGCGTTGGGCGCTACGTCGGGACGTGCGTTGGGCTCTACGTCGGGACGTGCATTGGGCTCTACGTCGGGATTTTGCTTACTTTCAGCTCTACGTCGGGACGTGCTTTGGGCTCTACGTCGGGACGTGCGTTGGCCTCTACGTCGGGACGTGCGTTGGCCTCTACGTCGGGACGTGCGTTGGCCTCTACGTCGGGATTTAGCTTACTTTCAGCTCCACATCGGGACGTGCGTTGGGCTCTACGTCGGGACGTGCGTTGGGCTCTACGTCGGGACGTGCGTTGGGCTCTACGTCGGGACGTGCGTTGGGCTCTACGTCTGTAGTTAGCTAAATTTCAGCTCTACGTCGGGACGTGCGTTGGGCTCTGCGTCGGGACTTGCGTTGGGCTCTACGTCGGGACTTGCGTTGGGCTCTACGTCGGGACGTGCGTTGGGCTCTACGTCGGGACGTGCGTTGGGCTCTACATCTGTAGTTAGCTAACTTTCAGCTCTACGTCGGGACGTGCGTTGGGCTCTACGTCGGGACGTGCGTTGGGCTCTACGTCTGTAGTTAGCTAAGTTTCATATCTACGTCGGGACGTGCGTTGGGCGCTACGTCGGGACGTGCGTTGGGCTCTACGTCGGGACGTGCGTTGGGCTCTACGTCGGGACGTGCGTTGGGCTCTACGTCGGGACGTGCGTTGGCCTCTACGTCGGGACGTGCGTTGGCCTCTACGTCGGGATTTAGCTTACTTTCAGCTCTACGTCGAGACGTGCGTTGGGCGCTACGTCGGGACGTGCGTTGGGCGCTACGTCGGGACGTGCGTTGGGCGCTACGTCGGGACGTGCGTTGGGCGTTACGTCGGGACGTGCGTTGGGCGCTACGTCGGGACGTGCGTTGGGCGCTACGTCGGGACGTGTGTTGGGCGGTGCTTCGGGACGTGTGTTGGGCGCTACGTCGGGATTTAGCTTACTTTCAGCTCTACGTCGGGACGTGCGTTGGGCTCTACGTCGGGACGTGCGTTGGGCTCTACGTCGGGATGTGCGTTGGTCTCTACGTCTGTAGTTAGCTAACATTCAGCTCTATGTCGGGACGTGCGTTGGGCTCTACGTCGGGACGTGCGTTTGGCTCTACGTCGGGACGTGCGTTGGGCTCTACGTCGGGACGTGCGTTGGGCTCTACGTCGGGATTTAGCTTGCTTTCAGCTCTACGTCGGGACGTGCGTTGGGCTCTACGTCGGGACGTGCGTTGGGCTCTACGTCGGGACGTGCGTTGGGCTCTACGTCGGGACGTGCTTTGGGCTCTACGTCGGGACGTGCGTTGGCCTCTACGTCGGGACGTGCGTTGGCCTCTACGTCGGGACGTGCGTTGGCCTCTACGTCGGGATTTAGCTTACTTTCAGCTCAACATCGGGACGTGCGTTGGGCTCTACGTCGGGACGTGCGTTGGGCTCTACGTCGGGACGTGCGTTGGGCTCTACGTCGGGACGTGCGTTGGGCTCTACGTCGGGACGTGCGTTGGGCTCTACGTCTGTAGTTAGCTAAATTTCAGCTCTACGTCGGGACGTGCGTTGGGCTCTACGTCGGGACTATCGTTGGGCTCTACGTCGGGACTTGCGTTGGGCTCTACGTCGGGACGTGCGTTGGGCTCTACATCTGTAGTTAGCTAACTTTCAGCTCTACGTCGGGACGTGCGTTGGGCTCTACGTCGGGACGTGCGTTGGGCTCTACGTCTGTAGTTAGCTAAGTTTCATATCTACGTCGGGACGTGCGTTGGGCGCTACGTCGGGACGTGCGTTGGGCTCTACGTCGGGACGTGCGTTGGGCTCTACGTCGGGACGTGCGTTCGCCTCTACGTCGCGATTTAGCTTACTTTCAGCTCTATGTTGGGACGTGCGTTCGCCTCTACGTCGGGATTTAACTTACTTTCAGCTCTACGTCGGGACGTGCGTTGGCCTCTACGTCGGGACGTGCGTTGGCCTCTACGTCGGGATTTAGCTTACTTTCAGCTCTACGTCGGGACGTGCGTTGGGCTCTACGTCTGGAAGTGTGTTGGGCTCTACGTCGGGATTTAGCTTACTTTAAGCTCTACGTCGGGACGTGCGTTGGGCTCTACGTCGGGACGTGCGCTGGCCTCTACGTCGGGACGTGCGCTGGCCTCTACGTCGGGACGTGCGCTGGCCTCTACTTCGGGACGTGCGCTGGCCTCTACGTCGGGACGTGCGCTGGCCTTAACGTCGGGACATGCTTTGGGCTCTACGTCGGGACGTGCGTTGGGCTCTACGTCGGGATTTAGCTTACTTTCAGCTCTACGTCGGGACGTGCGTTGGGCTCTACGTCGGGACGTGCGTTGGCCTCTACGTCGGGATTTAGCTTACTTTCAGCTCTACGTCGGGACGTGCGTTGGGCGCTACGTCGGGACGTGCGTTGGGCGCTACGTCGGCATTTAGCTTACTTTCAGCTCTACGTCGGGACGTGCGTTGGCCTCTACGTCGGGACGTGCGTTGGCCTCTACGTCGGGATTTAGCTTACTTTCAGCTCTACGTCGGGACGTGCGTTGGGCTCTACGTCGGGACGTGCATTGGGCTCTACGTCGGGACGTGCGTTGGGCTCTACGTCGGGATTTAGCTTACTTTCAGCTCTACGTCGGGACGTGCGTTGGCCTCTACGTCGGGACGTGCGTTGGCCTCTACGTCGGGATTTAGCTTACTTTCAGCTCTACGTCGGGACGTGCGTTGAGCGCTACGTCGGGATTTAACTTACTTTCAGCTCTACGTCGGGACGTGCGTTGGGCTCTACGTCGGGACATGCGTTGGGCTCTACGTCGGGACATGCGTTGGGCTCTACGTCGGGATGTGCGTTGGTCTCTACGTCTGTAGTTAGCTAACTTTCAGCTCTATGTCGGGACGTGCGTTGGGCTCTACGTCGGGACGTGCGTTTGGCTCTACGTCGGGACGTGCGTTGGGCTCTACGTCGGGACGTGCGTTGGGCTCTACGTCGGGATTTAGCTTGCTTTCAGCTCTACGTCGGGACGTGCGTTGGGCTCTACGTCGGGACGTGCGTTGGGCTCTACGTCGGGACGTGCGTTGGGCTCTACGTCGGGACGTGCGTTGGCCTCTACGTCGGGACGTGCGTTGGCCTCTACGTCGGGACGTGCGTTGGCCTCTACGTCGGGACGTGCGTTGGCCTCTACGTCGGGACGTGCGTTGGCCTCTACGTCGGGATTTAGCTTACTTTCAGCTCAACATCGGGACGTGCGTTGGGCTCTACGTCGGGACGTGCGTTGGGCTCTACGTCTGTAGTTAGCTAAATTTCAGCTCTACGTCGGGACGTGCGTTGGGCTCTACGTTGGGACTTTCGTTGGGCTCTACGTCGGGACTTGCGTTGGGCTCTACGTCGGGACGTGCGTTGGGCTCTACATCTGTAGTTAGCTAACTTTCAGCTCTACGTCGGGACGTGCGTTGGCCTCTACGTCGGGACGTGCGTTGGGCTCTACGTCTGTAGTTAGCTAAGTTTCATATCTACGTCGGGACGTGCGTTGGGCGCTACGTCGGGACGTGCGTTGGGCTCTACGTCGGGACGTGCGTTGGGCTCTACGTCGGGACGTGCGTTCGCCTCTACGTCGGGACGTGCGTTGGGCTCTACGTCGGGACGTGCGTTGGGCTCTACGTCGGGACGTGCGTTGGCCTCTACGTCGGGTTTTAGCTTACTTTCAGCTCTACGTCGAGACGTGCGTTGGGCGCTACGTCGGGACGTGCGTTGGGCGCTACGTCGGGACGTGCGTTGGGCGCTACGTCGGGACGTGCGTTGGGCTCTACGTCGGGACGTGCGTTGGGCGCTACGTCGGGATTTAGCTTACTTTCAGCTCTACGTCGGGACGTGCGTTGGGCTCTACGTCGGGACGTGCGTTGGGCTCTACGTCGGGACGTGCGTTGGGCTCTAAGTCGGGATTTAGCTTAATTTCAGCTCTACGTCGGGACGTGCGTTGGCCTCTACGTCGGGATGTGCGTTGGCCTCTACGTCGGGATTTAGCTTACTTTCAGCTCTACGTCGGGACGTGCGTTGGCCTCTACGTCGGGACGTGCGTTGGCCTCTACGTTGGGATTTAGCTTACTTTCAGCTCTACGTTGGGACGTGCGTTGGCCTCTATGTCGGGATTTAGCTTACTTTCAGCTCTACATCGGGACGTGCGTTGGGCTCTACGTCGGGACATGCGTTGGGCTCTACGTCGGGACGTGCGTTGGGCTCTACGTCGGGACGTGCGTTGGTCTCTACGTCTGTAGTTAGCTAACTTTCAGCTTTACGTCGGGACGTGCGTTGGGCTCTACGTCGGGACGTGCGTTGGGCTCTACGTCGGGATTTAGCTTACTTTCAGCTCTACGTCGGGACGTGCGTTGGGCTCTACGTCGGGACGTGCGTTGGGCTCTACGTCGGGACGTGCGTTGGGTTCTACGTCGGGGCGTGCGTTGGGCTCTACGTCTGTAGTTAGCTAACTTTCAGCTCTACGTCGGGACGTGCGTTGGGCTCTACGTCGGGACGTGCGTTGGGCTCTACGTCGGGACGTGCGTTGGGCTCTACGTCGGGACGTGCGTTGGGCTCTACGTCGGGATTGAGCTAACTTTCAGCTCTACGTCGGGACGTGCGTTGGGCTCTACGTCGGGACGTGCATTGGCCTCTACGTCGGGATTTAGCTTACTTTCAGCTCTACGTCGGGACGTGCGTTGGGCGCTACGTCGGGACGTGCGTTGGGCGCTACGTCGGGACGTGCGTTGGGCGCTACGTCGGGACTTGCGTTGGGCGCTACGTCGGGATTTAGCTTACTTTCAGCTCTACGTCGGGACGTGCGTTGGCCTCTACGTCGGGACGTGCGTTGGCCTCTACGTCGGGATTTAGCTTACTTTCAGCTCTACGTCGGGACGTGCGTTGGGCTCTACGTCGGGACGTGCGTTGGGCTCTACGTCGGGACGTGCGTTGGGCTCTACGTAGGGATTTAGCTTACTTTCAGCTCTACGTCGGGACGTGCGTTGGCGTCTACGTCGGGACGTGCGTTGGCCTCTACGTCGGGATTTAGCTTACTTTCAGCTCTACGTCGGGACGTGCGTTGAGCGCTACGTCGGGATTTAACTTACTTTCAGCTCTACGTCGGGACGTGCGTTGGGCTCTACGTCGGGACGTGCGTTGGGCTCTACGTCGGGATGTGCGTTGGTCTCTACGTCTGTAGTTAGCTAACTTTCAGCTCTATGTCGGGACGTGCGTTGGGCTCTACGTCGGGACGTGCGTTTGGCTCTACGTCGGGACGTGCGTTGGGCTCTACGTCGGGACGTGCGTTGGGCTCTACGTCGGGATTTAGCTTACTTTCAGCTCTACGTCGGGACGTGCGTTGGGCTCTACGTCGGGACGTGCGTTGGGCTCTACGTCGGGACGTGCGTTGGGCTCTACGTCGGGACGTGCGTTGGCCTCTACGTCGGGACGTGCGTTGGCCTCTACGTCGGGATTTAGCTTACTTTCAGCTCTACGTCGGGACGTGCGTTGGGCGCTACGTCGGGACGTGCGTTGGGCACTACGTCGGGACGTGTGTTGGGCGCTGCTTCGGGACGTGTGTTGGGCGCTACGTCGGGATTTAGCTTACTTTCAGCTCTACGTCGGGACGTGCGTTGGGCTCTACGTCGGGACGTGCGTTGGGCTCTACGTCGGGACGTGCGTTGGGCTCTACGTCGGGACGTGCGTTGGGCTCTACGTCGGGATTTAGCTTAATTTCAGCTCTACGTCGGGACGTGCGTTGGCCTCTACGTCGGGACGTGCGTTGGCCTCTACGTCGGGACGTGCGTTGGCCTCTACATCGGGATTTAGCTTACGTTCAGCTCTACGTCGGGACGTGCGTTGGCCTCTACGTCGGGACGTGCGTTGGCCTCTACGTCGGGACGTGCGTTGGCCTCTACGTCGGGACGTGCGTTGGCCTCTACGTCGGGACGTGCGTTGGCCTCTACGTCGGGACGTGCGTTGGCCTCTACGTTGGGATTTAGCTTACTTTCAGCTCTACGTTGGGACGTGCGTTGGCCTCTACGTTGGGATTTAGCTTACTTTCAGCTCTACGTTGGGACGTGCGTTGGCCTCTACGTCGGGATTTAGCTTACTTTCAGCTCTACATCGGGACGTGCGTTGGGCTCTACGTCGGGACATGCGTTGGGCTCTACGTCGGGACGTGCGTTGGTCTCTACGTCTGTAGTTAGCTAACTTTCAGCTCTACGTCGGGACGTGCGTTGGGCTCTACGTCGGGACGTGCGTTGGGCTCTACGTCGGGATTTAGCTTACTTTCAGCTCTACGTCGGGACGTGCGTTGGGCTCTACGTCGGGACGTGCGTTGGGCTCTACGTCGGGACGTGCGTTGGGTTCTACGTCGGGGCGTGCGTTGGGCTCTACGTCTGTAGTTAGCTAACTTTCAGCTCTACGTCGGGACGTGCGTTGGGCTCTACGTCGGGACGTGCGTTGGGCTCTACGTCGGGACGTGCGTTGGGCTCTACGTCGGGACGTGCGTTGGGCTCTACGTCGGGATTGAGCTAACTTTCAGCTCTACATCGGGACGTGCGTTGGGCTCTACGTCGGGACGTGCGTTCGCCTCTACGTCGCGATTTAGCTTACTTTCAGCTCTATGTTGGGACGTGCGTTCGCCTCTACGTCGGGATTTAACTTACTTTCAGCTCTACGTCGGGACGTGCGTTGGCCTCTACGTCGGGACGTGCGTTGGCCTCTACGTCGGGATTTAGCTTACTTTCAGCTCTACGTCGGGACGTGCGTTGGGCTCTACGTCTGGAAGTGTGTTGGGCTCTACGTCGGGATTTAGCTTACTTTAAGCTCTACGTCGGGACGTGCGTTGGGCTCTACGTCGGGACGTGCGCTGGGCTCTACGTCGGGACGTGCGCTGGCCTCTACGTCGGGACGTGTGCTGGCCTCTACGTCGGGACTTGCGCTGGCCTCTACTTCGGGACGTGCGCTGGCCTCTACGTCGGGACGTGTGCTGGCCTTAACGTCGGGACATGCTTTGGGCTCTACGTCGGGACGTGCGTTGGGCTCTACGTCGGGATTTAGCTTACTTTCAGCTCTACGTCGGGACGTGCGTTGGGCTCTACGTCGGGACGTGCGTTGGCCTCTACGTCGGGATTTAGCTTACTTTCAGCTCTACGTCGGGACGTGCTTTGGGCGCTACGTCGGGACGTGCGTTGGGCGCTACGTCGGGACGTGTGTTGGGCGCTACGTCGGGACGTGCGTTGGGCGCTACGTCGGGATTTAGCTTACTTTCAGCTCTACGTCGGGACGTGCGTTGGCCTCTACGTCGGGACGTGTGTTGGCCTCTACGTCGGGATTTAGCTTACTTTCAGCTCTACGTCGGGACGTGCGTTGGGCTCTACGTCGGGACGTGCGTTGGGCTCTACGTCGGGACGTGCGTTGGGCTCTACGTCGGGACGTGCGTTGGGCTCTACGTCGGGATTTAGCTTACTTTCAGCTCTACGTCGGGACGTGCGTTGGCCTCTACGTCGGGACGTGCGTTGGCCTCTACGTCGGGATTTAGCTTACTTTCAGCTCTACGTCGGGACGTGCGTTGAGCGCTACGTCGGGATTTAACTTACTTTCAGCTCTACGTCGGGACGTGCGTTGGGCTCTACGTCGGGACATGCGTTGGGCTCTACGTCGGGATGTGCGTTGGTCTCTACGTCTGTAGTTAGCTAACTTTCAGCTCTATGTCGGGACGTGCGTTGGGCTCTACGTCGGGACGTGCGTTTGGCTCTACGTCGGGACGTGCGTTGGGCTCTACGTCGGGATTTAGCTTGCTTTCAGCTCTACGTCGGGACGTGCGTTGGGCTCTACGTCGGGACGTGCGTTGGGCTCTACGTCGGGACGTGCGTTGGGCTCTACGTCGGGACGTGCGTTGGGCTCTACGTCGGGACGTGCGTTGGGCTCTACGTCGGGACGTGCGTTGGGCTCTACGTCGGGACGTGCGTTGGGCTCTACGTCGGGACGTGCGTTGGGCTCTACGTCGGGACGTGCGTTGGGCTCTACGTCGGGATTTAGCTTACTTTCAGCTCTACGTCGGGACGTGCGTTGGGCTCTACGTCGGGACGTGCGTTGGGCGCTACGTCGGGATTTAACTTACTTTCAGCTCTACGTCGGGACGTGCGTTGGGCTCTACGTCGGGACATGCGTTGGGCTCTACGTCGGGATTTAGCTTACTTTCAGCTCTACGTCGGGACGTGCGTTGACCTCTACTTCGGGACGTGCGTTGGCCTCTACGTCGGGACGTGCGTTGGCCTCTACGTCGGGATTTAGCTTACATTCACCTCTACGGCGGGACGTGCGTTGGGCTCTACGTCGGGACGTGCGTTGGGCTCTACGTCGGGACGTGCGTTGAGCTCTACGTCGGGACGTGCGTTGGGCGCTACGTCGGGAAGTGCGTTGGGCGCTACGTCTTGACGTGCGTTGGGCGCTACGTCGGGACGTGCGTTGGGCGCTACGTCGGGACGTGCGTTGGGCGCTACGTCGGGACGTGCGTTGGGCGCTACGTTGGGATTTAGCTTAATTTCAGCTCTACGTCGGGACGTGCGTTGGCCTCTACGTCGGGATTTAGCTTACTTTTAGCTCTACGTCGGGACGTGCCTTGGCCTGTACGTCGGGACGTGCGTTGGCCTCTACGTCGGGATTTAGCTTACTTTCAGCTCTACGTCGGGACGTGCGTTGTGCTCTACGTCGGGATTTAGCTTACTTTCAGCTCTACGTCGGGACGTGCGTTGGGCTCTACGTCGGGACGTGCGTTGGGCTCTACGTCGGGACGTGCGTTGGGCTCTACGTCGGGACGTGCGTTGGGCTCTACGTCTGTAGTTAGCTAACTTTCAGCTCTACGTCGGGACGTGCGTTGGGCTCTACGTCGGGACGTGCGTTGGGCTCTACGTCGGGACGTGCGTTGGGCTCTACGTCGGGACGTGCGTTGGGCTCTACGTTGGGATTTAGCTAACTTTCAGCTCTACATCGGGACGTGCGTTGGGCTCTACGTCGGGACGTGCGTTGGGCTCTACGTCGGGACGTGCGTTCGCCTCTACGTCGCGATTTAGCTTACTTTCAGCTCTATGTTGGGACGTGCGTTCGCCTCTACGTCGGGATTTAACTTACTTTCAGCTCTACGTCGGGACGTGCGTTGGCCTCTACGTCGGGACGTGCGTTGGCCTCTACGTCGGGATTTAGCTTACTTTCAGCTCTACGTCGGGACGTGCGTTGGGCTCTACGTCTGGAAGTGTGTTGGGCTCTACGTCGGGATTTATCTTACTTTAAGCTCTACGTCGGGACGTGCGTTGGGCTCTACGTCGGGACGTGCGTTGGGCTCTACGTCGGGAAGTGCGCTGGCCTCTACGTCGGGACGTGCGCTGGCCTCTACGTCGGGACGTGCGCTGGCCTTAACGTCGGGACATGCTTTGGGCTCTACGTCGGGACGTGCGTTGGGCTCTACGTCGGGATTTAGCTTACTTTCAGCTCTACGTCGGGACGTGCGTTGGGCTCTACGTCGGGACGTGCGTTGGCCTCTACGTCGGGATTTAGCTTACTTTCAGCTCTACGTCGGGACGTGCGTTGGGCGCTACGTCGGGACGTGCGTTGGGCGCTATGTCGGGACGTGCGTTGGGCGCTACTTCGGGACGTGCGTTGGGCGCTACGTCGGGATTTAGCTTACTTTCAGCTCTACGTCGGGACGTGCGTTGGCCTCTACGTCGGGACGTGCGTTGGCCTCTACGTCGGGATTTAGCTTACTTTCAGCTCTACGTCGGGACGTGCGTTGGGCTCTACGTCGGGACGTGCGTTGGGCTCTACGTCGGGACGTGCGTTGGGCTCTACGTCGGGATTTAGCTTACTTTCAGCTCTACGTCGGGACGTGCGTTGGCCTCTACGTCGGGACTTGCGTTGGCCTCTACGTCGGGATTTCGCTTACTTTCAGCTCTACGTCGGGACGTGCGTTGGGCTCTACGTCGGGACGTGCGTTGGGCGCTACGTCGGGATTTAACTTACTTTCAGCTCTACGTCGGGACGTGCGTTGGGCGCTACGTCGGGACGTGTGTTGGGCGCTACTTCGGGACGTGCGTTGGGCGCTACGTCGGGATTTAGCTTACTTTCAGCTCTACGTCGGGACGTGCGTTGGCCTCTACGTCGGGACGTGCGTTGGCCTCTACGTCGGGATTTAGCTTACTTTCAGCTCTACGTCGGGACGTGCGTTGGGCTCTACGTCGGGACGTGCGTTGGGCTCTACGTCGGGATTTAGCTTACTTTCAGCTCTACGTCGGGACGTGCGTTGGCCTCTACGTCGGGACGTGCGTTGGCCTCTACGTCGGGATTTAGCTTACTTTCAGCTCTACTTCGGGACGTGCGTTGGGCTCTACGTCGGGACGTGCGTTGGGCGCTACGTCGGGATTTAGCTTACTTTCAGCTCTACGTCGGGACGTGCGTTGGGCTCTACGTCGGGACGTGCGTTGGGCTCTACGTCGGGACGTGCGTTGGGCTCTACGTCGGGACGTGCGTTGGGCTCTACGTCGGGACGTGCGTTGGGCTCTACGTCGGGACGTGCGTTGGGCTCTACGTCGGGATTTAGCTTACTTTCAGCTCTACGTCGGGACGTGCGTTGGCCTCTACGTCGGGACGTGCGTTGGCCTCTGCGTCGGGATTTAGCTTACTTTCAGCTCTACGTCGGGACGTGCGTTGGGCTCTACGTCGGGACGTGCGTTGGGCGCTACGTCGGGATTTAACTTACTTTCATCTCTACGTCGGGACGTGCGTTGGGCTCTACGTCGGGACGTGCGTTGGGCTCTACGTCGGGATTTAACTTACTTTCAGCTCTACGTCGGGACGTGCGTTGGCCTCTACTTCGGGACGTGCGTTGGCCTCTACGTCGGGACTTGCGTTGGCCTCTACGTCGGGACGTGCGTTGGCCTCTACGTCGGGATTTAGCTTACATTCAGCTCTACGTCGGGACGTGCGTTGGGCTCTACGTCGGGACGTGCGTTGGGCTCTACGTCGGGACGTGCGTTGGGCGCTACGTCGGGACGTGCGTTGGGCTCTACGTCGGGACGTGCGTTGGGCTCTACGTCGGGACGTGCGTTGGGCTCTACGTCGGGATGTGCGTTGGGCTCTACGTCGGGATTTAGCTTACTTTCAGCTCTACGTCGGGACGTGTGTTGGCCTCTACGTCGGGACGTGCGTTGGCCTCTACGTCGGGATTTAGCTTACTTTCAGCTCTACGTCGGGACGTGCGTTGGGCTCTACGTCGGGACGTGCGTTGGGCGCTACGTCGGGATTTAACTTACTTTCATCTCTACGTCGGGACGTGCGTTGGGCTCTACGTCGGGACGTGCGTTGGGCTCTACGTCGGGACGTGCGTTGGTCTCTACGTCTGTAGTTAGCTAACTTTCAGCTCTACGTCGGGACGTGCGTTGGGCTCTACGTCGGGACGTGCGTTGGGCTCTACGTCGGGACGTGCGTTGGGCTCTACGTCGGGATTTAGCTTACTTTCAGCTCTACGTCGGGACGTGCGTTGGGCTCTACGTCGGGACGTGCGTTGGGCTCTATGTTGGGACGTGCGTTGGGCTCTACGTCGGGACGTGCGTTGGGCTCTACGTCGGGACGTGCGTTGGGCTCTACGTCGGGACGTGCGTTGGGCTCTACGTCGGGATTTAGCTTACTTTCAGCTCTACGTCGGGACGTGCGTTGGCCTCTACGTCGGGACGTGCGTTGGCCTCTACGTCGGGATTTAGCTTACTTTCAGCTCTACGTCGGGACGTGCGTTGGGCTCTACGTCGGGATTTAGCTTACTTTCAGGTCTACGTCGGGACGTGCGTTGGGCTCTACGTCGGGACATGCTTTGGGATATACGTCGGGACGTGCGCTGGGCTCTACGTCGGGACGTGCTTTGGGCTCTACGTCGGGACGTGCGTTGGGCTCTACGTCTGTAGTTAGCTAACTTTCAGCTCTACGTCGGGACGTGCGTTGGGCTCTACGTCGGGACGTGCGTTGGGCTCTACGTCGGGACGTGCGTTGGGCTCTACGTCGGGACGTGCGTTGGGCTCTACGTCTGTAGTTAGCTAACTTTCAGCTCTACGTCGGGACGTGCGTTGGGCGCTACGTCATGACGTGCGTTGGGCTCTACGTCGGGACGTGCGTTGGGCTCTACGTCGGGACGTGCGTTGGGCTCTACGTCGGGACGTGCGTTGGGCTCTACGTCGGGACGTGCGTTGGGCTCTACGTCGGGATTTAGCTTAGTTTCAGCTCTACGTCGGGACGTGCGTTGGTCTCTACGTCGGGACGTGCGTTGGCCTCTAGGTCGGGACGTGCGTTGGCCTCTAGGTCGGGACGTGCGTTGGCCTCTACGTCGGGACGTGCGTTGGCCTCTACGTCGGGATTTAGCTTACTTTCAGCTCTACGTCGGGACGTGTGTTGGGCTCTACTTCGGGATTTAGCTTACTTTCAGCTCTACGTCGGGACGTGCGTTGGGCTCTATGTCGGGACGTGCGTTGGGCTCTATGTCGGGACGTGCGTTGGGCTCTACGTCTGTAGTTACCTAACTTTCAGCTCTACGTCGGGACGTGCGTTGGGCGCTACGTCGGGACGTGCGTTGGGTGCTACGTCGGGATTTAGCTTACTTTCAGCTCTACGTCGGGACGTGCGTTGGCCTCTACGTCGGGACGTGCGTTGGCCTCTACGTCGGGACGTGCGTTGGCCTCTACGTCGGGATTTAACTTACTTTCAGCTCTACGTCGGGACGTGCGTTGGGCGCTACGTCGGGACGTGCGTTGGGCTCTACGTCGGGACGTGCGTTGGGCTCTACGTCGGGACGTGCGTTGGGCTCTACGTCGGGACGTGCGTTGGGCTCTACGTCTGTAGTTAGCTAACTTTCTCCTCTACGTCGGGACGTGCGTTGGGCTCTACGTCTGTAGTTAGCTAACTTTCAGCTCTACGTCCGGACGTGCGTTGGCCTCTACGTCGGGATTTAACTTACTTTCAGCTCTACGTCGGGACGTGCGTTGGGCTCTACGTCGGGACGTGCGTTGGGCTCTACGTCGGGACGTGCGTTGGGCTCTACGTCTGTAGTTAGCTAACTTTCTGCTCTACGTCGGGACGTGCGTTGGGCTCTACGTCTGTAGTTAGCTAACTTTCTGCTCTACGTCGGGACGTGCGTTGGGCTCTACGTCTGTAGTTAGCTAACTTTCAGCTCTACGTCGGGACGTGCGTTGAGCGCTACGTCGGGACATGCGTTGGGCTCTACGTCGGGACGTGCGTTGGGCTCTACGTCGGGATTTAGCTTACTTTCAGCTCTACGTCGGGACGTGCGTTGGCCTCTACGTCGGGACGTGCGTTGGCCTCTTCGTCGGGACGTGCGTTGGCCTCTACGTCGGGATTTAGCTTACTTTCAGCTCTACGTCGGGACGTGCGTTGGGCTCTACGTCGGGACGTGCGTTGAGCTCTACGTCGGGACACGCGTTGGGCTCTACGTCTGTAGTTAGCTAACTTTCAGCTCTACGTCGGGACGCGCGTTGGGCTCTTCGTCTGTAGTTAGCTAACTTTCAGCTCTACGTCGGGACGTGCGTTGGGCTCTACGTCTGTAGTTAGCTAACTTTCAGCTCTACGTCGGGACGTGCGTTGGGCGCTACGTCGGGACGTGCGTTGGGCTCTACGTCGGGATTTAGCTTACTTTCAGCTCTACGTCGGGACGTGCGTTGGGCTCTACGTCGGGACGTGCGTTGGGCTCTACGTCGGGACGTCCGTTGGGCTCTACGTCGGGATTTAGCTTACATTAAGCTCTACGTCGGGACGTGCGTTGGGCTCTACGTCGGGACGTGCGCTGGCCTCTACGTCGGGACGTGCGCTGGCCTCTACGTCGGGACGTGCGCTGGCCTCTACGTCGGGACGTGCGTTGGCCTCTACGTCGGGATTTATCTTACTTTCAGCTCTACGTCGGGACGTGCTTTGGCCTGTACGTCGGGACGTGCGTTGGGCTCTACGTCGGGATTTAGCTTACTTTCAGCTCTACGTTGGGACGTGCGTTGGGCTCTACGTCGGGATTTAGCTTACTTTCAGCTCTACGTTGGGACGTGCGTTGGGCTCTACGTCGGGACGTGCGTTGGGCTCTACGTCGGGACGTGTGTTGGGCTCTACGTCGGGACGTGCGTTGGGCTCTACGTCTGTAGTTAGCTAACTTTCAGCTCTACGTCGGGACGTGCGTTGGGCTCTACGTCGGGACGTGCGTTGGGCTCTACGTCGGGACGTGCGTTGGGCTCTACGTCGGGACGTGCGTTGGGCTCTACGTCAGGATTTAGCTAACTTTCAGCTCTACGTCGGGACATGCGTTGGGCTCTACGTCGGGACGTGCGTTGGGCTCTACGTCGGGATTTAGCTTACTTTCAGCTCTACGTTGGGACGTGCGTTGGCCTCTACGTCGGGATTTAGCTTACTTTCAGCTCTACGTCGGGACGTGCGTTGGGCTCTACGTCGGGACGTGCGTTGGGCTCTACGTCTGTAGTTAGGTAACTTTCAGATTTACGTCGGGACGTGCGTTGGGCGCTACGTCGGGACGTGCGTTGGGCTCTACGTCGGGACGTGCGTTGGGCTCTATGTCTGTAGTTAGCTAACTTTCAGCTCTACGTCGGGACGTGCGTTGGGCGCTACGTCGGGACGTGCGTTGGGCTCTACGTCGGGACGTGCGTTGGGCTCTACGTCGGGACGTGCGTTGGGCGCTACGTCGGGACGTGCGTTGGGCTCTACGTCGGGACGTGCGTTGGCCTCTACGTCGGGACGTGCGTTGGCCTCTACGTCGGGACGTGCGTTGGCCTCTACGTCGGGATTTAGCTTACTTTCAGCTCTACGTCGGGATGTGCGTTGGGCGCTACGTCGGGACGTGCGTCGGGCGCTAGTTCGGGACGTGCGTTGGGCGCTACGTCGGGATTTAGCTTACTTTCAGCTCTACGTCGGGACGTGCGTTGGGCTCTACGTCGGGACGTGCGTTGGGCTCTACGTCGGGATTTAGCTTACTTTCAGCTCTACGTCGGGACGTGCGTTGGGCTCTACGTCGGGACGTGCGTTGGCCTCTACGTCGGGATTTAGCTTACTTTCAGCTCTACGTCGGGACGTGCGTTGGCCTCTACGTCGGGACGTGCGTTGGGCTCTACGTCGGGACGTGCGTTGGGCTCTACGTCTGTAGTTAGCTAACTTTCAGCTCTACGTCGGGACGTGCGTTGGGCGCTACGTCGGGACGTGCGTTGGGCTCTACGTCGGGACGTGCGTTGGGCTCTACGTCGGGACGTGCGTTGGGCTCTACGTCGGGACGTGCGTTGGGCTCTACGTCGGGATTTAGCTTACTTTCAGCTCTACGTCGGGACGTGCGTTGGTCTCTACGTCGGGACGTGCGTTGGCCTCTAGGTCGGGACGTGCGTTGGCCTCTAGGTTGGGACGTGCGTTGGCCTCTACGTCGGGACGTGCGTTGGCCTCTACGTCGGGATTTAGCTTACTTTCAGCTCTACGTCGGGACGTGTGTTGGGCTCTACTTCGGGATTTAGCTTACTTTCAGCTCTACGTCGGGACGTGCGTTGGGCTCTATGTCGGGACGCGCGTTGGGCTCTATGTCGGGACGTGCGTTGGGCTCTACGTCTGTAGTTACCTAACTTTCAGCTCTACGTCGGGACGTGCGTTGGGCGCTACGTCGGGACGTGCGTTGGGTGCTACGTCGGGACGTGCGTTGGGCTCTACGTCGGGACGTGCGTTGGGCTCTACGTCGGGACGTGCGTTGGGCTCTACGTCGGGACGTGCGTTTGGCTCTACGTCGGGACGTGCGTTGGGCTCTACGTCGGGATTTAGCTTACTTTCAGCTCTACGTCGGGACGTGCGTTGGCCTCTACGTCGGGACGTGCGTTGGCCTCTGCGTCGGGATTTAGCTTACTTTCAGCTCTACGTCGGGACGTGCGTTGGGCTCTACGTCGGGACGTGCGTTGGGCGCTACGTCGGGATTTAACTTACTTTCATCTCTACGTCGGGACGTGCGTTGGGCTCTACGTCGGGACGTGCGTTGGGCTCTACGTCGGGATTTAACTTACTTTCAGCTCTACGTCGGGACGTGCGTTGGCCTCTACTTCGGGACGTGCGTTGGCCTCTACGTCGGGACGTGCGTTGGCCTCTACGTCGGGACGTGCGTTGGCCTCTACGTCGGGATTTAGCTTACATTCAGCTCTACGTCGGGACGTGCGTTGGGCTCTACGTCGGGACGTGCGTTGGGCTCTACGTCGGGACGTGCGTTGGGCGCTACGTCGGGACGTGCGTTGGGCTCTACGTCGGGACGTGCGTTGGGCTCTACGTCGGGACGTGCGTTGGGCTCTACGTCGGGATGTGCGTTGGGCTCTACGTCGGGATTTAGCTTACTTTGAGCTCTACGTCGGGACGTGTGTTGGCCTCTACGTCGGGACGTGCGTTGGCCTCTACGTCGGGATTTAGCTTACTTTCAGCTCTACGTCGGGACGTGCGTTGGGCTCTACGTCGGGACGTGCGTTGGGCGCTACGTCGGGATTTAACTTACTTTCATCTCTACGTCGGGACGTGCGTTGGGCTCTACGTCGGGACGTGCGTTGGGCTCTACGTCGGGACGTGCGTTGGTCTCTACGTCTGTAGTTAGCTAACTTTCAGCTCTACGTCGGGACGTGCGTTGGGCTCTACGTCGGGACGTGCGTTGGGCTCTACGTCGGGACGTGCGTTGGGCTCTACGTCGGGACGTGCGTTGGGCTCTACGTCGGGACGTGCGTTGGGCTCTACGTCGGGATTTAGCTTACTTTCAGCTCTACGTCGGGACGTGCGTTGGGCTCTACGTCGGGACGTGCGTTGGGCTCTATGTTGGGACGTGCGTTGGGCTCTACGTCGGGACGTGCGTTGGGCTCTACGTCGGGACGTGCGTTGGGCTCTACGTCGGGATTTAGCTTACTTTCAGCTCTACGTCGGGACGTGCGTTGGCCTCTACGTCGGGACGTGCGTTGGCCTCTACGTCGGGATTTAGCTTACTTTCAGCTCTACGTCGGGACGTGCGTTGGGCTCTACGTCGGGATTTAGCTTACTTTCAGGTCTACGTCGGGACGTGCGTTGGGCTCTACGTCGGGACATGCTTTGGGATATACGTCGGGACGTGCGCTGGGCTCTACGTCGGGACGTGCTTTGGGCTCTACGTCGGGACGTGCGTTGGGCTCTACGTCTGTAGTTAGCTAACTTTCAGCTCTACGTCGGGACGTGCGTTGGGCTCTACGTCGGGACGTGCGTTGGGCTCTACGTCGGGACGTGCGTTGGGCTCTACGTCTGTAGTTAGCTAACTTTCAGCTCTACGTCGGGACGTGCGTTGGGCGCTACGTCATGACGTGCGTTGGGCTCTACGTCGGGACGTGCGTTGGGCTCTACGTCGGGACGTGCGTTGGGCTCTACGTCGGGACGTGCGTTGGGCTCTACGTCGGGACGTGCGTTGGGCTCTACGTCGGGACGTGCGTTGGGCTCTACGTCGGGATTTAGCTTACTTTCAGCTCTACGTCGGGACGTGCGTTGGTCTCTACGTCGGGACGTGCGTTGGCCTCTAGGTCGGGACGTGCGTTGGCCTCTAGGTCGGGACGTGCGTTGGCCTCTACGTCGGGACGTGCGTTGGCCTCTACGTCGGGATTTAGCTTACTTTCAGCTCTACGTCGGGACGTGTGTTGGGCTCTACTTCGGGATTTAGCTTACTTTCAGCTCTACGTCGGGACGTGCGTTGGCCTCTACGTCGGGACGTGCGTTGGCCTCTACGTCGGGACGTGCGTTGGCCTCTACGTCGGGATTTAACTTACTTTCAGCTCTACGTCGGGACGTGCGTTGGGCGCTACGTCGGGACGTGCGTTGGGCTCTACGTCGGGACGTGCGTTGGGCTCTACGTCGGGACGTGCGTTGGGCTCTACGTCTGTAGTTAGCTAACTTTCTCCTCTACGTCGGGACGTGCGTTGGGCTCTACGTCTGTAGTTAGCTAACTTTCAGCTCTACGTCCGGACGTGCGTTGGCCTCTACGTCGGGATTTAACTTACTTTCAGATCTACGTCGGGACGTGCGTTGGGCTCTACGTCGGGACGTGCGTTGGGCTCTACGTCGGGACGTGCGTTGGGCTCTACGTCTGTAGTTAGCTAACTTTCTGCTCTACGTCGGGACGTGCGTTGGGCTCTACGTCTGTAGTTAGCTAACTTTCAGCTCTACGTCGGGACGTGCGTTGAGCGCTACGTCGGGACATGCGTTGGGCTCTACGTCGGGACGTGCGTTGGGCTCTACGTCGGGATTTAGCTTACTTTCAGCTCTACGTCGGGACGTGCGTTGGCCTCTACGTCGGGACGTGCGTTGGCCTCTTCGTCGGGACGTGCGTTGGCCTCTACGTCGGGATTTAGCTTACTTTCAGCTCTACGTCGGGACGTGCGTTGGGCTCTACGTCGGGACGTGCGTTGAGCTCTACGTCGGGACACGCGTTGGGCTCTACGTCTGTAGTTAGCTAACTTTCAGCTCTACGTCGGGACGCGCGTTGGGCTCTTCGTCTGTAGTTAGCTAACTTTCAGCTCTACGTCGGGACGTGCGTTGGGCTCTACGTCTGTAGTTAGCTAACTTTCAGCTCTACGTCGGGACGTGCGTTGGGCGCTACGTCGGGACGTGCGTTGGGCTCTACGTCGGGATTTAGCTTACTTTCAGCTCTACGTCGGGACGTGCGTTGGGCTCTACGTCGGGACGTGCGTTGGGCTCTACGTCGGGACGTCCGTTGGGCTCTACGTCGGGATTTAGCTTACATTAAGCTCTACGTCGGGACGTGCGTTGGGCTCTACGTCGGGACGTGCGTTGGGCTCTACGTCGGGACGTGCGCTGGCCTCTACGTCGGGACGTGCGCTGGCCTCTACGTCGGGACGTGCGCTGGCCTCTACGTCGGGACGTGCGTTGGCCTCTACGTCGGGATTTATCTTACTTTCAGCTCTACGTCGGGACGTGCTTTGGCCTGTACGTCGGGACGTGCGTTGGGCTCTACGTCGGGATTTAGCTTACTTTCAGCTCTACGTCGGGACGTGCGTTGGGCTCTACGTCGGGATTTAGCTTACTTTCAGCTCTACGTTGGGACGTGCGTTGGGCTCTACGTCGGGACGTGCGTTGGGCTCTACGTCGGGACGTGTGTTGGGCTCTACGTCGGGACGTGCGTTGGGCTCTACGTCTGTAGTTAGCTAACTTTCAGCTCTACGTCGGGACGTGCGTTGGGCTCTACGTCGGGACGTGCGTTGGGCTCTACGTCGGGACGTGCGTTGGGCTCTACGTCGGGATTTAGCTTACTTTCAGCTCTACGTCGGGACGTGCGTTGGTCTCTACGTCGGGACGTGCGTTGGCCTCTAGGTCGGGACGTGCGTTGGCCTCTAGGTCGGGACGTGCGTTGGCCTCTACGTCGGGACGTGCGTTGGCCTCTACGTCGGGATTTAGCTTACTTTCAGCTCTACGTCGGGACGTGTGTTGGGCTCTACTTCGGGATTTAGCTTACTTTCAGCTCTACGTCGGGACGTGCGTTGGGCTCTATGTCGGGACGTGCGTTGGGCTCTATGTCGGGACGTGCGTTGGGCTCTACGTCTGTAGTTACCTAACTTTCAGCTCTACGTCGGGACGTGCGTTGGGCGCTACGTCGGGACGTGCGTTGGGTGCTACGTCGGGATTTAGCTTACTTTCAGCTCTACGTCGGGACGTGCGTTGGCCTCTACGTCGGGACGTGCGTTGGCCTCTACGTCGGGACGTGCGTTGGCCTCTACGTCGGGATTTAACTTACTTTCAGCTCTACGTCGGGACGTGCGTTGGGCGCTACGTCGGGACGTGCGTTGGGCTCTACGTCGGGACGTGCGTTGGGCTCTACGTCGGGACGTGCGTTGGGCTCTACGTCGGGACGTGCGTTGGGCTCTACGTCTGTAGTTAGCTAACTTTCTCCTCTACGTCGGGACGTGCGTTGGGCTCTACGTCTGTAGTTAGCTAACTTTCAGCTCTACGTCCGGACGTGCGTTGGCCTCTACGTCGGGATTTAACTTACTTTCAGCTCTACGTCGGGACGTGCGTTGGGCTCTACGTCGGGACGTGCGTTGGGCTCTACGTCGGGACGTGCGTTGGGCTCTACGTCGGGACGTGCGTTGGGCTCTACGTCTGTAGTTAGCTAACTTTCTGCTCTACGTCGGGACGTGCGTTGGGCTCTACGTCTGTAGTTAGCTAACTTTCTGCTCTACGTCGGGACGTGCGTTGGGCTCTACGTCTGTAGTTAGCTAACTTTCAGCTCTACGTCGGGACGTGCGTTGAGCGCTACGTCGGGACATGCGTTGGGCTCTACGTCGGGACGTGCGTTGGGCTCTACGTCGGGATTTAGCTTACTTTCAGCTCTACGTCGGGACGTGCGTTGGCCTCTACGTCGGGACGTGCGTTGGCCTCTTCGTCGGGACGTGCGTTGGCCTCTACGTCGGGATTTAGCTTACTTTCAGCTCTACGTCGGGACGTGCGTTGGGCTCTACGTCGGGACGTGCGTTGAGCTCTACGTCGGGACACGCGTTGGGCTCTACGTCTGTAGTTAGCTAACTTTCAGCTCTACGTCGGGACGCGCGTTGGGCTCTTCGTCTGTAGTTAGCTAACTTTCAGCTCTACGTCGGGACGTGCGTTGGGCTCTACGTCTGTAGTTAGCTAACTTTCAGCTCTACGTCGGGACGTGCGTTGGGCGCTACGTCGGGACGTGCGTTGGGCTCTACGTCGGGATTTAGCTTACTTTCAGCTCTACGTCGGGACGTGCGTTGGGCTCTACGTCGGGACGTGCGTTGGGCTCTACGTCGGGACGTCCGTTGGGCTCTACGTCGGGATTTAGCTTACATTAAGCTCTACGTCGGGACGTGCGTTGGGCTCTACGTCGGGACGTGCGCTGGCCTCTACGTCGGGACGTGCGCTGGCCTCTACGTCGGGACGTGCGCTGGCCTCTACGTCGGGACGTGCGTTGGCCTCTACGTCGGGATTTATCTTACTTTCAGCTCTACGTCGGGACGTGCTTTGGCCTGTACGTCGGGACGTGCGTTGGGCTCTACGTCGGGATTTAGCTTACTTTCAGCTCTACGTCGGGACGTGCGTTGGGCTCTACGTCGGGATTTAGCTTACTTTCAGCTCTACGTTGGGACGTGCGTTGGGCTCTACGTCGGGACGTGCGTTGGGCTCTACGTCGGGACGTGTGTTGGGCTCTACGTCGGGACGTGCGTTGGGCTCTACGTCTGTAGTTAGCTAACTTTCAGCTCTACGTCGGGACGTGCGTTGGGCTCTACGTCGGGACGTGCGTTGGGCTCTACGTCGGGACGTGCGTTGGGCTCTACGTCGGGACGTGCGTTGGGCTCTACGTCAGGATTTAGCTAACTTTCAGCTCTACGTCGGGACATGCGTTGGGCTCTACGTCGGGACGTGCGTTGGGCTCTACGTCGGGATTTAGCTTACTTTCAGCTCTACGTTGGGACGTGCGTTGGCCTCTACGTCGGGATTTAGCTTACTTTCAGCTCTACGTCGGGACGTGCGTTGGGCTCTACGTCGGGACGTGCGTTGGGCTCTACGTCTGTAGTTAGGTAACTTTCAGATCTACGTCGGGACGTGCGTTGGGCGCTACGTCGGGACGTGCGTTGGGCTCTACGTCGGGACGTGCGTTGGGCTCTATGTCTGTAGTTAGCTAACTTTCAGCTCTACGTCGGGACGTGCGTTGGGCGCTACGTCGGGACGTGCGTTGGGCTCTACGTCGGGACGTGCGTTGGGCTCTACGTCGGGATGTGCGTTGGGCGCTACGTCGGGACGTGCGTTGGGCTCTACGTCGGGACGTGCGTTGGACTCTACGTCGGGACGTGCGTTGGCCTCTACGTCGGGACGTGCGTTGGCCTCTACGTCGGGACGTGCGTTGGCCTCTACGTTGGGATTTAGCTTACTTTCAGCTCTACGTCGGGATGTGCGTTGGGCGCTACGTCGGGACGTGCGTTGGGCGCTAGTTCGGGACGTGCGTTGGGCGCTACGTCGGGATTTAGCTTACTTTCAGCTCTACGTCGGGACGTGCGTTGGCCTCTACGTCGGGACCTGCGTTGGCCTCTACGTCGGGATTTAGCTTACTTTCAGCTCTACGTCGGGACGTGCGTTGGCCTCTACGTCGGGACGTGCGTTGGGCTCTACGTCGGGACGTGCGTTGGGCTCTACGTCTGTAGTTAGCTAACTTTCAGCTCTACGTCGGGACGTGCGTTGGGCGCTACGTCGGGACGTGCGTTGGGCTCTACGTCGGGACGTGCGTTGGGCTCTACGTCGGGACGTGCGTTGGGCTCTACGTCGGGACGTGCGTTGGGCTCTACGTCGGGATTTAGCTTACTTTCAGCTCTACGTCGGGACGTGCGTTGGTCTCTACGTCGGGACGTGCGTTGGCCTCTAGGTCGGGACGTGCGTTGGCCTCTACGTCGGGACGTGCGTTGGCCTCTACGTCGGGATTTAGCTTACTTTCAGCTCTACGTCGGGACGTGTGTTGGGCTCTACTTCGGGATTTAGCTTACTTTCAGCTCTACGTCGGGACGTGCGTTGGGCTCTATGTCGGGACGCGCGTTGGGCTCTATGTCGGGACGTGCGTTGGGCTCTACGTCTGTAGTTACCTAACTTTCAGCTCTACGTCGGGACGTGCGTTGGGCGCTACGTCGGGACGTGCGTTGGGTGCTACGTCGGGATTTAGCTTACTTTCAGCTCTACGTCGGGACGTGCGTTGGCCTCTACGTCGGGACGTGCGTTGGCCTCTACGTCGGGACGTGCGTTGGCCTCTACGTCGGGATTTAACTTACTTTCAGCTCTACGTCGGGACGTGCGTTGGGCGCTAAGTCGGGACGTGCGTTGGGCTCTACGTCGGGACGTGCGTTGGGCTCTACGTCGGGACGTGCGTTGGGCTCTACGTCGGGACGTGCGTTGGGCTCTACGTCTGTAGTTAGCTAACTTTCTCCTCTACGTCGGGACGTGCGTTGGGCTCTACGTCTGTAGTTAGCTAACTTTCAGCTCTACGTCCGGACGTGCGTTGGCCTCTACGTCGGGATTTAACTTACTTTCAGCTCTACGTCGGGACGTGCGTTGGGCGCTACGTCGGGACGTGCGTTGGGCTCTACGTCGGGACGTGCGTTGGGCTCTACGGCGGGACGTGCGTTGGGCTCTACGTCTGTAGTTAGCTAACTTTCTGCTCTACGTCGGGACGTGCGTTGGGCTCTACGTCTGTAGTTAGCTAACTTTCAGCTCTACGTCGGGACGTGCGTTGAGCGCTACGTCGGGACATGCGTTGGGCTCTACGTCGGGACGTGCGTTGGGCTCTACGTCGGGATTTAGCTTACTTTCAGCTCTACGTCGGGACGTGCGTTGGCCTCTACTTCGGGACGTGCGTTGGCCTCTACGTCGGGACGTGCGTTGGCCTCTTCGTCGGGACGTGCGTTGGCCTCTACGTCGGGATTTAGCTTACTTTCAGCTCTACGTCGGGACGTGCGTTGGGCTCTACGTCGGGACGTGCGTTGAGCTCTACGTCGGGACACGCGTTGGGCTCTACGTCTGTAGTTAGCTAACTTTCAGCTCTACGTCGGGACGCGCGTTGGGCTCTTCGTCTGTAGTTAGCTAACTTTCAGCTCTACGTCTGGACGTGCGTTGGGCTCTACGTCTGTAGTTAGCTAACTTTCAGCTCTACGTCGGGACGTGCGTTGGGCGCTACGTCGGGACGTGCGTTGGGCTCTACGTCGGGATTTAGCTTACTTTCAGCTCTACGTCGGGACGTGCGTTGGGCTCTACGTCGGGACGTGCGTTGGGCTCTACGTCGGGACGTCCGTTGGGCTCTACGTCGGGATTTAGCTTACATTAAGCTCTACGTCGGGACGTGCGTTGGGCTCTACGTCGGGACGTGCGCTGGCCTCTACGTCGGGACGTGCGCTGGCCTCTACGTCGGGACGTGCGCTGGCCTCTACGTCGGGACGTGCGTTGGCCTCTACGTCGGGATTTATCTTACTTTCAGCTCTACGTCGGGACGTGCTTTGGCCTGTACGTCGGGACGTGCGTTGGGCTCTACGTCGGGATTTAGCTTACTTTCAGCTCTACGTCGGGACGTGCGTTGGGCTCTACGTCGGGATTTAGCTTACTTTCAGCTCTACGTTGGGACGTGCGTTGGGCTCTACGTCGGGACGTGCGTTGGGCTCTACGTCGGGACGTGTGTTGGGCTCTACGTCGGGACGTGCGTTGGGCTCTACGTCTGTAGTTAGCTAACTTTCAGCTCTACGTCGGGACGTGCGTTGGGCTCTACGTCGGGACGTGCGTTGGGCTCTACGTCGGGACGTGCGTTGGGCTCTACGTCGGGACGTGCGTTGGGCTCTACGTCGGGACGTGCGTTGGGCTCTACGTCAGGATTTAGCTAACTTTCAGCTCTACGTCGGGACATGCGTTGGGCTCTACGTCGGGACGTGCGTTGGGCTCTACGTTGGGTTTTAGCTTACTTTCAGCTCTACGTTGGGACGTGCGTTGGCCTCTACGTCGGGATTTAGCTTACTTTCAGCTCTACGTCGGGACGTGCGTTGGGCTCTACGTCGGGACGTGCGTTGGGCTCTACGTCTGTAGTTAGGTAACTTTCAGATCTACGTCGGGACGTGTGTTGGGCGCTACGTCGGGACGTGCGTTGGGCTCTACGTCGGGACGTGCGTTGGGCTCTATGTCTGTAGTTAGCTAACTTTCAGCTCTACGTCGGGACGTGCGTTGGGCGCTACGTCGGGACGTGCGTTGGGCTCTACGTCGGGACGTGCGTTGGGCTCTACGTCGGGACGTGCGTTGGGCTCTACGTCGGGACGTGCGTTGGGCTCTACGTCTGGATTTAGCTTACTTTCAGCTCTACGTCGGGACGTGCGTTGGCCTCTACGTCGGGACGTGCGTTGGCCTCTACGTCGGGACGTGCGTTGGCCTCTACGTCGGGACGTGCGTTGGCCTCTACGTCGGGACGTGCGTTGGCCTCTACGTCGGGATTTAGCTTACTTTCAGCTCTACGTCGGGACGTGCGTTGGGCGCTACGTCGGGACGTGCGTTGGGCGCTAGTTCGGGACGTGCGTTGGGCGCTACGTCGGGATTTAGCTTACTTTCAGCTCTACGTCGGGACGTGCGTTGGGCTCTACGTCGGGACGTGCGTTGGACTCTACGTCGGGACGTGCGTTGGCCTCTACGTCGGGATTTAGCTTACTTTCAGCTCTACGTCGGGACGTGCGTTGGGCTCTACGTCGGGACGTGCGTTGGCCTCTACGTCGGGATTTAGCTTACTTTCAGCTCTACGTCGGGACGTGCGTTGGCCTCTACGTCGGGACGTGCGTTGGCCTCTACGTCGGGATTTAGCTTACTTTCAGCTCTACGTCGGGACGTGCGTTGGCCTGTACGTCGGGACGTGCGTTGGCCTCTACGTCGGGATTTAGCTTACTTTCAGCTCTACGTCGGGACGTGCGTTGGGCTCTACGTCTGGAAGTGTGTTGGGCTCTACGTCGGGATTTAGCTTACTTTCAGCTCTACGTCGGGACGTGCGTTGGGCTCTACGTCGGGACGTGCGCTGGCCTCTACGTCGGGACGTGCGCTGGCCTCTACGTCGGGACGTGCGCTGGCCTCTACGTCGGGACGTGCGCTGGCCTCTACGTCGGGACGTGCGCTGGCCTTAACGTCGGGACATTCTTTGGGCTCTACGTCGGGATTTAGCTTACTTTCAGCTCTACGTCGGGACGTGCGTTGGGCTCTACGTCGGGAAGTGCGTTGGGCTCTACGTCGGGACGTGCGTTGGCCTCTACGTCGGGATTTAGCTTACTTTCAGCTCTACGTCGGGACGTGCGTTGGGCGCTACGTCGGGACGTGCGTTGGGCGCTACGTCGGGACGTGCGTTGGGCGCTAAGTCGGGATGTGCGTTGGGCGCTACTTCGGGACGTGCGTTGGGCGCTACGTCGGGATTTAGCTTACTTTCAGCTCTACGTCGGGACGTGCGTTGGGCTCTACGTCGGGACGTGCGTTGGGCTCTACGTCGGGACGTGCGTTGGGCTCTACGTCGGGACGTGCGTTGGGCTCTACGTCGGGATTTAGCTTACTTTCAGCTCTATGTCGGGACGTGCGTTGGCCTCTACGTCGGGACGTGCGTTGGCCTCTACGTCGGGATTTAGCTTACTTTCAGCTCTACGTCGGGACGTGCGTTGGGCTCTACGTCGGGACGTGCGTTGGGCGCTACGTCAGGATTTAACTTACTTTCAGCTCTACGTCGGGACGTGCGTTGGGCTCTACGTCGGGACATGCGTTGGGCTCTACGTCGGGATGTGCGTTGGTCTCTACGTCTGTAGTTAGCTAACTTTCAGCTCTACGTCGGGACGTGCGTTGGGCTCTACGTCGGGACGTGCGTTGGGCTCTACGTCGGGACGTGCGTTGGGCTCTACGTCGGGACGTGCGTTGGGCTCTACGTCGGGATTTAGCTTGCTTTCAGCTCTACGTCGGGACGTGCGTTGGGCTCTACGTCGGGACGTGCGTTGGGCTCTACGTCGGGACGTGCGTTGGGCTCTATGTCGGGACGTGCGTTGGGCTCTACGTCGGGACGTGCGTTGGGCTCTACGTCGGGATTTAGCTTACTTTCAGCTCTAAGTCGGGACGTGCGTTGGCCTCTACGTCGGGACGTGCGTTGGCCTCTACGTCGGGATTTAGCTTACTTTCAGCTCTACGTCGGGACGTGCGTTGGGCTCTACGTCGGGACGTGCGTTGGGCGCTACGTCGGGATTTAACTTACTTTCAGCTCTACGTCGGGACGTGCGTTGGGCTCTACGTCGGGACGTGCGTTGGGCTCTACGTCGGGATTTAGCTTACTTTCAGCTCTACGTCGGGACGTGCGTTGGCCTCTACTTCGGGACGTGCGTTGGCCTCTACTTCGGGACGTGCGTTGGCCTCTACGTCGGGACGTGCGTTGGCCTCTACGTCGGGACGTGCGTTGGCCTCTACGTCGGGATTTAGCTTACTTTCAGCTCTACGTCGGGACGTGCGTTGGGCTCTACGTCGGGACGTGCGTTGAGCTCTACGTCGGGACGTGCGTTGGGCGCTACGTCGGGACGTGCGTTGGGCGCTACGTCGGGACGTGTGTTGGGCGCTACGTCGGGACGTGTGTTGGGCGCTACGTCGGGTCGTGCGTTGGGCTCTACGTCGGGACGTGCGTTGGGCTCTATGTCTGTAGTTAGCTAACTTTCAGCTCTATGACGGGTCGTGTGTTGGCCTCTACGTCGGGATTTAGCTTACTTTCAGCTCTACGTCGGGACGTACGTTGGGCTCTACGTCGGGACGTGCGTTGGGCTCTACGTCGGGATTTAGCTTATTTTCAGCTCTACGTCGGGACGTGCGTTGGCCTCTACGTCGGGACGTGCGTTGGCCTCTACGTCGGGATTTAGCTTACTTTCAGCTCTACGTCGGGACGTGCGTTGGCCTGTACGTCGGGACGTGCGTTGGCCTCTACGTCGGGATTTAGCTTACTTTCAGCTCTACGTCGGGACGTGCGTTGGGCTCTACGTCTGGAAGTGTTTTGGGCTCTACGTCGGGATTTAGCTTACTTTAAGCTCTACGTCGGGACGTGCGTTGGGCTCTACGTCGGGACGTGCGCTGGCCTCTACGTCGGGATTTAGCTTACTTTCAGCTCTACGTCGGGACGTGCGTTGGGCTCTACGTCTGGAAGTGTTTTGGGCTCTACGTCGGGATTTAGCTTACTTTAAGCTCTACGTCGGGACGTGCGTTGGCCTGTACGTCGGGACGTGCGTTGGCCTCTACGTCGGGATTTAGCTTACTTTCAGCTCTACGTCGGGACGTGCGTTGGGCTCTACGTCTGGAAGTGTTTTGGGCTCTACGTCGGGATTTAGCTTACTTTAAGCTCTACGTCGGGACGTGCGTTGGGCTCTACGTCGGGACGTGCGCTGGCCTCTACGTCGGGACGTGCGCTGGCCTCTACGTCGGGACGTGCGCTTGCCTTAACGTCGGGACATGCTTTGGGCTCTACGTCGGGACGTGCGTTGGGCTCTACGTCGGGATTTAGCTTACTTTCAGCTCTACGTCGGGACGTGCGTTGGGCTCTACGTCGGGACGTGCGTTGGGCTCTACGTCGGGACGTGCGTTGGGCTCTACGTCGGGATTTAGCTTACTTTCAGCTCTACGTCGGGACGTGCATTGGGCGCTACGTCGGGACGTGCGTTGGGCGCTACGTCGGGACGTGTGTTGGGCGCTACTTCGGGACGTGCGTTGGGCGCTACGTCGGGACGTGTGTTGGGCGCTACTTCGGGACGTGCGTTGGGCGCTACGTCGGGATTTAGCTTACTTTCAGCTCTACGTCGGGACGTGCGTTGGGCTCTACGTCGGGACGTGCGTTGGGCTCTACGTCGGGACGTGCGTTGGGCTCTACGTCGGGACGTGCGTTGGGCTGTACGTCGGGATTTAGCTTACTTTCAGCTCTACGTCGCGACGTGCGTTGGCCTCTACGTCGGGACGTGCGTTGGCCTCTACGTCGGGATTTAGCTTACTTTCAGCTCTACGTCGGGACGTGCGTTGGGCTCTACGTCGGGACGTACGTTGGGCGCTACGTCGGGATTTAACTTACTTTCAGCTCTACGTCGGGACGTGCGTTGGGCTCTACGTCGGGACATGCGTTGGGCTCTACGTCGGGATGTGCGTTGGTCTCTACGTCTGTAGTTAGCTAACTTTCAGCTCTACGTCGGGACGTGCGTTGGGCTCTACGTCGGGACGTGCGTTTGGCTCTACGTCGGGACGTGCGTTGGGCTCTACGTCGGGACGTGCGTTGGGCTCTACGTCGGGACTTAGCTTGCTTTCAGCTCTACGTCGGGACGTGCGTTGGGCTCTACGTCGGGACGTGCGTTGGGCTCTACGTCGGGACGTGCGTTGGGCTCTACGTCGGGATTTAGCTTACTTTCAGCTCTGCGTCGGGACGTGCGTTGGCCTCTACGTCGGGACGTGCGTTGGCCTCTACGTCGGGATTTAGCTTACTTTCAGCTCTACGTCGGGACGTGCGTTGGGCTCTACGTCGGGACGTGCGTTGGGCGCTACGTCGGGACGTGCGTTGGGCGCTACGTCGGGACGTGTGTTGGGCTCTACGTCGGGACGTGCGTTGGGCGCTACGTCGGGATTTAGCTTACTTTCAGCTCTACGTCGGGACGTGCGTTGGGCTCTACGTCGGGACGTGCGTTGGGCTCTACGTCGGGACGTGCGTTGGGCTCTACGTCGGGACGTGCGTTGGGCTCTACGTCGGGATTTAGCTTACTTTCAGCTCTACGTCGGGACGTGCGTTGGCCTCTACGTCGGGACGTGCGTTGGCCTCTACGTCGGGATTTAGCTTACTTTCAGCTCTACGTCGGGACGTGCGTTGGGCGCTACGTCGGGATTTAACTTACTTTCAGCTCTACGTCGGGACGTGCGTTGGGCTCTACGTCGGGACGTGCGTTGGTCTCTACGTCTGTAGTTAGCTAACTTTCAGCTCTACGTCGGGACGTGCGTTGGGCTCTACGTCGGGACGTGCGTTAGGCTCTACGTCGGGACGTGCGTTGGGCTCTACGTCGGGACGTGCGTTGGGCTCTACGTCGGGACGTGCGTTGGGCTCTACGTCGGGACGTGCGTTGGGCTCTACGTCGGGACGTGCGTTGGGCTCTACGTCGGGACGTGCGTTGGCCTCTACGTCGGGATTTAGCTTACTTTCAGCTCTACGTCGGGACGTGCGTTGGGCTCTACGTCGGGACGTGCGTTGGGCGCTACGTCGGGATTTAACTTACTTTCAGCTCTACGTCGGGACGTGCGTTGGGCTCTACGTCGGGACATGCGTTGGGCTCTACGTCGGGACGTGCGTTGGTCTCTACGTCTGTAGTTAGCTAACTTTCAGCTCTACGTCGGGACGTGCGTTGGGCTCTACGTCGGGACGTGCGTTGGGCTCTACGTCGGGACGTGCGTTGGGCTCTACGTCGGGATTTAGCTTGCTTTCAGCTCTACGTCGGGACGTGTGTTGGGCTCTACGTCGGGACGTGCGTTGGGCTATACGTCGGGATTTAGCTTACTTTCAGGTCTACGTCGGGACGTGCGTTGGGCTCTACGTCGGGACATGCTTTGGGATATACGTCGGGACGTGCGCTGGGCTCTACGTCGGGACGTGCTTTTGGCTCTACGTCGGGACGTGCGTTGGGCTCTACGTCTGTAGTTAGCTAACTTTCAGCTCTACGTCGGGACGTGCGTTGGGCTCTACGTTGGGACTTCCGTTGGGCTCTACGTCGGGACGTGCGTTGGGCTCTACGTCGGGACGTGCGTTGGGCTCTACGTCGGGACGTGCGTTGGGCTCTACGTCTGTAGTTAGCTAACTTTCAGCTCTACGTCGGGACGTGCGTTTGGCGCTACGTTGGGACGTGCGTTGGGCGCTACGTCGGGACGTGCGTTGGGCTCTACGTCGGGACGTGCGTTGGGCTCTACGTCGGGATTTAGCTTACTTTCAGCTCTACGTCGGGACGTGCGTTGGCCTCTAGGTCGGGACGTGCGTTGGCCTCTACGTCGGGACGTGCGTTGGCCTCTACGTCGGGATTTAGCTTACTTTCAGCTCTACGTCGGGACGTGTGTTGGGCTCTACTTCGGGATTTAGCTTACTTTCAGCTCTACGTCGGGACGTGCGTTGGGCTCTATGTCGGGACGTGCGTTGGGCTCTACGTCTGTAGTTAGCTAACTTTCAGCTCTACGTCGGGACGTGCGTTGGGCGCTACGTCGGGACGTGCGTTGGGCGCTACGTCGGTATTTAGCTTACTTTCAGCTCTACGTCGGGACGTGCGTTGGCCTCTACGTCGGGATGTGCGTTGTCCTCTACGTCGGGACGTGCGTTGTCCTCTACGTCGGGACGTGCGTTGGCCTCTAAGTCGGGACGTGCGTTGGGCTCTACGTCGGGACGTGCGTTGGCCTCTACGTCGGGACGTGCGTTGGCCTCTACGTCGGGATTTAACTTACTTTCAGCTCTACGTTGGGACGTGCGTTGGGCGCTACGTCGGGACGTGCGTTGGGCTCTACGTCGGGACGTGCGTTGCGCTCTACGTCGGGACGTGCGTTGGGCTCTACGTCGGGACGTGCGTTGGGCTCTACGTCGGGACGTGCGTTGGGCTCTACGTCGGGACGTGCGTTGGGCTCTACGTCTGTAGTTAGCTAACTTTCTGCTCTACGTCGGGACTTGCGTTGGGCTCTACGTCTGTAGTTAGCTAACTTTCAGCTCTACGTCGGGACGTGCGTTGGGCGCTACGTCGGGACATGCGTTGGGCTCTACGTCGGGACGTGCGTTGGGCTCTACGTCAGGATTTAGCTTACTTTCAGCTCTACGTCGGGACGTGCGTTGGCCTCTACGTCGGGACGTGCGTTGGCCTCTACGTCGGGACGTGCGTTGGCCTCTACGTCGGGACGTGCGTTGGCCTCTACGTCGGGATTTAGCTTACTTTCAGCTCTACGTCGGGACGTGCGTTGGGCTCTACGTCGGGACGTGCGTTGAGCTCTACGTCGGGACACGCGTTGGGCTCTACGTCTGTAGTTAGCTAACTTTCAGCTCCACGTCGGGACGTGCGTTGGGCTCTACGTCTGTAGTTAGCTAACTTTCAGCTCTTCGTCGGGACGTGCGTTGGGCGCTACGTCGGGACGTGCGTTGGGCTCTACGTCGGGACGTGCGTTGGGCTCTACGTCTGTAGTTAGCTAACTTTCAGCTCTACGTCGAGACGTGTGTTGGGCTCTACGTCTGTAGTTAAATAACTTTCAGCTCTACGTCGGGACGTGCGTTGGGCGCTACGTCGGGACGTGCGTTGGGCTCTACGTCGGGACGTGCGTTGGCCTCTACGTCGGGATTTAGCTTACTTTCAGCTCTACGTCGGGACGTGCGTTGGGCTCTACGTCGGGACGTGCGTTGGGATCTACGTCGGGACGTGCGTTGAGCTCTACGTCTGTAGTTAGCTAGCTTTCAGCTGTACGTCGGGACGTGCATTGGGCTCTACGTCTGTAGTTAGCTAACTTTCAGCTCTACGTCGGGACGTGCGTTGTGCTCTACGTCTGTAGTTAGCTAACTTTCAGCTCTACGTCGGGACGTGCGTTGGGCGCTACGTCGGGACGTGCGTTGGGCTCTACGTCGGGACGTGCGTTGGGCTCTACGTCGGGACGTGCGTTGGGCTCTACGTCGGGACGTGCGTTGGGCTCTACGTTGGGACGTGCGTTGGGCTCTACGTCGGGATTTAGCTTACTTTCAGCTCTACGTCGGGACGTGCTTTGGGCTCTACGTCGGGACGTGCGTTGGCCTCTACGTTGGGACGTGCGTTGGGCTCTACGTCTGTAGTTAGCTAACTTTCAGCTCTACGTCGGGACGTGGGTTGGCCTCTACGTCTGTAGTTAGCTAACTTTCAGCTCTACGTCGGGACGTGCGTTGGGCTCTACGTCGGGACGTGCGTTGGCCTCTACGTCGGGATTTAGCTTACTTTAAGCTCTACGTCGGGACGTGCGTTGGCCTCTACGTCGGGACGTGCGTTGGCCTCTACGTCGGGACGTGCGTTGGCCTCTACGTCGGGACGTGCGTTGGGCTCTACGTCGGGACGTGCGTTGGCCTCTACGTCGGGATTTAGCTTACTTTCAGCTCTACGTCGGGACGTGCGTTGGGCTCTACGTCGGGACGTGCTTTGGGCTCTACGTCGGGACGTGCGTTGGCCTCTACGTCCGGATTTAGCTTACATTCAGCTCCACGTCGGGACGCGCGTTGGGCTCTACGTCGGGACGCGCGTTGGGCTCTACGTCGGGACGTGCGTTGGGCTCTACGTCTGTAGTTAGCTAACTTTGAGCTCTACGTCGGGACGTGCGTTGGGCTCTACGTCTGTAGTTAGCTAACTTTCAGCTCTACGTCGGGACGTGCGTTGGGCGCTACGTCGGGACGTGCGTTGGGCTCTACGTCGGGACGTGCGTTGGGCTCTACGTCGGGACGTGCGTTGTCCTCTACGTCGGGACGTGCGTTGGCCTCTACGTCGGGACGTGCGTTGGCCTCTACGTCGGGATTTAGCTTACTTTCAGCTCTACGTCGGGACGTGCGTTGGCCTCTACGTCGGTACGTGCGTTGGCCTCTACGTCGGTACGTGCGTTTGACTCTACGTCGGGATTTAGCTTACTTTCAGCTCTACGTCGGGACGTGCGTTGGGCTCTACGTTGGGATTTAGCTTACTTTCAGCTCTACGTCGGGACGAGCGTTGGGCTCTACGTCGGGACGTGCGTTGGGCTCTACGTCGGGACGTGCGTTGGGCTCTACGTCGGGACGTGCGTTGGGCTCTACGTCTGTAGTTAGCTAACCTTCAGCTCTACATCGGGACGTGCGTTGGGCTCTACGTCGGGACGTGCGTTGGTCTCTACGTCGGGACGCGCGTTGGGCTGTACGTCTGTAGTTAGCTAACTTTCAGCTCTACGTCGGGACGCGCGTTGGGCTCTTCGTCTGTAGTTAGCTAACTTTCAGCTCTACGTCGGGACGTGCGTTGGGCTCTACGTCGGGACGTGCGTTGGGCACTACGTCGGGACGTGCGTTGGGCTCTACGTCGGGATTTAGCTTACTTTCAGCTCTACGTCGGGACGTGCGTTGGGCTCTACGTCGGGACGTGCGTTGGGCTCTACGTCGGGACGTGCGTTGGCCTCTACGTCCGGAATTAGCTTACTTTCAGCTCTACGTCGGGACGCGCGTTGGGCTCTAAGTCGGGACGCGCGTTGGGCTCTACGTCGGGACGTGCGTTGGGCTCTACGTCGGGACGTGCGTTGGGCTCTACGTCTGTAGTTAGCTAACTTTCAGCTCTACGTCGGGACGTGCGTTCGGCTCTACGTCTGTAGTTAGCTAACTTTCAGCTCTACGTCGGGACGTGCGTTGGGCGCTACGTCGGGACGTGCGTTGGGCTCTACGTCGGGTCGTGCGTTGGGCTCTACGTCGGGACGTGCGTTGGCCTCTACGTCCGGATTTAGCTTACATTCAGCTCCACGTCGGAACGCGCGTTGGGCTCTACGTAGGGACGTGCGTTGGGCTCTACGTCGGGACGTGCGTTGGGCTCTACGTCGGGACGTGCGTTGGGCTCTACGTCTGTAGTTAGCTAACTTTCAGCTCTACGTCGGGACGTGCGTTCGGCTCTACGTCTGTAGTTAGCTAACTTTCAGCTCTACGTCGGGACGTGCGTTGGGCGCTACGTCGGGACGTGCGTTGGGCTCTACGTCGGGACGTGCATTGGGCTCTACGTCTGTAGTTAGCTAACTTTCAGCTCTACGTCGGGACGTGCGTTGTGCTCTACGTCTGTAGTTAGCTAACTTTCAGCTCTACGTCGGGACGTGCGTTGGGCGCTACGTCGGGACGTGCGTTGGGCTCTACGTTGGGACGTGCGTTGGGCTCTACGTCGGGATTTAGCTTACTTTCAGCTCTACGTCGGGACGTGCTTTGGGCTCTACGTCGGGACGTGCGTTGGCCTCTACGTCGGGACGTGCGTTGGGCTCTACGTCTGTAGTTAGCTAACTTTCAGCTCTACGTCGGGACGTGCGTTGGCCTCTACGTCTGTAGTTAGCTAACTTTCAGCTCTACGTCGGGACGTGCGTTGGGCTCTACGTCGGGACGTGCGTTGGGCTCTACGTCGGGACGTGCGTTGGGCTCTACGTCGGGACGTGCGTTGGGCGCTACGTCGGGACGTGCGTTGGGCGCTACATCGGGATTTAGCTTACTTTCAGCTCTACGTCGGGACGTGCGTTGGGCTCTACGTCGGGACGTGCGTTGGGCTCTACGTCGGGACGTGCGTTGGGCTCTACGTCTGTAGTTAGCTAACCTTCAGCTCTACATCGGGACGTGCGTTGGGCTCTACGTCGGGACGTGCGTTGGGCTCTACGTCGGGACGCGCGTTGGGCTGTACGTCTGTAGTTAGCTAACTTTCTGCTCTACGTCGGGACGCACGTTGGGCTCTTCGTCTGTAGTTAGCTAACTTTCAGCTCTACGTCGGGACGTGCGTTGGGCTCTACGTCGGGACGTGCGTTGGGCTCTACGTCGGGACGTGCGTTGGGCACTACGTCGGGACGTGCGTTGGGCTCTACGTCGGGATTTAGCTTACTTTCAGCTCTACGTCGGGACGTGCGTTGGGCTCTACGTCGGGACGTGCGTTGGGCTCTACGTCGGGACGTGCGTTGGCCTCTACGTCCGGATTTAGCTTACATTCAGCTCCACGTCGGGACGCGCGTTGGGCTCTACGTCGGGACGCGCGTTGGGCTCTACGTCGGGACGTGCGTTGGGCTCTACGTCGGGACGTGCGTTGGGCTCTACGTCTGTAGTTAGCTAACTTTCAGCTCTACGTCGGGACGTGCGTTCGGCTCTACGTCTGTAGTTAGCTAACTTTCAGCTCTACGTCGGGACGTGCGTTGGGCTCTACGTCGGGACGTGCGTTGGGCTCTACGTCGGGACGTGCGTTGGGCTCTACGTCGGGACGTGCGTTGGCCTCTACGTCGGGACGTGCGTTGGCCTCTACGTCGGGATTTAGCTTACTTTCAGCTCTACGTCGGGACGTGCGTTGGCCTCTACGTCGGTACGTGCGTTTGACTCTACGTCGGGATTTAGCTTACTTTCAGCTCTACGTCGGGACGTGCGTTGGGCTCTACGTTGGGATTTAGCTTACTTTCAGTTCTACGTCGGGACGTGCGTTGGGCTCTACGTCGGGACGTGCGTTGGGCTCTACGTCGGGACGTGCGTTGGGCTCTACGTCGGGACGTGCGTTGGGCTCTACGTCTGTAGTTAGCTAACCTTCAGCTCTACATCGGGACGTGCGTTGGGCTCTACGTCGGGACGTGCGTTGGGCTCTACGTCTGTAGTTAGCCAACTTTCAGCTCTACGTCGGGACGTGCGTTGGGCTCTACGTCTGTAGTTAGCTAACTTTCAGCTCTACGTCGGGACGTGCGTTGGGCTCTACGTCGGGACGTGCGTTGGGCTCTACGTCGGGACGTGCGTTGGGCTCTACGTCGGGACGTGCGTTGGGCTCTACGTCTGTAGTTAGCTAACTTTCAGCTCTACGTCGAGACGTGTGTTGGGCTCTACGTCTGTAGTTAAATAACTTTCAGCTCTACGTCGGGACGTGCGTTGGGCGCTACGTCGGGACGTGCGTTGGGCTCTACGTCGGGACGTGCGTTGGCCTCTACGTCGGGATTTAGCTTACTTTCAGCTCTACGTCGGGACGTGCGTTGGGCTCTACGTCGGGACGTGCGTTGGGATCTACTTCGGGACTTGCGTTGGGCTCTACGTCGGGATTTAGCTTACTTTCAGCTCTACGTCGGGACGTGCGTTGGCCTCTACGTCTGTAGTTAGCTAACTTTCAGCTCTACGTCGGGACGTGCGTTGTGCTCTACGTCTGTAGTTAGCTAACTTTCAGCTCTACGTCGGGACGTGCGTTGGGCGCTACGTCGGGACGTGCGTTGGGCGCTACGTCGGGACGTGCGTTGGGCTCTACGTCGGGACGTGCGTTGGGCTCTACGTCGGGACGTGCGTTGGGCTCTACGTTGGGACGTGCGTTGGGCTCTACGTCGGGATTTAGCTTACTTTCAGCTCTACGTCGGGACGTGCTTTGGGCTCTACGTCGGGACGTGCGTTGGCCTCTACTTCGGGACTTGCGTTGGGCTCTACGTCGGGATTTAGCTTACTTTCAGCTCTACGTCGGGACGTGCGTTGGCCTCTACGTCTGTAGTTAGCTAACTTTCAGCTCTACGTCGGGACGTGCGTTGGGCTCTACGTCGGGACGTGCGTTGTGCTCTACGTCGGGACGTGCGTTGGGCTCTACGTCGGGACGTGCGTTGGGCTCTACGTCGGGATTTAGCTTACTTTCAGCTCTACGTCGGGACGTGCGTTGGGCTCTACGTCGGGACGTGCGTTGGGCTCTACGTCGGGACGTGCGTTGGGCGCTACGTCGGGACGTGCGTTGGGCGCTACATCGGGATTTAGCTTACTTTCAGCTCTACGTCGGGACGTGCGTTGGGCTCTACGTCGGGACATGCGTTGGGCTCTACGTCTGTAGTTAGCTAACCTTCAGCTCTACATCGGGACGTGCGTTGGGCTCTACGTCGGGACGTGCGTTGGGCTCTACGTCGGGACGCGCGTTGGGCTGTACGTCTGTAGTTAGCTAACTTTCTGCTCTACGTCGGGACGCACGTTGGGCTCTTCGTCTGTAGTTAGCTAACTTTCAGCTCTACGTCGGGACGTGCGTTGGGCTCTACGTCGGGACGTGCGTTGGGCACTACGTCGGGACGTGCGTTGGGCTCTACGTCGGGATTTAGCTTACTTTCAGCTCTACGTCGGGACGTGCGTTGGGCTCTACGTCGGGACGTGCGTTGGGCTCTACGTCGGGACGTGCGTTGGCCTCTACGTCCGGATTTAGCTTACATTCAGCTCCACGTCGGGACGCGCGTTGGGCTCTACGTCGGGACGCGCGTTGGGCTCTACGTCGGGACGTGCGTTGGGCTCTACGTCGGGACGTGCGTTGGGCTCTACGTCTGTAGTTAGCTAACTTTCAGCTCTACGTCGGGACGTGCGTTCGGCTCTACGTCTGTAGTTAGCTAACTTTCAGCTCTACGTCGGGACGTGCGTTGGGCGCTACGTCGGGACGTGCGTTGGGCTCTACGTCGGGACGTGCGTTGGCCTCTACGTCGGGACGTGCGTTGGCCTCTACGTCGGGACGTGCGTTGGCCTCTACGTCGGGATTTAGCTTACTTTCAGCTCTACGTCGGGACGTGCGTTGGCCTCTACGTCGGTACGTGCGTTGGACTCTACGTCGGGATTTAGCTTACTTTCAGCTCTACGTCGGGACGTGCGTTGGGCTCTACGTTGGGATTTAGCTTACTTTCAGCTCTACGTCGGGACGTGCGTTGGGCTCTACGTCGGGACGTGCGTTGGGCTCTACGTCGGGACGTGCGTTGGGCTCTACGTCGGGACGTGCGTTGGGCTCTACGTCTGTAGTTAGCTAACCTTCAGCTCTACATCGGGACGTGCGTTGGGCTCTACGTCGGGACGTGCGTTGGGCTCTACGTCGGGACGTGCGTTGGGCTCTACGTCTGTAGTTAGCCAACTTTCAGCTCTACGTCGGGACGTGCGTTGGGCTCTACGTCGGGACGTGCGTTGGGCTCTACGTCGGGACGCGCGTTGGGTTGTACGTCTGTAGTTAGCTAACTTTCAGCTCTACGTCGGGACGCGCGTTGGGCTCTTCGTCTGTAGTTAGCTAACTTTCAGCTCTACGTCGGGACGCGCGTTGGGCTCTACGTCGGGACGTGCGTTGGGCACTACGTCGGGACGTGCGTTGGGCTCTACGTCGGGATTTAGCTTACTTTCAGCTCTACGTCGGGACGTGCGTTGGGCTCTACGTCGGGACGTGCGTTGGGCTCTACGTCCGGATATAGCTTACATTCAGCTCCACGTCGGGACGCGCGTTGGGCTCTAAGTCGGGACGCGCGTTGGGCTCTACGTCGGGACGTGCGTTGGGCTCTACGTCTGTAGTTAGCTAACTTTCAGCTCTACGTCGGGACGTGCGTTCGGCTCTACGTCTGTAGTTAGCTAACTTTCAGCTCTACGTCGGGACGTGCGTTGGGCGCTACGTCGGGACGTGCGTTGGGCTCTACGTCGGGACGTGCGTTGGCCTCTACGTCCGGATTTAGCTTACATTGAGCTCCACGTCGGGACGCGCGTTGGGCTCTACGTCGGGACGTGCGTTGGGCTCTACGTCGGGACGTGCGTTGGGCTCTACGTCTGTAGTTAGCTAACTTTGAGCTCTACGTCGGGACGTGCGTTGGGCTCTACGTCTGTAGTTAGCTAACTTTCAGCTCTACGTCGGGACGTGCGTTGGCCTCTACGTCGGGACGTGCGTTGGCCTCTACGTCGGGACGTGCGTTGGGCTCTACGTCGGGACGTGCGTTGGCCTCTACGTCCGGATTTAGCTTACATTGAGCTCCACGTCGGGACGCGCGTTGGGCTCTACGTCGGGACGTGCGTTGGGCTCTACGTCGGGACGTGCGTTGGGCTCTACGTCTGTAGTTAGCTAACTTTGAGCTCTACGTCGGGACGTGCGTTGGGCTCTACGTCTGTAGTTAGCTAACTTTCAGCTCTACGTCGGGACGTGCGTTGGCCTCTACGTCGGGACGTGCGTTGGGCTCTACGTCGGGACGTGCGTTGGCCTCTACGTCGGGATTTAGCTTACTTTCAGCTCTACGTTGGGACGTGCGTTGGCCTCTACGTCGGGACGTGCCTTGGCCTCTACGTTAGGATTTAGCTAACTTTCAGCTCTACGTTGGGACGTGCGTTGGCCTCTACGTCGGGACGTGCGTTGGCCTCTACGTCTGTAGTTAGCTAACCTTCAGCTCTACATCGGGACGTGCGTTGGGCTCTACGTTGGGACGTGCGTTGGGCTCTACGTCTGGACGTGCGTTGGGCTCTACGTCGGGACGTGCGTTGGGCTCTACGTCTGTAGTTAGCCAACTTTTAGCTCTATGTCTGGACGTGCGTTGGGCTCTACGTTGGGACGTGCGTTGGGCTCTACGTCGGGACGTGCGTTGGGCTCTACGTTGGGATTTAGCTTACTTTCAGCTCTACGTCGGGACGTGCGTTGGCCTCTAAGTCGGGATTTAGCATACTTTCAGCTCTACGTCGGGACGTGCGTTGGCCTCTACGTAGGGATTTAGCTTACATTCAGCTCTTCGTCGGGACGTGCGTTGGGCTCTACGTCGGGACGTGCGTTGGGCTCCACGTGGGGACGTGCGTTGGGCTCTACGTCGGGACGTGCATTGGGCTCTACGTCTGTAGTTAGCTAACTTTCAGCTCTATGTCGGGACGTGCGTTGGGCTCTACGTCTGTAGTTAGCTAACTTTCAGCTCTACGTCGGGACGTGCGTTGGGCTCTACGTCTGTAGTTAGCTAACTTTCAGCTCTACGTCGGGACGTGCGTTGGGCGCTACGTCGGGACGTGCGTTGGGCTCTACGTCGAGACGTGTGTTGGGCTCTACGTCGGGATTTAGCTTACTTTCAGCTCTACGTCGGGATGTGCTTTGGACTGTACGTCGGGACGTGCGTTGTCATCTACTTCGGGACGTGCGTTGGGCTCTACGTCGGGACGTGCGTTGGGCTCTACGTCGGGACGTGCGTTGGGCTCTACGTCGGGACGTGCGTTGGCCTCTACGGCGGGACGTGCGTTGGCCTCTACGTCGGGATTTAGCTTACTTTCAGGTCTACGTCGGGACGTGCGTTGGGCTCTACGTCGGGACGTGCGTTGGGCTCTACGTCGGGACGTGCGTTGGGCTCTACGTCGGGACGTGCGTTGGGCTCTACGTCGGGACGTGCGTTGGGCTCTACTTCGGGACGCGCGTTGGGCTGTACGTCTGTAGTTAGCTAACTTTCAGCTCTACGTCGGGACGCGCGTTGGGCTCTACGTCGGGACGCGCGTTGGGCTCTACGTCGGGACGTGCGTTGGGCTCTACGTCGGGACGTGCGTTGGGCTCTACGTCTGTAGTTAGCTAACTTTCAGCTCTACGTCGGGACGTGCGTTCGGCTCTACGTCTGTAGTTAGCTAACTTTCAGCTCTACGTCGGGACGTGCGTTGGGCTCTACGTCGGGACGTGCGTTGGGCTCTACGTCGGGACGTGCGTTGGGCTCTACGTCGGGACGTGCGTTGGCCTCTACGTCGGGACGTGCGTTGGCCTCTACGTCGGGATTTAGCTTACTTTCAGCTCTACGTCGGGACGTGCGTTGGCCTCTACGTCGGTACGTGCGTTTGACTCTACGTCGGGATTTAGCTTACTTTCAGCTCTACGTCGGGACGTGCGTTGGGCTCTACGTTGGGATTTAGCTTACTTTCAGTTCTACGTCGGGACGTGCGTTGGGCTCTACGTCGGGACGTGCGTTGGGCTCTACGTCGGGACGTGCGTTGGGCTCTACGTCGGGACGTGCGTTGGGCTCTACGTCTGTAGTTAGCTAACCTTCAGCTCTACATCGGGACGTGCGTTGGGCTCTACGTCGGGACGTGCGTTGGGCTCTACGTCTGTAGTTAGCCAACTTTCAGCTCTACGTCGGGACGTGCGTTGGGCTCTACGTCTGTAGTTAGCTAACTTTCAGCTCTACGTCGGGACGTGCGTTGGGCTCTACGTCGGGACGTGCGTTGGGCTCTACGTCGGGACGTGCGTTGGGCTCTACGTCTGTAGTTAGCTAACTTTCAGCTCTACGTCGAGACGTGTGTTGGGCTCTACGTCTGTAGTTAAATAACTTTCAGCTCTACGTCGGGACGTGCGTTGGGCGCTACGTCGGGACGTGCGTTGGGCTCTACGTCGGGACGTGCGTTGGCCTCTACGTCGGGATTTAGCTTACTTTCAGCTCTACGTCGGGACGTGCGTTGGGCTCTACGTCGGGACGTGCGTTGGGATCTACTTCGGGACTTGCGTTGGGCTCTACGTCGGGATTTAGCTTACTTTCAGCTCTACGTCGGGACGTGCGTTGGCCTCTACGTCTGTAGTTAGCTAACTTTCAGCTCTACGTCGGGACGTGCGTTGTGCTCTACGTCTGTAGTTAGCTAACTTTCAGCTCTACGTCGGGACGTGCGTTGGGCGCTACGTCGGGACGTGCGTTGGGCGCTACGTCGGGACGTGCGTTGGGCTCTACGTCGGGACGTGCGTTGGGCTCTACGTCGGGACGTGCGTTGGGCTCTACGTTGGGACGTGCGTTGGGCTCTACGTCGGGATTTAGCTTACTTTCAGCTCTACGTCGGGACGTGCTTTGGGCTCTACGTCGGGACGTGCGTTGGCCTCTACTTCGGGACTTGCGTTGGCCTCTACGTCTGTAGTTAGCTAACTTTCAGCTCTACGTCGGGACGTGCGTTGGGCTCTACGTCGGGACGTGCGTTGTGCTCTACGTCGGGACGTGCGTTGGGCTCTACGTCGGGACGTGCGTTGGGCTCTACGTCGGGATTTAGCTTACTTTCAGCTCTACGTCGGGACGTGCGTTGGGCTCTACGTCGGGACGTGCGTTGGGCTCTACGTCGGGACGTGCGTTGGGCTCTACGTCGGGACGTGCGTTGGGCGCTACGTCGGGACGTGCGTTGGGCGCTACATCGGGATTTAGCTTACTTTCAGCTCTACGTCGGGACGTGCGTTGGGCTCTACGTCGGGACATGCGTTGGGCTCTACGTCTGTAGTTAGCTAACCTTCAGCTCTACATCGGGACGTGCGTTGGGCTCTACGTCGGGACGTGCGTTGGGCTCTACGTCGGGACGCGCGTTGGGCTGTACGTCTGTAGTTAGCTAACTTTCTGCTCTACGTCGGGACGCACGTTGGGCTCTTCGTCTGTAGTTAGCTAACTTTCAGCTCTACGTCGGGACGTGCGTTGGGCTCTACGTCGGGACGTGCGTTGGGCACTACGTCGGGACGTGCGTTGGGCTCTACGTCGGGATTTAGCTTACTTTCAGCTCTACGTCGGGACGTGCGTTGGGCTCTACGTCGGGACGTGCGTTGGGCTCTACGTCGGGACGTGCGTTGGGCTCTACGTCGGGACGTGCGTTGGCCTCTACGTCCGGATTTAGCTTACATTCAGCTCCACGTCGGGACGCGCGTTGGGCTCTACGTCGGGACGCGCGTTGGGCTCTACGTCGGGACGTGCGTTGGGCTCTACGTCGGGACGTGCGTTGGGCTCTACGTCTGTAGTTAGCTAACTTTCAGCTCTACGTCGGGACGTGCGTTCGGCTCTACGTCTGTAGTTAGCTAACTTTCAGCTCTACGTCGGGACGTGCGTTGGGCGCTACGTCGGGACGTGCGTTGGGCTCTACGTCGGGACGTGCGTTGGCCTCTACGTCGGGACGTGCGTTGGCCTCTACGTCGGGACGTGCGTTGGCCTCTACGTCGGGATTTAGCTTACTTTCAGCTCTACGTCGGGACGTGCGTTGGCCTCTACGTCGGTACGTGCGTTGGACTCTACGTCGGGATTTAGCTTACTTTCAGCTCTACGTCGGGACGTGCGTTGGGCTCTACGTTGGGATTTAGCTTACTTTCAGCTCTACGTCGGGACGTGCGTTGGGCTCTACGTCGGGACGTGCGTTGGGCTCTACGTCGGGACGTGCGTTGGGCTCTACGTCGGGACGTGCGTTGGGCTCTACGTCTGTAGTTAGCTAACCTTCAGCTCTACATCGGGACGTGCGTTGGGCTCTACGTCGGGACGTGCGTTGGGCTCTACGTCGGGACGTGCGTTGGGCTCTACGTCTGTAGTTAGCCAACTTTCAGCTCTACGTCGGGACGTGCGTTGGGCTCTACGTCGGGACGTGCGTTGGGCTCTACGTCGGGACGCGCGTTGGGTTGTACGTCTGTAGTTAGCTAACTTTCAGCTCTACGTCGGGACGCGCGTTGGGCTCTTCGTCTGTAGTTAGCTAACTTTCAGCTCTACGTCGGGACGCGCGTTGGGCTCTACGTCGGGACGTGCGTTGGGCACTACGTCGGGACGTGCGTTGGGCTCTACGTCGGGATTTAGCTTACTTTCAGCTCTACGTCGGGACGTGCGTTGGGCTCTACGTCGGGACGTGCGTTGGGCTCTACGTCCGGATATAGCTTACATTCAGCTCCACGTCGGGACGCGCGTTGGGCTCTAAGTCGGGACGCGCGTTGGGCTCTACGTCGGGACGTGCGTTGGGCTCTACGTCTGTAGTTAGCTAACTTTCAGCTCTACGTCGGGACGTGCGTTCGGCTCTACGTCTGTAGTTAGCTAACTTTCAGCTCTACGTCGGGACGTGCGTTGGGCGCTACGTCGGGACGTGCGTTGGGCTCTACGTCGGGACGTGCGTTGGCCTCTACGTCCGGATTTAGCTTACATTGAGCTCCACGTCGGGACGTGCGTTGGGCTCTACGTCGGGACGTGCGTTGGGCTCTACGTCGGGACGTGCGTTGGGCTCTACGTCTGTAGTTAGCTAACTTTGAGCTCTACGTCGGGACGTGCGTTGGGCTCTACGTCTGTAGTTAGCTAACTTTCAGCTCTACGTCGGGACGTGCGTTGGCCTCTACGTCGGGACGTGCGTTGGCCTCTACGTCGGGACGTGCGTTGGGCTCTACGTCGGGACGTGCGTTGGCCTCTACGTCCGGATTTAGCTTACATTGAGCTCCACGTCGGGACGCGCGTTGGGCTCTACGTCGGGACGTGCGTTGGGCTCTACGTCGGGACGTGCGTTGGGCTCTACGTCTGTAGTTAGCTAACTTTGAGCTCTACGTCGGGACGTGCGTTGGGCTCTACGTCTGTAGTTAGCTAACTTTCAGCTCTACGTCGGGACGTGCGTTGGCCTCTACGTCGGGACGTGCGTTGGGCTCTACGTCGGGACGTGCGTTGGCCTCTACGTCGGGATTTAGCTTACTTTCAGCTCTACGTTGGGACGTGCGTTGGCCTCTACGTCGGGACGTGCCTTGGCCTCTACGTTAGGATTTAGCTAACTTTCAGCTCTACGTTGGGACGTGCGTTGGCCTCTACGTCGGGACGTGCGTTGGCCTCTACGTCTGTAGTTAGCTAACCTTCAGCTCTACATCGGGACGTGCGTTGGGCTCTACGTTGGGACGTGCGTTGGGCTCTACGTCTGGACGTGCGTTGGGCTCTACGTCGGGACGTGCGTTGGGCTCTACGTCTGTAGTTAGCCAACTTTTAGCTCTATGTCTGGACGTGCGTTGGGCTCTACGTTGGGACGTGCGTTGGGCTCTACGTCGGGACGTGCGTTGGGCTCTACGTTGGGATTTAGCTTACTTTCAGCTCTACGTCGGGACGTGCGTTGGCCTCTAAGTCGGGATTTAGCATACTTTCAGCTCTACGTCGGGACGTGCGTTGGCCTCTACGTAGGGATTTAGCTTACATTCAGCTCTTCGTCGGGACGTGCGTTGGGCTCTACGTCGGGACGTGCGTTGGGCTCCACGTGGGGACGTGCGTTGGGCTCTACGTCGGGACGTGCATTGGGCTCTACGTCTGTAGTTAGCTAACTTTCAGCTCTATGTCGGGACGTGCGTTGGGCTCTACGTCTGTAGTTAGCTAACTTTCAGCTCTACGTCGGGACGTGCGTTGGGCTCTACGTCTGTAGTTAGCTAACTTTCAGCTCTACGTCGGGACGTGCGTTGGGCGCTACGTCGGGACGTGCGTTGGGCTCTACGTCGAGACGTGTGTTGGGCTCTACGTCGGGATTTAGCTTACTTTCAGCTCTACGTCGGGATGTGCTTTGGACTGTACGTCGGGACGTGCGTTGTCATCTACTTCGGGACGTGCGTTGGGCTCTACGTCGGGACGTGCGTTGGGCTCTACGTCGGGACGTGCGTTGGGCTCTACGTCGGGACGTGCGTTGGCCTCTACGGCGGGACGTGCGTTGGCCTCTACGTCGGGATTTAGCTTACTTTCAGGTCTACGTCGGGACGTGCGTTGGGCTCTACGTCGGGACGTGCGTTGGGCTCTACGTCGGGACGTGCGTTGGGCTCTACGTCGGGACGTGCGTTGGGCTCTACTTCGGGACGCGCGTTGGGCTGTACGTCTGTAGTTAGCTAACTTTCAGCTCTACGTCGGGACGCGCGTTGGGCTCTTCGTCTGTAGTTAGCTAACTTTCAGCTCTACGTCGGGACGTGCGTTGGGCTCTACGTCGGGACGTGCGTTGGGCTCTACGTTGGGACGTGCGTTGGGCTCTACGTCGGGACGTGCGTTGGCCTCTACGTCGGGATTTATCTTACTTTCAGCTCTACGTCGGGACGCGCGTTGGGCTCTACGTCGGGACGCGCGTTGGGCTCTACGTCGGGATGCGCGTTGGGCTCTACGTCGGGACGTGCGTTGGGCTCTACGTTGGGATTTAGCTTACTTTCAGCTCTACGTCGGGACGAGCGTTGGGCTCTACTTCGGGACGTGCGTTGGGCTCTACGTCGGGACGTGCGTTGGGCTCTACGTCGGGACGTGCGTTGGGCTCTACGTCTGGAGTTAGCTAACCTTCAGCTCTACATCGGGACGTGCGTTGGGCTCTACGTCGGGACGTGCGTTGGGCTCTACGTCGGGACGTGCGTTGGGCTCTACGTCTGTAGTTAGCCAACTTTCAGCTCTACGTCGGGATGTGCGTTGGGCTCTACGTCGGGACGTGCGTTGGGCTCTACGTCGGGACGCGCGTTGGGCTGTACGTCTGTAGTTAGCTAACTTTCAGCTCTACGTCGGGACGTGCGTTGGGCTCTTCGTCTGTAGTTAGCTAACTTTCAGCTCTACGTCGGGACGTGCGTTGGGCTCTACGTCGGGACGTGCGTTGGGCACTACGTCGGGACGTGCGTTGGGCTCTACGTCGGGATTTAGCTTACTTTCAGCTCTACGTCGGGACGCGCGTTGGGCTCTAAGTCGGGACGCGCGTTGGGCTCTACGTCGGGACGTGCGTTGGGCTCTACGTCGGGACGTGCGTTGGGCTCTACGTCTGTAGTTAGCTAACTTTCAGCTCTACGTCGGGACGTGCGTTCGGCTCTACGTCTGTAGTTAGCTAACTTTCAGCTCTACGTCGGGACGTGCGTTGGGCGCTACGTCGGGACGTGCGTTGGGCTCTACGTCGGGACGTGCGTTGGCCTCTACGTCCGGATTTAGCTTACATTGAGCTCCACGTCGGGACGCGCGTTGGGCTCTACGTCGGGACGTGCGTTGGGCGCTACGTCGGGACGTGCGTTGGGCTCTACGTCGGGACGTGCGTTGGCCTCTACGTCCGGATTTAGCTTACATTGAGCTCCACGTCGGGACGCGCGTTGGGCTCTACGTCGGGACGTGCGTTGGGCTCTACGTCGGGACGTGCGTTGGGCTCTACGTCTGTAGTTAGCTAACTTTGAGCTCTACGTCGGGACGTGCGTTGGGCTCTACGTCTGTAGTTAGCTAACTTTCAGCTCTACGTCGGGACGTGCGTTGGCCTCTACGTCGGGACGTGCGTTGGCCTCTACGTCGGGACGTGCGTTGGGCTCTACGTCGGGACGTGCGTTGGCCTCTACGTCCGGATTTAGCTTACATTGAGCTCCACGTCGGGACGCGCGTTGGGCTCTACGTCGGGACGTGCGTTGGGCTCTACGTCGGGACGTGCGTTGGGCTCTACGTCTGTAGTTAGCTAACTTTGAGCTCTACGTCGGGACGTGCGTTGGGCTCTACGTCTGTAGTTAGCTAACTTTCAGCTCTACGTCGGGACGTGCGTTGGCCTCTACGTCGGGACGTGCGTTGGCCTCTACGTCGGGATTTAGCTTACTTTCAGCTCTACGTCGGGACGTGCGTTGGCCTCTACGTCGGTACGTGCGTTGGACTCTACGTCGGGATTTAGCTTACTTTCAGCTCTACGTCGGGACGTGCGTTGGGCTCTACGTTGGGATTTAGCTTACTTTCAGCTCTACGTCGGGACGTGCGTTGGGCTCTACGTCGGGACGTGCGTTGGGCTCTACGTCGGGACGTGCGTTGGGCTCTACGTCTGTAGTTAGCTAACCTTCAGCTCTACATCGGGACGTGCGTTGGGCTCTACGTCGGGACGTGCGTTGGGCTCTACGTCGGGACGTGCGTTGGGCTCTACGTCTGTAGTTAGCCAACTTTCAGCTCTACGTCGGGACGTGCGTTGGGCTCTACGTCGGGACGTGCGTTGGGCTCTACGTCGGGACGCGCGTTGGGTTGTACGTCTGTAGTTAGCTAACTTTCAGCTCTACGTCGGGACGCGCGTTGGGCTCTTCGTCTGTAGTTAGCTAACTTTCAGCTCTACGTCGGGACGCGCGTTGGGCTCTACGTCGGGACGTGCGTTGGGCACTACGTCGGGACGTGCGTTGGGCTCTACGTCGGGATTTAGCTTACTTTCAGCTCTACGTCGGGACGTGCGTTGGGCTCTACGTCGGGACGTGCGTTGGGCTCTACGTCCGGATATAGCTTACATTCAGCTCCACGTCGGGACGCGCGTTGGGCTCTAAGTCGGGACGCGCGTTGGGCTCTACGTCGGGACGTGCGTTGGGCTCTACGTCTGTAGTTAGCTAACTTTCAGCTCTACGTCGGGACGTGCGTTCGGCTCTACGTCTGTAGTTAGCTAACTTTCAGCTCTACGTCGGGACGTGCGTTGGGCGCTACGTCGGGACGTGCGTTGGGCTCTACGTCGGGACGTGCGTTGGCCTCTACGTCCGGATTTAGCTTACATTGAGCTCCACGTCGGGACGCGCGTTGGGCTCTACGTCGGGACGTGCGTTGGGCTCTACGTCGGGACGTGCGTTGGGCTCTACGTCTGTAGTTAGCTAACTTTGAGCTCTACGTCGGGACGTGCGTTGGGCTCTACGTCTGTAGTTAGCTAACTTTCAGCTCTACGTCGGGACGTGCGTTGGCCTCTACGTCGGGACGTGCGTTGGCCTCTACGTCGGGACGTGCGTTGGGCTCTACGTCGGGACGTGCGTTGGCCTCTACGTCCGGATTTAGCTTACATTGAGCTCCACGTCGGGACGCGCGTTGGGCTCTACGTCGGGACGTGCGTTGGGCTCTACGTCGGGACGTGCGTTGGGCTCTACGTCTGTAGTTAGCTAACTTTGAGCTCTACGTCGGGACGTGCGTTGGGCTCTACGTCTGTAGTTAGCTAACTTTCAGCTCTACGTCGGGACGTGCGTTGGCCTCTACGTCGGGACGTGCGTTGGGCTCTACGTCGGGACGTGCGTTGGCCTCTACGTCGGGATTTAGCTTACTTTCAGCTCTACGTTGGGACGTGCGTTGGCCTCTACGTCGGGACGTGCCTTGGCCTCTACGTTAGGATTTAGCTAACTTTCAGCTCTACGTTGGGACGTGCGTTGGCCTCTACGTCGGGACGTGCGTTGGCCTCTACGTCTGTAGTTAGCTAACCTTCAGCTCTACATCGGGACGTGCGTTGGGCTCTACGTTGGGACGTGCGTTGGGCTCTACGTCTGGACGTGCGTTGGGCTCTACGTCGGGACGTGCGTTGGGCTCTACGTCTGTAGTTAGCCAACTTTTAGCTCTATGTCTGGACGTGCGTTGGGCTCTACGTTGGGACGTGCGTTGGGCTCTACGTCGGGACGTGCGTTGGGCTCTACGTTGGGATTTAGCTTACTTTCAGCTCTACGTCGGGACGTGCGTTGGCCTCTAAGTCGGGATTTAGCATACTTTCAGCTCTACGTCGGGACGTGCGTTGGCCTCTACGTAGGGATTTAGCTTACATTCAGCTCTTCGTCGGGACGTGCGTTGGGCTCTACGTCGGGACGTGCGTTGGGCTCCACGTGGGGACGTGCGTTGGGCTCTACGTCGGGACGTGCATTGGGCTCTACGTCTGTAGTTAGCTAACTTTCAGCTCTATGTCGGGACGTGCGTTGGGCTCTACGTCTGTAGTTAGCTAACTTTCAGCTCTACGTCGGGACGTGCGTTGGGCTCTACGTCTGTAGTTAGCTAACTTTCAGCTCTACGTCGGGACGTGCGTTGGGCGCTACGTCGGGACGTGCGTTGGGCTCTACGTCGAGACGTGTGTTGGGCTCTACGTCGGGATTTAGCTTACTTTCAGCTCTACGTCGGGATGTGCTTTGGACTGTACGTCGGGACGTGCGTTGTCATCTACTTCGGGACGTGCGTTGGGCTCTACGTCGGGACGTGCGTTGGGCTCTACGTCGGGACGTGCGTTGGGCTCTACGTCGGGACGTGCGTTGGCCTCTACGGCGGGACGTGCGTTGGCCTCTACGTCGGGATTTAGCTTACTTTCAGGTCTACGTCGGGACGTGCGTTGGGCTCTACGTCGGGACGTGCGTTGGGCTCTACGTCGGGACGTGCGTTGGGCTCTACGTCGGGACGTGCGTTGGGCTCTACTTCGGGACGCGCGTTGGGCTGTACGTCTGTAGTTAGCTAACTTTCAGCTCTACGTCGGGACGCGCGTTGGGCTCTTCGTCTGTAGTTAGCTAACTTTCAGCTCTACGTCGGGACGTGCGTTGGGCTCTACGTCGGGACGTGCGTTGGGCTCTACGTTGGGACGTGCGTTGGGCTCTACGTCGGGACGTGCGTTGGCCTCTACGTCGGGATTTATCTTACTTTCAGCTCTACGTCGGGACGCGCGTTGGGCTCTACGTCGGGACGCGCGTTGGGCTCTACGTCGGGATGCGCGTTGGGCTCTACGTCGGGACGTGCGTTGGGCTCTACGTTGGGATTTAGCTTACTTTCAGCTCTACGTCGGGACGAGCGTTGGGCTCTACTTCGGGACGTGCGTTGGGCTCTACGTCGGGACGTGCGTTGGGCTCTACGTCGGGACGTGCGTTGGGCTCTACGTCTGGAGTTAGCTAACCTTCAGCTCTACATCGGGACGTGCGTTGGGCTCTACGTCGGGACGTGCGTTGGGCTCTACGTCGGGACGTGCGTTGGGCTCTACGTCTGTAGTTAGCCAACTTTCAGCTCTACGTCGGGATGTGCGTTGGGCTCTACGTCGGGACGTGCGTTGGGCTCTACGTCGGGACGCGCGTTGTGCTGTACGTCTGTAGTTAGCTAACTTTCAGCTCTACGTCGGGACGTGCGTTGGGCTCTTCGTCTGTAGTTAGCTAACTTTCAGCTCTACGTCGGGACGTGCGTTGGGCTCTACGTCGGGACGTGCGTTGGGCACTACGTCGGGACGTGCGTTGGGCTCTACGTCGGGATTTAGCTTACTTTCAGCTCTACGTCGGGACGCGCGTTGGGCTCTAAGTCGGGACGCGCGTTGGGCTCTACGTCGGGACGTGCGTTGGGCTCTACGTCGGGACGTGCGTTGGGCTCTACGTCTGTAGTTAGCTAACTTTCAGCTCTACGTCGGGACGTGCGTTCGGCTCTACGTCTGTAGTTAGCTAACTTTCAGCTCTACGTCGGGACGTGCGTTGGGCGCTACGTCGGGACGTGCGTTGGGCTCTACGTCGGGACGTGCGTTGGCCTCTACGTCCGGATTTAGCTTACATTGAGCTCCACGTCGGGACGCGCGTTGGGCTCTACGTCGGGACGTGCGTTGGGCTCTACGTCGGGACGTGCGTTGGGCTCTACGTCTGTAGTTAGCTAACTTTGAGCTCTACGTCGGGACGTGCGTTGGGCTCTACGTCTGTAGTTAGCTAACTTTCAGCTCTACGTCGGGACGTGCGTTGGCCTCTACGTCGGGACGTGCGTTGGCCTCTACGTCGGGACGTGCGTTGGGCTCTACGTCGGGACGTGCGTTGGCCTCTACGTCCGGATTTAGCTTACATTGAGCTCCACGTCGGGACGCGCGTTGGGCTCTACGTCGGGACGTGCGTTGGGCTCTACGTCGGGACGTGCGTTGGGCTCTACGTCTGTAGTTAGCTAACTTTGAGCTCTACGTCGGGACGTGCGTTGGGCTCTACGTCTGTAGTTAGCTAACTTTCAGCTCTACGTCGGGACGTGCGTTGGCCTCTACGTCGGGACGTGCGTTGGCCTCTACGTCGGGATTTAGCTTACTTTCAGCTCTACGTTGGGACGTGCGTTGGCCTCTACGTCGGGACGTGCCTTGGCCTCTACGTTAGGATTTAGCTAACTTTCAGCTCTACGTTGGGACGTGCGTTGGCCTCTACGTCGGGACGTGCGTTGGCCTCTACGTCTGTAGTTTGCTAACCTTCAGCTCTACATCGGGACGTGCGTTGGGCTCTACGTTGGGACGTGCGTTGGGCTCTACGTCTGGACGTGCGTTGGGCTCTACGTCGGGACGTGCGTTGGGCTCTACGTCTGTAGTTAGCCAACTTTTAGCTCTATGTCTGGACGTGCGTTGGGCTCTACGTTGGGACGTGCGTTGGGCTCTACGTCGGGACGTGCGTTGGGCTCTACGTTGGGATTTAGCTTACTTTCAGCTCTACGTCGGGACGTGCGTTGGCCTCTAAGTCGGGATTTAGTATACTTTCAGCTCTACGTCGGGACGTGCGTTGGCCTCTACGTAGGGATTTAGCTTACATTCAGCTCTTCGTCGGGACGTGCGTTGGGCTCTACGTCGGGACGTGCGTTGGGCTCCACGTGGGGACGTGCGTTGGGCTCTACGTCGGGACGTGCATTGGGCTCTACGTCTGTAGTTAGCTAACTTTCAGCTCTATGTCGGGACGTGCGTTGGGCTCTACGTCTGTAGTTAGCTAACTTTCAGCTCTACGTCGGGACGTGCGTTGGGCTCTACGTCTGTAGTTAGCTAACTTTCAGCTCTACGTCGGGACGTGCGTTGGGCGCTACGTCGGGACGTGCGTTGGGCTCTACGTCGAGACGTGTGTTGGGCTCTACGTCGGGATTTAGCTTACTTTCAGCTCTACGTCGGGATGTGCTTTGGACTGTACGTCGGGACGTGCGTTGTCATCTACTTCGGGACGTGCGTTGGGCTCTACGTCGGGACGTGCGTTGGGCTCTACGTCGGGACGTGCGTTGGGCTCTACGTCGGGACGTGCGTTGGCCTCTACGGCGGGACGTGCGTTGGCCTCTACGTCGGGATTTAGCTTACTTTCAGGTCTACGTCGGGACGTGCGTTGGGCTCTACGTCGGGACGTGCGTTGGGCTCTACGTCGGGACGTGCGTTGGGCTCTACGTCGGGACGTGCGTTGGGCTCTACGTCGGGACGTGCGTTGGGCTCTACTTCGGGACGCGCGTTGGGCTGTACGTCTGTAGTTAGCTAACTTTCAGCTCTACGTCGGGACGCGCGTTGGGCTCTTCGTCTGTAGTTAGCTAACTTTCAGCTCTACGTCGGGACGTGCGTTGGGCTCTACGTCGGGACGTGCGTTGGGCTCTACGTTGGGACGTGCGTTGGGCTCTACGTCGGGACGTGCGTTGGCCTCTACGTCGGGATTTATCTTACTTTCAGCTCTACGTCGGGACGCGCGTTGGGCTCTACGTCGGGACGCGCGTTGGGCTCTACGTCGGGATGCGCGTTGGGCTCTACGTCGGGACGTGCGTTGGGCTCTACGTTGGGATTTAGCTTACTTTCAGCTCTACGTCGGGACGTGCGTTGGGCTCTACTTCGGGACGTGCGTTGGGCTCTACGTCGGGACGTGCGTTGGGCTCTACGTCGGGACGTGCGTTGGGCTCTACGTCTGGAGTTAGCTAACCTTCAGCTCTACATCGGGACGTGCGTTGGGCTCTACGTCGGGACGTGCGTTGGGCTCTACGTCGGGACGTGCGTTGGGCTCTACGTCTGTAGTTAGCCAACTTTCAGCTCTACGTCGGGATGTGCGTTGGGCTCTACGTCGGGACGTGCGTTGGGCTCTACGTCGGGACGCGCGTTGGGCTGTACGTCTGTAGTTAGCTAACTTTCAGCTCTACGTCGGGACGTGCGTTGGGCTCTTCGTCTGTAGTTAGCTAACTTTCAGCTCTACGTCGGGACGTGCGTTGGGCTCTACGTCGGGACGTGCGTTGGGCACTACGTCGGGACGTGCGTTGGGCTCTACGTCGGGATTTAGCTTACTTTCAGCTCTACGTCGGGACGTGCGTTGGGCTCTACGTCGGGACGTGCGTTGGGCTCTACGTCCGGATTTAGCTTACATTCAGCTCCACGTCGGGACGCGCGTTGGGCTCTAAGTCGGGACGCGCGTTGGGCTCTACGTCGGGACGTGCGTTGGGCTCTACGTCGGGACGTGCGTTGGGCTCTACGTCTGTAGTTAGCTAACTTTCAGCTCTATGTCGGGACGTGCGTTCGGCTCTACGTCTGTAGTTAGCTAACTTTCAGCTCTACGTCGGGACGTGCGTTGGGCGCTACGTCGGGACGTGCGTTGGGCTCTACGTCGGGACGTGCGTTGGGCTCTACGTCGGGACGTGCGTTGGGCTCTATGTCTGTAGTTAGCTAACTTTCAGCTCTACGTCGGGACGTGCGTTCGGCTCTACGTCTGTAGTTAGCTAACTTTCAGCTCTACGTCGGGACGTGCGTTGGGCGCTACGTCGGGACGTGCGTTGGGCTCTACGTCGGGACGTGCGTTGGGCTCTACGTCTGTAGTTAGCTAACTTTCAGCTCTACGTCGGGACGTGCGTTGGCCTCTACGTCGGGACGTGCGTTGGCCTCTACGTCGGGACGTGCGTTGGGCTCTACGTCGGGACGTGCGTTGGCCTCTACGTCGGGATTTAGCTTACTTTCAGCTCTACGTTGGGACGTGCGTTGGCCTCTACGTCGGGACGTGCGTTGGCCTCTACGTCGGGATTTAGCTTACTTTCAGCTCTACGTCGGGACGTGCGTTGGCCTCTACGTAGGGATTTAGCTTACATTCAGCTCTACGTCGGGACGTGCGTTGGGCGCTACGTCGGGATTTAGCTTACTTTCAGCTCCACGTCGGGACGCGCGTTGGGCTCTACGACGGGACGCGCGTTGGGCTCTACGTCGGGACGTGCGTTGGGCTCTACGTCTGTAGTTAGCTAACTTTCAGCTCTACGTCGGGACGTGCGTTGGGCTCTACGTCTGTAGTTAGCTAACTTTCAGCTCTACGTCGGGACGTGCGTTGGGCTCTACGTCGGGACGTGCGTTGGGCTCTACGTCGGGACGTGCGTTGGCCTCTACGTCGGGATTTAGCTTACTTTCAGCTCTACGTCGGGACGCGCGTTGGCCTCTACGTCGGGACGCGCGTTGGCCTCTACGTCGGGACGTGCGTTGGCCTCTACGTCGGGATTTAGCTTACTTTCATCTCTACGTCGGGATGTGCGTAGGGCTCTACGTCGGGATTTAGCTTACTTTCAGCTCTATGTTGGGACGTGCGTTAGCCTCTACGTCGGGATTTAGCTTACTTTCAGCTCTACGTCGGGACGTGCGTTGGGCTCTACGTCGGGACGTGCGTTGGGCTCTACGTCGGAACGTGCGTTGGGCTCTACGTCTGTAGTTAGCTAACTTTCAGCTCTACGTCGGGACGTGCGTTGGGCTCTACGTCTGTAGTTAGCTAATTTCAGCTCTACGTAGGGACGTGCGTTGGGCTCTACGTCTGTAGTTAGCTAACTTTCAGCTCTACGTCGGGACGTGCGTTGGGCGCTACGTCGGGATTTGCGTTGGGCTCTACGTCGGGACGTGCGTTGGGCTCTACGTCGGGATTTAGCTTACTTTCAGCTCTACGTCGGGACGTGCGTTGTCCTCTATGTCGGGACGTGCGTTGTCCTCTACGTCGGGACGTGCGTTGGCCTCTAAGTCGGGACGTGCGTTGGGCTCTACGTCGGGACGTGCGTTGGCCTCTACGTCGGGATTTAGCTTACTTTCAGCTCTACATCGGGACGTGCGTTGGGCGCTACGTCGGGACGTGCGTTGGGCGCTACTTCGGGACGTGCGTTGGGCGCTACGTCGGGATTTAGCTTACTTTCAGCTCTACGTCGGGACGTGCGTTGGGCTCTACGTCGGGACGTGCGTTGGGCTCTACGTCGGGACGTGCGTTGGGCTCTACGTCGGGATTTAGCTTACTTTCGCCTCTACGTCGGGACGTGCGTTGGCCTCTACGTCAGGACGTGCGTTGTCCTCTACGTCGGGACGTGCGTTGGCCTCTACGTCGGGACGTGCGTTGGCCTCTACGTCGGGATTTAGCTTACTTTCAGCTCTACGTCGGGACGTGCGTTGGGCGCTACGTCGGGACGTGCGTTGGGCGCTACTTCGGGACGTGCGTTGGGCGCTACGTCGGGATTTAGCTTACTTTCAGCTCTACGTCGGGACGTGCGTTGGGCTCTATGTCGGGACGTGCGTTGGCCTCTACGTCGGGACGTGCGTTGTCCTCTACGTCGGGACGTGCGTTGGCCTCTACGTCGGGACGTGCGTTGGCCTCTACGTCGGGACGTGCGTTGGCCTCTACGTCGGGATTTAGCTTACTTTCAGCTCTACGTCGCGACGTGCGTTGGGCGCTACGTCGGGACGTGCGTTGGGCGCTACTTCGGGACGTGCGTTGGGCGCTACGTCGGGAGTTAGCTTACTTTCAGCTCTACGTCGGGACGTGCGTTGGGCTCTACGTCGGGACGTGCGTTGGGCTCTACGTAGGGACGTGCGTTGGGCTCTACGTCGGGATTTAGCTTACTTTCAGCTCTACGTCGGGACGTGCGTTGGGTTCTACGTCGGGACGTGCGTTGGGCTCTACGTCGGGACGTGCGTTGGGCTCTACGTCGGGACGTGCGTTGGGCTCTACGTCGGGATTTAGCTTACTTTCAGCTCTACGTCGGGACGTGCGTTGGGCTCTACGTCGGGACGTGCGTTGGGCTCTACGTCGGGACGTGCGTTGGGCTCTACATCTGTAGTTAGCTAACTTTCAGCTCTACGTCGGGACGTGCGTTGGGCTCTACGTCTGTAGTTAGCTAATTTCAGCTCTACGTCGGGACGTGCGTTGGGCTCTACGTCTGTAGTTAGCTAACTTTCAGCTCTACGTCGGGACGTGCGTTGGGCTCTACGTCTGTAGTTAGCTAACTTTCAGCTCTACGTCAAGACGTGCGTTGGGCGCTACGTCGGAACGTGCGTTGGGCTCTACGTCGGGACGTGCGTTGGGCTCTACGTCGGGACGTGCGTTGGGCTCTACGTCGGGATTTAGCTTACTTTCAGCTCTACGTCGGGACGTGCGTTGGCCTCTACGTCGGGACGTGCGTTGGCCTCTACGTCGGGATTTAGCTTACTTTCAGCTCTACGTCGGGACGTGCGTTGGACGCTACGTCGGGACATGCGTTGGGCGGTACGTCGGGACGTGCGTTGGGCGCTACTTCGGGACATGTGTTGGGCGCTACGTCGGGATTTAGCTTACTTTCAGCTCTACGTCGGGACGTGCGTTGGGCTCTATGTCGGGATGTGCGTTGGGCTCTACGTCGGGACGTGCGTTGGGCTCTACGTCGGGACGTGCGTTGGGCTCTACGTCGGGATTTAGCTTACTTTCAGCTCTACGTCGGGACGTGCGTTGGCCTCTACGTCGGGACGTGCGTTGTCCTCTACGTCGGGACGTGCGTTGGCCTCTACGTCGGGACGTGCGTTGGCCTCTACGTCGGGATTTAGCTTACTTTCAGCTCTACGTCGGGACGTGCGTTGGGCGCTACGTCGGGACGTGCGTTGGGCGCTACTTCGGGACGTGCGTTGGGCGCTACGTCGGGATTTAGCTTACTTTCAGCTCTACGTCGGGACGTGCGTTGGCCTCTACGTCGGGACGTGCGTTGGCCTCTACGTCGGGATTTAGCTTACTTCCAGCTCTACGTCGGGACGTGCGTTGGGCGCTACGTCGGGACGTGCGTTGGGCGCTACTTCGGGACGTGCGTTGGGCGCTACGTCGGGATTTAGCTTACTTTCAGCTCTACGTCGGGACGTGCGTTGGGCTCTACGTCGGGACGTGCGTTGGGCTCTACGTCGGGACGTGCGTTGGGCTCTACGTCTGTAGTTACCTAACCTTCAGCTCTACATCGGGACGTGCGTTGGGCTCTACGTCGGGACGTGCGTTTTGCTCTACGTCTGTAGTTAGCCAACTTTCAGCTCTACGTCGGGACGTGCGTTGGGCTCTACGTCGGGACGTGCGTTGGGCTCTACGTCGGGACGTGCGTTGGGCTCTACGTCGGGATTTAGCTTACTTTCAGCTCTACGTCGGGACGTGCATTGGCCTCTACGTCGGGATTTAGCTTACTTTCAGCTCTACGTCGGGACGTGCGTTGGGCTCTACGTCGGGACGTGCGTTAGACTCTACATCGGGACGTGCGTTGGGCTCTACGTCGGGACGTGCGTTGGCCTCTACGTCGGGATTTAGCTTACTTTCAGCTCCACGTCGGGACGCGCGTTGGGCTCTACGTCGGGACGCGCGTTGGGCTCTACGTCGGGACGCGCGTTGGGCTCTACGTCGGGACGTGCGTTGGGCTCTACGTCTGTAGTTAGCTAACTTTCAGCTCTACGTCGGGACGTGCGTTGGGCTCTACGTCTGTAGTTAGCTAACTTTCAGCTCTACGTCGGGACGTGCGTTGGGCGCTACGTCGGGACGTGCGTTGGGCCCTACGTCAAGACGTACGTTGGGCTCTACGTCGGGACGTGCGTTGGACTCTACGTCGGGATTTAGCTTACTTTCAGTTCCACGTCGGGACGTGCGTTGGCCACTATGTCGGGACGTGCGTTGGGCTCTACGTCGGGACGTGCGTTGGGCTATACGTCGGGACGCGCGTTGGGCTCTACGTCGGGACGCGTGTTGGGCTCTACGTCGGGATGCGCGTTGGGCTCTACGTCTGTAGTTAGCTAAGTTTTAGTTCTACGTCGGGACGTGCGTTGGGCTCTGCGTCTGGATTTAGCTTACTTTCAGCTCTACGTCGGGACGTGCGTTGGGCTCTACGTCGGGACGTGCGTTGGGCTCTACGTCGGGATTTAGCTTACTTTCAGCTCTACGTCGGGACGTGCGTTGGCCTCTACGTCGGCATTTAGCTTACTTTCAGCTCTACGTCGGGACGTGCGTTGGGCTCTACGTCGGGACGTGCGTTGGGCTCTACGTCGGGACGTGCTTTGGGTTCTACGTCGGGACGTGCGTTGGGCTCTACGTCTGTAGTTAGCTAACTTTCTGCTCTACGTCGGGACGTGCGTTGGGCACTACGTCTGTAGTTAGCTAACTTTCAGCTCTACGTCGGGACGTGCGTTGGGCTCTACGTCGGGACGCGCGTTGGGCTCTACGTCGGGATTTAGCTTACTTTCAGCTCTACGTCGGGACGTGCGTTGGCCTCTACGTCGGGACGTCCGTTGGGCGCTACGTCGGGACGTGCGTTGGGCGCTACGTCGTGACGTGCGTTGGCCTCTACGTCGGGACGTGCGTTGGCCTCTACGTCGGGATTTAGCTTACTTTCAGCTCTACGTCGGGACGTGCGTTGGCCTCTACGTCGGGACGTGCGTTGGGCTCTACGTCGGGACACGCGTTGGGCTCTACGTCGGGACGCGCGTTGGGTTCTACGTCTGTAGTTAGCTAACTTTCAGCTCTACGTCGGGACGCGCGTTCGGCTCTTCGTCTGTAGTTAGCTAACTTTCAGCTCTACGTCGGGACGTGCGTTGGGCTCTACGTCGGGACGTGCGTTGGGCTCTACGTCGGGACGTGCGTTGGGCTCTACGTCGGGACGTGCGTTGGGCTCTACGTCGGGATTTAGCTTACTTTCAGCTCTACGTCGGGACGTGCGTTGGGCTCTACGTCGGGACGTGCGTTGGGCTCTACGTCGGGACGTGCATTGGGCTCTACGTCGGGATGTGCGTTGGGCTCTACGTCTGGATTTAGCTTACTTTCAGCTCTACGTCGGGACGTGCGTTGGGCTCTACGTCGGGACGTGCGTTGGGCTCTGCGTCGGGACGTGCGTTGGGCTCTACGTTGGGATTTAGCTTACTTTCAGCTCTACGTCGGGACGTGCGTTGGGCTCTACGTCGGGACGTGCGTTGGGCTCTACGTCTGTAGTTAGCTAACTTTCAGCTCTACGTCGGGACGTGCGTTGGGCGCTACGTCGAGACGTGCGTTGAGCTCTACGTCGGGACGTGCGTTGGGCTCTACGTTGGGATTTAGCTTACTTTCAGCTCTACGTCGGGACGTGCGTTGGGCTCTACGTCGGGACGTGCGGTGGGCTCTACGTCGGGACGTGCGTTGGCCTCTACGTCGGGATTTAGCTTACTTTCAGCTCCACGTCGGGACGCGCGTTGGGCTCTACGTCGGGATTTAGCTTACTTTCAGCTCTACGTCGGGACGTGCATTGGGCTCTACGTCGGGACGTGCGTTGGGGTCTACGTCGGGACGTGCGTTGGGCTCTACGTCGGGATTTAGCTTACTTTCAGGTCTACGTCGGGACGTGCGTTGGGCTCTACGTCGGGACGTGCGTTGGGTTCTACGTCGGGACGTGCGTTGGGCTCTACGTCGGGACGTGCGTCGGGCACTACGTCGGGACGTGCGTTGGGTGCTACGTCGAGACGTGCGTTGAGCTCTACGTCGGGACGTGCGTTGGGCTCTACGTCGGGATTTAGCTTACTTTCAGCTCTACGTCAGGACGTGCGTTGGGCTCTACGTCGGGACGTGCGTTGGGCGCTACGTCGGGACGTGCGTTGGGCTCTACGTCGGGACGTGCGTTGGGCTCTACGTTGGGATTTAGCTTACTTTCAACTCTACGTCGGGACGTGCGTTGGGCTCTACGTCGGGACGTGCGTTGGGCTCTACGTCTGTAGTTACCTAACTTTCAGGTCTACGTCGGGACGTGCGTTGGGCGCTACGTCGGGACGTGCGCTGGGCTCTACGTCGGGACGTGCGTTGGGCTCTACGTCGGGACGTGCGTTGGGCTCTACGTCGGGATTTAGCTTACTTTCAGCTCCAAGTCGGGACGTGCGTTGGGCACTACGTCGGGACGTGCGTTGGGCTCTACGTCGGGACGCGCGTTGGGCTCTACGTCTGTAGTTAGCTAACTTTTAGCTCTATGTCGGGACGCGCGTTGGGCTCTACGTCTGTAGTTAGCTAACTTTCAGCTCTACGTCGGGACGCGCGTTGGGCTCTACGTCGGGACGTGCGTTGGGCTCTACATCTGTAGTTAGCTAACTTTCAGCTCTACGTCGGGACGTGCGTTGGTCGCCACGTCGGGACGTGCGTTGAGCTCTACGTCGGGACGTGCGTTGGGCTCTACGTCGGGACGTGCGTTGGGCTCTACGTCGGGATTTAGCTTACTTTCAGCTCTACGTCGGGACGTGCGTTGGCCTCTACGTCGGGACGTGCGTTGGCCTCTACGTCGGGACGTGCGTTGGCCTCTACGTCGGGATTTAGCTTACTTTCAGCTCTCCGTCGGGACGTGCGTTGGGCGCTACGTCGGGACGTGCGTTGGGCGCTACTTCGGGACGTGCGTTGGGCGCTACGTCGGGATTTAGCTTACTTTCAGCTCTACGTCGGGACGTGCGTTGGCCGGTACGTCGGGACGTGCGTTGGCCTCTACGTCGGGATTTAGCTTACTTTCAGCTCTACGTCGGGACGTGCGTTGGCCTCTACGTCGGGATTTAGCTTACTTTCAGCTCTACGTCGGGACATGCGTTGGGTTCTACGTCGGGACGTGCGTTGGGCTCTACGTCGGGACATGCGTTGGGCTCTACGTCGGGACGTGCGTTGGGCTCTACGTCGGGACGTGCGTTGGGCTCTACGTCGGGATTTAGCTTACTTTCAGCTCTACGTTGGCACGTGCGTTGGCCTCTACGTCGGGATTTAGCTTACTTTCAGCTCTACGTCGGGACGTGCGTTGAGCTCTACGTCGGGACGTGCGTTGGGCTCTACGTCGGGACGTGCGTTGGGCTCTACGTCGGGACGTGCGTTGGGCTCTACGTCGGGACGTGCGTTGGGCTCTACGTCTGTAGTTAGCTAACTTTCAGCTCTACGTCGAGACGTGCGTTGGGCTCTACGTCTATAGTTAGCTAACATTCAGCTCTACGTCGGGACGTGCGTTGGGCGCTATGTCGGGACGTGCGTTGGGCTCTACGTCGGGACGTGCGTTGGGCTCTACGTCGGGACGTGCGTTGGGCTCTACGTCGGGATTTAGCTTACTTTCAGCTCTACGTCGGGACGTGCGTTGGCCTCTACGTCGGCATTTAGCTTACTTTCAGCTCTACGTCGGGACGTGCGTTGGGCTCTACGTCGGGACGTGCGTTGGGCTCTACGTCGGGACGTGCTTTGGGTTCTACGTCGGGACGTGCGTTGGGCTCTACGTCTGTAGTTAGCTAACTTTCTGCTCTACGTCGGGACGTGCGTTGGGCACTACGTCTGTAGTTAGCTAACTTTCAGCTCTACGTCGGGACGTGCGTTGGGCTCTACGTCGGGACGCGCGTTGGGCTCTACGTCGGGATTTAGCTTACTTTCAGCTCTACGTCGGGACGTGCGTTGGCCTCTACGTCGGGACGTCCGTTGGGCGCTACGTCGGGACGTGCGTTGGGCGCTACGTCGTGACGTGCGTTGGCCTCTACGTCGGGACGTGCGTTGGCCTCTACGTCGGGATTTAGCTTACTTTCAGCTCTACGTCGGGACGTGCGTTGGCCTCTACGTCGGGACGTGCGTTGGGCTCTACGTCGGGACACGCGTTGGGCTCTACGTCGGGACGCGCGTTGGGTTCTACGTCTGTAGTTAGCTAACTTTCAGCTCTACGTCGGGACGCGCGTTCGGCTCTTCGTCTGTAGTTAGCTAACTTTCAGCTCTACGTCGGGACGTGCGTTGGGCTCTACGTCGGGACGTGCGTTGGGCTCTACGTCGGGACGTGCGTTGGGCTCTACGTCGGGACGTGCGTTGGGCTCTACGTCGGGATTTAGCTTACTTTCAGCTCTACGTCGGGACGTGCGTTGGGCTCTACGTCGGGACGTGCGTTGGGCTCTACGTCGGGACGTGCATTGGGCTCTACGTCGGGATGTGCGTTGGGCTCTACGTCTGGATTTAGCTTACTTTCAGCTCTACGTCGGGACGTGCGTTGGGCTCTACGTCGGGACGTGCGTTGGGCTCTGCGTCGGGACGTGCGTTGGGCTCTACGTTGGGATTTAGCTTACTTTCAGCTCTACGTCGGGACGTGCGTTGGGCTCTACGTCGGGACGTGCGTTGGGCTCTACGTCTGTAGTTAGCTAACTTTCAGCTCTACGTCGGGACGTGCGTTGGGCGCTACGTCGAGACGTGCGTTGAGCTCTACGTCGGGACGTGCGTTGGGCTCTACGTTGGGATTTAGCTTACTTTCAGCTCTACGTCGGGACGTGCGTTGGGCTCTACGTCGGGACGTGCGGTGGGCTCTACGTCGGGACGTGCGTTGGCCTCTACGTCGGGATTTAGCTTACTTTCAGCTCCACGTCGGGACGCGCGTTGGGCTCTACGTCGGGATTTAGCTTACTTTCAGCTCTACGTCGGGACGTGCATTGGGCTCTACGTCGGGACGTGCGTTGGGGTCTACGTCGGGACGTGCGTTGGGCTCTACGTCGGGATTTAGCTTACTTTCAGGTCTACGTCGGGACGTGCGTTGGGCTCTACGTCGGGACGTGCGTTGGGTTCTACGTCGGGACGTGCGTTGGGCTCTACGTCGGGACGTGCGTCGGGCACTACGTCGGGACGTGCGTTGGGTGCTACGTCGAGACGTGCGTTGAGCTCTACGTCGGGACGTGCGTTGGGCTCTACGTCGGGATTTAGCTTACTTTCAGCTCTACGTCAGGACGTGCGTTGGGCTCTACGTCGGGACGTGCGTTGGGCGCTACGTCGGGACGTGCGTTGGGCTCTACGTCGGGACGTGCGTTGGGCTCTACGTTGGGATTTAGCTTACTTTCAACTCTACGTCGGGACGTGCGTTGGGCTCTACGTCGGGACGTGCGTTGGGCTCTACGTCTGTAGTTACCTAACTTTCAGGTCTACGTCGGGACGTGCGTTGGGCGCTACGTCGGGACGTGCGCTGGGCTCTACGTCGGGACGTGCGTTGGGCTCTACGTCGGGACGTGCGTTGGGCTCTACGTCGGGATTTAGCTTACTTTCAGCTCCAAGTCGGGACGTGCGTTGGGCACTACGTCGGGACGTGCGTTGGGCTCTACGTCGGGACGCGCGTTGGGCTCTACGTCTGTAGTTAGCTAACTTTTAGCTCTATGTCGGGACGCGCGTTGGGCTCTACGTCTGTAGTTAGCTAACTTTCAGCTCTACGTCGGGACGCGCGTTGGGCTCTACGTCGGGACGTGCGTTGGGCTCTACATCTGTAGTTAGCTAACTTTCAGCTCTACGTCGGGACGTGCGTTGGTCGCCACGTCGGGACGTGCGTTGAGCTCTACGTCGGGACGTGCGTTGGGCTCTACGTCGGGACGTGCGTTGGGCTCTACGTCGGGATTTAGCTTACTTTCAGCTCTACGTCGGGACGTGCGTTGGCCTCTACGTCGGGACGTGCGTTGGCCTCTACGTCGGGACGTGCGTTGGCCTCTACGTCGGGATTTAGCTTACTTTCAGCTCTCCGTCGGGACGTGCGTTGGGCGCTACGTCGGGACGTGCGTTGGGCGCTACTTCGGGACGTGCGTTGGGCGCTACGTCGGGATTTAGCTTACTTTCAGCTCTACGTCGGGACGTGCGTTGGCCGGTACGTCGGGACGTGCGTTGGCCTCTACGTCGGGATTTAGCTTACTTTCAGCTCTACGTCGGGACGTGCGTTGGCCTCTACGTCGGGATTTAGCTTACTTTCAGCTCTACGTCGGGACATGCGTTGGGTTCTACGTCGGGACGTGCGTTGGGCTCTACGTCGGGACATGCGTTGGGCTCTACGTCGGGACGTGCGTTGGGCTCTACGTCGGGACGTGCGTTGGGCTCTACGTCGGGATTTAGCTTACTTTCAGCTCTACGTTGGCACGTGCGTTGGCCTCTACGTCGGGATTTAGCTTACTTTCAGCTCTACGTCGGGACGTGCGTTGAGCTCTACGTCGGGACGTGCGTTGGGCTCTACGTCGGGACGTGCGTTGGGCTCTACGTCGGGACGTGCGTTGGGCTCTACGTCGGGACGTGCGTTGGGCTCTACGTCTGTAGTTAGCTAACTTTCAGCTCTACGTCGAGACGTGCGTTGGGCTCTACGTCTATAGTTAGCTAACATTCAGCTCTACGTCGGGACGTGCGTTGGGCGCTATGTCGGGACGTGCGTTGGGCTCTACGTCGGGACGTGCGTTGGGCTCTACGTCGGGACGTGCGTTGGGCTCTACGTCGGCATTTAGCTTAATTTCAGCTCTACGTCGGGACGTGCGTTGGCCTCTATGTCGGGACGTGCGTTGGCCCCTATGTCGGGACGTGCGTTGGCCTCTAAGTCGGGACGTGCGTTGGCCTCTACGTCGGGACGTGCGTTGGCCTCTACGTCGGGATTTAGCTTACTTTCAGCTCTACGTCGGGACGTGCGTTGGGCGCTATTTCGGGACGTGCGTTGGGCGCTACGTCGGGACGTGCGTTGGGCTCTACGTCGGGACGTGCGTTGGGCTCTACGTCGGGACGTGCGTTGGGCTCTACGTCGGGACGTGCGTTGGGCTCTACGTCGGGATTTATCTTACTTTCAGCTCTACGTCGGGACGTGCGTTGGCCTCTACGTCGGGACGTGCGTTGGCCTCTACGTCGGGATTTAGCTTACTTTCAGCTCTTCTTCGGGACGAGCGTTGGCCTCTACGTCGGGACGTGCGTTGGCATCTACGTCGGGATTTAGCTTACTTTCAGCTCCACGTCGGGACGCGCGTTGGGCTCTACGTCGGGACGTGCGTTAGACTCTACATCGGGACGTGCGTTGGGCTCTACGTCGGGACGTGCGTTGGCCTCTACGTCGGGATTTAGCTTACTTTCAGCTCCACGTCGGGACGCGCGTTGGGCTCTACGTCGGGACGCGCGTTGGGCTCTACGTCGGGACGCGCGTTGGGCTCTACGTCGGGACGCGCGTTGGGCTCTACGTCGGGACGTGCGTTGGGCTCTACGTCTGTAGTTAGCTAACTTTCAGCTCTACGTCGGGACGTGCGTTGGGCTCTACATCTGTAGTTAGCTAACTTTCAGCTCTACGTCGGGACGTGCGTTGGGCGCTACGTCGGGACGTGCGTTGGGCCCTACGTCAAGACGTACGTTGGGCTCTACGTCGGGACGTGCGTTTGGCTCTACGTCGGGATTTAGCTTACTTTCAGTTCCACGTCGGGACGTGCGTTGGCCACTATGTCGGGACGTGCGTTGGCCACTATGTCGGGACGTGCGTTGGGCTCTACGTCGGGACGTGCGTTGGGCTATACGTCGGGACGCGCGTTGGGCTCTACGTCGGGACGCGTGTTGGGCTCTACGTCGGGATGCGCGTTGGGCTCTACGTCTGTAGTTAGCTAAGTTTTAGTTCTACGTCGGGCCGTGCGTTGGGCTCTGCGTCGGGATTTAGCTTACTTTCAGCTCTACGTCGGGACGTGCGTTGGGCTCTACGTCGGGACGTACGTTGGGCTCTACGTCGGGATTTAGCATACTTTCAGCTCTACGTCGGGACGTGCGTTGGCCTCTACGTCGGCATTTAGCTTACTTTCAGCTCTACGTCGGGACGTGCGTTGGGCTCTACGTCGGGACGTGCGTTGGGCTCTACGTCGGGACGTGCGTTGGGCTCTACGTCGGGACGTGCTTTGGGTTCTACGTCGGGACGTGCGTTGGGCTCTACGTCTGTAGTTAGCTAACTTTCTGCTCTACGTCGGGACGTGCGTTGGGCACTACGTCTGTAGTTAGCTAACTTTCAGCTCTACGTCGGGACGTGCGTTGGGCTCTACGTCGGGACGCGCGTTGGGCTCTACGTCGGGATTTAGCTTACTTTCAGCTCTACGTCGGGACGTGCGTTGGCCTCTACGTCGGGACGTCCGTTGGGCGCTACGTCGGGACGTGCGTTGGGCGCTACGTCGTGACGTGCGTTGGCCTCTACGTCGGGACGTGCGTTGGCCTCTACGTCGGGATTTAGCTTACTTTCAGCTCTACGTCGGGACGTGCGTTGGCCTCTACGTCGGGACGTGCGTTGGGCTCTACGTCGGGACACGCGTTGGGCTCTACGTCGGGACGCGCGTTGGGTTCTACGTCTGTAGTTAGCTAACTTTCAGCTCTACGTCGGGACGCGCGTTCGGCTCTTCGTCTGTAGTTAGCTAACTTTCAGCTCTACGTCGGGACGTGCGTTGGGCTCTACGTCGGGACGTGCGTTGGCCTCTACGTCGGGACGTGCGTTGGGCTCTACGTCGGGACGTGCGTTGGGCTCTACGTCGGGATTTAGCTTACTTTCAGCTCTACGTCGGGACGTGCGTTGGGCTCTACGTCGGGACGTGCGTTGGGCTCTACGTCGGGACGTGCATTGGGCTCTACGTCGGGATGTGCGTTGGGCTCTACGTCTGGATTTAGCTTACTTTCAGCTCTACGTCGGGACGTGCGTTGGGCTCTACGTCGGGACGTGCGTTGGGCTCCACGTCGGGATTTAGCTTACTTTCAGGTCTACGTCGGGACGTGCGTTGGGCTCTACGTCGGGACGTGCGTTGGGCTCTGCGTCGGGACGTGCGTTGGGCTCTACGTTGGGATTTAGCTTACTTTCAGCTCTACGTCGGGACGTGCGTTGGGCTCTACGTCGGGACGTGCGTTGGGCTCTACGTCTGTAGTTAGCTAACTTTCAGCTCTACGTCGGGACGTGCGTTGGTCGCCACGTCGGGACATGCGGTGGGCTCTACGTCGGGACGTGCGTTGGCCTCTACGTCGGGATTTAGCTTACTTTCAGCTCCACGTCGGGACGCGCGTTGGGCTCTACGTCGGGATTTAGCTTACTTTCAACTCTACGTCGGGACGTGCATTGGGCTCTACGTCGGGACGTGCGTTGGGGTCTACGTCGGGACGTGCGTTGGGCTCTACGTCGGGATTTAGCTTACTTTCAGGTCTACGTCGGGACGTGCGTTGGGCTCTACGTCGGGACGTGCGTTGGGCTCTACGTCGGGACGTGCGTTGGGCTCTACGTTGGGATGTGCGCCGGGCACTACGTCGGGACGTGCGTTGGGCGCTACGTCGAGACGTGCGTTGAGCTCTACGTCGGGACGTGCGTTGGGCTCTACGTCGGGATTTAGCTTACTTTCAGCTCTACGTCAGGACGTGCGTTGGGCTCTACGTCGGGACGTGCGTTGGGCGCTACGTCGGGACGTGCGTTGGGCTCTACGTCGGGACGTGCGTTGGGCTCTACGTTGGGATTTAGCTTACTTTCAACTCTACGTCGGGACGTGCGTTGGGCTCTACGTCGGGACGTGCGTTGGGCTCTACGTCTGTAGTTACCTAACTTTCAGGTCTACGTCGGGACGTGCGTTGGGCGCTACGTCGGGACGTGCGCTGGGCTCTACGTCGGGACGTGCGCTGGGCTCTACGTCGGGACGTGCGTTGGGCTCTACGTCGGGACGTGCGTTGGGCTCTACGTCGGGATTTAGCTTACTTTCAGCTCCAAGTCGGGACGTGCGTTGGGCACTACGTCGGGACGTGCGTTGGGCTCTACGTCGGGACGCGCGTTGGGCTCTACGTCTGTAGTTAGCTAACTTTTAGCTCTATGTCGGGACGCGCGTTGGGCTCTACGTCTGTAGTTAGCTAACTTTCAGCTCTACGTCGGGACGTGCGTTGGGCTCTACGTCGGGACGCGCGTTGGGCTCTACGTCTGTAGTTAGCTAACTTTTAGCTCTATGTCGGGACGCGCGTTGGGCTCTACGTCTGTAGTTAGCTAACTTTTAGCTCTATGTCGGGACGCGCGTTGGGCTCTACGTCTGTAGTTAGCTAACTTTCAGCTCTACGTCGGGACGTGCGTTGGTCGCCACGTCGGGACGTGCGTTGAGCTCTACGTCGGGACGTGCGTTGGGCTCTACGTCGGGACGTGCGTTGGGCTCTACGTCGGGATTTAGCTTACTTTCAGCTCTACGTCGGGACGTGCGTTGGGCTCTACTTCGGGACGTGCGTTGGCCTCTACGTCGGGACGTGCGTTGGCCTCTACGTCGGGATTTAGCTTACTTTCAGCTCTACGTCGGGACGTGCGTTGGGCGCTACGTCGGGACGTGCGTTGGGCGCTACTTCGGGACGTGCGTTGGGCGCTACGTCGGGATTTAGCTTACTTTCAGCTCTACGTCGGGACGTGCGTTGGGCTCTATGTCGGGACGTGCGGTGGGCTCTACGTCGAAACGTGCGTTGGGCTCTACGTCGGGACGTGCTTTGAACTCTACGTCGGGATTTAGCTTACTTTCAGCTCTACGTCGGGACGTGCGTTGGCCTCTACGTCGGGACGTGCGTTGGCCTCTACGTCAGGACGTGCGTTGGCCTCTTCGTCGGGATTTAGCTTACTTTCAGCTCTACGTCGGGACGTGTGTTGGGCTCTACGTCGGGATTTAGCTTACTTTCAGCTCTACGTCGGGACGTGCGTTGGGCTCTACGTCTGGACGTGCGTTGGGCTCTACGTCTGTAGTTAGCTAACTTTCAGCTCTACGTCGGGACGTGCGTTGGGCTCTACGTCGGTACGTGCGTTGGGCTCTACGTCGGGATTTAGCTTACTTTCAGCTCTACGTCGGGACGTGCGTTGGGCTCTACGTCGGGACGTGCGTTGGGCTCTATGTCTGTAGTTAGCTAACTTTCTGCTCTACGTCGGGACGTGCGTTGGGCTCTACGTCTGTAGTTAGCTAACTTTCAGCTCTATGTCTGGATGTGCGTTGGGCGCTACGTCGGGACGTGCGTTGGGCTCTACGTCGGGACGTGCGTTGGGCTCTACGTCGGGATTTAGCTTACTTTCAGCTCTACGTCAGGACGTGCATTGGCCTCTACGTCGGGACGTGTGTTGGCCTCTACGTCGGGACGTGCGTTGGCCTCTACGTCGTGATTTAGCTTACTTTCAGGTCTACGTCGGGACGTGCGTTGGGCTCTACGTCGGGACGTGTGTTGGGCTCTACGTCGGGACACGCGTTGGGCTCTACGTCGGGACGCGCGTTGGGCTCTACGTCTGTAGTTAGCTAACTTTCAGCTCTACATCGGGACGCGCGTTGGGCTCTTCGTCTGTAGTTAGCTAACTTTCAGCTCTACGTCGGGACGTGCGTTGGGCTCTACGTCTGTAGTTAGCTAACTTTCAGCTCTACGTCGGGACGTGCGTTGGGCGCTACGTCGGGACGTGCGTTGGGCGCTACGTCGGGATTTAGCTTACTTTCAGCTCTACGTCGGGACGTGCGTTGGGCTCTACGTCGGGACGTGCGTTGGGCTCTACGTCGGGATGTGCGCTGGCCTCTACGTCGTGACGTGCGCTGGCCTCTACGTCGGGAAGTGCGTTGGCCTCTACGTCGGGATTTAGCATACTTTCAGCTCTACGTCGGGACGTGCGTTGGCCGGTACGTCGGGACGTGCGTTGGCCTCTACGTCGGGATTTAGCTTACTTTCAGCTCTACGTCGGGACGTGCGTTGGCCTCTACGTCGGGATTTAGCTTACTTTCAGCTCTACGTCGGGACATGCGTTGGGCTCTACGTCGGGACGTGCGTTGGGCTCTACGTCGGGACATGCGTTGGGCTCTACGTCGGGACGTGCGTTGGGCTCTACGTCGGGACGTGCGTTGGGCTCTACGTCGGGATTTAGCTTACTTTCAGCTCTACGTTGGGACGTGCGTTGGCCTCTACGTCGGGATTTAGCTTACTTTCAGCTCTACGTCGGGACGTGCGTTGGGCTCTACGTCGGGACGTGCGTTGGGCTCTACGTCGGGACGTGCGTTGGGCTCTACGTCGGGACGTGCGTTGGGCTCTACGTCTGTAGTTAGCTAACTTTCAGCTCTACGTCGGGACGTGCGTTGGGTTCTACGTCTATAGTTAGCTAACATTCAGCTCTACGTCAGGACGTGCGTTGGGCGCTATGTCGGGACGTGCGTTGGGCTCTACGTCGGGACGTGCGTTGGGCTCTACGTCGGGACGTGCGTTGGGCTCTACGTCGGGACGTGCGTTGGGCTCTACGTCGGCATTTAGCTTAATTTCAGCTCTACGTCGGGACGTGCGTTGGCCTCTACGTCGGGACGTGCGTTGGCCTCTATGTCGGGACGTGCGTTGGCCTCTAAGTCGGGACGTGCGTTGGCCTCTACGTCGGGACGTGCGTTGGCCTCTACGTCGGGATTTAGCTTACTTTCAGCTCTACGTCGGGACGTGCGTTGGGCGCTATTTCGGGACGTGCGTTGGGCGCTACGTCGGGACGTGCGTTGGGCTCTACGTCGGGACGTGCGTTGGGCTCTACGTCGGGACGTGCGTTGGGCTCTACGTCGGGACGTGTGTTGGGCTCTACGTCGGGATTTATCTTACTTTCAGCTCTACGTCGGGACGTGCGTTGGCCTCTACGTCGGGACGTGCGTTGGCCTCTACGTCGGGATTTAGCTTACTTTCAGCTCTTCTTCGGGACGAGCGTTGGCCTCTACGTCGGGACGTGCGTTGGCATCTACGTCGGGATTTAGCTTACTTTCAGCTCTACGTCGGGACGTGCGTTGGGCTCTACGTCTGTAGTTAGCTAACTTTCAGCTCTACGTCGGGACGTGCGTTGGGCTCTATGTCGGGACGTGCGTTGGGCTCTACGTCGGGACGTGCGTTGGGCTCTATGTCGGGACGTGCGTTGGGCTTTACGTCGGGACGCGCGTTGGGCTCTACGTCTGTAGTTAGCTAACTTCTGCTCTACGTCGGGATGTGCGTTGGGCTCTACGTCTGTAGTTAGCTAACTTTCAGCTCTACGTCGGGACGTGCGTTGGGCGCTACTTCGGGACGTGCGTTGGGCTCTACGTCGGGACGTGCGTTGGGCTCTACGTCGGGATTTAGCTTACTTTCAGCTCTACGTCAGGACGTGCGTTGGCCTCTACGTCGAGACGTGCGTTGGCCTCTACGTCGGGATTTAGCTTCCTTTCAGGTCTACGTCGGGACGCGCGTTGGGCTCTTCGTCTGTATTTAGCTAACTTTCAGCTCTACGTCGGGACGCGGGTTGGGCTCTTCGTCTGTAGTTAGCTAACTTTCAGCTCTACGTCGGGACGTGCGTTGGGCTCTACGTCTGTAGTTAGCTAACTTTCAGCTCTACGTCGGGACGTGCGTTGGGCGCTACGTCGGGACGTGCGTTGGGCGCTACGTCGGGATTTAGCTTACTTTCAGCTCTACGTCAGGACGTGCGTTGGGCTCTACGTCGGGACGTGCGCTGGGCTCTACGTCGGGACGTGCGCTGGCCTCTACGTCGGGACGTGCGCTGGCCTCTACGTCGGGACGTGCGTTGGCCTCTACGTTGGGACGTGCATTGGCCTCTACGTCAGGATTTAGCTTACTTTCAGCTCTACGTCGGGACGTGCGTTGGGCTCTACGTCGGGACGTGCGTTGGGCTCTACGTCGGGACGTGCGTTGGGCTCTACGTCGGGATTTAGCTTACTTTCAGCTCTACGTCGGGACGTGCGTTGGCCTCTACGTCGGGACGTGCGTTGGCCTCTACGTCGGGACGTGCGTTGGCCTCTACGTCGGGATTTAGCTTACTTTCAGCTCTACGTTGGGACGTGCGTTGGTCTCTACGTCGGGATTTAGCTTACTTTCAGCTCTACGTCGGGACGTGCGTTGGGCTCTACGTCGACACGTGCGTTGGGCTCTACGTCGGGACGTGCGTTGGGCTCTACGTCGGGACGTGCGTTGGGCTCTACGTCTGTAGTTAGCTAACTTTCAGCTCTACGTCGGGACGTGCGTTGGGCTCTACGTCGGGATTTAGCTTACTTTCAGCTCTACGTCGGGACGTGCGTTGGGCTCTACGTCGGGACGTGCGTTGGGCTCTACGTCGGGACGTGCATTGGGCTCTACGTCGGGATTTAGCTAACTGTCAGCTCTACGTCGGGACGTGCGTTGGGCTCTACGTCGGGACGTGCGTTGGGCTCTACGTCGGGATTTAGCTTACTTTCACCTCTACGTTGGGACGTGCGTTGGCCTCTACGTCGGGATTTAGCTTACTTTCAGCTCTACGTCGGGACGTGCGTTGGGCTCTACGTCGGGACGTGCGTTGGGCTCTACGTCGGGACGTGCGTTGGGCTCTACGTCTGTAGTTAGCTAACTTTCAGCTCTACGTCGGGACGTGCGTTGGGCTCTACGTCTGTAGTTAGCTAACATTCAGCTCTACGTCGGGACGTGCGTTGGGCGCTATGTCGGGACGTGCGTTCGGCTCTACGTCGGGACGTGCGTTGGGCTCTACTTCGGGACGTGCGTTGGGCTCTACGTCGGCATTTAGCTTAATTTCAGCTCTACGTCTGGACGTGCGTTGGCCTCTACGTCGGGACGTGCGTTGTCCTCTATGTCGGGACGTGCGTTGGCCTCTAAGTCGGGACGTGCGTTGGCCTCTACGTCGGGACGTGCGTTGGCCTCTACGTCAGGATTTAGCTTACTTTCAGCTCTACGTCGGGACGTGCGTTGGGTGCTATTCGGGACGTGCGTTGGGCGCTACGTCGGGACGTGCGTTGGGCTCTACGTCGGGACGTGCGTTGGGCTCTACGTCGGGACGTGCGTTGGGCTCTACGTCGGGATTTAGCTTACTTTCAGCTCTACGTCGGGACGTGCGTTGGCCTCTACGTCGGGACGTGCGTTGACCTCTACGTCGGGATTTAGCTTACTTTCAGCTCTTCTTCGGGACGAGCGTTGGCCTCTACGTCGGGACGTGCGTTGGCATCTACGTCGGGATTTAGCTTACTTTCAGCTCTACGTCGGGACGCGCGTTGGGCTCTACGTCAGGATTTAGCTTACTTTCAGCTCTACGTCGGGACGTGCGTTGGGCTGTACGTCGGGACGTGCGTTGGGCTCTACGTCGGGACGTGCGTTGGGCTCTACGTCGGGACGTGCGTTGGGCTCTACGTCTGTAGTTAGCTAACTTTCAGGTCTACGTCGGGACGTGCGTTGGGCTCTATGTCGGGACGTGCGTTGGGCTCTACGTCGGGACGTGCGTTGGGCTCTACGTCGGGACGTGCGTTGGGATTTACGTCGGGACGCGCGTTGGGCTCTACGTCTGTAGTTAGCTAACTTTCTGCTCTACGTCGGGATGTGCGTTGGGCTCTACGTCTGTAGTTAGCTAACTTTCAGCTCTACGTCGGGACGTGCGTTGGGCGCTACTTCGGGACGTGCGTTGGGCTCTACGTCGGGACGTGCGTTGGGCTCTACGTCGGGATTTAGCTTACTTTCAGCTCTACGTCAGGACGTGCGTTGGCCTCTACGTCGAGACGTGCGTTGGCCTCTACGTCGGGATTTAGCTTCCTTTCAGGTCTACGTCGGGACGCGCGTTGGGCTCTTCGTCTGTAGTTAGCTAACTTTCAGCTCTACGTCGGGACGCGCGTTGGGCTCTTCGTCTGTAGTTAGCTAACTTTCAGCTCTACGTCGGGACGTGCGTTGGGCTCTACGTCTGTAGTTAGCTAACTTTCAGCTCTACGTCGGGACGTGCGTTGGGCGCTACGTCGGGACGTGCGTTGGGCGCTACGTCGGGATTTAGCTTACTTTCAGCTCTACGTTGGGACGTGCGTTGGCCTCTACGTCGGGATTTAGCTTACTTTCAGCTCTACGTCGGGACGTGCGTTGGGCTCTACGTCGGCACGTGCGTTGGGCTCTACGTCGGGACGTGCATTGGGCTCTACGTCGGGACGTGCGTTGGGCTCTACGTCTGTAGTTAGCTAACTTTCAGCTCTACGTCGGGACGTGCGTTGGGCTCTACGTCGGGATTTAGCTTACTTTCAGCTCTACGTCGGGACATGCGTTGGGCTCTACGTCGGGACGTGCGTTGGGCTCTACGTCGGGACGTGCGTTGGGCTCTACGTCGGGATTTAGCTAACTGTCAGCTCTACGTCGGGACGTGCGTTGGGCTCTACGTCGGGACGTGCGTTGGGCTCTACGTCGGGATTTAGCTTACTTTCAGCTCTACGTCGGGACGTGCGTTGGCCTCTACGTCGGGATTTAGCTTACTTTCAGCTCTACGTCGGGACGTGCGTTGGGCTCTACGTCGGGACGTGCGTTGGGCTCTACGTCGGGACGTGCGTTGGGCTCTACGTCGGGACGTGCGTTGGGCTCTACGTCGGGACGTGCGTTGGGCTCTACGTCTGTAGTTAGCTAACTTTCAGCTCTACGTCGGGACGTGCGTTGGGCTCTACGTCTGTAGTTAGCTAACATTCAGCTCTACGTCGGGACGTGCGTTGGGCGCTATGTCGGGACGTGCGTTCGGCTCTACGTCGGGACGTGCGTTCGGCTCTACGTCGGGACGTGCGTTGGGCTCTACTTCGGGACGTGCGTTGGGCTCTACGTCGGCATTTAGCTTAATTTCAGCTCTACGTCGGGACGTGCGTTGGCCTCTACGTCGGGACGTGCGTTGTCCTCTATGTCGGGACGTGCGTTGGCCTCTAAGTCGGGACGTGCGTTGGCCTCTACGTCGGGACGTGCGTTGGCCTCTACGTCGGGATTTAGCTTACTTTCAGCTCTACGTCGGGACGTGCGTTGGGCGCTATTTCGGGACGTGCGTTGGGCGCTACGTCGGGACGTGAGTTGGGCTCTACGTCGGGACGTGCGTTGGGCTCTACGTCGGGACGTGCGTTGGGCTCTACGTCGGGATTTAGCTTACTTTCAGCTCTACGTCGGGACGTGCGTTGGCCTCTACGTCGGGACGTGCGTTGGCCTCTACGTCGGGATTTAGCTTACTTTCAGCTCTTCTTCGGGACGAGCGTTGGCCTCTACGTCGGGACGTGCGTTGGCATCTACGTCGGGATTTAGCTTACTTTCAGCTCTACGTCGGGACGTGTGTTGGGCTCTACGTCAGGATTTAGCTTACTTTCAGCTCTACGTCGGGACGTGCGTTGGTCTGTACGTCGGGACGTGCGTTGGGCTCTACGTCGGGACGTGCGTTGGGCTCTACGTCGGGACGTGCGTTGGCCTCTACGTCGGTATTTAGCTTACTTTCAGGTCTACGTCGGGACGCGCGTTGGGCTCTTCGTCTGTAGTTAGCTAACTTTCAGCTCTACGTCGGGACGCGGGTTGGGCTCTTCGTCTGTAGTTAGCTAACTTTCAGCTCTACGTCGGGACGTGCGTTGGGCTCTACGTCTGTAGTTAGCTAACTTTCAGCTCTACGTCGGGACGTGCGTTGGGCGCTGCGTCGGGACGTGCGTTGGGCTCTACGTCGGGATTTAGCTTACTTTCAGCTCTACGTCAGGACGTGCGTTGGGCTCTACGTCGGGACGTGCGCTGGCCTCTACGTCGGGACGTGCGCTGGCCTCTACGTCGGGACGTGCGTTGGCCTCTACGTTGGGACGTGCGTTGGCCTCTACGTCGGGATTTAGCTTACTTTCAGCTCTACGTCGGGACGTGCGTTGGGCTCTACGTCGGGACGTGCGTTGGGCTCTACGTCGGGATTTAGCTTACTTTCAGCTCTACGTCGGGACGTGCGTTGGCCTCTACGTCGGGACGTGCGTTGGCCTCTACGTCGGGACGTACGTTGGCCTCTACGTCGGGATTTAGCTTACTTTCAGCTCTACGTTTGGACGTGCGTTGGCCTCTACGTCGGGATTTAGCTTACTTTCAGCTCTACGTCGGGACGTGCGTTGGGCTCTACGTCGGCACGTGCGTTGGGCTCTACGTCGGGACGTGCGTTGGGCTCTACGTCTGTAGTTAGCTAACTTTCAGCTCTACGTCGGGACGTGCGTTGGGCTCTACGTCGGGATTTAGCTTACTTTCAGCTCTACGTCGGGACGTGCGTTGGGCTCTACGTCGGGACGTGCGTTGGGCTCTACGTCGGGACGTGCGTTGGGCTCTACGTCGGGATTTAGCTAACTGTCAGCTCTACGTCGGGACGTGCGTTGGGCTCTACGTCGGGACGTGCGTTGGGCTCTACGTCGGGATTTAGCTTACTTTCAGCTCTACGTTGGGACGTGCGTTGGCCTCTACGTCGGGATTTAGCTTACTTTCAGCTCTACGTCGGGACGTGCGTTGGGCTCTACGTCGGGACGTGCGTTGGGCTCTACTTCGGGACGTGCGTTGGGCTCTACGTCGGCATTTAGCTTAATTTCAGCTCTACGTCGGGACGTGCGTTGGCCTCTACGTCGGGACGTGCGTTGTCCTCTATGTCGGGACGTGCGTTGGCCTCTAAGTCGGGACGTGCGTTGGCCTCTACGTCGGGACGTGCGTTGGCCTCTACGTAGGGATTTAGCTTACTTTCAGCTCTACGTCGGGACGTGCGTTGGGTGCTATTTCGGGACGTGCGTTGGGCGCTACGTCGGGACGTGCGTTGGGCTCTACGTCGGGACGTGCGTTGGGCTCTACGTCGGGACGTGCGTTGGGCTCTACGTCGGGATTTAGCTTACTTTCAGCTCTACGTCGGGACGTGCGTTGGCCTCTACGTCGGGACGTGCGTTGACCTCTACGTCGGGATTTAGCTTACTTTCAGCTCTTCTTCGGGACGAGCGTTGGCCTCTACGTCGGGACGTGCGTTGGCATCTACGTCGGGATTTAGCTTACTTTCAGCTCTACGTCGGGACGCGCGTTGGGCTCTACGTCAGGATTTAGCTTACTTTCAGCTCTACGTCGGGACGTGCGTTGGGCTGTACGTCGGGACGTGCGTTGGGCTCTACGTCGGGACGTGCGTTGGGCTCTACGTCGGGACGTGCGTTGGGCTCTACGTCGGGACGTGCGTTGGGCTCTACGTCTGTAGTTAGCTAACTTTCAGGTCTACGTCGGGACGTGCGTTGGGCTCTACGTCGGGACGTGCGTTGGGCTCTACGTCGGGACGTGCGTTGGGCTCTACGTCGGGACGTGCGTTGGGCTTTACGTCGGGACGCGCGTTGGGCTCTACGTCTGTAGTTAGCTAACTTTCTGCTTTACGTCGGGATGTGCGTTGGGCTCTACGTCTGTAGTTAGCTAACTTTCAGCTCTACGTCGGGACGTGCGTTGGGCGCTACTTCGGGACGTGCGTTGGGCTCTACGTCGGGACGTGCGTTGGGCTCTACGTCGGGATTTAGCTTACTTTCAGCTCTACGTCAGGACGTGCGTTGGCCTCTACGTCGAGACGTGCGTTGGCCTCTACGTCGGGATTTAGCTTCCTTTCAGGTCTACGTCGGGACGCGCGTTGGGCGCTTCGTCTGTAGTTAGCTAACTTTCAGCTCTACGTCGAGACGTGCGTTGGGCTCTACCTTGGGATTTAGCTAACTTTCAGCTCTACGTCGGGACGTGCGTTGGGCTCTACGTCGGGACGTGCGTTGGGCTCTACGTCGGGATTTAACTTACTTTCAGCTCTACGTTGGGACGTGCGTTGGCCTCTACGTCGGGATTTAGCTTACTTTCAGCTCTACGTCGGGACGTGCGTTGGGCTCTACGTCGGGACGTGCGTTGGGCTGTACGTCGGGACGTGCGTTGGGCTATACGTCGGGACCTGCGTTGGGCTCTACGTCGGGACGTGCGTTGGGCTCTACGTCTGTAGTTAGCTAACTTTCAGCTCTACGTCGGGACGTGCGTTGGGCTCTACGTCGGGATTTAGCTTACTTTCAGCTCTACGTCGGGACATGCGTTGGGCTCTACGTCGGGACGTGCGATGGGCTCTACGTCGGGACGTGCGTTGGGCTCTACGTCGGGATTTAGCTAACTGTCAGCTCTACGTCGGGACGTGTGTTGGGCTCTACGTCGGGAAGTGCGTTGGGCTCTACGTCGGGATTTAGCTTACTTTCAGCTCTACGTCGGGACGTGCGTTGGCCTCTACGTCGGTATTTAGCTTACTTTCAGGTCTACGTCGGGACGCGCGTTGGGCTCTTCGTCTGTAGTTAGCTAACTTTCAGCTCTACGTCGGGACGCGGGTTGGGCTCTTCGTCTGTAGTTAGCTAACTTTCAGCTCTACGTCGGGACGTGCGTTGGGCTCTACGTCTGTAGTTAGCTAACTTTCAGCTCTACGTCGGGACGTGCGTTGGGCGCTGCGTCGGGACGTGCGTTGGGCTCTACGTCGGGATTTAGCTTACTTTCAGCTCTACGTCAGGACGTGCGTTGGGCTCTACGTCGGGACGTGCGCTGGCCTCTACGTCGGGACGTGCGCTGGCCTCTACGTCGGGACGTGCGTTGGCCTCTACGTTGGGACGTGCGTTGGCCTCTACGTCGGGATTTAGCTTACTTTCAGCTCTACGTCGGGACGTGCGTTGGGCTCTACGTCGGGACGTGCGTTGGGCTCTACGTCGGGATTTAGCTTACTTTCAGCTCTACGTCGGGACGTGCGTTGGCCTCTACGTCGGGACGTGCGTTGGCCTCTACGTCGGGACGTACGTTGGCCTCTACGTCGGGATTTAGCTTACTTTCAGCTCTACGTTTGGACGTGCGTTGGCCTCTACGTCGGGATTTAGCTTACTTTCAGCTCTACGTCGGGACGTGCGTTGGGCTCTACGTCGGCACGTGCGTTGGGCTCTACGTCGGGACGTGCGTTGGGCTCTACGTCTGTAGTTAGCTAACTTTCAGCTCTACGTCGGGACGTGCGTTGGGCTCTACGTCGGGATTTAGCTTACTTTCAGCTCTACGTCGGGACGTGCGTTGGGCTCTACGTCGGGACGTGCGTTGGGCTCTACGTCGGGACGTGCGTTGGGCTCTACGTCGGGATTTAGCTAACTGTCAGCTCTACGTCGGGACGTGCGTTGGGCTCTACGTCGGGACGTGCGTTGGGCTCTACGTCGGGATTTAGCTTACTTTCAGCTCTACGTTGGGACGTGCGTTGGCCTCTACGTCGGGATTTAGCTTACTTTCAGCTCTACGTCGGGACGTGCGTTGGGCTCTACGTCGGGACGTGCGTTGGGCTCTACTTCGGGACGTGCGTTGGGCTCTACGTCGGCATTTAGCTTAATTTCAGCTCTACGTCGGGACGTGCGTTGGCCTCTACGTCGGGACGTGCGTTGTCCTCTATGTCGGGACGTGCGTTGGCCTCTAAGTCGGGACGTGCGTTGGCCTCTACGTCGGGACGTGCGTTGGCCTCTACGTAGGGATTTAGCTTACTTTCAGCTCTACGTCGGGACGTGCGTTGGGTGCTATTTCGGGACGTGCGTTGGGCGCTACGTCGGGACGTGCGTTGGGCTCTACGTCGGGACGTGCGTTGGGCTCTACGTCAGGACGTGCGTTGGGCTCTACGTCGGGATTTAGCTTACTTTCAGCTCTACGTCGGGACGTGCGTTGGCCTCTACGTCGGGACGTGCGTTGACCTCTACGTCGGGATTTAGCTTACTTTCAGCTCTTCTTCGGGACGAGCGTTGGCCTCTACGTCGGGACGTGCGTTGGCATCTACGTCGGGATTTAGCTTACTTTCAGCTCTACGTCGGGACGCGCGTTGGGCTCTACGTCAGGATTTAGCTTACTTTCAGCTCTACGTCGGGACGTGCGTTGGGCTGTACGTCGGGACGTGCGTTGGGCTCTACGTCGGGACGTGCGTTGGGCTCTACGTCGGGACGTGCGTTGGGCTCTACGTCGGGACGTGCGTTGGGCTCTACGTCTGTAGTTAGCTAACTTTCAGGTCTACGTCGGGACGTGCGTTGGGCTCTACGTCGGGACGTGCGTTGGGCTCTACGTCGGGACGTGCGTTGGGCTCTACGTCGGGACGTGCGTTGGGCTTTACGTCGGGACGCGCGTTGGGCTCTACGTCTGTAGTTAGCTAACTTTCTGCTTTACGTCGGGATGTGCGTTGGGCTCTACGTCTGTAGTTAGCTAACTTTCAGCTCTACGTCGGGACGTGCGTTGGGCGCTACTTCGGGACGTGCGTTGGGCTCTACGTCGGGACGTGCGTTGGGCTCTACGTCGGGATTTAGCTTACTTTCAGCTCTACGTCAGGACGTGCGTTGGCCTCTACGTCGAGACGTGCGTTGGCCTCTACGTCGGGATTTAGCTTCCTTTCAGGTCTACGTCGGGACGCGCGTTGGGCGCTTCGTCTGTAGTTAGCTAACTTTCAGCTCTACGTCGAGACGTGCGTTGGGCTCTACCTTGGGATTTAGCTAACTTTCAGCTCTACGTCGGGACGTGCGTTGGGCTCTACGTCGGGACGTGCGTTGGGCTCTACGTCGGGATTTAACTTACTTTCAGCTCTACGTTGGGACGTGCGTTGGCCTCTACGTCGGGATTTAGCTTACTTTCAGCTCTACGTCGGGACGTGCGTTGGGCTCTACGTCGGGACGTGCGTTGGGCTGTACGTCGGGACGTGCGTTGGGCTATACGTCGGGACCTGCGTTGGGCTCTACGTCGGGACGTGCGTTGGGCTCTACGTCTGTAGTTAGCTAACTTTCAGCTCTACGTCGGGACGTGCGTTGGGCTCTACGTCGGGATTTAGCTTACTTTCAGCTCTACGTCGGGACATGCGTTGGGCTCTACGTCGGGACGTGCGATGGGCTCTACGTCGGGACGTGCGTTGGGCTCTACGTCGGGATTTAGCTAACTGTCAGCTCTACGTCGGGACGTGTGTTGGGCTCTACGTCGGGAAGTGCGTTGGGCTCTACGTCGGGATTTAGCTTACTTTCAGCTCTACGTTGGGACGTGCGTTGGCCTCTACGTCGGGATTTAGCTTACTTTCAGCTCTACGTCGGGACGTGCGTTGGGCTCTACGTCGGGACGTGCGTTGGGCTCTACGTCGGGACGTGCGTTGGGCTCTACGTCGGGACGTGCGTTGGGCTCTACGTCGGGACGTGCGTTGGCATCTACGTTGGGATTTAGCTTACTTTCAGCTCTACGTCGGGACGTGTGTTGGGTTCTACGTCAGGATTTAGCTTACTTTCAGCTCTACGTCGGGACGTGCGTTGGGCTCTACGTCGGGACGTGCGTTGGGCTCTACGTCTGTAGTTAACTAACTTTCAGCTCTACGTCGGGACGTGCGTTGGGCTCTACGTCGGGACGTGCGTTGGGCTCTACGTCGGGACGTGCGTTGGGCTCTACGTCGGGACGTGCGTTGGGCTCTACGTCGGGATTTAGGTTACTTTCAGCTCTACGTCGGGACGTGCGTTGGCCTCTACGTCGGGACGTGCGTTGGGCTCTACGTCTGTAGTTAGCTAACTTTCAGCTCTACGTCGGGATGCGCGTTGGGCTCTTCGTCTGTAGTTAGCTTACTTTCAGCTCTACGTCGGGACGTGCGTTGGGCTCTACATCGGAACGTGCGTTGGGCTCTACGTCGGGATTTAGCTTACTTTCAGCTCTACGTCGGGACGTGCGTTACGCTCTACGTCGGGACGTGTGTTGGGCTCTACGTCGGGACGTGCTTTGGGCTCTACGTCGGGATTTAGCTTACTTTCAGGTCTACGTCGGGACGTGCGTTGGGCTCTACGTCGGGACGTGCGTTGGGATATACGTCGGGACGTGCGTTGGGCTCTACGTCGGGACGTGCGTTGGGCTCTACGTCTGTAGTTAACTAACTTTCAGCTCTACGTCGGGACGTGCGTTGGGCTCTACGTCGGGACGTGCGTTGGGCTCTACGTCGGGACGTGCGTTGGGCTCTACGTCGGGACGTGCGTTGGGCTCTACGTCGGGACATGCGTTGGGCTCTACGTCTGTAGTTAGGTAACTTTCTGCTCTACGTCGGGACGTGCGTTGGGCTCTACGTCTGTAGTTAGCTAACTTTCAGCTCTACGTCGGGACGTGCGTTGGGCGCTACGTCGGGACGTGCGTTGGGCTCTACGTCGGGACGTGCGTTGGGCTCTATGTCTGTAGTTAGCTAACTTTCAGCTCTACGTCGGGACGTGCGTTGGGCTCTACGTCGGGACGTGCGTTGGGCTCTACGTCGGGACGTGCGTTGGGCTCTACGTCGGGATTTAGCTAACTTTCAGCTCTACGTCGGGACGTGCGTTGGGCTCTACGTCGGGACGTGCGTTGGGCTCTACGTCGGGATTTAGCTTACTTTCAGCTCTACGTCGGGACGTGCGTTGGGCTCTACGTCGGGATTTTGCTTACTTTCAGCTCTACGTCGGGACGTGCGTTGGGCTCTACGTCGGGACGTGCGTTGGGCTCTACGTCTGTAGTTAGCTAACTTTCAGCTCTACGTCGGGACGTGCGTTGGGCTCTACGTCCGGACGTGAGTTGGGCTCCACGTCGGGACGTGCGTTGGGCTCTACGTCGGGATTTAGCTTACTTTCAGCTCTACGTCGAAACGTCCTTTGGCCTCTACGTCGGCATTTAGCTTTCAGCTCTACGTCGGGACGTGCGTTGGGCTCTACGTCGGGACGTGCGTTGGGCTCTACGTCGGGACGTGCGTTGGACTCTACGTCGGGACGTGCGTTGGGTTCTATGTCGGGACGTGAGTTGGGCTCTACGTCTGTAGTTAGCTAACTTTCTGCTCTACGTCGGGACGTGCGTTGGGCTCTACGTCTGTATTTAGGTAACTTTCAGCTCTACGTCGGGACGTGCGTTGGGCTCTACGTCGGGACGTGCGTTGGGCTCTACGTCGGGATTTAGGTTACTTTCAGCTCTACGTCGGGACGTGCGTTGGCCTCTACGTCGGGACGTGCGTTGGGCTCTACGTCTGTAGTTAGCTAACTTTCAGCTCTACGTCGGGACGCGCGTTGGGCTCTTCGTCTGTAGTTAGCTTACTTTCAGCTCTACGTCGGGACGTGCGTTGGGCTCTACGTCGGGACGTGCGTTGGGCTCTACGTCGGGATTTAGCTTACTTTCAGCTCTACGTCGGGACGTGCGTTACGCTCTACGTCGGGACGTGTGTTGGGCTCTACGTCGGGACGTGCTTTGGGCTCTACGTTGGGATTTAGCTTACTTTCAGGTCTACGTCGGGACGTGCGTTGGGCTCTACGTCGGGACGTGCGTTGGGATATACGTCGGGACGTGCGTTGGGTGCTACGTCGGGACGTGCGTTGGGCTCTACGTCGGGATTTAGCTTACTTTCAGCTCTACGTCGGGTCGTGCGTTGGGCTGTACGTCGGGACGTGCGTTGGGCTCTACGTCGGGACGTGCGTTGGGCTCTACGTCGGGATTTAGCTTACTTTCAGCTCTACGTCGGGACGTGCGTTGGGCTCTACGTTGGGACGTGAGTTGGGCTCTACGTCGGGACGTGCGTTGGGCTCTACGTCTGTAGTTAGCTAACTTTCTGCTCTACGTCGGGACGTGCGTTGGGCTCTACGTCTGTAGTTAGCTAACTTTCTGCTCTACGTCGGGACGTGCGTTGGGCGCTACGTCGGGACGTGCGTTGGGCTCTACGTCGGGACGTGCGTTGGGCTCTACGTCGGGACGTGCGTTGGGCTCTACGTCGGGATTTAGCTTACTTTCAGCTCTACGTCGGGACGTGCGTTGGCCTCTACGTCGGGACGTGCGTTGGCCTCTACGTCGGGACGTGCGTTGGCCTCTAGGTCGGGATTTAGCTTACTTTCAGCTCTACGTCGGGACGTGCATTGGGCGCTACGTCGGGACGTGCGTTGGGCGGTACTTCGGGATGTGCGTTGGGCGCTACGTCGGGATTTAGCTTACTTTCAGCTCTACGTCGGGACGTGCGTTGGGCTCTAGGTCGGGACGTGCGTTGGGCTCTACGTCGAAACGTGCGTTGGGCTCTATGTCGGGATTTAGCTTACTTTCAGCTCTACGTCGGGACGTGCGTTGGCCTCTACGTCGGGACGTGCGTTGGCCTCTGCGTCGGGATTTAGCTTAGTTTCAGCTCTACGTCGGGACGTGCGTTGGGCTCTACATTGGGATTTAGCTTACTTTCAGCTCTACGTCGGGACGTGCGTTGGGCTCTACGTCGGGACGTGCGTTGGGCTCTACGTCGGGACGTGCGTTGGGCTCTACGTCTGTAGTTAGCTAACTTTCAGCTCTACGTCGGGACGTGCGTTGGGCTCTACGTTGGGACGTGAGTTGGGCTCTACGTCGGGACGTGCGTTGGGCTCTACGTCGGGATTTAGCTTACTTTCAGCTCTACGTCGGGACGTGCGTTGGCCTCTACGTCGGGATGTGCGTTGGCCTCTACGTCGGGACCTGCGTTGGCCTCTAGGTTTGGATTTAGCTTACTTTCAGCTCTACGTCGGGACGTGCATTGGGCGCTACGTCGGGACGTGCGTTGGGCGGTACTTCGGGATGTGCGTTGGGCGCTACGTCGGGATTTAGCTTACTTTCAGCTCTACGTCGGGACGTGCGTTGGGCTCTAGGTCGGGACGTGCGTTGGGCTCTACGTCGGGACGTGCGTTGGGCTCTATGTCGGGATTTATCTTACTTTCAGCTCTACGTCGGGACGTGCGTTGGCCTCTACGTCGGGACGTGCGTTGGACTCTACGTCGGGATTTAGCTTACTTTCAGCTCTACGTCGGGACGTGCGTTGGCCTCTACGTCGGGACGTGCGTTGGCCTCTACGTCGGGATTTAGCTTAGTTTCAGCTCTACGTCGGGACGTGCGTTGGGCTCTACATTGGGATTTAGCTTACTTTCAGCTCTACGTCGGGACGTGCGTTGGGCTCTACGTCGGGACGTGCGTTGGGCTCTACGTCGGGACGTGCGTTGGGCTCTACGTCTGTAGTTAGCTAACTTTCAGCTCTACGTCGGGACGTGCGTTGGGCTCTACGTCGGGACGTGCGTTGGGCTCTACGTCGGGATTTAGCTTCCTTTCAGCTCTACGTCGGGACGTGCGTTGGCCTCTACGTCGGCATTTAGCTTACTTGCAGCTCTACGTCGGGACGTGCTTTGGGCTCTACGTCGGGATGTGCGTTGGGCTCTACGTCGGGACGTGCGTTGGGCTCTACGTCGGGACGTGCGTTGGGTTCTACGTCGGGACGTGCGTTGGGCTCTACGTCTGTATTTAGCTAACTTTCTGCTCTACGTCGGGACGTGCGTTGGGCTCTACGTCTGTAGTTAGCTAACTTTCAGCTCTACGTCGGGACGTGCGTTGGGCGCTATGTCGGGACGTGCGTTGGGCTCTACGTCGGGACGTGCGTTGGGCTCTACGTCGGGATTTAGCTTACTTTCAGCTCTACGTCGGGACGTGCGTTGGGCTCTACGTCGGGACGTGCGTTGGGCTCTACGTCGGGACGTGCGTTGGGCTCTATGTCTGTAGTTAGCTAACTTTCTGCTCTACGTCGGGACGTGCGTTGGGCTCTACGTCTGTAGTTAGGTAACTTTCAGCTCTACGTCGGGACGTGCGTTGGGCTCTACGTCGGGACGTGCGTTGGGCTCTACGTCGGGACGTGCGTTGGGTTCTACGTCGGGACGTGCGTTGAGCTCTACGTCCGGATTTAGCTTACTTTCAGCTCTACGTCGGGACGTGCGTTAGGCTCTACGTCGGGACGTGCGTTGGGCTCTACGTCGGGACGTGCGTTGGGCTCTACGTCGGGATTTAGCTTACTTTCAGGTCTACGTCGGGACGTGCGTTGGGCTCTACGTCGGGACGTGCGTTGGGCTCTACATCTGTAGTTAGCTAACTTTCAGCTCTACGTCGGGACGTGCGTTGGGCGCTACGTCGGGACGTGCGTTGGGCTCTACGTCGGGACGTGCGTTGGGCTCTACGTCGGGACGTGCGTTGGCCTCTACGTCGGGATTTAGCTTACTTTCAGCTCTACGTCGGGACGTGCATTGGGCGCTACGTCGGGACGTGCGTTGGGCGCTACGTCGGGACGTGCGTTGTGCGGTACTTCGGGATGTGCGTTGGGCGCTACGTCGGGATTTAGCTTACTTTCAGCTCTACGTCGGGACGTGCGTTGGGCTCTACGTCGGGACGTGCGTTGGGCTCTACGTCGGGACGTGCGTTGGGCTCTACGTCTGTAGTTAGCTAACTTTCAGCTCTACGTCGGGACGTGCGTTGGGCTCTACGTTGGGACGTGAGTTGGGCTCTACGTCGGGACGTGCGTTGGGCTCTACGTCGGGATTTAGCTTCCTTTCAGCTCTACGTCGGGACGTGCGTTGGCCTCTACGTCGGCATTTAGCTTACTTGCAGCTCTACGTCGGGACGTGCTTTGGGCTCTACGTCGGGATGTGCGTTGGGCTCTACGTCGGGACGTGCGTTGGGCTCTACGTCGGGACACACGTTGGGCTCTACATCGGGATGTGCGTTGGGCTCTACGTCTGTAGTTTGCTAACTTTCAGCTCTACGTCGGGACGTGCGTTGGGCTCTACGTCGGGACGTGCGTTGGGCTCTACGTCGGGACGTGCGTTGGGCTCTACGTCGGGACGTGCGTTGGGTTCTACGTCGGGACGTGCGTTGAGCTCTACGTCGGGATTTAGCTTACTTTCAGCTCTACGTCGGGACGCGCGTTAGGCTCTACGTCGGGACGTGCGTTGGGCTCTACGTCGGGATTTAGCTTACTTTGAGGTCTACCTCGGGACGTGCGTTGGGCTCTACGTCGGGACGTGCGTTGGGCTCTACGTCTGTAGTTAGCTAACTTTCAGCTCTACGTCGGGACGTGCGTTGGGCGCTACGTCGGAACGTGCGTTGGGCTCTACGTCGGGACGTGCGTTGGGCTCTACGTCGGGACGTGCGTTGGCCTCTACGTCGGGATTTAGCTTACTTTCAGCTCTACGTCGGGACGTGCGTTGGCCTCTACGTCGGGACGTGCGTTGGCCTCTACGTCGGGACGTGCGTTGGCCTCTACGTCGGGATTTAGCTTACTTTCAGCTCTACGTCGGGACGTGCGTTGGGCGCTACGTCGGGACGTGCGTTGGGCGCTACTTCGGGACGTGCGTTGGGCGCTACGTCGGGATTTAGCTTACTTTCAGCTCTACGTCGGGACGTGCGTTGGGCTCTATGTCGGGACGTGCGTTGGGCTCTACGTCGGGACGTGCGTTGGGCTCTACGTCGGGATTTAGCTTACTTTCAGCTCTACGTCGGGACGTGCGTTGGCCTCTACGTCGGGACGTGCGTTGGCCTCTACGTCGGGACGTGCGTTGGCCTCTACGTCGGGATTTAGCTTACTTTCAGCTCTACGTCGGGACGTGCGTTGGCCTCTACATCGGGACGTGCGTTGGCCTCTACGTCGGGATTTAGCTTACTTTCAGCTCTACGTCGGGACGTGCGTTGGGCTCTACGTCGGGATTTAGCTTACTTTCAGCTCTACGTCGGGACATGCGTTGGGCTCTACGTCGGGACGTGCGTTGGGCTCTACGTCTGTAGTTAGCTAACTTTCAGCTCTACGTCGGGACGTGCGTTGGGCTCTACGTCGCGACGTGAGTTGGGCTCCACGTCGGGACGTGCGTTGGGCTCTACGTCGGGATTTAGCTTACTTTCAGCTCTACGTCGGGACGTGCGTTGGCCTCTACGTCAGCATTTAGCTTTCAGCTCTACGTCGGGACGTGCGTTGCGCTCTACGTCGGGACGTGCGTTGGGCTCTACGTCGGGACGTGCGTTGGGCTCTACGTCTGTAGTTAGGTAACTTACAGCTCTACGTCGGGACGTGTGTTGGGCGCTACGTCGGGACGTGCGTTGGGCTCTACGTCAGGACGTGCTTTGGGCTCTACGTCGGGACGTGCGTTGGGCTCTACGTCGGGATTTAGGTTACTTTCAGCTCTACGTCGGGACGTGCGTTGGCCTCTACGTCGGGACACGCGTTGGGCTCTACGTCGCGACGCGCGTTGGGCTCTACGTCTGTAGTTAGCTAACTTTCAGCTCTACGTCGGGACGCGCGTTGGGCTCTTCGTCTGTAGTTAGCTAACTTTCAGCTCTACGTCGGGACGTGCGTTGGTCTCTACGTCGGGACGTGCGTTGGGCTCTACGTCGGGACGTGCGTTGGGCTCTACGTCGGGATTTAGCTTACTTTCAGCTCTACGTCGAGACGTGCGTTGGCCTCTACATCGGGACGTGCGTTGGGCTCTACGTCGGGACGTGCGTTGGGCTCTACGTCGGGATTTAGCTTACTTTCAACTCCACGTCGGGACGTGCGTTGGGCTCTACGTCGGGACACGCGCTGGGCTCTACGTCGGGACGCGCGTTGGGCTCTACGTCTGTAGTTAGCTAACTTTCAGCTCTACGTCGGGACGCGCGTTGGGCTCTTTGTCTGTAGTTAGCTAACTTTCAGCTCTACGTCGGGACGTGCGTTGGGCTCTACGTCGGGACGTCCGTTGGGCTCTACGTCGGGACGTGCGTTGGGCTCTACGTCGGGATTTAGCTTACTTTCAGCTCTACGTCGAGACGTGCGTTGGCCTCTACGTCGGGACGTGCGTTGGCCTCTACATCGGGACGTGCGTTGGCCTCTACGTCGGGACGTGCGTTGGCCTCTACGTCGGGATTTAGCTTACTTTCAGCTCTACGTCGGGACGTGCGTTGGGCTCTACGTCGGGACGTGCGTTGGGCTCTACGTCTGTAGTTAGCTAACTTTCAGCTCTACGTCGGGACGCGCGTTGGGCTCTTCGTCTGTAGTTAGCTAACTTTCAGCTCTACGTCGGGACGTGCGTTGGGCTCTACGTCGGGACGTGCGTTGGGCTCTACGTCGGGACGTGCGTTGGGTTCTACGTCGGGACGTGCGTTGAGCTCTACGTCGGGATTTAGCTTACTTTCAGCTCTACGTCGGGACGCGCGTTAGGCTCTACGTCGGGACGCGCGTTAGGCTATACGTCGGGATGTGCGTTGGGCTCTACGTCGGGACGTGCGTTGGGCTCTACGTCGGGATTTAGCTTACTTTCAGGTCTACGTCGGGACGTGCGTTGGGCTCTACTTCGGGACGTGCGTTGGGCTCTACGTCTGTAGTTAGCTAACATTCAACTCTACGTTGGGACGTGCGTTGGGCTCTACGTCTGTAGTTAGCTAACTTTCAGCTCTACGTCGGGACGTGCGTTGGGCTATACATCTGTAGTTAGCTAACGTTCAGCTCTACGTCGGGACGTGCGTTGGGCGCTACGTCGGAACGTGTGTTGGGCTCTACGTCGGGACGTGCGTTGGGCTCTACGTCGGGACGTGCGTTGGGCTCTACGTCGGGACGTGCGTTGGGCTCTACGTCGGGATTTAGCTTACTTTCAGCTCTACGTCGGGACGTGCGTTGGCCTCTACGTCGGGACGTGCGTTGGCCTCTACGTCGGGACGTGCGTTGGCCTCTACGTCGGGATTTAGCTTACTTTCAGCTCTACGTCGGGACGTGCGTTGGCCTCTACGTCGGCATTTAGCTTACTTTCAGCTCTACGTCGGGACGTGCGTTGGGCTCTACGTCGGGACGTGCGTTGGGCTCTACGTCGGGACGTGCGTTGGGTTCTACGTCGGGACGTGCGTTGGGCTCTACGTCTGTATTTAGCTAACTTTCTGCTCTACGTCGGGACGTGCGTTGGGCTGTACGTCTGTAGTTAGCTAACTTTCAGCTCTACGTCGGGACGTGCGTTGGGCGCTATGTCGGGACGTGCGTTGGGCTCTACGTCGGGACGTGCGTTGGGCTCTACGTCGGGATTTAGCTTCCTTTCAGCTCTACGTCGGGACGTGCGTTGGGCTGTACGTCTGTAGTTAGCTAACTTTCAGCTCTACGTCGGGACGTGCGTTGGGCTCTACGTCGGGATGTGCGTTGGGCTCTACGTTGGGACGTGCGTTGGGCTCTACGTCTGTAGTTAGCTAACTTTCTGCTCTACGTCGGGACGTGCGTTGGGCTCTACGTCTGTAGTTAGGTAACTTTCAGCTCTACGTCGGGACGTGCGTTGGGCGCTACGTCGGGACGTGCGTTGGGCTCTACGTCGGGATGTGCGTTGGGCTCTACGTCGGGACGTGCGTTGGGTTCTACGTCGGGACGTGCGTTGAGCTCTACGTCGGGATTTAGCTTACTTTCAGCTCTACGTCGGGACGTGCGTTAGGCTCTACGTCGGGACGTGCGTTGGCCTCTACGTCGGGACGTGCGTTGGGCTCTACGTCGGGATTTAGCTTACTTTCAGGTCTACGTCGGGACGTGCGTTGGGCTCTACGTCGGGATTTAGCTTCCTTTCAGCTCTACGTCGGGACGTGCGTTGGCCTCTACGTCGGCATTTAGCTTACTTTCAGCTCTACGTCGGGACGTGCGTTGGGCTCTACGTCGGGACGTGCGTTGGGTTCTACGTCGGGACGTGCGTTGGGCTCTACGTCTGTAGTTAGCTAACTTTCTGCTCTACGTCGGGACGTGCGTTGGGCTCTACGTCGGGATTTAGCTTACTTTCAGCTCTACGTCGGGACGTGCGTTGGGCTCTACGTCGGGACGTGCGTTGGGCTCTACGTCGGGACGTGCGTTGGGCTCTACGTCTGTAGTTAGCTAACTTTCTGCTCTACGTCGGGACGTGCGTTGGGCTCTACGTCTGTAGTTAGGTAACTTTCAGCTCTACGTCGGGACGTGCGTTGGGCGCTACGTCGGGACGTGCGTTGGGCTCTACGTCGGGATGTGCGTTGGGCTCTACGTCGGGACGTGCGTTGGGCTCTACGTCGGGACGTGCGTTGGGCTCTACGTCGGGATTTAGCTTCCTTTCAGCTCTACGTCGGGACGTGCGTTGGGCTCTACGTCGGGACGTGCGTTGGGCTCTACGTTGGGACGTGCGTTGGGCTCTACGTCTGTAGTTAGCTAACTTTCTGCTCTACGTCGGGACGCGCGTTGGGCTCTTCGTCTGTAGTTAGCTAACTTTCAGCTCTACGTCGGGACGTGCGTTGGGCTCTACGTCGGGACGTGCGTTGGGCTCTACGTCGGGATTTAGCTTACTTTCAGGTCTACGTCGGGACGTGCGTTGGGCTCTACGTCGGGACGTGCGTTGGGCTCTACGTCTGTAGTTAGCTAACTTTCAACTCTACGTTGGGACGTGCGTTGGGCTCTACGTCTGTAGTTAGCTAACTTTCAGCTCTACGTCGGGACGTGCGTTGGGCTCTACATCTGTAGTTAGCTAACTTTCAGCTCTACGTCGGGACGTGCGTTGGGCGCTACGTCGGAACGTGCGTTGGGCTCTACGTCGGGACGTGCGTTGGGCTCTACGTCGGGACGTGCGTTGGGCTCTACGTCGGGATTTAGCTTACTTTCAGCTCTACGTCGGGACGTGCGTTGGCCTCTACGTCGGGACGTGCGTTGGCCTCTACGTCGGGACGTGCGTTGGCCTCTACGTCGGGATTTAGCTTACTTTCAGGTCTACGTCGGGACGTGCGTTGGGCGCTACGTCGGGACGTGCGTTGGGCGCTAGGTCGGGACGTGCGTTGGGCGCTACGTCGGGATTTAGCTTACTTTCAGCTCTACGTCTGGACGTGCGTTGGGCTCTATGTCGGGACGTGCGTTGGGCTCTACGTCGGGACGTGCGTTGGGCTCCACGTCGGGATTTAGCTTACTTTCAGCTCTACGTCGGGACGTGCGTTGGCCTCTACGTCGGGACGTGCGTTGGCCTCTACGTCGGGATTTAGCTTACTTTCAGCTCTACGTCGGGACGTGCGTTGGCCTCTACGTCGGGACACGCGTTGGGCTCTACGTCGCGACGCGCGTTGGGCTCTACGTCTGTAGTTAGCTAACTTTCAGCTCTACGTCGGGATGCGCGTTGGGCTCTTCGTCTGTAGTTACCTAACTTTCAGCTCTACGTCGGGACGTGCGTTGGGCTCTACGTCGCGACGTGCGTTGGGTTCTACGTCGGGACGTGCGTTGGGCTCTACGTCTGTAGTTAGCTAACTTTCTGCTCTACGTCGGGACGTGCGTTGGGCTCTACGTCTGTAGTTAGCTAACTTTCAGCTCTACGTCGGGACGTGCGTTGGGCGCTATGTCGGGACGTGCGTTGGGCTCTACGTCGGGACGTGCGTTGGGCTCTACGTCGGGATTTAGATTACTTTCAGCTCTACGTCGGGACGTGCGTTGGGCTCTACGTCGGGACGTGCGTTGGGCTCTACGTCGGGACGTGCGTTGGGCTCTACGTCTGTAGTTAGCTAACTTTCTGCTCTACGTCGGGACGTGCGTTGGGCTCTACCTCTGTAGTTAGGTAACTTTCAGCTCTACGTCGGGACGTGCGTTGGGCGCTACGTCGGGACGTGCGTTGGGCTCTACGTCGGGACGTGCGTTGGGCTCTATGTCGGGACGTGCGTTGGGCTCTACGTCGGGATTTAGCTTACTTTCAGCTCTACGACGAGACGTGCGTTGGCCTCTACGTCGGGACGTGCGTTGGCCTCTACATCGGGACGTGCGTTGGGCTCTACGTCGGGACGTGCGTTGGGCTCTACGTCGGGATTTAGCTTACTTTCAGCTCTACGTCGGGACGTGCGTTGGGCTCTACGTCGGGACGTGCGTTGGGCTCTACGTCGGGACACGCGTTGGGCTGTACGTCGGGACGCGCGTTGGGGTCTACGTCTGTAGTTAGCTAACTTTCAGCTCTACGTCGGGACGCTCGTTGGGCTGTTCGTCTGTAGTTAGCTAACTTTCAGCTCTACGTCGGGACGTGCGTTGGGCTCTACGTCGGGACGTGCGTTGGGCTCTACGTCGGGACGTGTGTTGGGTTCTACGTCGGGACGTGCGTTGAGCTCTACGTCGGGATTTAGCTTACTTTCAGCTCTACGTCGGGACGCGCCTTAGGCTCTACGTCGGGACGTGCGTTGGGCTCTACGTCGGGACGTGCGTTGGGCTCTACGTCGGGATTTAGCTTACTTTCAGGTCTACGTCGGGACGTGCGTTGGGCTCTGCGTCGGGACGTGCGTTGGGCTCTACGTCTGTAGTTAGCTAACTTTCAACTCTACGTTGGGACGTGCGTTGGGCTCTACGTCTGTAGTTAGCTAACTTTCAGCTCTACGTCGGGACGTGCGTTGGGCGCTACGTCGGAACGTGCGTTGGGCTCTACGTCGGGACGTGCGTTGGGCGCTACGTCGGAACGTGCGTTGGGCTCTACGTCGGGATTTAGCTTACTTTCAGCTCTACGTCGGGACGTGCGTTGGCCTCTACGTCGGGACGTGCGTTGGCCTCTACGTCGGGATTTATCTTACTTTCAGCTCTACGTCGGGACGTGCGTTGGGCTCTACGTCGGGACACGCGTTGGGCTCTACGTCGGGACGCGCGTTGGGCTCTACGTCTGTAGTTAGCCAACTTTCAGCTCTACGTCGGGACGTGCGTTGGGCTCTACGTCTGTAGTTAGCTAACTTTCAGCTCTACGTCGGGACGTGCGTTGGGCGCTATGTCGGGACGTGCGTTGGCCTCTACGTCGGGACGTGCGTTGGGCTCTACGTCAGGATTTAGCTTACTTTCAGCTCTGCGTCGGGACGTGCGTTGGGCTCTACGTCGGGACGTGCGTTGGGCTCTACACCGGGACGTGCGTTTGGCTCTACGTCGGGATTTAGCTTACTTTCAGCTCTACGTCGGGACGTGCGTTGGCCTCTACGTCGGGACGTGCGTTGGGCTCTACGTCGGGACGTGCGTTGGCCTCTACGTCGGGACGTGCGTTGGCCTCTACGTCGGGATTTAGCTTACTTTCAGCTCTACGTCGGGACGTGCGTTGGGCGCTACGTCGGGACGTGCGTTGGGCGCTACGTCGGGACGTGCGTTGGGCGCTACGTCGGGATTTAGCTTACTTTCAGCTCTATGTCGGGACGTGCGTTGGGCTCTACGTCGGGACGTGCGTTGGGCTCTACGTCGGGACGTGCGTTGGGCTCTACGTCGGGATTTAGCTTACTTTCAGCTCTACGTCGGGACGTGCGTTGGCCTCTACGTCGGGACGTGCGTTGGCCTCTACGTCGGGATTTATCTTACTTTCAGCTCTACGTCGGGACGTGCGTTGGGCTCTACGTCGGGACACGCGTTGGGCTCTACGTCGGGACGCGCGTTGGGCTCTACGTCTGTAGTTAGCCAACTTTCAGCTCTACGTCGGGACGTGCGTTGGGCTCTACGTCTGTAGTTAGCTAACTTTCAGCTCTACGTCGGGACGTGCGTTGGGCGCTATGTCGGGACGTGCGTTGGCCTCTACGTCGGGACGTGCGTTGGGCTCTACGTCAGGATTTAGCTTACTTTCAGCTCTGCGTCGGGACGTGCGTTGGGCTCTACGTCGGGACGTGCGTTGGGCTCTACGTCGGGATGTGCGTTGGGCTCTACGTCTGTAGTTAGCTTACTTTCTGCTCTACGTCGGGACGTGCGTTGGGCTCTACGTCTGTAGTTAGGTAACTTTCAGCTCTACGTCGGGACGTGCGTTGGGCGCTACGTCGGGACGTGCGTTGGGCTCTACGTCGGGACGTGCGTTGGGCTCTAAGTCGGGACGTGCGTTGGGCTCTACCTCGGGATTTAGCTTACTTTCAGCTCTACGTCGAGACGTGCGTTGGCCTCTACGTCGGGACGTGCGTTGGCCTCTACATCGGGACGTGCGTTGGGCTCTACGTCGGGACGTGCGTTGGGCTCTACGTCGGGATTTAGCTTACTTTCAGCTCTACGTCGGGACGTGCGTTGGGCTCTACGTCGGGACGTGCGTTGGGCTCTGCGTCGGGACACGCGTTGGGCTCTACGTCGGGACGCGCGTTGGGCTCTACGTCTGTAGTTAGCTAACTTTCAGCTCTACGTCGGGACGCGCGTTGGGCTCTTCGTCTGTAGTTAGCTAACTTTCAGCTCTACGTCGGGACGTGCGTTGGGCTCTACGTTGGGACGTGCGTTGGGCTCTACGTCGGGACGTGCGTTGGGTTCTATGTCGGGACGTGCGTTGAGCTCTACGTCGGGATTTAGCTTACTTTCAGCTCTACGTCGGGACGTGCGTTAGGCTCTACGTCGGGACGTGCATTGGGCTCTACGTCGGGACGTGCGTTGGGCTCTACGTCGGGATTTAGCTTACTTTCAGGTCTACGTCGGGACGTGCGTTGGACTCTACGTCGGGACGTGCGTTGGGCTCTACATCTGTAGTTAGCTAACTTTCAACTCTAAGTTGGGAGGTGCGTTGGGCTCTACGTCTGTAGTTAGCTAACTTTCAGTTCTACGTCGGGACGTGCGTTGGGCTCTACATCTGTAGTTAGCTAACTTTCAGCTCTACGTCGGGACGTGCGTTGGGCGCTACGTCGGAACGTGCGTTGGGCTCTACGTCGGACGTGCGTTGGGCTCTACGTCGGGATTTAGCTTACTTTCAGCTCTACGTCGGGACGTTCGTTGGCCTCTACGTCGGGACGTGCGTAGCCTCTACGTCGGGACGTGCGTTGGCCTCTACGTCGGGACGTGCGTTGGCCTCTACGTCGGGATTTAGCTTACTTTCAGCTCTACGTCGGGACGTGCGTTGGGCGCTACGTCGGGACGTTCGTTGGGCGCTACGTCGGGACGTGCGTTGGGCGCTACTTCATGACGTGCGTTGGGCGCTACGTCGGGATTTAGCTTAGTTTCAGCTCTACGTCGGGACGTGCGTTGGGCTCTACGTCGGGACGTGCGTTGGGCTCTACGTCGGGATTTAGCTTACTTTCAGCTCTACGTCGGGACGTGCGTTGGCCTCTACGTCGGGACGTGCGTTGGCCTCTACGTCGGGATTTATCTTACTTTCAGCTCTACGTCGGGACGTGCGTTGGCCTCTACATCGGGACGTGCGTTGGCCTCTACGTCGGGATTTAGCTTACTTTCAGCTCTACGTCGGATCGTGCGTTGGGCTCTACGTCGGGATTTAGCTTATTTTCAGCTCTACGTCGGGACGTGCGTTGGGCTCTACGTCGGGACGTGCGTTGGGCTCTACGTCTGTAGTTAGCTAACTTTCAGCTCTACGTCGGGACGTGCGTTGGGCTCTACGTCGGGACGTGAGTTGGGCTCCACGTCGGGACGTGCTTTGGGCTCTACGTCGGGATTTAGCTTACTTTCAGCTCTACGTCGGGACGTGCGTTGGCCTCTACGTCGGCATTTAGCTTTCAGCTCTACGTCGGGACGTGCGTTGGGCTCTACGTCGGGACGTGCGTTGGGCTCTACGTCGGGACGTGCGTTGGGCTCTACGTCGGGACGTGCGTTGAGCTCTACGTCTGTAGTTAGCTAACTTTCAGCTCTACGTCGGGACGTGCGTTGGGCGCTACGTCGGGACGTGCGTTGGGTTCTACGTCGGGACGTGCGTTGGGCTCTACGTCTGTAGTTAGCTAACTTTCAGCTCTACGTCGGGACGCGCGTTGTGCTCTACGTCGGGACGTGCGTTGGGCTCTACGTCGGGATTTAGCTTACTTTTAGCTCTACGTCGGGACGTGCATTGGGCGCTACGTCGGGACGTGCGTTGGGATCTACGTCGGGACGTGTGTTGGGTTCTACGTCGGGACGTGCGTTGGGCTCTACGTCTGTAGTTAGCTAACTTTCTGCTCTACGTCGGGACGTGCGTTGGGCTCTACGTCTGTAGTTAGCTAACTTTCAGCTCTACGTCGGGACGTGCGTTGGGCGCTATGTCGGGACGTGCGTTGGCCTCTACGTCGGGACGTGCGTTGGGCTCTACGTCAGGATTTAGCTTACTTTCAGCTCTACGTCGGGACGTGCGTTGGGCTCTACGTCGGGATTTAGCTTAGTTTCAGCTCTACGTCGGGACGTGCGTTGGGCTCTACGTCGGGACGTGCGTTGGGCTCTGCGTCGGGACACGCGTTGGGCTCTACGTCGGGACGCGCGTTGGGCTCTACGTCTGTAGTTAGCTAACTTTCAGCTCTACGTCGGGACGCGCGTTGGGCTCTTCGTCTGTAGTTAGCTAACTTTCAGCTCTACGTCGGGACGTGCGTTGGGCTCTACGTTGGGACGTGCGTTGGGCTCTACGTCGGGACGTGCGTTGGGTTCTACGTCGGGACGTGCGTTGAGCTCTACGTCGGGATTTAGCTTACTTTCAGCTCTACGTCGGGACGTGCGTTAGGCTCTACGTCGGGACGTGCGTTGGGCTCTACGTCGGGACGTGCGTTGGGCTCTACGTCGGGATTTAGCTTACTTTCAGGTCTACGTCGGGACGTGCGTTGGGCTCTACGTCGGGACGTGCGTTGGGCTATACGTCTGTAGTTAGCTAACTTTCAACTCTACGTTGGGACGTGCGTTGGGCTCTACGTCTGTAGTTAGCTAACTTTCAGTTCTACGTCGGGACGTGCGTTGGGCTCTACATCTGTAGTTAGCTAACTTTCAGCTCTACGTCGGGACGTGCGTTGGGCGCTACGTCGGAACGTGCGTTGGGCTCTACGTCGGGACGTGCGTTGGGCTCTACGTCGGGACGTGCGTTGGGCTCTACGTCGGGATTTAGCTTACTTTCAGCTCTACGTCGGGACGTGCGTTGGCCTCTACGTCCGGACGTGCGTTGGCCTCTACGTCGGGACGTGCGTTGGCCTCTACGTTGGGATTTAGCTTACTTTCAGCTCTACATCGAGACGTGCGTTGGGCGCTACGTCGGGACGTGCGTTGGGCGCTACTTCGGGACGTGCGTTGGGCGCTACGTCGGGATTTAGCTTACTTTCAGCTCTACGTCGGGACGTGCGTTGGGCTCTACGTCGGGACGTGCGTTGGGCTCTACGTCGGGATTTAGCTTACTTTCAGCTCTACGTCGGGACGTGCGTTGGCCTCTGCGTCGGGACGTGCGTTGGCCTCTACGTCGGGATTTATCTTACTTTCAGCTCTACGTCGGGACGTGCGTTGGCCTCTACATCGGGACGTGCGTTGGCCTCTACGTCGGGATTTAGCTTACTTTCAGCTCTACGTCGGATCGTGCGTTGGGCTCTACGTCGGGATTTAGCTTACTTTCAGCTCTACGTCGGGACGTGCGTTGGGCTCTACGTCGGGACGTGCGTTGGGCTCTACGTCTGTAGTTAGCTAACTTTCAGCTCTACGTCGGGACGTGCGTCGGGCTCTACGTCGGGACGTGAGTTGGGCTCCACGTCGGGACGTGCGTTGGGCTCTACGTCGGGATTTAGCTTACTTTCAGCTCTACGTCGGGACGTGCGTTGGCCTCTACGTCGGCATTTAGCTTTCAGCTCTACGTCGGGACTTGCGTTGGGCTCTACGTCGGGACGTGCGTTGGGCTCTACGTCGGGACGTGCGTTGGGTTCTACGTCGGGACGTGCGTTGGGCTCTACGTCTGTAGTTAGCTAACTTTCTGCTCTACGTCGGGACGTGCGTTGGGCTCTATTTCTGTAGATAGGTAACTTTCAGCTCTACGTCGGGACGTGCGTTGGGCTCTACGTCGGGACGTGCGTTGGGCTCTACGTCGGGATTTAGGTTACTTTCAGCTCTACGTCGGGACGTGCGTTGGCCTCTACGTCGGGACACGCGTTGGGCTCTACGTCGCGACGCGCGTTGGGCTCTACGTCTGTAGTTAGCTAACTTTCAGCTCTACGTCGGGACGCGCGTTGGGCTCTTCGTCTGTAGTTACCTAACTTTCAGCTCTACTTCGGGACGTGCGTTGGGCTCTACGTCGGGACGTGCGTTGGGCTCTACGTCGGGATTTAGCTTACTTTCAGCTCTACGTCGGGACGTGCATTGGGCGCTACGTCGGGACGTGCGTTGGGCTCTACGTCGGGACGTGCGTTGGGTTCTACGTCGGGACGTGCGTTGGGTTCTACGTCGGGACGTGCGTTGGGCTCTACGTCTGTAGTTAGCTAACTTTCTGCTCTACGTCGGGACGTGCGTTGGGCTCTACGTCTGTAGTTAGCTAACTTTCTGCTCTACGTCGGGACGTGCGTTGGGCTCTACGTCTGTAGTTAGCTAACTTTCAGCTCTACGTCGGGACGTGCGTTGGGCGCTATGTCGGGACGTGCGTTGGGCTCTACGTCGGGACGTGCGTTGGGCTCTACGTCATGATTTAGCTTACTTTCAGCTCTACATCGGGACGTGCGTTGGGCTCTACGTCGGGACGTGCGTTGGGCTCTACGTCGGGACGTGCGTTGGGCTCTACGTCTGTAGTTAGCTAACTTTCTGCTCTACGTCGGGACGTGCGTTGGGCTCTACGTCTGTAGTTAGGTAACTTTCAGCTCTACGTCGGGACGTGCGTTGGGCGCTACGTCGGGACGTGCGTTGGGCTCTACGTCGGGACGTGCGTTGGGCTCTAAGTCGGGACGTGCGTTGGGCTCTACCTCGGGATTTAGCTTACTTTCAGCTCTACGTCGAGACGTGCGTTGGCCTCTACGTCGGGACGTGCGTTGGCCTCTACATCGGGACGTGCGTTGGGCTCTACGTCGGGACTTGCGTTGGGCTCTACGTCGGGATTTAGCTTACTTTCAGCTCTACGTCGGGACGTGCGTTGGGCTCTACGTCGGGACGTGCGTTGGGCTCTACGTCGGGACACGCGTTGGGCTCTACGTCGGGACGTGCGTTGGGTTCTACGTCGGGATTTAGCTTACTTTCAGGTCTACTTCGGGACGTGCGTTGGGCTCTACGTCGGGACGTGCGTTGGGCTCTACGTCTGTAGTTAGCTAACTTTCAACTCTACGTTGGGACGTGCGTTGGGCTCTACGTCTGTAGTTAGCTAACTTTCAGTTCTACGTCGGGACGTGCGTTGGGCTCTACATCTGTAGTTAGCTAACTTTCAGCTCTACGTCGGGACGTGCGTTGGGCGCTACGTCGGAACGTGCGTTGGGCTCTACGTCGGGACGTGCGTTGGGCTCTACGTCGGGACGTGCGTTGGGCTCTACGTCAGGATTTAGCTTACTTTCAGCTCTACGTCGAGACGTGCGTTGGGCGCTACGTCGGGACGTGCGTTGGGCGCTAGGTCGGGACGTGCGTTGGGCGCTACTTCGGGACGTGCGTTGGGCGCTACGTCGGGATTTAGCTTACTTTCAGCTCTACGTCGGGACGTGCGTTGGGCTCTACGTCGGGTCGTGCGTTGGGCTCTACGTCGGGATGTGCGTTGGGCTCTACGTCGGGATTTAGCTTACTTTCAGCTCTACGTCGGGACGTGCGTTGGCCTCTACGTCGGGACGTGCGTTGGGCTCTACGTCTGTAGTTAGCTAACTTTCAACTCTACGTTGGGACGTGCGTTGGGCTCTACGTCTGTAGTTAGCTAACTTTCAGCTCTACATCGGGACGTGCGTTGGGCTCTACATCTGTAGTTAGCTAACTTTCAGCTCTACGTCGGGACGTGCGTTGGGCACTACGTCGGAACGTGCGTTGGGCTCTACGTCGGGACGTGCGTTGGGCTCTACGTCGGGACGTGCGTTGGACTCTACGTCGGGATGTGCGTTGGGCTCTACGTCGGGATTTAGCTTACTTTCAGCTCTACGTCGGGACGTGCGTTGGCCTCTACGTCGGGACGTGCGTTGGCCTCTACGTCGGGATTTAGCTTACTTTCAGCTCTACGTCGGGACGTGCGTTGCGCGCTACGTCGGGACGTGCGTTGGGCGCTACGTCGGGACGTGCGTTGGGCGCTACTTCGGGACGTGCGTTGGGCGCTACGTCGGGATTTAGCTTACTTTCAGCTCTACGTCGGGACGTGCGTTGGGCTCTCCGTCGGGACGTGCGTTGGCCTCTCCGTCGGGACGTGCGTTGGCCTCTACGTCGGGATTTAGCTTACTTTCAGCTCTACGTCGGGACGTGCGTTGGCCTCTACGTCGGGACGTGCGTTGGCCTCTACGTCGGGATTTATCTTACTTTCAGCTCTACGTCGGGACGTGCGTTGGCCTCTACATCGGGACGTGCGTTGGCCTCTACGTCGGGATTTAGCTTACTTTCAGCTCTACGTCGGATCGTGCGTTGGGCTCTACGTCGGGATTTAGCTTACTTTCAGCTCTACGTCGGGACGTGCGTTGGGCTCTACGTCGGGACGTGCGTTGGGCTCTACGTCTGTAGTTAGCTAACTTTCAGCTCTACGTCGGGACGTGCGTTGGGCTCTACGTCGGGACGTGAGTTGGGCTCCACGTCGGGACGTGCGTTGGGCTCTACGTCGGGATTTAGCTTACTTTCAGCTCTACGTCGGGACGTGCGTTGGCCTCTACGTCGGCATTTAGCTTTCAGCTCTACGTCGGGACTTGCGTTGGGCTCTACGTCGGGACGTGCGTTGGGCTCTACGTCGGGACGTGCGTTGGGTTCTACGTCGGGACATGCGTTGGGCTCTACGTCTGTAGTTAGCTAACTTTCTGCTGTACGTCGGGACGTGCGTTGGGCTCTACGTCTGTAGTTAGGTAACTTTCAGCTCTACGTCGGGACGTGCGTTGGGCGCTACGTCGGGACGTGCGTTGGGCTCTACGTCGGGACGTGCGTTGGGCTCTACGTCGGGATTTAGGTTACTTTCAGCTCTACGTCGGGACGTGCGTTGGCCTCTACGTCGGGACACGCGTTGGGCCCTACGTCGCGACGCGCGTTGGGCTCTACGTCTGTAGTTAGCTAACTTTCAGCTCTACGTCGGGACGCGCGTTGGGCTCTTCGTCTGTAGTTAGCTAACTTTCAGCTCTACGTCGGGACGTGCGTTGGGCTCTACGTCGGGACGTGCGTTGGGCTCTACGTCGGGATTTAGCTTACTTTCAGCTCTACGTCGGGACGTGCATTGGGCGCTACGTCGGGACGTCCGTTGGGCTCTACGTCGGGACGTGCGTTGGGTTCTACGTCGGGACGTGCGTTGGGCTCTACGTCTGTAGTTAGCTAACTTTCTGCTCTACGTCGGGACGTGCGTTGGGCTCTTCGTCTGTAGTTAGCTAACTTTCAGCTCTACGTCGGGACGTGCGTTGGGCGCTATGTCGGGATTTAGCTTACTTTCAGCTCTACGTCGAGACGTGCGTTGGCCTCTACGTCGGGACGTGCGTTGGCCTCTACATCGGGACGTGCGTTGGGCTCTACGTCGGGATGTGCGTTGGGCTCTACGTCGGGATTTAGCTTACTTTCAGCTCTACGTCGGGACGTGCGTTGGGCGCTACGTCGGGACACGCGTTGGGCTCTACGTTGGGACGCGCGTTGGGCTCTTCGTCTGTAGTTAGCTAACTTTCAGCTCTACGTCGGGACGTGCGTTGGGCTCTACGTTGGGACGTGCGTTGGGCTCTACGTCGGGACGTGCGTTGGGGTCTACGTCGGGACGTGCGTTGGGGTCTACGTCGGGACGTGCGTTGAGCTCTACGTCGGGATTTAGCTTACTTTCAGCTCTACGTCGGGACGTGCGTTAGGCTCTACGTCGGGACGTGCGTTGGGCTCTACGTCGGGACGTGCGTTGGGCTCTACGTCGGGATTTAGCTTACTTTCAGGTCTACGTCGGGACGTGCGTTGGGCTCTACGTCTGTAGTTAGCTAAGTTTCAACTCTACGTTGGGACGTGCGTTGGGCTCTACGTCTGTAGTTAGCTAACTTTCAGTTCTACGTCGGGACGTGCGTTGGGCTCTACATCTGTAGTTAGCTAACTTTCAGCTCTACGTCGGGACGTGCGTTGGGCGCTATGTCGGAACGTGCGTTGGGCTCTACGTCGGGACGTGCGTTGGGCTCTACGTCGGGACGTGCGTTGGGCTCTACGTCGGGATTTAGCTTACTTTCAGCTCTACGTCGGGACGTGCGTTGGCCTCTACGTCGGGACGTGCGTTGGCCTCTACGTCGGGACGTGCGTTGGCCTCTACGTCGGGATTTAGCTTACTTTCAGCTCTAAGTCGAGACGTGCGTTGGGCGCTACGTCGGGACGTGCGTTGGGCGCTAATTCGGGACGTGCGTTGGGCGCTACGTCGGGATTAACTTACTTTCAGCTCTATGTCGGGACGTGCGTTGGGCTCTATGTCGGGACGTGCGTTGGGCTCTACGTCGGGACGTGCGTTGGGCTCTACGTTGGGATTTAGCTTACTTTCAGCTCTACGTCGGGACGTGCGTTGGCCTCTACGTCGGGATTTAGCTTACTTTCAGCTCTACGTCGGGACGTGCGTTGGCCTCTACATCGGGACGTGCGTTGGCCTCTACGTCGGGATTTAGCTTACTTTCAGCTCTACGTCGGGACGTGCGTTGGGCTCTACGTCGGGATTTAGCTTACTTTCAGCTCTACGTCGGGACGTGCGTTGGGCTCTACGTCAGGACGTGCGTTGGGCTCTACGTCTGTAGTTAGCTAACTTTCACCTCTAGGTCGAGACGTGCGTTGGGCTCTACGTCGGGACGTGAGTTGGGCTCCACGTCGGGACGTGCGTTGGGCTCTACGTCGGGATTTAGCTTACTTTCAGCTCTACGTCGGGACGTGCGTTGGCCTCTACGTCGGCATTTAGCTTTCAGCTCTACGTCGGGACGTGCGTTGGGCTCTACGTCGGGACGTGCGTTGGGCTCTACGTCGGGACGTGCGTTATGCTCTACGTCAGGACTTGCGTTGGGCTCTACGTCGGGATTTAGGTTACTTTCAGCTCTACGTCGGGACGCGCGTTCGGCTCTTCGTCTGTAGTTACCTATATTTCAGCTCTACGTCGGGACGTGCGTTGGGCTCTACGTCGGGACGTGCGTTGGGTTCTACGTCGGGACGTGCGTTGGGCTCTACGTCTGTAGTTAGCTAACTTTCAGCTCTACGTCGGGACGTGCGTTGGGCGCTATGTCGGGACGTGCGTTGGGCTCTACGTCGGGACGTGCGTTGGGCTCTACGTCGGGACGTGCGTTGGGCTCTACGTCGGGACGTGCGTTGGCCTCTACGTCGGGACGTGCGTTGGCCTCTACGTCTGTAGTTAGCTAACTTTCAACTCTACGTTGGGACGTGCGTTGGGCTCTACGTCTGTAGTTAGCTAACTTTCAGCTCTACATCGGGACGTGCGTTGGGCTCTACATCTGTAGTTAGCTAACTTTCAGCTCTACGTCGGGACGTGCGTTGGGCGCTACGTCGGAACGTGCGTTGGGCTCTACGTCGGGACGTGCGTTGGGCTCTACGTCGGGACGTGCGTTGGGCTCTACGTCGGGACGTGCGTTGGGCTCTACGTCGGGATTTAGCTTACTTTCAGCTCTACGTCGGGACGTGCGTTGGCCTCTACGTCGGGACGTGCGTTGACCTCTACGTCGGGCCGTGCGTTGGCCTCTACGTCGGGATTTAGCTTACTTTCAGCTCTACGTTGGGACGTGCGTTGGCCTCTACGTCGGGATTTAGCTTACTTTCAGCTCTACGTCGGGACGTGCGTTGCGCGCTACGTCGGGACGTGCGTTGGGCGCTACTTCGGGACGTGCGTTGGGCGCTACGTCGGGATTTAGCTTACTTTCAGCTCTACGTCGGGACGTGCGTTGGGCTCTACGTCGGGACGTGCGTTGGGCTCTACGTCGGGACGTGCGTTTGGCTCTACGTCGGGATTTAGCTTACTTTCAGCTCTACGTCGGGACGTGCGTTGGCCTCTACGTCGGGACGTGCGTTGGCCTCTACGTCGGGATTTATCTCACTTTCAGCTCTACGTCGGGACGTGCGTTGGCCTCTACATCGGGACGTGCGTTGGCCTCTACGTCGGGATTTAGCTTACTTTCAGCTCTACGTCGGATCGTGCGTTGGGCTCTACGTCGGGATTTAGCTTACTTTCAGCTCTACGTCGGGACGTGTGTTGGGCTCTACGTCGGGACGTGCGTTGGGCTCTACGTCTGTAGTTAGCTAACTTTCAGCTCTACGTCGGGACGTGCGTTGGGCTCTACGTCGGGACGTGAGTTGGGCTCCACGTCGGGACGTGCGTTGGGCTCTACGTCGGGATTTAGCTTACTTTCAGCTCTACGTCGGGACGTGCGTTGGCCTCTACGTCGGCATTTAGCTTTCAGCTCTACGTCGGGACTTGCGTTGGGCTCTACGTCGGGACGTGCGTTGGGCTCTACGTCGGGACGTGCGTTGGGCTCTACGTCGGGACGTGCGTTGGGCTCTACGTCTGTAGTTAGCTAACTTTCTGCTCTACGTCGGGACGTGCGTTGGGCTCTATTTCTGTAGATAGGTAACTTTCAGCTCTACGTCGGGACGTGCGTTGGGCGCTACGTCGGGACGTGCGTTGGGCTCTACGTCGGGACGTGCGTTGGGCTCTACGTCGGGACATGCGTTGGGCTCTACGTCGGGATTTAGGTTACTTTCAGCTCTACGTCGGGACGTGCGTTGGCCTCTACGTCGGGACACGCGTTGGGCTCTACGTCGCGACGCGCGTTGGGCTCTACGTCTGTAGTTAGCTAACTTTCAGCTCTACGTCGGGACGCGCGTTGGGCTCTTCGTCTGTAGTTACCTAACTTTCAGCTCTACGTCGGGACGTGCGTTGGGCTCTACGTCGGGACGTGCGTTGGGCTCTACGTCGGGATTTAGCTTACTTTCAGCTCTACGTCGGGACGTGCATTGGGCGCTACGTCGGGACGTGCGTTGGGCTCTACGTCGGGACGTGCGTTGGGTTCTACGTCGGGACGTGCGTTGGGCTCTACGTCTGTAGTTAGCTAACTTTCTGCTCTACGTCGGGACGTGCGTTGGGCTCTACGTCTGTAGTTAGCTAACTTTCAGCTCTACGTCGGGACGTGCGTTGGGCGCTATGTCGGGACGTGCGTTGGGCTCTACGTCGGGACGTGCGTTGGGCTCTACGTCATGATTTAGCTTACTTTCAGCTCTAAGTCGGGACGTGCGTTGGGCTCTACGTCGGGACGTGCGTTGGGCTCTACGTCGGGATGTGCGTTGGGCTCTACGTCTGTAGTTAGCTAACTTTCTGCTCTACGTCGGGACGTGCGTTGGGCTCTACGTCTGTAGTTAGGTAACTTTCAGCTCTACGTCGGGACGTGCGTTGGGCGCTACGTCGGGACGTGCGTTGGGCTCTACGTCGGGACGTGCGTTGGGCTCTAAGTCGGGACGTGCGTTGGGCTCTACCTCGGGATTTAGCTTACTTTCAGCTCTACGTCGAGACGTGCGTTGGCCACTACGTCGGGACGTGCGTTGGCCTCTACATCGGGACGTGCGTTGGGCTCTACTTCGGGACGTGCGTTGGGCTCTACGTCGGGATTTAGCTTACTTTCAGCTCTACGTCGGGACGTGCGTTGGGCTCTACGTCGGGACGTGCGTTGGGCTCTACGTCGGGACACGCGTTGGCCTCTGCGTCGGGACGTGCGTTGGGCTCTACGTCGGGATTTAGCTTACTTTCAGGTCTACGTCGGGACGTGCGTTGGGCTCTACGTCGGGACGTGCGTTGGGCTCTACGTCTGTAGTTAGCTAACTTTCAACTCTACGTTGGGACGTGCGTTGGGCTCTACGTCTGTAGTTAGCTAACTTTCAGTTCTACGTCGGGACGTGCGTTGGGCTCTACATCTGTAGTTAGCTTACTTTCAGCTCTACGTCGGGACGTGCGTTGGGCGCTACGTCGGAACGTGCGTTGGGCTCTACGTCGGGACGTGCGTTGGGCTCTACGTCGGGACGTGCGTTGGGCTCTACGTCGGGATTTAGCTTACTTTCAGCTCTACGTCGGGACGTGCGTTGGCCTCTACGTCGGGACGTGCGTTGGCCTCTACGTCGGGATTTAGCTTACTTTCAGCTCTACGTCGAGACGTGCGTTGGGCGCTACGTCGGGACGTGCGTTGGGCGCTAGGTCGGGACGTGCGTTGGGCGCTACTTCGGGACGTGCGTTGGGCGCTACGTCGGGATTTAGCTTACTTTCAGCTCTACGTCGGGACGTGCGTTGGGCTCTACGTCGGGACGTGCGTTGGGCTCTACGTCGGGACGTGCGTTGGGCTCTACGTCGGGATTTAGCTTACTTTCAGCTCTACGTCGGGACGTGCGTTGGCCTGTACGTCGGGACGTGCGTTGGGCTCTACGTCTGTAGTTAGCTAACTTTCAACTCTACGTTGGGACGTGCGTTGGGCTCTACGTCTGTAGTTAGCTAACTTTCAGCTCTACATCGGGACGTGCGTTGGGCTCTACATCTGTAGTTAGCTAACTTTCAGCTCTACGTCGGGACGTGCGTTGGGCGCTACGTCGGAACGTGCGTTGGGCTCTACGTCGGGACGTGTGTTGGGCTCTACGTCGGGACGTGCGTTGGACTCTACGTCGGGACGTGCGTTGGGCTCTACGTCGGGATTTAGCTTACTTTCAGCTCTACGTCGGGACGTGCGTTGGCCTCTACGTCGGGACGTGCGTTGGCCTCTACGTCGGGCCGTGAGTTGGCCTCTACGTCGGGACGTGCGTTGGTCTCTACGTCGGGATTTAGCTTACTTTCAGCTCTACGTCGGGATGTGCGTTGCGCGCTACGTCGGGACGTGCGTTGGCCTCTACGTCGGGACGTGCGTTGGCCTCTACGTCGGGACGTGCGTTGGCCTCTACGTCGGGATTTATCTTACTTTCAGGTCTACGTCGGGACGTGCGTTGGCCTCTACATCGGGACGTGCGTTGGCCTCTACGTCGGGATTTAGCTTACTTTCAGCTCTACGTCGGATCGTGCGTTGGGCTCTACGTCGGGATTTAGCTTACTTTCAGCTCTACGTCGGGACGTGCGTTGGGCTCTACGTTGGGACGTGCGTTGGGCTCTACGTCTGTAGTTAGCTAACTTTCAGCTCTACGTCGGGACGTGCGTTGGGCTCTACGTCGGGACATGAGTTGGGCTCCACGTCGGGACGTGCGTTGGGCTCTACGTCGGGATTTAGCTTACTTTCAGCTCTACGTCGGGACGTGCGTTGGCCTCTACGTCGGCATTTAGCTTTCAGCTCTACGTCGGGACTTGCGTTGGGCTCTACGTCGGGACGTGCGTTGGGCTCTACGTCGGGACGTGCGTTGGGCTCTACGTCGGGACGTGCGTTGGGCTCTACGTCTGTAGTTAGCTAACTTTCTGCTCTACGTCGGGACGTGCGTTGGGCTCTACGTCTGTAGTTAGGTAACTTTCAGCTCTACGTCGGGACGTGCGTTGGGCGCTACGTCGGGACGTGCGTTGGGCGCTACGTCGGGACGTGCGTTGGGCTCTACGTCGGGACGTGCGTTGGGCTCTACGTCGGGATTTAGGTTACTTTCAGCTCTACGTCGGGACGTGCGTTGGCCTCTACGTCGGGACACGCGTTGGGCCCTACGTCGCGACACGCGTTGGGCTCTACGTCTGTAGTTAGCTAACTTTCAGCTCTACGTCGGGACGCGCGTTGGGCTCTTCGTCTGTAGTTAGCTAACTTTCAGCTCTACGTCGGGACGTGCGTTGGGCTCTACGTCGGGACGTGCGTTGGGCTCTACGTCGGGATTTAGCTTACTTTCAGCTCTACGTCGGGACGTGCATTGGGCGCTACGTCGGGACGTGCGTTGGGCTCTACGTCGGGACGTGCGTTGGGTTCTACGTCGGGACGTGCGTTGGGCTCTACGTCTGTAGTTAGCTAACTTTCTGCTCTACGTCGGGACGTGCGTTGGGCTCTACGTCTGTAGTTAGCTAACTTTCAGCTCTACGTCGGGACGTGCGTTGGGCGCTATGTCGGGATTTAGCTTACTTTCAGCTCTACGTCGAGACGTGCGTTGGCCTCTACGTCGGGACGTGCGTTGGCCTCTACATCGGGACGTGCGTTGGGCTCTACGTCGGGATGTGCGTTGGGCTCTACGTCTGGATTTAGCTTACTTTCAGCTCTACGTCGGGACGTGCGTTGGGCTCTACGTCGGGACGTGCGTTGGGCTCTACGTCGGGACACGCGTTGGGCTCTACGTCGGGACGCGCGTTGGGCTCTTCGTCTGTAGTTAGCTAACTTTCAGCTCTACGTCGGGACGTGCGTTGGGCTCTACGTTGGGACGTGCGTTGGGCTCTACGTCTGTAGTTAGCTAACTTTCAGCTCTACATCGGGACGTGCGTTGGGCTCTACATCTGTAGTTAGCTAACTTTCAGCTCTACGTCGGGACGTGCGTTGGGCGCTACGTCGGAACGTGCGTTGGGCTCTACGTCGGGACGTGCGTTGGGCTCTACGTCGGGACGTGCGTTGGACTCTACGTCGGGACGTGCGTTGGGCTCTACGTCGGGATTTAGTTTACTTTCAGCTCTACGTCGGGACGTGCGTTGGCCTCTACGTCGGGACGTGCGTTGACCTCTACGTCGGGCCGTGCGTTGGCCTCTACGTCGGGACGTGCGTTGGCCTCTACGTCGGGATTTAGCTTACTTTCAGCTCTACGTCGGGACGTGCGTTGCGCGCTACGTCGGGACGTGCGTTGGGCGCTACGTCTGGACGTGCGTTGGGCGCTACTTTGGGACGTGCGTTGGGCGCTACGTCGGGATTTAGCTTACTTTCAGCTCTACGTCGGGACGTGCGTTGGGCTCTACGTCGGGACGTGCGTTGGGCTCTACGTCGGGACGTGCGTTGGGCTCTACGTCGGGATTTAGCTTACTTTCAGCTCTACGTCGGGACGTGCGTTGGCCTCTACGTCGGGACGTGCGTTGGCCTCTACGTCGGGATTTAGCTTACTTTCAGCTCTACGTCGGATCGTGCGTTGGGATCTACGTCGGGATTTAGCTTACTTTCAGCTCTACGTCGGGACGTGCGTTGGGCTCTACGTCGGGACGTGCGTTGGTCTCTACGTCTGTAGTTAGCTAACTTTCAGCTCTACGTCGGGACGTGCGTTGGGCTCTACGTCGGGACGTGAGTTGGGCTCTACGTCGGGACGTGCGTTGGGCTCTACGTCGGGATTTAGCTTACTTTCAGCTCTACGTCGGGACGTGCGTTGGCCTCTACGTCGGCATTTAGCTTTCAGCTCTACGTCGGGACTTGCGTTGGGCTCTACGTCGGGACGTGCGTTGGGCTCTACGTCGGGACGTGCGTTGGGCTCTACGTCTGTAGTTAGCTAACTTTCTGCTCTACGTCGGGACGTGCGTTGGGCTCTACGTCTGTAGTTAGGTAACTTTCAGCTCTACGTCGGGACGTGCGTTGGGCGCTACGTCGGGACGTGCGTTGGGCTCTACGTCGGGACGTGCGTTGGGCTCTACGTCGGGACGTGCGTTGGGCTCTACGTCGGGATTTAGGTTACTTTCAGCTCTACGTCGGGACGTGCGTTGGCCTCTACGTCGGGACACGCGTTGGGCTCTACGTCGCAACGCGCGTTGGGCTCTACGTCTGTAGTTAGCTAACTTTCAGCTCTACGTCGGGACGCGCGTTGGGCTCTTCGTCTGTAGTTAGCTAACTTTCAGCTCTACGTCGGGACGTGCGTTGGGCTCTACGTCGGGACGTGCGTTGGGCTCTACGTCGGGATTTAGCTTACTTTCAGCTCTACGTCGGGACGTGCATTGGGCGCTACGTCGGGACGTGCGTTGGGCTCTACGTCGGGACGTGCGTTGGGTTCTACGTCGGGACGTGCGTTGGGCTCTACGTCTGTAGTTAGCTAACTTTCAGCTCTACGTCGGGACGTGCGTTGGGCGCTATGTCGGGACGTGCGTTGGGCTCTACGTCGGGACGTGCGTTGGGCTCTACGTCAGGATTTAGCTTACTTTTCAGGTCTACGTCGGGACGTGCGTTGGGCTCTACGTCGGGACGTGCGTTGGCCTCTACGTCGGGACGTGCGTTGGGCTCTACGTCTGTAGTTAGCTAACTTTCAGCTCTACATCGGGACGTGCGTTGGGCTCTACATCTGTAGTTAGCTAACTTTCAGCTCTACGTCGGGACGTGCGTTGGGCGCTACGTCGGAACGTGCGTTGGGCTCTACGTCGGGACGTGCGTTGGGCTCTACGTCGGGACGTGCGTTGGACTCTACGTCGGGACGTGCGTTGGGCTCTACGTCGGGATTTAGCTTACTTTCAGCTCTACGTCGGGACGTGCGTTGGCCTCTACGTCGGGACGTGCGTTGACCTCTACGTCGGGCCGTGCGTTGGCCTCTACGTCGGGACGTGCGTTGGCCTCTACGTCGGGATTTAGCTTACTTTCAGCTCTACGTCGGGACGTGCGTTGCGCGCTACGTCGGGACGTGCGTTGGGCGCTACGTCGGGACGTGCGTTGGGCGCTACTTTGGGACGTGCGTTGGGCGCTACGTCGGGATTTAGCTTACTTTCAGCTCTACGTCGGGACGTGCGTTGGGCTCTACGTCGGGACGTGCGTTGGGCTCTACGTCGGGACGTGTGTTGGGCTCTACGTCGGGATTTAGCTTACTTTCAGCTCTACGTCGGGACGTGCGTTGGCCTCTACGTCGGGACGTGCGTTGGCCTCTACGTCGGGATTTATCTTACTTTCAGCTCTACGTCGGGACGTGCGTTGGCCTCTACATCGGGACGTGCGTTGGCCTCTACGTCGGGATTTAGCTTACTTTCAGCTCTACGTCGGATCGTGCGTTGGGCTCTACGTCGGGATTTAGCTTACTTTCAGCTCTACGTCGGGACGTGCGTTGGGCTCTACGTCGGGACGTGCGTTGGGCTCTACGTCTGTAGTTAGCTAACTTTCAGCTCTACGTCGGGACGTGCGTTGGGCTCTACGTCGGGACGTGAGTTGGGCTCCACGTCGGGACGTGCGTTGGGCTCTACGTCGGGATTTAGCTTACTTTCAGCTCTACGTCGGGACGTGCGTTGGCCTCTACGTCGGCATTTAGCTTTCAGCTCTACGTCGGGACTTGCGTTGGGCTCTACGTCGGGACGTGCGTTGGGCTCTACGTCGGGACGTGCGTTGGGCTCTACGTCGGGACGTGCGTTGGGCTCTACGTCTGTAGTTAGCTAACTTTCTGCTCTACGTCGGGACGTGCGTTGGTCTCTACGTCTGTAGTTAGGTAACTTTCAGCTCTACGTCGGGACGTGCGTTGGGCGCTACGTCGGGACGTGCGTTGGGCTCTACGTCGGGACGTGCGTTGGGCTCTACGTCGGGATTTAGGTTACTTTCAGCTCTACGTCGGGACGTGCGTTGGCGTCTACGTCGGGACACGCGTTGGGCTCTACGTCGCAACGTGCGTTGGGCTCTACGTCTGTAGTTAGCTAACTTTCAGCTCTACGTCGGGACGCGCGTTGGGCTCTTCGTCTGTAGTTAGCTAACTTTCAGCTCTACGTCGGGACGTGCGTTGGGCTCTACGTCGGGACGTGCGTTGGGCTCTACGTCGGGATTTAGCTTACTTTCAGCTCTACGTCGGGACGTGCATTGGGCGCTACGTCGGGACGTGCGTTGGGCTCTACGTCGGGACGTGCGTTGGGTTCTACGTCGGGACGTGCGTTGGGCTCTACGTCTGTAGTTAGCTAACTTTCTGCTCTACGTCGGGACGTGCGTTGGGCTCTACGTCTGTAGTTAGCTAACTTTCAGCTCTACGTCGGGACGTGCGTTGGGCGCTATGTCGGGATTTAGCTTACTTTCAGCTCTACGTCGAGACGTGCGTTGGCCTCTACGTCGGGACGTGCGTTGGCCTCTACATCGGGACGTGCGTTGGGCTCTACGTTGGGATGTGCGTTGGGCTCTACGTCGGGACGTGTGTTGGGCTCCACGTCGGGACACGTGTTGGGCTGCATGTCGGGACGTGTGTTGGGCTCTACATCGGGACGTGTGTTGGGCTCCACGTCGGGACACGTGTTGGGCTGCATGTCGGGACGTGTGTTGGGCTCTACGTCGGGACGCGCGTTGGGCTCTTCGTCGGGACGCGCGTTGGGCTCTTCGTCTGTAGTTAGCTAACTTTCAGCTCTACGTCGGGACGTGCGGTGGGCTCTACGTCGGGACGTGCGTTGGGTTCTACATCGGGACGTGCGTTGGGCTCTACGTCGGGATTTAGCTTACTTTCAGCTCTACGTCGGGACGTGCGTTGGGCTCTACGTCGGGACGTGCGTTGGGCTCTACGTCAGGACGTGCGTTGGGCTCTACGTCGGGATTTAGCTTACTTTCAGCTCTACGTCGGGACGTGCGTTGGGCTGTACGTCGGGACGTGCGTTGGGCTCTACGTCTGTAGTTAGCTAACTTTCAGCTCTACGTCGGGACGTTCATTGGGCTCTATGTCGGGACGTGCGTTGGGCTCTACGTCGGGACGGGCGTTGGGCTCTACGTCGGGACGTGCGTTGGGCTCTACGTCGGGATTTAGCTTACTTTCAGCTCTACATCGGGACGTGCGTTGGGCTCTACGTCGGAACGTGCGTTGGGCTCCACGTCGGGACATGCGTTGGGCTCTACGTCTGTAGTTAGCTAACTTTCTGCTCTACGTCGGGACGTGCGTTGGGCTCTACGTCTGTAGTTAGCTAACTTTCAGCTCTACGTCGGGACGTGCGTTGGGCTCTACGTCGGGACGTGCGTTTGGTTCTACGTCGGGATTTAGCTTACTTTCAGCTCTACGTCGAGACGTGCGTTGGCCTCTACGTCGGGACGTGCGTTGGCCTCTACGTCGGGACGTGCGTTGGCCTCTACGTCGGGACGTGCGTTGGCCTCTACGTCGGGATTTAGCTTACTTTCAGCTCTACGTCGGGACGTGCATTGGGCGCTACGTCGGGACGTGCGTTGGGCGCTACGTCGGGACGTGCGTTGGGCGGTACTTCGGGAAATGCGTTGGGCGCTACGTCGGGATTTAGCTTACTTTCAGCTCTACGTCGGGACGTGCGTTGGGCTCTATGTCGGGACGTGCGTTGGGCTCTACGTCGGGACGTGCGTTGGGCTCTACGTCGGGATTTAGCTTACTTTCAGCTCTACGTCGGGACGTGCGTTGGCCTCTACATTGGGACGTGCGTTGGCCTCTACGTCGGGATTTAGCTTACTTTCAGCTCTACGTCGGGACGTGCGTTGGCCTCTACGTCGGGACGTGCGTTGGCCTCTACGTCGGGATTTAGCTTACTTTCAGCTCTACGTCGGGACGCGCGTTGGGCTCTACGTCGGGATTTAGCTTACTTTCAGCTCTACGTCGGGACGTGCGTTGGGCTCTACGTCGGGACGTGCGTTGGGCTCTACGTCGGGACGTGCGTTGGGCTCTACGTCTGTAGATAGGTAACTTTCAGCTCTACATCGGGACGTGCGTTGGGCTCTACGTCGGGACGTGCGTTGGGCTCTACGTCTGTAGTTAGCTAACTTTCAGCTCTACGTCGGGACGTGCGTTGGGCTCTACGTCGGGACGTGAGTTGGGCTCTACGTCGGGACGTGCGTTGGGCTCTACGCCGGGATTTAGCTTACTTTCAGCTCTACGTCGGGACGTGCGTTGGCCTCTAAGTCGGCATTTAGCTTACTTTCAGCTCTACGTCGGGACGTGCGTTGGGCTCTACGTCGGGACGTGCGTTGGGCTCTACGTCTGTAGTTAGCTAACTTTCTGCTCTACGTCGGGACGTGCGTTGGGCGCTACGTCGGGACGTGCGTTGGGCTCTACGTCGGGACGTGCGTTGGGCTCTACGTCGGGATTTAGGTTACTTTCAGCTCTACGTCAGGACGTGCGTTGGGCTCTACGTCGGGACGTGCGTTGGCCTCTACGTCGGGATTTAGCTTACTTTCAGGTCTACGTCGGGACGTGCGTTGGCCTCTACGTCGGGACGTGCGTTGGGCTCTACGTCGGGACACGCGTTGGGCTCTACGTCGGGACGCGCGTTGGGCTCTACGTCTGCAGTTAGCTAACTTTCAGCTCTACGTCGGGACGCGCGTTGGGCTCTACGTCGGTACGTGCGTTGGGCTCTACGTCGGGATTTAGCTTACTTTCAGCTCTACGTCGGGACGTGCGTTGGGCTCTAGATCAGGATTTATTTTACTTTCAGCTCTACGAGGGGACGTGTGTTGGGCTCGACATCAGGATTTAGCGTACTTTCAGCTCTATGTCGGTACGTGTGTTGGGCTCTACGTCGGGACGTGTGTTGGGCTCCACGTCGGGACGCGTGTTGGGCTGCATGTCGGGACGTGTGTTGGGCTCTACGTCGGGTTTTAGTTACTTTCAGCTCTACGTCGGGACGTGTGTTGGCCTCTACGTCGCGACGTGTGTTGGACTCTACGTCGCGACGTGTGTTGGGCTGTACGTCGCGACGTGTGTTGGGCTCTGCGTCGTGACTTGTGTTGGGCTCTGCGTCGGGACGTGTGTTGGGCTCTACGTCGGGACGTGTTTTGGGCACTAGATCAGGATTTATCTTACTTTCATCTCTACGAGGGGAAGTGTCCTGGGCTCGACATCAGGATTTAGCGTACTTTCAGCTCTACGTGGGGACCTGTGTTGGGCTCTACGTCGGGACGTGTGTTGGGCTCCACGTCGGGACGCGTGTTGGGCTGCATGTCGGGACGTGTGTTGGGCTCTACGTCGGGACGTGTGTTGGGCTCCACGTCGGGACACGTGTTGGGCTGCATGTCGGGACGTGTGTTGGGCTCTGCGTCGGGACGTGTGTTGGGCTCTACGTCGGGATTTAGTTACTTTCAGCTCTACGTCGGGACGTGTGTTGGGCTCTACGTCGGGACTTTTGTTGGGCTCTACGTCACGACGTGTGTTGGACTCTGCGTCGGGACGTGTGTTGGGCTCTGCGTCGGGACGTGTGTTGGGCTCTACGTCGGGACGTGCGTTGGGCTCTACGTCGGGACGTGCGTTGGGCTCTACGTCGGGACGTGCGTTGGGCTCTACGTCTGTAGTTAGCTAACTTTCAGCTCTACGTCGGGACGTGCGTTGGGCTCTACGTCGGGACGTGCGTTGGGCTCTACGTCTGTAGTTAGCTAACTTTCAGCTCTACGTCGGGACGTGCGTTGGGCTCTACGTCGGGACGTGAGTTGGGCTCTACGTCGGGACGTGCGTTGGGCTCTACGTCGGGATTTAGCTTACTTTCAGCTCTACGTCGGGACGTGCGTTGGCCTCTAAGTCGGCATTTAGCTTACTTTCAGCTCTACGTCGGGACGTGCGTTGGGCTCTACGTCGGGACGTGCGTTGGGCTCTACGTCGGGACGTGCGTTGGGTTCTACGTCGGGACGTGCGTTGGGCTCTACGTCTGTAGTTAGCTAACTTTCTGCTCTACGTCGTGACGTGCGTTGGGCTCTACGTCTGTAGTTAGCTAACTTTCAGCTCTACGTCGGGACGTGCGTTGGGCGCTACGTCGGGACGTGCGTTGGGCTCTACGTCGGGACGTGCGTTGGGCTCTACGTCGGGATTTAGGTTACTTTCAGCTCTACGTCAGGACGTGCGTTGGCCTCTACGTCGGGACGTGCGTTGGCCTCTACGTCGGGATTTAGCTTACTTTCAGCTCTACGTCGGTACGTGCGTTGGCCTCTACGTCGGGACGTGCGTTGGGCTCTACGTCGGGACACGCGTTGGGCTCTACGTCGGGACGCGCGTTGGGCTCTACGTCTGTAGTTAGCTAACTTTCACCTCTACGTCGGGACGCGCGTTGGGCTCTACGTCGGTACGTGCGTTTGGCTCTACGTCGGGATTTAGCTTACTTTCAGCTCTACGTCGGGACGTGCGTTGGGCTCTAGATCAGGATTTATTTTACTTTCAGCTCTACGAGGGGACGTGTGTTGGGCTCGACATCAGGATTTAGCGTACTTTCAGCTCTACGTCGGGACGTGTGTTGGGCTCTACGTCGGGACGTGTGTTGGGCTCCACGTCGGGACGCGTGTTGGGCTGCATGTCGGGACGTGTGTTGGGCTCTACGTCGGGATTTAGTTACTTTCAGCTCTACGTCGGGACGTGTGTTGGCCTCTACGTCGCGACGTGTGTTGGACTCTACGTCGCGACGTGTGTTGGGCTGTACGTCGCGACGTGTGTTGGGCTCTGCGTCGCGACGTGTGTTGGGCTCTGCGTCGGGACGTGTGTTGGGCTCTACGTCGGGACGTGTGTTAGGCTCTACGTCGGGACGTGTTTTGGGCACTAGATCAGGATTTATCTTACTTTCAGCTCTACGAGGGGACGTGTCTTGGGCTCGACATCAGGATTTAGCGTACTTTCAGCTCTACGTGGGGACCTGTGTTGGGCTCTACGTCGGGACGTGTGTTGGGCTCCACGTCGGGACGCGTGTTGGGCTGCATGTCGGGACGTGTGTTGGGCTCTACGTCGGGACGTGTGTTGGGCTCCACGTCGGGACACGTGTTGGGCTGCATGTCGGGACGTGTGTTGGGCTCTGCGTCGGGACGTGTGTTGGGCTCTACGTCGGGATTTAGTTACTTTCAGCTCTACGTCGGGACGTGTGTTGGGCTCTACGTCGGGACGTGTGTTGGGCTCTGCGTCGGGACGTGTGTTGGGCTCTACGTCGGGACGTGCGTTGGGCTCTACGTCGGGACGTGCGTTGGGCTCTACGTCGGGACGTGCGTTGGGCTCTACGTCTGTAGTTAGCTAACTTTCAGCTCTACGTCGGGACGTGCGTTGGGCTCTACGTCGGGACGTGCGTTGGGCTCTACGTCTGTAGTTAGCTAACTTTCAGCTCTAAGTCGGGACGTGCGTTGGGCTCTACGTCGGGACGTGCGTTGGGCTCTACGTCGGGACGTGCGTTGGGCTCTACGTCGGGACGTGCGTTGGGCTCTACGTCTGTAGTTAGCTAACTTTCAGCTCTACGTCGGGACGTGCGTTGGGCTCTACGTCGGGACGTGCGTTGGGCTCTACGTCGGGACGTGCGTTGGGCTCTACTTCGGGATTTAGCTTACTTTCAGCTCTACGTCGGGACGTGCGTTGGGCTCTACGTCAGGATTTAGCTTACTTTCAGCTCTACGTCGGGACGTGCGTTGGGCTCTACGTCGGGACGTGCGTTGGGCTCTACGTCGGGACGTGTGTTGGGCTCTACGTCGGGACGTGCGTTAGGCTCTACATCTGTAGTTAGCTAACTTTCAGCTCTACGTCGGGACGTGCGTTGGGCTCTACGTCGGGACGTGCGTTGGGCTCTACGTCGGGACGTGTTTTGGGCTCTACGTCGGGACGTGTGTTGGGCTCTACGTCAGGATTTAGGATAATTTCAGCTCTACGTCGGGTCGTGCGTTGGGCTCTACGTCGGGACGTGCGTTGGGCTCTACGTCGGGACGTGCGTTGGGCTCTACGTCGGGACGTGTGTTGGGATCTACATCATGATTTAGGTTAATTTCAGCTCTACGTCGGGTCGTGTGTTGGGCACTATGTCGGGAAGTGTGTTGGGCTCTACATCAGGATTTAGCTTACTTTCAGCTCTACGTCGGGACGTGCGTTGGGCTCTACGTCGGGACGTGCGTTGGGCTCTACGTCGGGACGTGTGTTGGGCTCTACATCAGGATTTAGATTACTTTCAGCTCTACGTCGGGACGTGTGTTGGGCTCTACGTCGGGAAGTGTGTTGGGCTCTACATCAGGATTTGGATTACTTTCAGCTCTTCGTCGGGACGTGTGTTGGGCTCTACGTTGGGACATGTGTTGGGCTGTACATCAGGATTTAGCTTACTTTTAGCTCTACGTGGGGACGTGTGTTGCGCTCGACATCAGGATTTAGCTTACTTTTAGCTCTACGTCGGGAGATGTGTTGGGCTCTACGTCGGGACGTGTGTTGGGCTCTACATCAGGATTTAGATTACTTTCAGCTCTACGTCGGGACGTGTGTTGGGCTCTACGTCGGGACGTGTGTTGGGCTCTACGTCGGGACGTGTGTTGGGCTCTACATCAGGGTTTACCTTACTTTCAGCTCTACGTCGGGACGTGTGCTGGGCTCTACGTCGGGACGTGTGCTGGGCTCTACGTCGGGACGTGTGCTGGGCTCTACGTCGCGACGTGTGTTGGAGTCTGCCTCGGGACGTGTGTTGGGCTCTACGTCGGGACGTGGGTTGGACTCTACATCAGGATTTAGCTTACTTTCAGCTCTACGTCGGGACGTGTGTTGGGCTCTACATCATGATTTAGCTTACTTTCAGCTCTACGTCGGGACGTGTGTTGGGCTCTACATCAGGATTTAGCTTGTTTTCAGCTCTACCTCGGGACGTGCGTTGGGCTCTACGTCGGGACGTGCGCTGGGCTCTACGTCGGGACGTGCGCTCGGCTCTACGTCGGGACGTGCGCTGGGCTCTACGTCGGGACGTGCGTTGGTCTCTACGTCGGGACTTGCGTTGGGCTCTACGTCGGGACGTGCGTTGTGCTCTACATCAGGGTTTAGCTTACTTTCACCTCTACGTCGGGACGTGTGTTGGGCTCTACATCGGGACGTGTGTTGCGCTCTACGTCGGGACGTGTGTTGGGCTCTACGTTGGGACGTGTGTTGGGCTGTACGTCGGGACGAGTGTTGGGCTCTACTTCGGGACGTGTGTTGGTCTCTACATAAGGATTTAGCTTACTTTCAGCTCTACGTCGGGACGTGTGTTGGGCTCTACGTCGGGACGTGCGTTGGGCTCTACGTCGGGACGTGCGTTGGGCTCTAAGTCGGGACGTGTGTTGGGATCTACATCAGGATTTAGGTTAATTTCAGCACTTCGTCGGGTCGTGTGTAGGGCACTACGTCGGGACGTGTGTTGGGCTCCACATCAGGTTTTAGCTTACTTTCAGCTCTACGTCGGGACGTGTGTTGGGCTCTACGTCGGGACGTGTGTTGGGCTCTACATCAGGATTTGGATTACTTTCAGCTCTTCGTCGGGACGTGTGTTGGGCTCTACGTCGGGACATGTGTTGGGCTGTACATCAGGATTTAGCTTACTTTTAGCTCTACGTGGGGACGTGTGTTGGGCTCGACATCAGGATTTAGCTTACTTTTAGCTCTACGTCGGGACATGTGTTGGGCTCTACGTCGGGACGTGTGTAGGGCTGTACATCAGGATTTAGATTACTTTCAGCTCTACGTCGGGATGTGTGTTGGGCTCTACGTCGGGACGTGTGTTGGGCTCTACATCAGGGTTTACCTTACTTTCAGCTCTACATCGGGACGTATGCTGGGCTCTACATCGAGACGTATGTTGGGCTCTACATCAGGGTTTACCTTACTTTCAGCTCTACGTCGGGACGTGCGTTGGGCTCTATGTCGGGACGTGCGTTGGGCTCTACGTCAGGATTTAGCTTACTTTCAGCTCTACGTCGGGACGTGTGCTGGGCTCTACCGCGGGACGTGTGCTGGGCTCTACATCGCGACGTGTGTTGGAGTCTTCCTCGGGACGTGTGTTGGGCTCTACGTCGGGACGTGTGTTGGGCTCTAGATCAGGATTTATTTTACTTTCAGCTCTACGAGGGGACGTGTGTTGGGCTCGACATCAGGATTTAGCGTACTTTCAGCTCTACGTGGGGACGTGTGTTGGGCTCTACGTCGGGACGTGTGTTGGGCTCCACGTCGGGACGCGTGTTGGGCTGCATGTCGGGACGTGTGTTGCGCTCTACGTCGGGATTTAGTTACTTTCAGCTCTACGTCGGGACGTGTGTTGGGCTCTACGTCGCGACGTGTGTTGGACTCTACGTCGCGACGTGTGTTGGGCTCTACGTCGCGACGTGTGTTGGGCTCTGCGTCGCGACGTGTTTTGGGCACTAGATCAGGATTTATCTTACTTTCAGCTCTACGAGGGGACGTGTCTTGGGCTCGACATCAGGATTTAGCGTACTTTCAGCTCTACGTGGGGACCTGTGTTGGGCTCTACGTCGGGACGTGTGTTGGGCTCCACGTCGGGACGCGTGTTGGGCTGCATGTCGGGACGTGTGTTGGGCTCTACGTCGGGACCTGTGTTGCGCTCCACGTCGGGACGCGTGTTGGGCTGCATGTCGGGACGTGTGTTGGGCTCTGCGTCGAGACGTGTGTTGGGCTCTATGTCGGGATTTAGTTACTTTCAGCTCTACGTCGGGACGTGTGTTGGGCTCTACGTCGGGATTTGTGTTGGGCTCTACGTCGCGACGTGTGTTGGACTCTGCGTCGGGACGTGTGTTGGGCTCTGCGTCGGGACGTGTGTTGGGCTCTACGTCGGGACGTGTATTGGGCTCTACATCAGGATTTAGCTTACTTTCAGCTCTACGTCGGGACGTGTGTTGTGCTCTACATCGGGATGTTTGTTGGGCTCTACATCAGGATTTAGCTTACTTTCATCTCTACGTCGGGACGTGTGTTGGGCTCTACGTCGGGACGTGTGTTGGGCTCTACATCAGGATTTAGCTTACATTCAGCTCTACGTCGGGACGTGTGTTGGGCTCTACGTCGGGACGTGTGTTGGGCTCTACGTCGGGACGTGTGTTGGGCTCCACGTCGGGACGTGCGTTGGGCTCTATGTCGGGACGTGCGTTGGGCTCTATGTCGGGACGTGCGTTGGGCTCTACGTCTGTAGTTAGCTTACTTTCAGCTCTATGTCGGGACGTGTGTTGGGCTCTATGTCGGGACGTGTGTTGGGCTCTACGTCGCGACGTGTGTTGGGCTCTACGTCGAGACGTATGTTGGGCTCTACATCAGGGTTTACCTTACTTTCAGCTCTACGTCGGGACGTGAGTTTGTGTCTACGTCGGGACGTGTGCTGGGCTCTACGTCGGGACGTGTGCTGGGCTCTACGTCGGGACGTGTTTTGGGCTCTACGTCGCGACTTGTGTTGGAGTCTGGCCCGGGACGTGTGTTGGGCTCTACGTCGGGACGTGTGTTGGGCTCTACGTCGGGACGTCGGTTGGCTCTACGTCGGGACGTGTGATGGGCTGTACGTCGGGACGTGGGTTGGGCTCTACGTCGGGACGTGGGTTGGGCTCTACGTCGGGACGTCTGTCGGGCCCTACGTCGGGACGTGGGTTGGGCTCTACGTCGGGACGTCTGTCGGGCTCTACGTCGGGACATCTGTTGGGCTCTACGTCGTGACATGTGTTGGGCTCTGCGTCGGGAAGTGTGTTGGTCTCTACGTCAGGATTTAGCTTACTTTCAGCTCTATGTCGGGACGTGTGTTGGGCTCTTCATCGGGACGTGTGTTGGGCTCTACGTCGGGACGTGTGTTGGGCTCTACATCAGGATTTAGCTTACTTTTAGCTCTACGTCGGGACGTGTGTTGGGCTCTACGTCGGGACATGCATTGGGCTCTACGTCGGGACGTGTGTTGGGCTCTACGTCGGGACGTGTGTTGGGCTCTACGTCGGGACGTGTGTTGGGCTCTACATCAGGACTTAGCTTACTTTCGGCTCTACGTCGGGACGTGCGTTGGGCTCTACGTCGGGACGTGCGTTGGGCTCTACGTCGGGACGTGCGTTGGGCCCTACGTCGGGACGTGTGTTGGGCTCTTCGTCGGGACGTCTGTTCGGCTCTACGTCGGGATGTAGCTTACTTTCAGCTCTATGTCGGGACGTGTGTTGGGCTCTATGTCGGGACGTGTGTTGGGCTCTACGCCGCGATGTGTGTTGGGCTCTACGTCGAGACGTATGTTGGGCTCTACATCAGGGTTTACCTTACTTTCAGCTCTACGTCGGGACGTGAGTTTGTGTCTACGTCGGGACGTGTGCTGGGCTATACGTCGGGACGTGTGCTGGGCTCTACGTCGGGACGTGTGTTGGGCTCTACGTCGCGACTTGTGTTGGAGTCTGGCCCGGGACGTGTGTTGGGCTCTACGTCGGGACGTGTGTTGGGCTCTACGTCGGGACGTCGGTTGGCTCTACGTCGGGACGTGTGATGGGCTCTACGTCGGGACGTGGGTTGGGCTCTACGTCGGGACGTGGGTTGGGCTCTACGTCGGGACGTCTGTCGGGCCCTACGTCGGGACGTGGGTTGGGCTCTACGTCGGGACGTCTGTCGGGCTCTACGTCGGGACATCTGTTGGGCTCTACGTCGTGACATGTGTTGGTCTCTGCGTCGGGACGTGTGTTGGTCTCTACGTCAGGATTTAGCTTACTTTCAGCTCTATGTCGGGACGTGTGTTGGGCTCTTCATCGGGACGTGTGTTGGGCTCTACGTCGGGACGTGTGTTGGGCTCTACATCAGGATTTAGCTTACTTTTAGCTCTACGTCGGGACGTGTGTTGGGCTCTACGTCGGGACATGCGTTGGGCTCTACGTCGGGACGTGTGTTGGGCTCTACGTCGGGACGTGTGTTGGGCTCTACGTCGGGACGTGTGTTGGGCTCTACATCAGGACTTAGCTTACTTTCGGCTCTACGTCGGGACGTGCGTTGGGCTCTACGTCGGGACGTGCGTTGGGTTCTACGTCGGGACGTGCGTTGGGCTCTACGTCGGGACGTGTGTTGGGTTCTACGTCTGTAATTAGCTAACGTTCAGCTCTACATCGAGACGTGTGTTGGGCTCTACGTCTGTAGTTAGCTGACTTTCAGCTGTACGTCGGGACGTGTGTTGGGCTCTACATCAGGATTTAGCTTACTTTCAGCTCTACGTTGGGACGTGCGTTGGGCTCTACGTCGGGACGTGCGTTGGGCCCTTCGTCGGGACGTGTGTTGGGTTCTACGTCTGTAGTTAGCTAACGTTCAGCTCTACATCGAGACGTGTGTTGGGCTCTACGTCTGTAGTTAGCTGACTTTCAGCTGTACATCGGGACGAGTGTTGGGCTCTACATCAGGATTTAGCTTACTTTCAGCTCTACGTCGGGAAGTGTGTTGGGCTCGACATCAGGATTTAGCTTGTTTTCAGCTCTACGTCGGGACGTGTGTTGGGCTCTACGTCGGGACGTGTGTTGGGCTCTACGTCGGGACGTGTGTTGGGCTCTACATCAGGTTTAGCTTATATTGAGCTCTACGTCGGGACGTGTGTTGGGCTCTACGTCGGGACGTGTGTTGGGCTCTACATCAGTGTTTAGCTTACTTTCACCTCTACGTCGGGACATGTGTTGGGCTCTACGTCGGGACGTGTGTTGGGCTCTACGTCGGGACGTGTGTTGGGCTCTACGTCGGGACGTGTGTTGGGCTCGACATCAGGATTTAGCTTACTTTCAGCTCTACTTCGGGACGTGTGTTGGGCTCTACGTCGGGACGTGTGTTGGGCTCTTCGTCGGGACATCTGTTCGGCTCTACGTCGGGATGTAGCTTACTTTCAGCTCTATGTCGGGACGTGTGTTGGGCTCTATGTCCGGACGTGTGTTGGGCTCTACGTCGCGACGTGTGTTGGGCTCTACGTCGAGACGTATGTTGGGCTCTACATCAGGGTTTATCTTACTTTCAGCTCTACGTCGGTACGTGAGTTTGTGTCTACGTCGGGACGTGTGTTGGGGTCTACGTCGGGACGTGTGATGGGCTCTACGTCGGGACGTGGGTTGGGCTCTACGTCGGGACGTGGGTTGGGCTCTACGTGGGGACGTCTGTCGGGCCCTACGTCGGGACGTGGGTTGGGCTCTACGTCGGGACGTGTGTTGGGCTCTACGTCGGGACGTGTGTTGGGCTCTACGTCGGGACGTGTGTTGGGCTCTACATCAGGTTTAGCTTATATTGAGCTCTACGTCGGGACGTGTGTTGGGCTCTACGTCGGGACGTTTGTTGGGCTCTACATCAGTGTTTAGCTTACTTTCACCTCTACGTCGGGACATGTGTTGGGCTCTACGTCGGGACGTGTGTTGGGCTCTATGTCCGGACGTGTGTTGGGCTCTACGTCGCGACGTGTGTTGGGCTCTACGTCGAGACGTATGTTGGGCTCTACATCAGGGTTTATCTTACTTTCAGCTCTACGTCGGGACGTGAGTTTGTGTCTACGTCGGGACGTGTGTTGGGCTCTACGTCGGGACGTGTGTTGGGCTCTACGTCGGGACGTCGGTTGGCTCTACGTCAGGACGTGTGATGGGCTCTACGTCGGGACGTGGGTTGGGCTCTACGTCGGGACGTGGGTTGGGCTCTACGTCGGGACGTCTGTCGGGCCCTACGTCGGGACGTGGGTTGGGCTCTACGTCGGGACGTGTGTTGGGCTCTACGTCGGGACGTGTGTTGGGCTCTACATCAGGTTTAGCTTATATTGAGCTCTACGTCGGGACGTGTGTTGGGCTCTACGTCGGGACGTGTGTTGGGCTCTACATCAGTGTTTAGCTTACTTTCACCTCTACGTCGGGACATGTGTTGGGCTCTACGTCGGGACGTGTGTTGGGCTCTACGTCCGGACGTGTGTTGGGCTCTACGTCGGGACGTGTGTTGGGCTCTACGTCGGGACGTGTGTTGGGCTCGACATCAGGATTTAGCTTACTTTCAGCTCTACTTCGGGACGTGTGTTGGGCTCTACGTCGGGACGTGTGTTGGGCTCTTCATCGGGACATCTGTTCGGCTCTACGTCGGGCTGTAGCTTACTTTCAGCTCTATGTCGGGACGTGTGTTGGGCTCTATGACGGGACGTGTGTTGGGCTCTATGTCCGGACGTGTGTTGGGCTCTACGTCGCGACGTGTGTTGGGCTCTACGTCGAGACGTATGTTGGGCTCTACATCAGGGTATATCTTACTTTCAGCTATACGTCGGGACGTGAGTTTGTGTCTACGTCGGGACGTGTGATGGGCTCTACGTCGGGACGTGGGTTGGGCTCTACGTCGGGACGTGGGTTGGGCTCTACGTCGGGACGTCTGTCGGGCCCTACGTCGGGACGTGGGTTGGGCTCTACGTCGGGACGTCTGTCGGGCTCTACGTCGGGACATCTGTTGGGCTCTACTTCGTGCCATGTGTTGGGCTCTGCGTCGGGACGTGTGTTGGTCTCTACGTCAGGATTTAGCTTACTTTCAGCTCTATGTCGGGACGTGTGTTGGGCTCTTCATCGGGACGTGTGTTGGGCTCTACGTCGGGACGTGTGTTGGGCTCTACATCAGGATTTAGCTTACTTTTAGCTCTACGTCGGGACGTGTGTTGGGCTGTACGTCGGGACATGCGTTGGGCTCTACGTCGGGACGTGTGTTGGGCTCTACGTCGGGACGTGTGTTGGGCTCTACGTCGGGACGTGTGTTGGGCTCTACATCAGGACTTAGCTTACTTTCGGCTCTACGTCGGGACGTGCGTTGGGCTCTACGTCGGGACGTGCGTTGGGCTCTACGTCGGGACGTGTGTTGGGTTCTACGTCTGTAGTTAGCTAACGTTCAGCTCTACATCGAGACGTGTGTTGGGCTCTACGTCTGTAGTTAGCTGACTTTCAGCTGTACGTCGGGACGTGTGTTGGGCTCTACATCAGGATTTAGCTTACTTTCAGCTCTACGTCGGGACGTGCGTTGGGCTCTACGTCGGGACGTGCGTTGGGCCCTACGTCGGGACGTGTGTTGGGTTCTACGTCTGTAGTTAGCTAACGTTCAGCTCTACATCGAGACGTGTGTTGGGCTCTACGTCTGTAGTTAGCTGACTTTCAGCTGTACGTCGGGACGTGTGTTGGGCTCTACATCAGGATTTAGCTTACTTTCAGCTCTACGTCGGGAAGTGTGTTGGGCTCGACATCAGGATTTAGCTTGTTTTCAGCTCTACGTCGGGACGTGTGTTGGGCTCTACGTCGGGACGTGTGTTGGGCTCTACGTCGGGACGTGTGTTGGGCTCTACATCAGGTTTAGCTTATATTGAGCTCTACGTCGGGACGTGTGTTGGGCTCTACGTCGGGACGTGTGTTGGGCTCTACATCAGTGTTTAGCTTACTTTCACCTCTACGTCGGGACATGTGTTGGGCTCTACGTCGGGACGTGTGTTGGGCTCTACGTCCGGACGTGTGTTGGGCTCTACGTCGGGACGTGTGTTGGGCTCTACGTCGGGACGTGTGTTGGGCTCGACATCAGGATTTAGCTTACTTTCAGCTCTACTTCAGGACGTGTGTTGGGCTCTATGTCGGGACGTGTGTTGGGCTCTTCGTCGGGACATCTGTTCGGCTCTACGTCGGGATGTAGCTTACTTTCAGCTCTATGTCGGGACGTGTGTTGGGCTCTATGTCGGGACGTGTGTTGGGCTCTACGTCGCGACGTGTGTTGGGCTCTTCGTCGAGACGTATGTTGGGCTCTACATCAGGGTTTACCTTACTTTCAGCTCTACGTCGGGACGTGAGTTTGTGTCTACGTCGGGACGTGTGCTGGGCTCTACGTCGGGACGTGTGCTGGGCTCTACGTCGGGACGTGTTTTGGGCTCTACGTCGCGACTTGTGTTGGAGTCTGGCCCGGGACGTGTGTTGGGCTCTACGTCGGGACGTGTGTTGGGCTCTACTTCGGCACGTCGGTTGGCTCTACGTCGGGACGTGTGATGGGCTCTACGTCGGGACGTGGGTTGGGCTCTACGTCGGGACGTGGGTTGGGCTCTACGTCGGGACGTCTGTCGGGCCCTACGTCGGGACGTGGGTTGGGCTCTACGTCGGGACGTCTGTCGGGCTCTACGTCGGGACATCTGTTGGGCTCTACGTCGTGACATGTGTTGGGCTCTGCGTCGGGACGTGTGTTGGTCTCTACGTCAGGATTTAGCTTACTTTCAGCTCTATGTCGGGACGTGTGTTGGGCTCTTCATCGGGACGTGTGTTGGGCTCTACGTCGGGACGTGTGTTGGGCTCTATATCAGGATTTAGCTTACTTTTAGCTCTACGTCGGGACGTGTGTTGGGCTCTACGTCGGGACATGCATTGGGCTCTACTTCGGGACGTGTGTTGGGCTCTACGTCGGGACGTGTGTTGGGCTCTACGTCGGGACGTGTGTTGGGCTCTACATCAGGACTTAGCTTACTTTCGGCTCTACGTCGGGACGTGCGTTGGGCTCTACGTCGGGACGTGCGTTGGGCTCTACGTCGGGACGTGTGTTGGGCTCTACGTCGGGACGTGCGTTGGGCCCTACGTCGGGACGTGTGTTGGGCTCTTCGTCGGGACGTCTGTTCGGCTCTACGTCGGGATGTAGCTTACTTTCAGCTCTATGTCGGGACGTGTGTTGGGCTCTATGTCGGGACGTGTGTTGGGCTCTACGTCGCGATGTGTGTTGGGCTCTACGTCGAGACGTATGTTGGGCTCTACATCAGGGTTTACCTTACTTTCAGCTCTACGTCGGGACGTGAGTTTGTGTCTACGTCGGGACGTGTGCTGGGCTATACGTCGGGACGTGTGCTGGGCTCTACGTCGGGACGTGTGTTGGGCTCTACGTCGCGACTTGTGTTGGAGTCTGGCCCGGGACGTGTGTTGGGCTCTACGTCGGGACGTGTGTTGGGCTCTACGTCGGGACGTCGGTTGGCTCTACGTCGGGACGTGGGTTGGGCTCTACGTCGGGACGTCTGTCGGGCCCTACGTCGGGACGTGGGTTGGGCTCTACGTCGGGACGTCTGTCGGGCTCTACGTCGGGACATCTGTTGGGCTCTACGTCGTGACATGTGTTGGTCTCTGCGTCGGGACGTGTGTTGGTCTCTACGTCAGGATTTAGCTTACTTTCAGCTCTATGTCGGGACGTGTGTTGGGCTCTTCATCGGGACGTGTGTTGGGCTCTACGTCGGGACGTGTGTTGGGCTCTACATCAGGATTTAGCTTACTTTTAGCTCTACGTCGGGACGTGTGTTGGGCTCTACGTCGGGACATGCGTTGGGCTCTACGTCGGGACATGTGTTGGGCTCTACGTCGGGACGTGTGTTGGGCTCTACGTCGGGACGTGTGTTGGGCTCTACATCAGGACTTAGCTTACTTTCGGCTCTACGTCGGGACGTGCGTTGGGCTCTACGTCGGGACGTGTGTTGGGTTCTACGTCTGTAATTAGCTAACGTTCAGCTCTACATCGAGACGTGTGTTGGGCTCTACGTCTGTAGTTAGCTGACTTTCAGCTGTACGTCGGGACGTGTGTTGGGCTCTACATCAGGATTTAACTTACTTTCAGCTCTACGTCGGGACGTGCGTTGGGCTCTACGTCGGGACGTGCGTTGGGCCCTTCGTCGGGACGTGTGTTGGGTTCTACGTCTGTAGTTAGCTAACGTTCAGCTCTACATCGAGACGTGTGTTGGGCTCTACGTCTGTAGTTAGCTGACTTTCAGCTGTACGTCGGGACGTGTGTTGGGCTCTACATCAGGATTTAGCTTACTTTCAGCTCTACGTCGGGAAGTGTGTTGGGCTCGACATCAGGATTTAGCTTGTTTTCAGCTCTACGTCGGGACGTGTGTTGGGCTCTACGTCGGGACGTGTGTTGGGCTCTACGTCGGGACGTGTGTTGGGCTCTACGTCGGGACGTGTGTTGGGCTCTACATCAGGTTTAGCTTTTATTGAGCTCTACGTCGGGACGTGTGTTGGGCTCTACGTCGGGACGTGTGTTGGGCTCTACATCAGTGTTTAGCTTACTTTCACCTCTACGTCGGGACATGTGTTGGGCTCTACGTCGGGACGTGTGTTGGGCTCTACGTCCGGACGTGTGTTGGGCTCTACGTCGGGACGTGTGTTGGGCTCTACGTCGGGACGTGTGTTGGGCTCGACATCAGGATTTAGCTTACTTTCAGCTCTACTTCGGGACGTGTGTTGGGCTCTACGTCGGGACGTGTGTTGGGCTCTTCGTCGGGACATCTGTTCGGCTCTACGTCGGGATGTAGCTTACTTTCAGCTCTATGTCGGGACGTGTGTTGGGCTCTATGTCGGGACGTGTGTTGGGCTCTACGTCGCGACGTGTGTTGGGCTCTACGTCGCGACGTGTGTTGGGCTCTACGTCGAGACGTATGTTGGGCTCTACATCAGGGTTTATCTTACTTTCAGCTATACGTCGGGACGTGAGTTTGTGTCTACGTCGGGACGTGTGTTGGGCTCTACGTCGGGACGTGTGTTGGGCTCTACGTCGGGACGTCGGTTGGCTCTACATCGGGACGTGTGATGGGCTCTACGTCGGGACGTGGGTTGGGCTCTACGTCGGGACGTGGGTTGGGCTCTACGTCGGGACGTCTGTCGGGCTCTACGTCGGGACATCTGTTGGGCTCTACTTCGTGCCATGTGTTGGGCTCTGCGTCGGGACGTGTGTTGGTCTCTACGTCAGGATTTAGCTTACTTTCAGCTCTATGTCGGGACGTGTGTTGGGCTCTTCATCGGGACGTGTGTTGGGCTCTACGTCGGGACGTGTGTTGGGCTCTACATCAGGATTTAGCTTACTTTTAGCTCTACGTCGGGACGTGTGTTGGGCTCTACGTCGGGACATGCGTTGGGCTCTACGTCGGGACGTGTGTTGGGCTCTACGTCGGGACGTGTGTTGGGCTCTACGTCGGGACGTGTGTTGGGCTCTACATCAGGACTTAGCTTACTTTCGGCTCTACGTCGGGACGTGCGTTGGGCTCTACGTCGGGACGTGCGTTGGGCTCTACGTCGGGACGTGTGTTGGGTTCTACGTCTGTAGTTAGCTAACGTTCAGCTCTACATCGAGACGTGTGTTGGGCTCTACGTCTGTAGTTAGCTGACTTTCAGCGGTACGTCGGGACGTGTGTTGGGCTCTACATCAGGATTTAGCTTACTTTCAGCTCTACGTCGGGACGTGCGTTGGGCTCTACGTCGGGACGTGCGTTGGGCCCTACGTCGGGACGTGTGTTGGGTTCTACGTCTGTAGTTAGCTAACGTTCAGCTCTACATCGAGACGTGTGTTGGGCTCTACGTCTGTCGTTAGCTGACTTTCAGCTGTACGTCGGGACGTGTGTTGGGCTCTACATCAGGATTTAGCTTACTTTAAGCTCTACGTCGGGAAGTGTGTTGGGCTCGACATCAGGATTTAGCTTGTTTTCAGCTCTACGTCGGGACGTGTGTTGGGCTCTACGTCGGGACGTGTGTTGGGCTCTACGTCGGGACGTGTGTTGGGCTCTACATCAGGTTTAGCTTATATTGAGCTCTACGTCGGGACGTGTGTTGGGCTCTACGTCGGGACGTGTGTTGGGCTCTACATCAGTGTTTAGCTTACTTTCACCTCTACGTCGGGACATGTGTTGGGCTCTACGTCGGGACGTGTGTTGGGCTCTACGTCCGGACGTGTGTTGGGCTCTACGTCGGGACGTGTGTTGGGCTCTACGTCGGGACGTGTGTTGGGCTCTACGTCGGGACGTGTGTTGGGCTCGACATCAGGATTTAGCTTACTTTCAGCTCTACTTCAGGACGTGTGTTGGGCTCTATGTCGGGACGTGTGTTGGGCTCTTCGTCGGGACATCTGTTCGGCTCTACGTCGGGATGTAGCTTACTTTCAGCTCTATGTCGGGACGTGTGTTGGGCTCTATGTCGGGACGTGTGTTGGGCTCTACGTCGCGACGTGTGTTGGGCTCTTCGTCGAGACGTATGTTGGGCTCTACATCAGGGTTTACCTTACTTTCAGCTCTACGTCGGGACGTGAGTTTGTGTCTACGTCGGGACGTGTGCTGGGCTCTACGTCGGGACGTGTGCTGGGCTCTACGTCGGGACGTGTTTTGGGCTCTACGTCGCGACTTGTGTTGGAGTCTGGCCCGGGACGTGTGTTGGGCTCTACGTCGGGACGTGTGTTGGGCTCTACGTCGGGACGTCGATTGGCTCTACGTCGGGACGTGTGATGGGCTCTACGTCGGGACGTGGGTTGGGCTCTACGTCGGGACGTGGGTTGGGCTCTACGTCGGGACGTCTGTCGGGCCCTACGTCGGGACGTGGGTTGGGCTCTACGTCGGGACGTCTGTCGGGCTCTACGTCGGGACATCTGTTGGGCTCTACGTCGTGACATGTGTTGGGCTCTGCGTCGGGACGTGTGTTGGTCTCTACGTCAGGATTTAGCTTACTTTCAGCTCTATGTCGGGACGTGTGTTGGGCTCTTCATCGGGACGTGTGTTGGGCTCTACGTCGGGACGTGTGTTGGGCTCTATATCAGGATTTAGCTTACTTTTAGCTCTACGTCGGGACGTGTGTTGGGCTCTACGTCGGGACATGCATTGGGCTCTACGTCGGGACGTGTGTTGGGCTCTACGTCGGGACGTGTGTTGGGCTCTACGTCGGGACGTGTGTTGGGCTCTACATCAGGACTTAGCTTACTTTCGGCTCTACGTCGGGACGTGCGTTGGGCTCTACGTCGGGACGTGCGTTGGGCTCTACGTCGGGACGTGTGTTGGGCTCTACGTCGGGACGTGCGTTGGGCCCTACGTCGGGACGTGTGTTGGGCTCTTCGTCGGGACGTCTGTTCGGCTCTACGTCGGGATGTAGCTTACTTTCAGCTCTATGTCGGGACGTGTGTTGGGCTCTATGTCGGGACGTGTGTTGGGCTCTACGTCGCGATGTGTGTTGGGCTCTACGTCGAGACGTATGTTGGGCTCTACATCAGGGTTTACCTTACTTTCAGCTCTACGTCGGGACGTGAGTTTGTGTCTACGTCGGGACGTGTGCTGGGCTATACGTCGGGACGTGTGCTGGGCTCTACGTCGGGACGTGTGTTGGGCTCTACGTCGCGACTTGTGTTGGAGTCTGGCCCGGGACGTGTGTTGGGCTCTACGTCGGGACGTGTGTTGGGCTCTACGTCGGGACGTCGGTTGGCTCTACGTCGGGACGTGGGTTGGGCTCTACGTCGGGACGTCTGTTGGGCCCTACGTCGGGACGTGGGTTGGGCTCTACGTCGGGACATCTGTCGGGCTCTACGTCGGGACATCTGTTGGGCTCTACGTCGTGACATGTGTTGGTCTCTGCGTCGGGACGTGTGTTGGTCTCTACGTCAGGATTTAGCTTACTTTCAGCTCTATGTCGGGACGTGTGTTGGGCTCTTCATCGGGACGTGTGTTGGGCTCTACGTCGGGACGTGTGTTGGGCTCTACATCAGGATTTAGCTTACTTTTAGCTCTACGTCGGGACTTGTGTTGGGCTCTACGTCGGGACATGCGTTGGGCTCTACGTCGGGACATGTGTTGGGCTCTACGTCGGGACGTGTGTTGGGCTCTACGTCGGGACGTGTGTTGGGCTCTACATCAGGACTTAGCTTACTTTCGGCTCTACGTCGGGACGTGCGTTGGGCTCTACGTCGGGACGTGTGTTGGGTTCTACGTCTGTAATTAGCTAACGTTCAGCTCTACATCGAGACGTGTGTTGGGCTCTACGTCTGTAGTTAGCTGACTTTCAGCTGTACGTCGGGACGTGTGTTGGGCTCTACATCAGGATTTAGCTTACTTTCAGCTCTACGTCGGGACGTGCGTTGGGCTCTACGTCGGGACGTGCGTTGGGCCCTTCGTCGGGACGTGTGTTGGGTTCTACGTCTGTAGTTAGCTAACGTTCAGCTCTACATCGAGACGTGTGTTGGGCTCTAAGTCTGTAGTTAGCTGACTTTCAGCTGTACGTCGGGACGTGTGTTGGGCTCTACATCAGGATTTAGCTTACTTTCAGCTCTACGTCGGGAAGTGTGTTGGGCTCGACATCAGGATTTAGCTTGTTTTCAGCTCTACGTCGGGACGTGTGTTGGGCTCTACGTCGGGACGTGTGTTGGGCTCTACGTCGGGACGTGTGTTGGGCTCTACGTCGGGACGTGTGTTGGGCTCTACATCAGGTTTAGCTTTTATTGAGCTCTACGTCGGGACGTGTGTTGGGCTCTACGTCGGGACGTGTGTTGGGCTCTACATCAGTGTTTAGCTTACTTTCACCTCTACGTCGGGACATGTGTTGGGCTCTACGTCGGGACGTGTGTTGGGCTCTACGTCCGGACGTGTGTTGGGCTCTACGTCGGGACGTGTGTTGGGCTCTACGTCGGGACGTGTGTTGGGCTCGACATCAGGATTTAGCTTACTTTCAGCTCTACTTCGGGACGTGTGTTGGGCTCTACGTCGGGACGTGTGTTGGGCTCTTCGTCGGGACATCTGTTCGGCTCTACGTCGGGATGTAGCTTACTTTCAGCTCTATGTCGGGACGTGTGTTGGGCTCTATGTCGGGACGTGTGTTGGGCTCTATGTCCGGACGTGTGTTGGGCTCTACGTCGCGACGTGTGTTGGGCTCTACGTCGAGACGTATGTTGGGCTCTACATCAGGGTTTATCTTACTTTCAGCTATACGTCGGGACGTGAGTTTGTGTCTACGTCGGGACGTGTGTTGGGCTCTACGTCGGGACGTGTGTTGGGCTCTACGTCGGGACGTCGGTTGGCTCTACATCGGGACGTGTGATGGGCTCTACGTCGGGACGTGGGTTGGGCTCTACGTCGGGACGTGGGTTGGGCTCTACGTCGGGACGTCTGTCGGGCCCTACGTCGGGACGTGGGTTGGGCTCTACGTCGGGACGTCTGTCGGGCTCTACGTCGGGACATCTGTTGGGCTCTACTTCGTGACATGTGTTGGGCTCTGCGTCGGGACGTGTGTTGGTCTCTACGTCAGGATTTAGCTTACTTTCAGCTCTATGTCGGGACGTGTGTTGGGCTCTTTATCGGGACGTGTGTTGGGCTCTACGTCGGGACGTGTGTTGGGCTCTACATCAGGATTTAGCTTACTTTTAGCTCTACGTCGGGACGTGTGTTGGGCTCTATGTCGGGACATGCGTTGGGCTCTACGTCGGGACGTGTGTTGGGCTCTACGTCGGCACGTGTGTTGGGCTCTACGTCGGGACGTGTGTTGGGCTCTACATCAGGACTTAGCTTACTTTCGGCTCTACGTCGGGACGTGCGTTGGGCTCTACGTCGGGACGTGCGTTGGGCTCTACGTCGGGACGTGTGTTGGGTTCTACGTCTGTAGTTAGCTAACGTTCAGCTCTACATCGAGACGTGTGTTGGGCTCTACGTCTGTAGTTAGCTGACTTTCAGCTGTACGTCGGGACGTGTGTTGGGCTCTACATCAGGATTTAGCTTACTTTCAGCTCTACGTCGGGATGTGCGTTGGGCTCTACGTAGGGACGTGCGTTGGGCCCTACGTCGGGACGTGTGTTGGGTTCTACGTCTGTAGTTAGCTAACGTTCAGCTCTACATCGAGACGTGTGTTGGGCTCTACGTCTGTAGTTAGCTGACTTTCAGCTGTACGTCGGGACGTGTGTTGGGCTCTACGTCGGGACGTGCGTTGGGCTCTACGTCGGGACGTGTGTTGGGCTCTACGTCGGGACGTGCGTTGGGCCCTACGTCGGGACGTGTGTTGGGTTCTACGTCTGTAGTTAGCTAACGTTCAGCTCTACATCGAGACGTGTGTTGGGCTCTACGTCTCTACTTAGCTGACTTTCAGCTGTACGTCGGGACGTGTGTTGGGCTCTACATCAGGATTTAGCTTACTTTCAGCTCTACGTCGGGAGGTGTGTTGGGCTCGACATCAGGATTTAGCTTGTTTTCAGCTCTACGTCGGGACGTGCGTTGGGCTCTACGTCGGGACGTGTGTTGGGCTCTACGTCGGGACGTGTGTTGGGCTCTACATCAGGTTTAGCTTATATTGAGCTCTACCTCGGGACGTGTGTTGGGCTCTACGTCGGGACGTGTGTTGGGCTCTACATCAGTGTTTAGCTTACTTTCACCTCTACGTCGGGACATGTGTTGGGCTCTACGTCGGGACGTGTGTTGGGCTCTACGTCCGGACGTGTGTTGGGCTCTACGTCGGGACGTGTGTTGGGCTCTACGTCGGGACGTGTGTTGGGCTCTACGTCGGGACGTGTGTTGGGCTCGACATCAGGATTTAGCTTACTTTCAGCTCTACTTCAGGACGTGTGTTGGGCTCTACGTCGGGACGTGTGTTGGGCTCTTCGTCGGGACATCTGCTCGGCTCTACGTCGGGATGTAGCTTACTTTCAGCTCTATGTCGGGACGTGTGTTGGGCTCTATGTCGGGACGTGTGTTGGGCTCTATGTCGGGACGTGTGTTGGGCTCTACGTCGCGACGTGTGTTGGGCTCTACATCAGGGTTTACCTTACTTTCAGCTCTACGTCGGGACGTGAGTTTGTGTCTACGTCGGGACGTGTGCTGGGCTCTACGTCGGGACGTGTGCTGGGCTCTACGTCGGGACGTGTTTTGGGCTCTACGTCGCGACTTGTGTTGGAGTCTGGCCCGGGACGTGTGTTGGGCTCTACGTCGGGACGTGTGTTGGGCTCTACGTCGGGACGTCGGTTGGCTCTACGTCGGGACGTGTGATGGGCTCTACGTCGGGACGTGGGTTGGGCTCTACGTCGGGACGTGGGTTGGGCTCTACGTCGGGATGTCTGTCGGGCCCTACGTCGGGACGTGTGTTGGTCTCTACGTCAGGATTTAGCTTACTTTCAGCTCTATGTCGGGACGTGTGTTGGGCTCTTCATCGGGACGTGTGTTGGGCTCTACGTCGGGACGTGTGTTGGGTTCTACATCAGGATTTAGCTTACTTTTAGCTCTACGTCGGGACGTGTGTTGGGCTCTACGTCGGGACATGCATTGGGCTCTACGTCGGGACGTGTGTTGGGCTCTACGTCGGGACGTGTGTTGGGCTCTACGTCGGGACGTGTGTTGGGCTCTACATCAGGACTTAGCTTACTTTCGGCTCTACGTCGGGACGTGCGTTGGGCTCTACGTCGGGACGTGCGTTGGGCTCTACGTCGGGACGTGCGTTGGGATCTACGTCGGGACGTGCGTTGGGCCCTACGTCGGGACGTGCGTTGGGTTCTACGTCTGTAGTTAGCTAACGTTCAGCTCTACATCGAGACGTGTGTTGGGCTCTACGTCTGTAGTTAGCTGACTTTCAGCTGTACGTCGGGACGTGTGTTGGGGTCTACATCAGGATTTAGCTTACTTTCAGCTCTACGTCGGGAAGTGTGTTGGGCTCGACATCAGGATTTAGCTTGTTTTCAGCTCTACGTCGGGACGTGTGTTGGGCTCTACGTCGGGACGTGTGTTGGGCTCTACGTCGGGACGTGTGTTGGGCTCTACATCAGGTTTAGCTTATATTGAGCTCTACGTCGGGACGTGTGTTGGGCTCTACGTCGGGACGTGTGTTGGGCTCTACATCAGTGTTTAGCTTACTTTCACCTCTACGTCGGGACATGTGTTGGGCTCTACGTCGGGACGTGTGTTGGGCTCTATGTCCGGACGTGTGTTGGGCTCTACGTCGGGACGTGTGTTGGGCTCTACATCACGATTTAGCGTACTTTCAGCTCTACGTCGGGACTTGTGTTGGGCTCTACGTCGGGATGTGTGTTGGGCTCTACATGAGGATTTAGCTTACTTTCAGCTCTACGTGGTGACGTGTGTTGGGCTCGACATCAGGATTTAGCTTACTTTCAGCTCTACTTCGGGACGTGTGTTGGGCTCTACATCGGGACGTGTGTTGGGCTCTACGTCGGGACGTGTGTTGGGCTCTTCGTCGGGACGTCTCTTCGGCTCTACGTCGGGATTTAGCTTACTTTCAGCTCTGTGTCGGGACGTGTGTTGGGCTCTATGTCGGGACGTGTGTTGGGCTCTACGTCGCGACGTGTGTTGGGCTCTACGTCGAGACGTATGTTGGGCTCTACATCAGGGTTTACCTTACTTTCAGCTCTACGTCGGGACGTGAGTTTGTGTCTACGTCGGGACGTGTGCTGGGCTCTACGTCGGGACGTGTGCTGGGCTCTACGTCGGGACGTGTGTTGGGCTCTACGTCGCGACTTGTGTTGGAGTCTGGCCCGGGACGTGTGTTGGGCTCTACGTCGGGACGTGTGTTGGGCTCTACGTCGGGACGTGTTTTGGGCTCTACGTCGGGACGTCGGTTGGCTGTACGTCGGGACGTGTGATGGGCTCTACGTCGGGACGTGGGTTGGGCTCTACGTCGGGACGTGTGTTGGGCTCTACGTCGGGACGTCTGTCGGGCCCTACGTCGGGACGTGGGTTGGGCTCTACGTCGGGACGTCTGTCGGGCTCTACGTCGGGACATCTGTTGGGCTCTACGTCGTGACATGTGTTGGGCTCTGCGTCGGGACGTGTGTTGGTCTCTACGTCAGGATTTAGCTTACTTTCAGCTCTATGTCGGGACGTGTGTTGGGCTCTTCATCGGGACGTGTGTTGGGCTCTACGTCGGGACGTGTGTTGGGCTCTACATCAGGATTTAGCTTACTTTTAGCTCTACGTCGGGACGTGTGTTGGGCTCTACGTCGGGACATGCATTGGGCTCTACGTCGGGACGTGTGTTGGGCTCTACGTCGGGACGTGTGTTGGGCTCTACGTCGGGACGTGTGTTGGGCTCTACATCAGGATTTAGCTTACTTTCGGCTCTACGTCGGGACGTGCGTTGGGCTCTACGTCGGGACGTGCGTTGGGCTCTACGTCGGGACGTGCGTTGGGCTCTACGTCGGGACGTGCGTTGGGCTCTACGTCGGGACGTGTGTTGGGTTCTATGAATGTAGTTAGCTAACGTTCAGCTCTAAATCGAGACGTGTGTTGGGCTGTACGTCTGTAGTTAGCTTACTTTCAGCTGTACGTCGGGACGTGTGTTGGGCTCTACATCAGGATTTAGCTTACTTTCAGCTCTACGTCGGGAAGTGTGTTGGGCTCGACATCAGGATTTAGCTTGTTTTCAGCTCTACGTCGGGACGTGTGTTGGGCTCTACGTCGGGACGTGTGTTGGGCTCTACGTCGGGACGTGTGTTGGGCTCTACATCAGGTTTAGCTTATATTGAGCTCTACGTCGGGACGTGTGTTGGGCTCTACGTCGGGACGTGTGTTGGGCTCTACATCAGAATTAGCTTACTTTCACCTCTACGTCGGGACATGTGTTGGGCTCTACGTCGGGACGTGTGTTGGGCTCTACATCGGTACGTGTGTTGGGCTCTACGTCGGGATGTGTGTTGGGCTCTACGTCGGGACGTGTGTTGGGCTCTACGTCGGGACGTGTGTTGGGCTCTACATCTGTAGATAGCTAACTTTCAGCTCTACGTCGGCACGTGCGTTGGGCTCTTCGTCGGCACGTGCGTTGGGCTCTACGTCGGCACGTGCGTTGGGCTCTACGTCGGGACTTGCGTTGGGCTCTACGTCGGGACGTGCGTTGGGCTCTACGTCGGGACGTGTGTTGGGCTCTACATCAGGATTTAGCTTAATTTCAGCTCTACGTCGGGACGTGTGTTGGGCTCTACGTCGGGACGTGTGTTGGGCTCTACGTCGGGACGTGTGTTGGGCTCCATGTCGGGACTTGTGTTGGGTTCTACGTCTGTTGTTAGCTAACTTTCAGCTCTACGTTGGGACGTATGTTGGGCCCTACGTCGGGACGTGTGTTGGGCCCTACGTCGGTACGTGTGTTGGGCCCTACGTCGGTACGTGAGTTGGGCCCTACGTCGGGACGTGTGTTGGGTTCTACGTCTGTAGTTAGCTAACGTTCAGCTCTACGTCGAGACGTGTGTTGGGCTCTACGTCTGTAGTTAGCTGACTTTCAGCTGTACGTCGGGTCGTGTGTTGGGCTCTACATCAGGATTTAGCTTACTTTCAGCTCTACGTCGGGACGTGTGTTGGGTTCTACGTCGGGACGTGTGTTGGGCTCTACGTCGGGACGTGTGTTGTGCTCTACGTCGGGATGTGTGTTGGGCTCTACATCAGGATTTAGCTTACTTTGAGCTCTTCGTTGGGACGTGTGTTAGGCTCGGCATCAGGATTTAGCTTACTTTCAGGTCTACGTCGGGACGTGTGTTGGGCTCTACATCAGGATTTAGCTTACTTTAAGCTCTACGTCGGGACGTGTGTTGGTCACTACGTTGGGACGTGTGTTGGGCTCTACGCCGGGACGTGTGTTGGGCTCTACGCCGGGACGTGTGTTGGGCTCTACATCAGGATTTAGCTTACTTTCAGCTCTACGTCGCGACATGTGTTGGGCTCTACGTCGGGACGTGTGTTGGGCTCTACGTCCGGACGTGTGTTGGGCTCTACGTCGGGACGTGTGTTGGGCTCTACGTCGGGACGTGTGTTGGGCTCTACGTCGGGACGTGTGTTGGGCTCGACATCAGGATTTAGCTTACTTTCAGCTCTACTTCAGGACGTGTGTTGGGCTCTACGTCGGGACGTGTGTTGGGCTCTTCGTCGGGACATCTGTTCGGCTCTACGTCGGGATGTAGCTTACTTTCAGCTCTATGTCGGGACGTGTGTTGGGCTCTATGTCGGGACGTGTGTTGGGCTCTATGTCGGGACGTGTGTTGGGCTCTACGTCGCGACGTGTGTTGGGCTCTACGTCGAGACGTATGTTGGGCTCTACATCAGGGTTTACCTTACTTTCAGCTCTACGTCGGGACGTGAGTTTGTGTCTACGTCGGGACGTGTGCTGGGCTCTACGTCGGGACGTGTGCTGGGCTCTACGTCGGGACGTGTTTTGGGCTCTACGTCGCGACTTGTGTTGGAGTCTGGCCCGGGACGTGTGTTGGGCTCTACGTCGGGACGTGTGTTGGGCTCTACGTCGGGACGTCGGTTGGCTCTACGTCGGGACGTGTGATGGGCTCTACGTCGGGACGTGGGTTGGGCTCTACGTCGGGACGTCTGTCGGGCCCTACGTCGGGATGTGGGTTGGGCTCTACGTCGGGACGTCTGTCGGGCTCTACGTCGGGACATCTGTTGGGCTCTACGTCGTGACATGTGTTGGGCTCTGCGTCGGGACGTGTGTTGGTCTCTACGTCAGGATTTAGCTTACTTTCAGCTCTATGTCGGGACGTGTGTTGGGCTCTTCATCGGGACGTGTGTTGGGCTCTACGTCGGGACGTGTGTTGGGCTCTACATCAGGATTTAGCTTACTTTTAGCTCTACGTCGGGACGTGTGTTGGGCTCTACGTCGGGACATGCATTGGGCTCTACGTCGGGACGTGTGTTGGGCTCTACGTCGGGACGTGTGTTGGGCTCTACGTCGGGACGTGTGTTGGGCTCTACATCAGGACTTAGCTTACTTTCGGCTCTACGTCGGGACGTGCGTTGGGCTCTACGTCGGGACGTGCGTTGGGCTCTACGTCGGGACGTGCGTTGGGCCCTACGTCGGGACGTGTGTTGGGTTCTACGTCTGTAGTTAGCTAACGTTCAGCTCTACATCGAGACGTGTGTTGGGCTCTACATCAGGATTTAGCTTACTTTCAGCTCTACGTCGGGAAGTGTGTTGGGCTCGACATCAGGATTTAGCTTGTTTTCAGCTCTACGTCGGGACGTGTGTTGGGCTCTACGTCGGGACGTGTGTTGGGCTCTACGTCGGGACGTGTGTTGGGCTCTACATCAGGTTTAGCTTATATTGAGCTCTACGTCGGGACGTGTGTTGGGCTCTACGTCGGGACGTGTGTTGGGCTCTACATCAGTGTTTAGCTTACTTTCACCTCTACGTCGGGACATGTGTTGGGCTCTACGTCGGGACGTGTGTTGGGCTCTATGTCCGGACGTGTGTTGGGCTCTACGTCGGGACGTGTGTTGGGCTCTACGTCGGGACGTGTGTTGGGCTCTACATTACGATTTAGCGTACTTTCAGCTCTACGTCGGGACTTGTGTTGGGCTCTACGTCGGGATGTGTGTTGGGCTCTACATGAGGATTTAGCTTACTTTCAGCTCTACGTGGTGACGTGTGTTGGGCTCGACATCAGGATTTAGCTTACTTTCAGCTCTACTTCGGGACGTGTGTTGGGCTCTACATCGGGACGTGTGTTGGGCTCTACGTCGGGACGTGTGTTGGGCTCTTCGTCGGGACGTCTCTTCGGCTCTACGTCGGGATTTAGCTTACTTTCAGCTCTGTGTCGGGACGTGTGTTGGGCTCTATGTCGGGACGTGTGTTGGGCTCTACGTCGCGACGTGTGTTGGGCTCTACGTCGAGACGTATGTTGGGCTCTACATCAGGGTTTACCTTACTTTCAGCTCTACGTCGGGACGTGAGTTTGTGTCTACGTCGGGACGTGTGCTGGGCTCTACGTCGGGACGTGTGTTGGGCTCTACGTCGCGACGTGTGTTGGGCTCTACGTCGAGACGTATGTTGGGCTCTACATCAGGGTTTACCTTACTTTCAGCTCTACGTCGGGACGTGAGTTTGTGTCTACGTCGGGACGTGTGCTGGGCTCTACGTCGGGACGTGTGCTGGGCTCTACGTCGGGACGTGTGTTGGGCTCTACGTCGCGACTTGTGTTGGAGTCTGGCCCGGGACGTGTGTTGGGCTCTACGTCGGGACGTGTGTTGGGCTCTACGTCGGGACGTGTTTTGGGCTCTACGTCGGGACGTCGGTTGGCTGTACGTCGGGACGTGTGATGGGCTCTACGTCGGGACGTGGGTTGGGCTCTACGTCGGGACGTGTGTTGGGCTCTACGTCGGGACGTCTGTCGGGCCCTACGTCGGGACGTGGGTTGGGCTCTACGTCGGGACGACTGTCGGGCTCTACGTCGGGACATCTGTTGGGCTCTACGTCGTGACATGTGTTGGGCTCTGCGTCGGGACGTGTGTTGGTCTCTACGTCAGGATTTAGCTTACTTTCAGCTCTATGTCGGGACGTGTGTTGGGCTCTTCATCGGGACGTGTGTTGGGCTCTACGTCGGGACGTGTGTTGGGCTCTACATCAGGATTTAGCTTACTTTTAGCTCTACGTCGGGACGTGTGTTGGGCTCTACGTCGGGACATGCATTGGGCTCTACGTCGGGACGTGTGTTGGGCTCTACGTCGGGACGTGTGTTGGGCTCTACGTCGGGACGTGTGTTGGGCTCTACATCAGGACTTAGCTTACTTTCGGCTCTACGTCGGGACGTGCGTTGGGCTCTACGTCGGGACGTGCGTTGGGCTCTACGTCGGGACGTGCGTTGGGCTCTACGTCGGGACGTGCGTTGGGCTCTACGTCGGGACGTGTGTTGGGTTCTATGAATGTAGTTAGCTAACGTTCAGCTCTAAATCGAGACGTGTGTTGGGCTGTACGTCTGTAGTTAGCTTACTTTCAGCTGTACGTCGGGACGTGTGTTGGGCTCTACATCAGGATTTAGCTTACTTTCAGCTCTACGTCGGGAAGTGTGTTGGGCTCGACATCAGGATTTAGCTTGTTTTCAGCTCTACGTCGGGACGTGTGTTGGGCTCTACGTCGGGACGTGTGTTGGGCTCTACGTCGGGACGTGTGTTGGGCTCTACATCAGGTTTAGCTTATATTGAGCTCTACGTCGGGACGTGTGTTGGGCTCTACGTCGGGACGTGTGTTGGGCTCTACATCAGAATTAGCTTACTTTCACCTCTACGTCGGGACATGTGTTGGGCTCTACGTCGGGACGTGTGTTGGGCTCTACATCGGGACGTGTGTTGGGCTCTACGTCGGGATGTGTGTTGGGCTCTACGTCGGGACGTGTGTTGGGCTCTACGTCGGGACGTGTGTTGGGCTCTACATCTGTAGATAGCTAACTTTCAGCTCTACGTCGGCACGTGCGTTGGGCTCTTCGTCGGCACGTGCGTTGGGCTCTACGTCGGCACGTGCGTTGGGCTCTACGTCGGGACTTGCGTTGGGCTCTACGTCGGGACGTGCGTTGGGCTCTACGTCGGGACGTGTGTTGGGCTCTACATCAGGATTTAGCTTAATTTCAGCTCTACGTCGGGACGTGTGTTGGGCTCTACGTCGGGACGTGTGTTGGGCTCTACGTCGGGACGTGTGTTGGGCTCCATGTCGGGACTTGTGTTGGGTTCTACGTCTGTTGTTAGCTAACTTTCAGCTCTACGTTGGGACGTATGTTGGGCCCTACGTCGGGACGTGTGTTGGGCCCTACGTCGGTACGTGTGTTGGGCCCTACGTCGGTACGTGAGTTGGGCCCTACGTCGGGACGTGTGTTGGGTTCTACGTCTGTAGTTAGCTAACGTTCAGCTCTACGTCGAGACGTGTGTTGGGCTCTACGTCTGTAGTTAGCTGACTTTCAGCTGTACGTCGGGACGTGTGTTGGGCTCTACATCAGGATTTAGCTTACTTTCAGCTCTACGTCGGGACGTGTGTTGGGTTCTACGTCGGGACGTGTGTTGGGCTCTACGTCGGGACGTGTGTTGTGCTCTACGTTGGGACGTGTGTTGGGCTCTACATCGGGACATGTGTTGGGCTCTACGTCGGGATGTGTGTTGGGCTCTACATCAGGATTTAGCTTCCTTTGAGCTCTTCGTTGGGACGTGTGTTAGGCTCGGCATCAGGATTTAGCTTACTTTCAGGTCTACGTCGGGACGTGTGTTGGGCTCTACGTCGGGACGTGTGTTGGGCTCTACATCAGGATTTAGCTTACTTTAAGCTCTACGTCGGGACGTGTGTTGGTCACTACGTTGGGACGTGTGTTGGGCTCTACGCCGGGACGTGTGTTGGGCTCTACGCCGGGACGTGTGTTGGGCTCTACATCAGGATTTAGCTTACTTTCAGCTCTACGTCGCGACATGTGTTGGGCTCTACGTCGGGACGTGTGTTGCGCTCTACATCAGGATTTAGATTACTTTCATCTCTACGTCGGGACCTGTGTTGGGCTCTACGTCGGGATGTGTGTTGGAGTCTACATCAGGATTTAGCTTACTTTCAGCTCTATGTGGGACGTGTGTTGGGCTCGACATCAGGATTTAGCTTACTTTCAGCTCTACGTCGGGACGTGTGTTGGGCTCTACGTCGGGACATGTGTTGGGCTCTACATCAGAATTTAGCGTACTTTCAGGTCTACGTCGGGACATGTGTTGGGCTCTACGTCAGGACGTCTGTTGGGCTCTACATCAGAATTTAGCGTATTTTCAGCTCTACGTCGGGACGTGTCTTGGGCTCTACGTCGGTACGTGTGTTGGGCTCTACGTTGGGACGTGTGTTGGGCTCTGCGTCGCGACGAGTGTTGGACTCTGCGTCGGGACGTGTGTTGGGCTCTACGTCAGGACGTGTGTTGGTCTCTACGTCGGGACGTGTGTTGGGCTCTACGTCGGGACTTGTGTTGGTCTCTACGTCGGGACGTGTGTTGTGCTCTACGTCGGGACTTGTGTTGGGCTCTACGTCAGGACGTGTGTTGGGCTCTACGTCGGGACGTGTGTTGGGCTCTACATCAGGATTTAGCTTTTTTTCAGCTCTACGTGGGGACGTGTGTTGGGCTCGACATCAGGGTTTACCTTACTTTCACCTCTACGTCGGGACGTGTGTTGGGTTCTACGTCGGGACGTATGTGGGGCTCTACGTCGGGACGTGTGTTGGGCTCTACATCAGGATTTAGCTTACTTTCAGCTCTACGTCGGGACGTGTGTTGGGCTCTACATCAGGATTTAAATTACTTTCAGCTCTACGTCGGGACGTGTGTTGGGCTCTACATCAGGATTTAGATTACTTTCAGCTCTAAGTCGGAACGTGTGTTGGGCTCTACGTCGGGACGTGTGTTGGGCTCTACATCAGGATTTAGCGTACTTACAGCTCTACGTCGGGACGTGCGTTGGGCTCTACGTCGGGACGTGCGTTGGGCTCTACGTCGGGACGTGTATTGGGCTCTACGTCGCGACGTGTGTTGGTCTCTGCTTCGGGACGTGCGTTGGGCTCTACTTCGGGACGTGCGTTGGGCTCTACGTCGGGACGTGACTTGGGCTCTACGTCGGGACGTGTGTTGGGCTCTACGTCGGGACGTGTGTTGGGCTCTACGTCGGGACGTGTGTTCGGCTCTACATCAGGATTTAGCTTACTTTCAGCTCTACGTTGGGACGTGTGTTGGGCTCTACGTCGGGACGTGTGTTGGGCTCTACATCAGGATTTAGCTTACTTTCAGCTCTACGTCGCGACATGTGTTGGGCTCTACGTCGGGACGTGTGTTGGGCTCTACATCAGGGTTTAGCTTACTTTCAGCTCTACGTCGGTACGTGTGTTGGCCTTGACATCAGGATTTAGCTTACTTTCAGCTCTACGTCGGGACGTGTGTTGGGCTCTACGTCGGGACGTGTGTTGGGCTCTAGGTCGGGACCTGTGTTGGGCTCTACGTCGGGACATGTGTTGGAGTCTGCCTCGGGACGTGTGTTGGGCTCTACGTCGGGACGTGTGTTGGGCTCTACATCAGGATGTCTGTTGGGCTCTACATCAGAATTTAGCGTACTTTCAGCTCTACTTCGGGACGTGTGTTGGGCTCTACGTCGGGATGTGTGTTGGGCTCTACATCAGGATTTAGCTTACTTTCAGCTCTACGTGGGGACGTGTGTTTGGCTCGACATCAGGACTTAGCTTACTTTCAGCTCTACTTCGGGACGTGTCTTGGGCTCTACGTCGAGACGTCTGCTGGGCTCTACGTCGGGACATGTGTTGGGCTCTCCATCAGGATTTAGCGTACTGTCAGCTCTACGTCGGGACGTGTGTTGGGCTCTACGTCGGGACGTGTGTTAGGCTCTACGTCGGGACGTGTGTTGGGCTCTACATCAGGATTTAGCTTACTTTCAGCTCTACGTTGGGACGTGTGTTGGGCTCTACATCGGGACGTGTGTTGGGCTCTACCTCAGGATTTAGCGTACTTTCAGCTCTGCGTCGGGACGAGTGTTGGGCTCTACATCTGTAGTTAGATAACTTTCAGATCTACGTCGGGACGTGTGTTGGGCTCTACATCGGGACGTGTGTTGGGCTCTACGTCGGGATGTGTGTTGGGCTCTACGTCGGGACGTGTGTTGGGCTCTACGTCGGGACGTGTGTTGGGCTCTACATTGTAGATAGCTAACTTTCAGCTCTACGTCGGCACGTGCGTTGGGCTCTACGTCGGCATGTGCGTTGGGCTCTACGTCGGCACGTGCGTTGGGCTCTACGTCGGGACGTGCGTTGGGCTCTACGTCGGGACGTGCGTTGGGCTCTACGTCGGGACGTGTGTTGGGCTCTACATCAGGATTTAGCTTAATTTCAGCTCTACGTCGGGACGTGTGTTGGGCTCTACGTCGGGACGTGTGTTGGGCTCTACGTCGGGACGTGTGTTGGGCTCCATGTCGGGACTTGTGTTGGGCTCTACGGCTGTTGTTAGCTAACTTTCAGCTCTACGTTGGGACGTATGTTGGGCCCTACGTCGGGACGTGTGTTGGGCCCTACGTCGGTACGTGTGTTGGGCCCTACGTCGGTACGTGAGTTGGGCCCTACGTCGGGACGTCTGTTGGGTTCTACGTCTGTAGTTAGCTAACGTTCAGCTTTACGTCGAGACGTGTGTTGGGCTCTACGTCTGTAGTTAGCTGACTTTCAGCTGTACGTCGGGTCGTGTGTTGGGCTCTACATCAGGTTTAGCTTATATTGAGCTCTACGTCGGGACGTGTGTTGGGCTCTACGTCGGGACGTGTGTTGGGCTCTACATCAGTGTTTAGCTTACTTTCACCTCTACGTCGGGACATGTGTTTGGCTCTACGTCGGGACGTGTGTTGGGCTCTACGTCCGGACGTGTGTTGGGCTCTACGTCGGGACGTGTGTTGGGCTCTACGTCGGGACGTGTGTTGTGCTCTACGTCGGGACGTGTGTTTGGCTCTACATCGGGACATGTGTTGGGCTCTACGTCGGGATGTGTGTTGGGCTCTACATCAGTATTTAGGTTACTTTGAGCTCTTCGTTGGGACGTGTGTTAGGCTCGGCATCAGGATTTAGCTTACTTTCAGGTCTACGTCGAGACGTGTGTTGGGCTCTACGTCTGTAGTTAGCTGACTTTCAGCTGTACGTCGGGTCGTGTGTTGGGCTCTACGTCGGGACGTGGGTTGGGCTCTACGTCGGGACGTGGGTTGGGCTCTATGTCGGGACGTGTGCTGGGCTCTACGTCGAGACGTGGGTTGGGCTCTACATCAGGATGTAGCGTACTTTTAGCTCTACTTCGGGACGTGTGTTGGGCTCTACGTCGGGACGTGTGCTGGGCTCTACGTCGGGACGTGTGCTGGGCTCTGCGTCAGGACGTGTGTTGGGCTCTACATCAGGATTTAGCGTACTTTTAGCTCTGCTTCGGGACGTGTGTTGGGCTCTACGTCGGGACGTGTGTTGGGCTCTACATCAGGATTTAGCTTACTTTCAGCTCGACGTCGGAACGTGTGTTGGGCTCTACGTCGGGACGTGTGTTGGGCTCTACGTCAGGATTTAGCTTACTTTCAGCTGTACGTCGGGACGTGTGTTGGGCTCTACGTCGGGACGTGTGTTGGGCTCTACATCAGGATCTTGCATACTTTCAGTTCTACGTCGGGACACGTGTTATGCTCTAAGTCGGGACGTGTGTTGGGCTCTACATCAGATTTAGCTTACTTTCAGCTCTACGTCGGGACGTGTGTTGGGCTCTACGTCGGGAGGTGTGTTGGGCTCTACATCAGGATTTAGCGTACTTTCAGCTCAACTTAGGGACGTGTGTTGGGCTCTACGTCGGGACGTGTGTTGGGCTCTATGTCGGGACGTGTGTTGGGCTCTACGTCGGGATTTAGCTTACTTTCAGCTCTACGTCGGGACGTGTGTTCGGCTCTATGTCGGGAAGTGTGTTGGGCTCTACGTCGCGACGTGTGTTGGGCTCTACGTCGAGACGTATGTTGGGCTCTACATCAGGGTTCAGCTTACTTTCAGCTCTACGTCGGGACGTGAGTTCGGGTCTACGTCGGGTCGTGTGCTGGGCTCTACGTCGGGACGTGTGTTGGGCTCTACGTTGCGAAGTGTTTTGGCCTCTACGTCGGGACGTGTGTTGGGCTCTACATCAGGATTTAGCGTACTTTCAGCTTACTTCGGGACGTGTGTTGGGCTCTACGTTGGGACGTGTGTTGGGCTCTACATCAGGATTTAGCTTACTTTCAGCTCTACGTCGGACATGTGTTGGGCTCTACGTTGGGACGTGTGTTGGGCTCTACATCAGGATTTAGCTTACTTTCAGCTCTACGTCTGGGCGAGTGTTAGGCTCTAAGTCGGGACGTGTGTTGGGCTCTACATCAGGATTTAGCGTACTTTTAGCTCTACTTCGGGACGTGTGTTGGGCTCTACGTCGGGACGTGTGTTGGGCTCTACATCAGGATTTAGCTTACTTTCAGCTCTACTTCGGGACATGTGTTGGGCTCCACGTTGGGACTTGTGTTGGGCTCTACATCAGGATTTAGCTTACTTTCATCTCTACGTCTGGGCGAGTGTTGGGCTCTAAGTCGGGACGTGTGTTGGGCTCTACATCAGGATTTAGCTTACTTTCAGCTCTACGTGGGGACGTGTGTTTGGCTCTACGTCGGGACGTCTGTTGGGATCTACGTCGGGACGTGTGTTGGGGTCTACGTCGGGACGTTTGTTGGGCTCTACGTCGGGACGTGGGTTGGGCTCTACGTCGGGATGTGTGTTGGGCTCTACGTCGGGACGTGGGTTGGGCTCTACGTCGTGACGTGGGTTGGGCTCTTCGTCGGGACATCTGTTGGGCTCTACGTCGGGATTTAGCTTACTTTCAGCTCTACGTCGGGACGTGTGCTGGGCTCTACGTCGCGACGTGTGTTGGGCTCTACGTCGGGATGTGCGTTGGGCTCTACGTCGGGACGTGCGTTGGGCTCTACGTCGGGACGTGTGTTGGGCTCTATGTCGGGACGTGTGTTGGACTCTACGTCGGGATGTGTGTTGGGCTCTACATCAGGATTTAGCTTACTTTCAGCTCTACGTGGGGACGTGTGTTTGGCTCGATATCAGGATTTAGCGTACTTTCAGCTCTACGTCGGGACGTGTGTTGGGCTCTACGTCGGGATGTGTGTTGGGCTCTACATCAGGATTTAGCTTAATTTCAGCTCTACGTGGGGACCTGCGTTTGGCTCGACATTAGGACTTAGCTTACTTTCAGCTCTACTTCGGGACGTGTCTTGGGCTCTACGTCGGGACCTGTGCTGTGCTCTACGTGGGGACGTGTGCTGGGCTCTACGTCGGGACGTGTGCTGGGCTCTACGTCGGGACATGTGTTGGGCTCTTTGTCGGGACGTCTGTTGGGCTCTACGTCGGGTTTTAGCTTCCTTTCAGCTCTACGTCGGGACGTGTGTTGGGCTCTATATCAGGATTTAGCTTACTTTCAGCTCTACGTCGGGACGTGTGTTGGGCTCTACATCAGGATTTAGCTTGTTTTCAGCTCTACGTAGGGAGGTGTGTTGGGCTCTACGTCGGGACGTGTGTTGGGCTCTACCTCGGGACGTGTGTTGGGCTCTACGTCGGGACGTGTGTTGGGCTCTAGATCAGGATTTAGCTTACTTTCAGCTCTACGAGGGGATGTGTGTTGGGCTCGACATTAGGATTTAGCTTATTATCAGCTGTACGTTGGGACGCGTGTTGGGCTCTACGTCGGGAAGTGTGTTGGGCTCTAGATCAGGATTTAGCTTACTTTCAGCTCTACGAGGGGACGTGTGTTGGGCTCGACATCAGGATTTAGCTTACTTTCAGCTCTACGTCGGGACATATGTTGGGCTCTACATCGGGACGTATGTTGCGCTCTACGTCGGGACGTGTGTTGGGCTCTACGTCTGGACCAGTGTTGGGCTCTACGTCGGGACGAGTGTTGGGCCCTACGTCGGGACGAGTGTTGGGCTCTACGTCGGGACGAGTGTTGGGCTCTACGTCGGGACGAGTGTTGGGCTCTACGTCGGGACGAGTGTTGGGCTCTACATAACCATTTAGCTTACTTTCATCTGTACGTCGGGATGTGTGTTGGGCTCTACGTCGGGATGTGTGTTGGGCTCTACGTCGGGACGTGTGTTGGGCTCTACATCAGGATCTAGCTTGTTTTCAGCTCTACTTCGGGACACGTGTTATGCTCTAAGTTGGGACGTGTGTTGGGCTCTAATTCGGGACGTGTGTTGGGCTCTACGTTGGGACGTATGTTGGGCTCTACATCAGGATCTAGCATACTTTCAGTTCTACGTCGGGACACGTGTTATGCTCTAAGTCGGGACGTGTGTTGGGCTCTACATCAGATTTAGCTTCCTTTCAGCTGTACATTGGGACGTGTGTTGGGCTCTACGTCGGAATGTGTGTTGGGCTCGACATCAGGATTTAGCTTACTTTCAGCTCTACGTCGGGACGTGTGTTGGGCTCTACGTCGGGACGTGTGTTGGGCTCTACATCAGGATTTAGCGTACTTTCAGCTCTACTTCGGGACGTGTGTTGGGCTCTACGTCGGGACGTGTGTTGGGCTCTATGTTGGGACGTGTGTTGGGCTCTACGTCGGGATTTAGCTTACTTTCAGCTCTACGTCGGGACGTGTGTTGGGCTCTATGTCGGGACGTGTGTTGGGCTCTACGTCGCGACGTGTGTTGGGCTCTACGTCGAGACGTATGTTGGGCTCTACATCAGGGTTCAGCTTACTTTCAGCTCTACGTCGGGACGTGAGTTCGGGTCTACGTCGGGACGTGTGCTGGGCTCCACGTCGGGACGTCTGTTGGGTTCTACGTTGCACTGTGTGTTGGGCTCTACGTCGAGACGTATGTTGGGCTCTACATCAGGATTTAGCGTACTTTCAGATCTACTTCTGGACTTGTGTTGGGCTCTACGTTGGGACGTGTGTTGGGCTCTACATCAGGATTTAGCTTACTTTCAGCTCTACGTCGGGACATGTGTTGGGCTCTACGTTGGGACGTGTGTTGGGCTCTACATCAGGATTTAGCTTACTTTCAGCTCTACGTCTGGGCGAGTGTTGGGCTCTAAGTCAGGACGTGTGTTGGGCTCTACATCAGGATTTAGCTTACTTTCAACTCTACGTGGGGACGTGTGTTTGGCTCTACGTCGGGACGTCTGTTGGGCTCTACGTTGGGACGTGTGTTGGGCTCTACGTCGGGACGTTTGTTGGGCTCTACGTCGGGACGTGTGTTGGCCTCTACGTCGGGACGTGTGTTGGGCTCTACGTCAGGACGTGTGTTGGGCTCTACGTCGGGACGTGGGTTGGGCTCTACGTCGGGACGTGGGTTGGGCTCTACGTCGGGACGTGGGTTGGGTTCTACGTCGGGACGTGGGTTGGGCTCTACGTCGGGACGTGGGTTGGGGTCTAGATCAGGATTTAGCTTACTTTCAGCTCTACGAGGGGACGTGTGTTGGTCTCGACATCAGGATTTAGCTTACTTTCAGCTCTACGTCGGGACATGTGTTGGGCTCTACGTCGGGACGTGTGTTGCGCTCTACGTCGGGACGTGTGTTGGGCTCTACGTCGGGACGCGTGTTGGGCTGCATGTCGGGACGTGTGTTGAGCTCTACGTCGGGACATGTTTTGGGTTCTGCGTCGGGATGTGTGTTGGGCTCTACGTCGGGACGTGTGTTGGGCTCTACGTCGCGACGTGTGTTGGGCTGCATGTCGGGACGTGTGTTGGACTCTGCGTCGGGATGTGTGTTGGGCTCTACGTCGGGACGTGTGTTGGGCTCTACGTCGGGACGTGTGTTGGGCTCTACATCAGGATTTAGCTTACTTTCATCTCTACGTCGGGACGTGTGTTGGGCTCTACGTCGGGATGTGTGTTCGGCTCTACTTCGGGATGTGTGTTGGGCTCTACATAAGGATTTAGCTTACTTTCAGCTCTACGTGGGGACGTGTGTTTGGCTCGACATCAGGACTTAGCTTACTTTCAGCTCTACTTCGGGACGTGTGCTGGGCTCTGTGTCGGGACGTGTGCTGGGCTCTACGTCGGGACGTGTGTTGGGCTCTACGTCGGGACGTGTGTTGGGCTCTTCGTCGGGACGTCTGTTGGGCTCTACGTCAGGATTTAGCTTGTTTTCAGCTCTACATCGGGACGTGTGTTTGGCTCTACGTCGGGACGTGTGTTGGGCTCTACGTCGGGACGTGTGTTGGGCTCTAGATCAGGATTTAGCTTACTTTCAGCTCTACGAGGGGACGTGTGTTGGGCTCGACATCAGGATTTAGCTTACTTTCAGCTCTACGTCGGGACGTGTGTTGGGCTCTACGTCGGGACGTGTGTTGGGCTGTACGTCGCGACGTGTGTTGGGATGCATGTCGGGACGTGTGTTGAGCTCTACGTCGGGACGTGTTTTGGGCTCTACGTCGGGACGTGTGTTGGGCTCTACGTCGGGATTTAGTTACTTTCAGCTCTACGTCGGGATGTGTGTTTGGCTCTACGTCGGGACGTGTGTTGGGCTCTACGTCGGGACGAGTGTTGGGCTCTACGTCGGGACGAGTGTTGGGCTCTACATAAGGATTTATCTTACTTTCAGTCTCTACGTCGGGACGTGTGTTGGACTCTATGTCGGGACGTGTGTTGGGCTCCACGTCGGGACGTGTGTTCGGATCTACATCAGGATTTAGCTTAATTTCAGCTCTACGTCGGGACGTGTTTTGGGCACTACGTTGAGACGTGTGCTGGGGTCTACGTCGGGACGTGTGTTGGGCTCTACATCAGGATTTAGATTACTTTCAGCTCTTCGTCTGGACGTGTGTTGGGCTCTACCTCGGGACATGTGTTGGGCTCTACATCAGAATTTAGCTTACTTTCAGCTCTACGTGGGTACGTGTGTTGGGCTTGACATCAGGATTTAGCTTACTCTCAGCTCTACGTCGGGACGTGTGTTGGGCTCTACGTCGGGACGTGTGTTAGGCTCTACGTCGGGACGTGTTTTGGGCTCTACGTCGGGAAGTGTGTTGGGCTCTACATCAGGATTTAGCGTACTTTCAGCTCTACGTCGGGACGTGCGTTGGGCTCTACGTCGGGGCGAGTTGTTGGGCTCTACGTCGGGACGTGTGTTGGGCTCTACGTCGGGACGTCTGTTGGGTTCTACGTCGCGATGTGTGTTGGGCTCTACGTCGAGACGTATGTTGGGCTCTACATCAGGATTTAGCTTACTTTCAGCTCTACGTCGGGACGTGTGTTGGGCTCTACGTCGGGACGTGTGTTGGGCTCTACGTCGGGACGTGTGTTGGGCTCTATATCAGGATTTAGCTTACTTTCAGCTCTACGTCGTGACATGTGTTGGGCTCTACGTCGGGACGTGTGTTGGGCTCCACATCAGGATTTAGCTTACTTTCAGCTCTACGTCGGGACGTGTGTTGGGCTCTACGTCGGGATGTGTATTGGGCTCTACATCAGGATTTAGCTTACTTTCAGCTCTACGTCGGGACGTGTGTTGGGCTCTACGTCGGGACGTGTGTTGTTGGGCTCTACGTCGTGACGTGTTTTGGGCTCTACGTCGGGACGTCTGTTGGGTTCTACATCAGGGTTTAGCTTACTTTCACCTCTACGTCGGGACATGTGTTGGGCTCTACGTCGGGACGTGTGTTGGGCTCTACATCAGGATTTAGCGTACTTTCAGCTCTACGTCGGGACGTGTGTTGGGCTCTACGTCGGGACGTGTGTTGGGCTCTACGTCGGCACGTGTGTTGGGCTCTACATCAGGATTTAGCTTACTTTCAGCTCTACGTCGGGAAATGTGTTATGCTCTTTGTCGGGACGTGTGTTGGGCTCTACATCAGATTTAGCTTTCTTTCAGCTCTACGTCGGGACTTGTGTTGGGCTCTACATCAGGATTTAGCTTGTTTTCAGCTCTACTTCGGGACGTGTGTTGGGCTCTACATCGGGACGTGTGTTGGGCTCTACATCAGGATTTAGCTTACTTACAGCTCTACGTCGGGACATGTGTTGGGCTCTACGTTGGGACGTGTGTTGGGCTCTACATCAGGATTTAGCTTACTTTCAGCTTAACGTCGGGATGTGTGTTGGGCTATACGTCGGGATGTCTGTTGGTCTCTACGTCGGGACGTGTGTTGGGTTCTACATCAGGATTTAGCTTACTTTCACCTCTATGTCGGGACGTGTGTTGGGCTCTACGTCGGGACGTGTGTTGGGCTCCATGTCGGGACGTGTGTTGCGCTCTACGTCGGGACGTGTGTTGGGCTCTACGTCGGGACGTGTGTTGGGCTCCATGTCGGGACGTGTGTTGGGTTCTACGTCGGGACGTATGTGTGGGCTCTACGTCGGGACGTGTGGTGGGCTCTACGGCGGGACGTGTGTTGGGCTCTACATCAGGATTTAGCTTACTTTCAGCTGTACGTCGGGACGTGTGTTGGGCTCTACGTTGGGACGTGTGTTGGGCTCTACGTCGGGACGTGTGTTGGGCTTTACGTCGGGACGTGTGTTGGGCTCTACGGCGGGATGTGTGTTGGGCTCTACGTCGGGACGTGTGTTGGGCTCTACATCAGGATTTAGCTTACTTTCAGCTGTACGTCGGGACGTGTGTTGGGCTCTATATCAGGATTTAGTTTACTTTCAGCTGTACGTCGGGACGTGTGTTGGGCTCTACGTCGAGACATGTGTTGGGCTCTACATCAGGATTTAGCTTACTTTCAGCTCTACGAGGGGACGTGTGTTGGTCTCGACATCATTTTTTAGCTTACTTTCAGCCCTACGTCGGGACGTGCGTTGGGTCTACGTCGGGACGTGCGTTGGGCTCTACGTCAGGACGTGCGTTGGGCTCTACGTCGGGACGTGTGTTGGGCTCTACATCAGGATTTAGCGTACTTTCAGCTCTACGTTGGGACGTGTGTTGGGCTCTACGTCGGGACGTGTGTTGGGTTCTACGTCGCGACGTGTGTTGGGCTCTACGTCGAGACGTATGTTGGGCTCTACATCAGGATTTAGCTTACTTTCAGCTCTACGTCGGGACGTGTGTTGGGCTCTACGTCGGGACGTGTGTTGGGTTCTACGTCGCGACGTGTGTTGGGCTCTGCGTAGGGACGTGTGTTGAGCTCTACTTTGGGACGTCTGTTGGGCTCTACGTCGGGACGTTTGTTGGGCTCTATGTGGGGGTTTAGCATACATTCAGCTCTACGTCGGGACGTGTGTTGGGCTCCACGTTGGGACGTGTGTTGGGCTCCATGTCGGGACGTGTGTTGGGCTCTATGTCTGTAGTTAGCTAACTTTCATCTCTATGTCGGGACGTGTGTTGGGCTCTACGTCGGGACGTGTGTTGGGCTCTACGTCGGGACGTTTGTTGGGCTCTACGTGGGGGTTTAGCATACATTCAGCTCTACGTCGGGACGTGTGTTGGGCTCCACGTCGGGACGTGTGTTGGGCTCCATGTCGGGACGTGTGTTGGGCTCCATGTCGGGACGTGTGTTGGGCTCTATGTCTGTAGTTAGCTAACTTTCATCTCTACGTCGGGACTTGTGTTGGGCTCTACGTCGGGACGTGTGTTGGGCTCTACGTCGGGACCTGTGTGGGGCTCTACGTCGGGACGTGTGTTGGGCTCTACGTCGGGACGTGTGTTGGGCTCTACATCAGGATTTAGCTTACTTTCAGCTCTACGTCGGGACGTGTGTTTGGCTCTACGTCGCGACGTGTGTTGGGCTCTACATCAGGATTTAGCTTCCTTTCAGCTCTACGTCGGGACGTGTGTTGGGCTCTACGTCGGGACGTGTGTTGGGCTCCACGTCGGGACGTGCGTTGGGCTCTACCTCGGGACGTGTGTTGGGCTCTACGTCGGGACGTGTGTTGGGCTCTACGTCGGGACGTGTGTCGGGCTCTGCGTCTGTAGTTAGCTAAATTTCAACTCTACGTCGGGACGTGCGTTGGGCTCTACGTCGGGACGTGCGTTGGTCTCTACGTCGGGACGTGCGTTGGGCTCTCCGTCGGGACGTGTGTTGGGCTCTATATCAGGATTTAGCTTACTTTCGGCTCTACGTCGGGACGTGTGTTGGGCTCTACGTCGGGAAGTGTGTTGGACTCTACGTCGGGAAGTGTGTTGGGCTCTACATCGGGAAGTGTGTTGGGCTCTAAGTCGGGACGTGTGTTGGGCTCTACGTCGGGAAGTGTGTTGGGCTCTACATCAAGATTTAGCTTCTATTCAGCTCTACGTCGGGACGTGTGTTGGGCTGTACGTCGGGACGTGTGTTGGGCTCTACGTCGGGACATGTGTTGGGCTCCACATCAGGATTTAGCTTACTTTCAGCTCTACGTCGGGACGTGTGTTGGGCTCTACGTCGGGACGTGTGTTGGGCTCTACATCAGGATTTAGCTTACTTTCAGCTCTACGTCGGGACGTGTGTTGGGCTCTACGTCGGGAAGTGTGTTGGGCTCTACGTCGGGACGTGTGTTGGGCTCCACGTCGGGACGTGCGTTGGGCTCTACCTCGGGACGTGTGTTGGGCTCTACGTCGAGACGTGTGTTGGGCTCTACGTCGGGACGTGTGTTGGGCTATACGTCGGGACATGTGTTGGGCTCTACATCAGGATTTAGCATACTTTCAGCTCTACGTCGGGACGTGTGCTGGGCTCTACATCGGGACGTGTGCTGGGCTCTACGTCGGGACGTGTGCTGGGGTCTACGTCGGGGTTTAGCTTACATTCAGCTCTACGTCGGGACGTGTGTTGGGCTCTGCGTCGGGACGTGTGTTGAGCTCTACGTTGGGACGTCTGTCGGGCTCTACGTCGGGACGTTTGTTGGGCTCTACGTGGTGGTTTAGCATACATTCAGCTCTACGTCGGGACGTGTGTTGGGCTCCATGTCGGGACGTGTGTTGGGCTCTACGTCGGAACGTGTGTTGGGCTCTATGTCTGTAGTTAGCTAACTTTCATCTCCACGTCGGGACGTGTGTTGGGCTCTACGTCGGGACGTGTGTTGGGCTCTACGTCGGGACATGTGTTGGGCTATACGTCGGGACGTGTGTGGGGCTCTACATCACGATTTAGCTTACTTTCTGCTCTACGTCGGGACGTGGGTTCGGTTCCACGTAGGGACGTGTGTTGGGCTCTACGTCGGGACGTGTGTTGGGCTCTACTTCGGGACTTGTGTTGGGCTCTACATCAGGATTTAGCTTACTTTCTGCTCTACGTCGGGACGTGGGTTGGGTTCTACGTAGGGACGTGTGTTGGGCTCTACGTCGGGACGTGTGTTGGGCTCTACTTCGGGACTTGTGTTGGGCTCTACATCACGATTTAGCTTACTTTCTACTCTACGTCGGGACGTGGGTTCGGTTCCACGTAGGGACGTGTGTTGGGCTCTACGTCGGGACGTGTGTTGGGCTCTACTTCGGGACTTGTGTTGGGCTCTACATCAGGATTTAGCTTACTTTCTGCTCTACGTTGGGACGTGGGTTGGGTTCTACGTAGGGACGTGTGTTGGGCTCTACGTCGGGACGTGTGTTGGGCTCTACGTCGGGAAGTGTGTTGGGCTCTACGTCGGGAAGTGTGTTGGGCTCTACATCAAGATTTAGCTTCCTTTCAGCTCTACGTCGGGACGTGTGTTGGGCTCCACGTCGGGACGTGCGTTTGGCTCTACCTCGGGACGTGTGTTGGTCTCTACGTCTAGACGTGTTTTTGGCTCTACATAAGGATTTAGCTTACTTTGAGCTCTATGTCGGGACGTGTGTTGGGCTCTACGTTGGGACGTGTGTTGGGCTCTACGTCTAGACGTGTGTTGGGCTCTACATCAGGATTTAGCTTACTTTGAGCTCTATGTCGGGACGTGTGTTGGGCTCTACGTCGGGACGTGCGTTGGGCTCTACGTCGCGACGTGCGTTGGGCTCTACGTCTGTAGTTAGCTAACTTTCAGCTCTACGTCGGGACGTGCGTTGGGCTCTACATCGGGACGTGCGTTGGGCTCTACGTCGGGACATGGGTTGGGCTCTACGTAGGGACGTGCGTTGGGCTCTCCGTCGGGACGTGTGTTGGGCTCTACATCAGGATTTAGCTTACTTTCAGCTCTACGTCGGGACGTGTTTTGGCATCTACGTCGGGAAGTGTGTTGAGCTCTACGTCGGGAAGTGTGTTGGGCTCTACGTCGGGAAGTGTGTTGGGCTCTAAGTCGGAACGTGTGTTGGGCTTTACGTCGGGAAGTGTGTTGGGCTCTACATCAAGATTTAGCTTCCTTTCAGCTCTACGTCGAGACGTGTGTTGGGCTCTACGTCGGGACGTGTGTTGGGCTCTACGTCGGGACGTGTGTTGGGCTCTACATCAGGATTTAGCTTATTTTCAGCTCTACTTCGGGACGTGTGTTGGGCTCTACGTCGGGACGTGTGTTGGGCTCTACGTCGGGATGTGTGTTGAGCTCTACGTCGGGATTTAGCTTACTTTCAGCTCTACGTCGGGACGTGCGTTGGGCTCTACGTCGGGATGTGCGTTGGGCTCTACGTCGGGACGTGCGTTGGGCTCTACGTCGGGATTTAGCTTACTTTCAGCTCTACGTCGGGACGTGCTTTGGCCTCTACGTCGGGATTTAGCTTACTTTCAGCTCTACGTCGGGACGTGCGTTGGGCTCTACGTCGGGACGTGCGTTGGGCATTACGTCGGGACGTGCGTTGGGCTCTACGTCTGTAGTTAGCTAACTTTCAGTTCTACGTCGGGACGTGCGTTGGGCTCTACGTCGGGATTTAGCTTACTTTCAGCTCTACGTCGGGACGTGCGTTGGGCTCTACGTCGGGATGTGCGTTGGGCTCTACGTCGGGACGTGCGTTGGGCTCTACGTCGGGACGTGCGTTGGGCTCTACGTCGGGATTTAGCTTACTTTCAGCTCTACGTCGGGACGTGCGTTGGGCTCTACGTCGGGACGTGCGTTGGGCTCTATGTCTGTAGTTAGCTAACTTTCATCTCCACGTCGGGACGTGTGTTGGGCTCTACGTCGGGACGTGTGTTGGGCTCTACGTCGGGACATGTGTTGGGCTATACGTCGGGACGTGTGTGGGGCTCTACATCACGATTTAGCTTACTTTCTGCTCTACGTCGGGACGTGGGTTCGGTTCCACGTAGGGACGTGTGTTGGGCTCTACGTCGGGACGTGTGTTGGGCTCTACTTCGGGACTTGTGTTGGGCTCTACATCAGGATTTAGCTTACTTTCTGCTCTACGTCGGGACGTGGGTTGGGTTCTACGTAGGGACGTGTGTTGGGCTCTACGTCGGGACGTGTGTTGGGCTCTACTTCGGGACTTGTGTTGGGCTCTACATCACGATTTAGCTTACTTTCTACTCTACGTCGGGACGTGGGTTCGGTTCCACGTAGGGACGTGTGTTGGGCTCTACGTCGGGACGTGTGTTGGGCTCTACTTCGGGACTTGTGTTGGGCTCTACATCAGGATTTAGCTTACTTTCTGCTCTACGTTGGGACGTGGGTTGGGTTCTACGTAGGGACGTGTGTTGGGCTCTACGTCGGGACGTGTGTTGGGCTCTACGTCGGGAAGTGTGTTGGGCTCTACGTCGGGAAGTGTGTTGGGCTCTACATCAAGATTTAGCTTCCTTTCAGCTCTACGTCGGGACGTGTGTTGGGCTCCACGTCGGGACGTGCGTTTGGCTCTACCTCGGGACGTGTGTTGGTCTCTACGTCTAGACGTGTTTTTGGCTCTACATAAGGATTTAGCTTACTTTGAGCTCTATGTCGGGACGTGTGTTGGGCTCTACGTTGGGACGTGTGTTGGGCTCTACGTCTAGACGTGTGTTGGGCTCTACATCAGGATTTAGCTTACTTTGAGCTCTATGTCGGGACGTGTGTTGGGCTCTACGTCGGGACGTGCGTTGGGCTCTACGTCGCGACGTGCGTTGGGCTCTACGTCTGTAGTTAGCTAACTTTCAGCTCTACGTCGGGACGTGCGTTGGGCTCTACATCGGGACGTGCGTTGGGCTCTACGTCGGGACATGGGTTGGGCTCTACATAGGGACGTGCGTTGGGCTCTCCGTCGGGACGTGTGTTGGGCTCTACATCAGGATTTAGCTTACTTTCAGCTCTACGTCGGGACGTGTTTTGGCATCTACGTCGGGAAGTGTGTTGAGCTCTACGTCGGGAAGTGTGTTGGGCTCTACGTCGGGAAGTGTGTTGGGCTCTAAGTCGGAACGTGTGTTGGGCTTTACGTCGGGAAGTGTGTTGGGCTCTACATCAAGATTTAGCTTCCTTTCAGCTCTACGTCGAGACGTGTGTTGGGCTCTACGTCGGGACGTGTGTTGGGCTCTACGTCGGGACGTGTGTTGGGCTCTACATCAGGATTTAGCTTATTTTCAGCTCTACTTCGGGACGTGTGTTGGGCTCTACGTCGGGACGTGTGTTGGGCTCTACGTCGGGATGTGTGTTGAGCTCTACGTCGGGATTTAGCTTACTTTCAGCTCTACGTCGGGACGTGCGTTGGGCTCTACGTCGGGATGTGCGTTGGGCTCTACGTCGGGACGTGCGTTGGGCTCTACGTCGGGATTTAGCTTACTTTCAGCTCTACGTCGGGACGTGCTTTGGCCTCTACGTCGGGATTTAGCTTACTTTCAGCTCTACGTCGGGACGTGCGTTGGGCTCTACGTCGGGACGTGCGTTGGGCATTACGTCGGGACGTGCGTTGGGCTCTACGTCTGTAGTTAGCTAACTTTCAGTTCTACGTCGGGACGTGCGTTGGGCTCTACGTCGGGATTTAGCTTACTTTCAGCTCTACGTCGGGACGTGCGTTGGGCTCTACGTCGGGATGTGCGTTGGGCTCTACGTCGGGACGTGCGTTGGGCTCTACGTCGGGACGTGCGTTGGGCTCTACGTCGGGATTTAGCTTACTTTCAGCTCTACGTCGGGACGTGCGTTGGGCTCTACGTCGGGACGTGCGTTGGGCTCTACGTCGGGACGTGCGTTGGGCTCTACGTCTGTAGTTAGCTAACTTTCGGCTCTACGTCGGGACGTGCGTTGGGCTCTACGTCGGGACATGTGTTTCTAAGCAGAGAATAGAAACGCTTCCGCAAGTCTATTAAGATTCCTGATAAGATGGTAAAAGGAAAAGCAAAGAAAGAAGTCTGTCTTATTTGATGGGGACAGGAAATAACACCGTATTACATAACCCATTAAATGTTCCAAGCTTTACTTCACACTAAAGCTCAATGCCAATGGTTTTATATATGTGTGTGTGTGTTTTTGTAAAAACCTGTGTAGCTGTTCTGGCAGATCTGCACTGATCCATTGCCATAATTTTTTTTTCCCAGTGGTTCAAATCTCTGACACTAACCCAGTGCTCTAGTACAAAAATACTAGAGTACAATAGTTCAATTTCTAGTGCTAAGGTCTAAATTGTTTTCCCTGTGGTTTGAGAGTGAAAATTTGGCACATCAAACAGGCCACAAGATCATCCAAATTAAACTTCATCCAAACAATTGAACCCACTCCTGTAAACACAGTAAGCAAATTTATATCCAAGCATTTGGCTTTACATTGTTTCGAATTATTTGCTAGCATATATGGAACGTGATAAAACAGGTGATTACTCAATCACTGGCATAAAATGCACCAAAAATAAATATAAGCTAATATTAGTTGGCAAGTTCTGAATGATCCAGAGGTTCCCTTTAACATGCGCATTTGAGCTTCAGATTTGGGAAAGAAAAAGTTTTCTTTTAGTCTTGAGTGTTCACGGATTACGTCCACTGCATAGTAAACTGCTTTTCATGGTATTTTAATAGCACTGTGGTGTTAAAAATACGCGCGTAACTATAGTATCATTTTGCCAGAATGCATTTAAAGAGTATGCTGAAAGATATATTTCAATGGCAAATGGTGACAGAACAAGAATATATTGGGGGTGCTTTCTTTGGAGATTTAATGGGTCACTTCTTAAATATACATGAAGTGGTAAAGCCGCAAAGGACCGGCTACATTGAATGAGGGTCTCACTCCAAAATCACTGAGGGAATTTTTTAACACTTTGGATCTGATCTAAATGTTCACTTGGTGTAAACATCTGGAAGATGTTTACTTTCTACAGTTACAGCCCAGGCCAACCGAGGAGAGAGGAGTGATGGCCTGTAGTGAGTTATGTGCTCAGCATTGTTGCCCAAAGGCCAGTGTAGTTGAAGGGACACCGGCCTAACTGCATCTGTGCTGAGGAGTAGCCAGAGAAGGCGTGCCGTTTAAGTAGGTCTTTAATTTGAAGGAGCCCAACTGAAAGGCATCCTGTCTCTGGATGCAGCCATTGACTGTTCCCTGCTGCAAGGCATTGGCATACACATGCATGGCCCTGTTACACAGTCTGACGCATGGCTTCTCATAGGATAGGACCCAGAAATGCTTGAGCTGCCTGCCTTTTCTCAAAGGGGCTCTACGCACACAGATGCTAGCATACCTCCATGGAGCTCCCCCTAAGAAGTCTGTGGCAATGCTGCATACAGCAATTGCCTGTGATTTTCTCGTGGTTCTTCCCTTTAGTTGCAAAAGGATTTGAGCAAAGCTAGTTTGTTCCTTCCAGCATGGGCCACGTTCTCTGTGCAGGTGCACCACTGTAATTAAAACTGGAGTAACTCTAATGACTCCCATTTACTCAGGTTACTGCAAGCTGGTCCTGAGATGAAGCATAGATCTTGCTGCCTCCTCCTCCTAACATAATTGTTAAGGACATAAACTACAACTGCGTTCACTGTGACTACTGAACTAGAGGGTAAACAGGCTTAGCACAGTAATATAGAGGATTTAAAGTCATGGGTTCTTATGCCTGTTAACGGTCTAGTTCCAAAGATCTGATCCAGGTTCTGTTTATCTGTGGTGTAAATCTAGACTAATTCGATGTGCTCAGTGGAATTGTGGCTGTATAAAGCTGAATGAGAAGAGAATCAGCATGTAGGTATCAAACGTGGTGGACAGATGTCCCCTTCAGGATTCTTCTGTTTCAGTGGTAGGGGATATCACCTCCAGCTTTTCTTCAGTCACCTGCAACAATCTGGCAAACTCGACTGCAGAAAAAGCAGTCTTTCTGCTACCTAGGAGAGATATTCTACCGTTATACTTCAACCCTGTGTGAAGAAGGGACATCCGTTCATTGCTTGAAAATAGGACTTGGAGGCAGCTCCTCAGTAAAATTTAAGCCAAATATAGTTTCTGCCCTTCTGAAATATTTTGAAGGGAAGGAAAGAAGCGGAGGACTGTCATACTAAGAACTTCTACCTTCATGTTTTTATAAAACTCGTGGGTCACTGCCCTTGTTTTTCACCTGGACAGCTGCATCTAAAGGCCTGTAAGGCTCGAGAGATTAAATGCATTGCAAGTATAAGAGCGGAAAGACACCTAAAGACAGCATAACCTGGATTCCATCTTTCAGTTTTTAAGAAATGCTGAATTTTGGTAATGACATTACATAAGGTAAATTAGGAGTTATTTTTTGGTATCCATCCAAACCTTCCTGGGTAAGATGTGATTTGACCTAAAGAGGAGACAGGCTCAAGAAGAAAACCAGACATGCAAAATTGTTTGGCTGTTCTTGCTTGCTCTGATAAATACCACGGCCGGAGCTAGGGTAGCTTCTCTGAAAAGATGACTGTATTTATCATGCTATCAGATGTTTACTAAAAAGAATTATGCTCTTACTCAGTGGTATTGTAATAGAGGACATAAATTAACACAGTGTTTTGGAACTATGCATATTTTTTTCAGCCAAACATTTGGCCTGCGGCCCAGATAACAATGAGGTTTAGGGCAAAGCTGTGCACTCTGAGTAACCCATGGGATCAACAGCTCCCTTTCCCAACACACATTTTATTTTTACCTTTCCATTCTGTCTCTTCCTTCCCAATTGGAAAAGCAAAATTGAGACAGTAATGAAAACAATGAGACACAATACATTGATTCAAGGATTCCAAGTGCTCCTTGCCCATATACATCTTCCGTGTCCTTTTTGGTCATCAAAATGCCTTTGAATTAAGGAGGAACTTAGAGCAATGCTCTCAGGCAAGAGAAAGAGAGACCATGTGAGGTGGAAAGATGGGTCTGCAAGACAGGGACAACTTGGAAAGCCATACTCTAAGACTGCAAAACCTCTTTCTTCAGTGAAAAGATACATACTGATCATTTCCTCATTGGTTACTGCCATCACACACAAGGCAACTCGCTTCTCCTGTTCCGGCGTAAAACTGGCCAGTTTTTTTTTCCTTCTCTTTTAGGGCTCAAACTGGCAAAGTGCATGTTAAGGTTCAAGGCCTTGAGAAACTCTGGAGCAACTGGAAAGTTCTCCTGGGTTATAGTATCATTTACTGATAGAGCTTTACCTCTGCTGATGCCCCTATTACTGTCCACAAAGTCAGACTCCTCTGCTTACGGATTTGTTAAGAGCAGTCTTCTAAAGGACACACTCCCTTGGCCTTTAGGGACCAGCATAAAACTCGCATACAGTGCCCGTGTTTTCAGGAGACTAAGACTCTGGCTGGTTGCCAACACAAGTGAGAAAAGGATAATGGATCTTATCCCTTTGAAGAACAGACACAATATAGCAGCCTTTCTCCTCCATCCCCTTTGAAGTACACGACAACACAGAGGAGACAATGAAAAAGACGGAAATTTAATGTGAATGCACCTAGGAGTAATCAAAAAAAGATCCTCTTCTGCAATTTGACCAGAAAAGCACACCCTTCTCGAAGGAAGGAACTCCCATCTAAAAGGAAGTTCATTCAGAGTGAGGGAGGTCATGAATGTGCAGCATACGGCATATGCTACACCTGTTCCTTATACAGACACTCATGGGGTTAAGAGAGATGATATGGTTGATCTAATCTAATGGTACACTGTGGCCAAGACGGAAAGCCAAGTCTCCTGTTACCATCCTCACTCCCACTGTTTGTGTCATGCCATTTCTGGGTTCATCAGAACACTTCATGAGGCAATTCAATCATTCAACCCAACAGAAAACCAGTCCAAGCAAAAAAGAAATGGATTTGCCCTCTTCTGGGCTAGTAAGCTCAGTCAGCAACGGACAGAGCAGGAAAGAACTGGTAGCACTGAGAGTGGCACTGAGAGTGGCGACTGGAAAGGAAGAAGACCACTCTCACTGGGCAGCAGTGTGTGGCTAGTCTGGTTCTTGGCATGCAGTAAGACTACCCTTGAATGGAATCAGTTCCTCAGTCTCACTCTTCACAAAGCATGCTGATTAATTAGTGCACAGCAAATTTGTATCATACCTTATTGCGCAGTAACTTCCAATGGCAGACATAGCTCTTCTCACGCTGGCAAAGCTTCATAAACCAATAGGGCAGCAGGGATCAATGCCAGCAGGGAAGCTGTCTCTGCTTTGACAGGGAAAAAAAAAAATCTAAGAAGAGATGCTTTCCTTCCAGAAAGGCAGTGAGACACAACTGCTGTATTCTCTCATAGGTACCCACTGGGGTGGAAAATGTTTTCCCTGTGGGAATGCTGCTTTCAGCAAGGTGTCAGAGAACAATGCTGTCACCAGCCCCAGCCACATATGATTTCCATGTCTCTTTCTATCTTTTCTTCTCACATAGTTACTTGTGCGCTTTATCTGGCTGGAGCAGGGCCATTTATCTCCTATGGTACATTGCTTCCCAGGTCAAGTCTGCCTCTCCCTTCCCCCTTCTCTCCTCAACAGCTTGAAAAACATACCTTAAATTCTGTAAAGTAATCGAAGGCCTTGTTCTCTGCCATCAAAAGAGTCTAAAGGGCTTGCTGTGAAAGATGCTGGACAGTTCTGGTACTGGCAACCTCCGTACTCCTGCCAGCCAAAATTCTGCTCGTGACGAGACTAAGACTATATCTCTCCACTACCGCTCTCTTCTGCCACTGCCAAAAGAGGAGTGAGAATAAAGCAGGATCCTCAGGGTCTCTGTACTGAAAGCAACTAAGGAGCAAAGAAGTGAGAATAGAAGCTGAAATGAAGGACTGAAGAGCACGCAGTAGGAAGAATGGATATGTGTGATTTGTGGTGTTGTATGAGCACCTGGAGTTTCAGTATGCCTGGGTCTATCCCATCTACACTCCACTTACTCTTAAACTGGGCTGTGAGAATAAATTTAGTGTTGCCTGCAGATGTGTAACCACTTCTCATACTGTACCTTTTCCGCTTGGCAAGAAAGCACTATCTCTAGCTAAAAGCTGAAAGTAAAGCTGTCTCTGTTTTTTGTGCACAGACTGACAGGTCAGTCTGTGTTGCTTCCCTCTGGTGAGGAAACTCCTGAGAGTATTGAGTCATTGGTTTCCTGCCATTGCTGGGGCAGAGCAGAAGCACAGTGTCTGACCTCAAAGAGGACTCAGTTCAGGGCTCCTACTTCTGCAACATTAATGACTGAATTTTGCAGATACTGACATTTCACCTCAGCAAATGGTAGTCTGACAAGGACTGGCAAATAGGGAAGCTCAGAGAGGAGCCAACACATACCTGATTCCCACAGAGTCTGTTGTCTTCCTGCAAACAGATGACCTTCACAGACAGCCAGGTGGCAAGCACGTGGGAACACTTGGAATTTTTAGAGGAAAAATGTGGCAGGCTTTTTTTTGCAGCAGGTATTTGCTCATCCTCTTGCTGACTCTCCATTTCCCAATTACCTGCAAAATGCCTTCTTTTAGAGAAGACTCCCATAGAAAGGTTTACTGCACGAGTGTTTACTGTTTAAGAGTTTCAGTCCAGAGCAAGTATGTCACAAATTCTGTCCCTTCTGGCAATTGGCCCTTAGCAAAAGATTTCTCTAAGGTTTAAACTGAATGGCGGCATGCGTGTGCATTTCGTACTGACAAGTAAGAGGTTACGGCTGTCGGGGGCAGTTTGTTCATGAGCCAGCCAATTTTGTAGCAAGGATGCATTGGATCTGCGATGGAGGAACATTATGGTTTCTATTCCTCTGACAAACGTGCACGCTTCAAATGATGCCAGTCCTTCCTCAGCTTATCCTAGTGCTCACTGCAATTTATATGCCAAAACCATTGCTATTCCTCTCCCTGGCATCCCAGCTGGGAGAGCTCTGGGAAGGGAGAGAATCAATTTTCCTGGCAAGCAGTAGGTCACATGGCAGCATGTTTTGCCCATTTTTTCTCTGCCAAGCCCCATCCTAACATACCCTTGTCCTCTGCCGATTCTGATAGGCTGGTCTTTTTCCAGAGTGGACTGGGAAACTAGCTAAAAAAATAAAACAATCAACCAGCTTCTGCTCAATGCCAGATGCTGTGCTTTGTAAAAATGGCTCAGGTGAGATCCTGCTGGCCAAGTCAGTAGGAGATTTGCCAGTGGTGTACAGGATGCCACATCAGGCTTTTCCAGCAAGAAGCAGTCTTGGAATTTATTACAGAAAGTATCCTTTCATACTAACAACAACCACCCGCAAGATTTGGTTCCAAAGGAGTCCAAAATGCAGTGTACAGACTGGATGTAGAGGTGTAATGGATTAAGGATGGGAAATGTTTCTTTCGGATTCATTTTCAAGACAGCAGTTTTCCTATTTTTTTATGCCAGGCCAGACACTTCAAAAACTACAGGCATAACTGCTTCATGCTGTAGCCTGAATCGCTTCAACCATTCTGTCAGAGACATCCTCCCTGCACTAGTAATTTTCATCCCTCCTCTACCTCAGTTCACCTATATGCAGAATACAGCTAATAACATCCCCTCAAGTAAAGCACCTTCCATTGACTGTCTTGCTGAATATCGTGGTCAGCTGTTTTGGTCGTGGACTATTTTTTACCCCATGAATTACTGGGCAGCATCCAGCATAACTGGGAACTCTCAGTACTCCTATAATAAAAGAAGTACTTGTAACACTGGCACCATTCATAAGGCAGCATGCCATCCTAACCACCAGCTTAACCCATCAGCTCTCGGCACATTCCCAGGTTTAGGCTTGGAATCTTGATGACTATGACAGACCACCAGGATACATGTCCAGCTGTTAGGATGTGCTTCTTTCCCCTTCCTCTGACAGGTACCAGGCTACCAGAGTCTAAGCAGCAACCTGCAAGATGGCTCAAGGCTTCCACTGGGAGACCATTTCCTATGCCAGCAAGCAGTGCCTGGCATCTTCCATGGCTCACTCCTGCTCACTGTCATTTGTATTCCAAAATTAAGCCTCAAAATTAATGAGGAGATTAAGTTAGAGAATAAGATTCAAAGTTCTAGGTTGCTGCAAACAAGACACCTTGGATTAATCAGCATACATGTTTAAAACAGATTATAATGACTGGTGGTGTCAAAGTGGAGCTGAAAAATACAGTTTATAAAAGCGCTGGATTAAGCAGGCAGCTTCATGGCATCAGGCAAAGCAGAGGGAATAACTGCATCACTGAAAAGCATACACGTCTGCTTAACTCTGACTCAAAAAGATGCATATGCCTGTGTCCAAATTTGCATCTGATTGGCTTTGTTCTTAAAAAAGATACTCGAGTGTTTTGCTGTACTTCAGCATGACACAAGAAACAGGCGTGCAGTACCAAAGCAAGCACAAGCCACATCAATGCACGTGCAAAAGACCAAAGGCTTTGCACTTATTGTGTGAAATATGATTATTACCAAAAGGCAAGTGCACATGCAAAAAGATTTCTAGTGCACTCAATGTGATTTGCCAGTGTGTCGCATGCTGATCAACACAGCACACTGCAGTCCTAATTCTGGAGTCCTTAAAATCAACTGTGCACTACAGCTGCATATGATAAGTGCTTCACTGTCGGATTTTCCTTACTTCAGATTTGTTCCTCTTTGGACATCTTTCTAAGTTGGTTTTATTTTATGAACTGTTTTAGTTGCTTGAGTCTCTTTTCATTCATGTTAGCAGACCAGTCAGAGCAGGGACTAGCAATGGGGCTCTGGTCTTCCCTATGACACTGACTTTCCAGCAATCATTGGGCAAGCTCCTGAAACTCTGGGACTACTGAGGATTAAAGGCCCTTTATGCTCTCCTGCCAAAACTGGGGTGACAGGAAGTGGATGTGACTTCAGTTTGCTGTAAAGTTTCTTTTGCTTGTGAAAAGGGCATTTCTAGGTCTCCCTCTCTCCCTGCCTCCATTTATCCAGGTCCCTGTTGATTGTGGGAAGTGTGGTGGGTTTCCACTGGCGCTTTTGTTGTATTTTCTTCCTCTGGTTGAGGAAAGGAAGTGATGGAGCACCTTGGTGGGCACTCAACAGCCAGCCAAGGTCAACCCATGGCAGTTTGCTTCTACTGGGCTCTCTGTTCCTGTTTTTTCCTTCTTGCATGTTTCTTGTACCCCATCGCTTTTGAAAGTTTCTACCTCTCCGTTCCTGTCTTTTAACTTCTCACTTAAGTCTCTTGAACCCAGTCGCTTTTTAAATTTTCTTGCAACCTCTCTCTTGCTCTCCCCCTCCCTGACCTAATTTTAATTTCTTGCCTATGTTTCTCGTCTCCTGTTGTTTTTCACATTTTTGCCTGCATCCCTTTACGCAGGTCCATATACCTATTCTTTTAATTCTTGTACCCTTTCACATTTAAAATATTCTTTCTGCTTTTCCCTCTGTCCATCTCCCTGTCTCTAGTTCTTAATTCTTCCCTCTGTGTCCTCTACCCAACCACTTCTTCAGTTTTGCTTCTTCCATCTGTCACCCTGCCCCCATGTGTTATTTCTTGCCTGTGTTTCCCGTACTCCATCGCTTTTTGAAATATTTGTTCTACATGTGTTTCTATTTGGCTCCCTGTTTCTATTTTTAATTTCTTGCCTATGTTTCTTTTCCCCTGTTGCTTTAGAATTTGTCCCTGGCCCTTGTTTTGCCTCTGTCTCGTCAGTCCCTTCTGCCTCACTCCCCATCTCTCCCATTTGTCTCTCAGTCCCTATTTTCTGGTGCAATCTCTCAGCTCTCCTCTCTACACCCTTGTCCCCCTCTCCATCCCTCTCTTGTTCATGGTGTCCCATTTTCTGGCTCCCTCTCCCAATTTCTTAATGCTTTCCCGTGTTTCTTGTGCCTCACTGCATTGCAATTTCTCTTTCTCATTTTCCCTCCCTCTGGCACCCTGTCCCTCCTTTTTTAATTCCTCTCTCTGTCCTGTATGCTCTCACTTAAAAAAAAAAAAAAATTCTTCCTCAATTTTCTTCTATCCACCTCCCCAACCCTATTTTTAAATTATTTCTGTTTCTTGTACCCTGTTGCTCTTAAAGATTTCTATCTACTTTTATCCCACATCCTGTCTTTATTTTTTAATTATGCCTTATCTTTCCTTACCACCATCCTTTTAAATTTTTCTTTCTCTGTCTCCATTTTTGTTGGCTGTCACTTTCTGTATTTTTATATCTTTCCCCTTTATTTCCCTAATCCCTATTGCTTACACTGTATTTTCTACATCTACTCTTTGCTTTTTGATATCTTAAGTTTTAACTTTTTCTTTTTCTTCAGTGCCTTTGCTTTATAGATTTTTCTTTCTACTTCTCCATTACTATTTTTATTTTTTTCCCTTATTTCCTTAATCCCCATCACTTTTAAAAGTTTCTGTCTACAGACTTGCTTGTCTGTGTTTCACTGTCACGGTTTGGCTGGTCCAGAATCACAGCCCAGCAATGCTCAGCAGGCTGTTAGCAGTTTGAGTCAGCTACAGGTGTAGCCCGGACCATTGTGTCATGCTCAGTATAAAGCGGGAAGGTTTGCTGAGGAAGGGGATCTCCCGCGGGGCTCCTGCAGGGCTCTCTCCTTTCCCTGCTTCTCCTTGCTCCCGAGGACCCCTCTCCTGTCGATCGTGGCTGCTGCACGTTCATTTGGCCCAGTGTAACTTTGCATGCCTCTGTTGGTAGTGGTGCTGTCTCGTTAAACCCGATTTCACTTCGACCCGCAGGTCTCCTCCCCTTTTCTCGACGCCCCTCCCTGGCTAGTGAGGGGTCATCGGGGGACAGGGCAGCTGTTGCCGTGTAGCCCCGGACACGGGCTGGAGGGGCACGTTCGCTGCCTTTTCTGTCCATCGCCCCCGGATTTCCTCAGAGCCCGCGCTTCTTAAATGGGCTTTCTGCGCGTTTCAGTTCGCTTTGCGGCGCTCTGCTGCCACCATGCGGCCAAGGGCAGGTACTGCAGCCCCGACCCGCGCATGCGCGGTGTCGCTCGCTGTTTCCACGCTGCCGTTCGCCCGCAGCGGCCATGCGAGACCGCGGGGGCTGCCTGGCGCCGTCTGCTGCCTCCCGGTAAGGCAGCCCCGCTGCCGCTCCGCGGGCGCGGGGCCGGCGCTGCCGTTCTGCCCCTCGCCCTCTGCCCGTTCGCGCGCCGGCTCCGGCCCCTCCGGCGCGTCGGTGGTGGGCGGGGCAAGCGCGTGCCGGGCAAACGCGTGCCCGGCAGCAGCACGGCGGCGCGCCGGGGGAGGGCCGAGGCCACCGGTGAGGCGAGCGAGTCATCCCTTTCGGCGGGTGCGCGGGGTCTCCTGGTCGGCGGCGGCCCGGAGGTGCCGTCCCGCTCCCTTCTCCCGCCCCTGGTGCGCGTGCTTTGGCGCTGCCCAGCGGTGCTCCCGCCCGCCCAGGGGTGTGTCTTCCATGCTCCCCCCGCCCGGCAGGGGGCGCGCTTTGCCGCATCCCCCCGTCCTGGTGGGCGCGTGTTCCTGCATCCTGTCGCGCCGCCGGAAGCGTCACTTCCGCCTCTCTCCCCGCCCCTCCGGGGCGCGTGGCTTCCTGCACTCTGCGGTGCACCGCCCGGCAGTGCGAGTCGCGGCAGGAGCGGCGCGGTCACCGAACGTTGCGGGGCTGGGGCTGCGGCTGGGGCTCTTCTGGCTCGGGCTCCGCCGGGGGAGCGGGTGAGTGGGGAGCGGGCGATCGACCGGTGGGTCCCGGGGAAAGCCGTGAGGCGGGCGGCCAGGCCGGCGGGGCCCGTGTCGGAGGCGCGGAGCGGGGGGGGGCTGCGGGCGGAGCCGCGCCGTGTGGGAAGGAGCGGGGGGGAGCCGCGCCGTGGGGGGGAGGGTGGGGAGGGCGATGTCCCCGCAGGGCCGGAAGCCGGGCAGGCGCCTCTCGCGACACGGCGGGAGCGGCGGTCCCGGGGCGCGGCGCTGCCGGGCTGCCCTGCCGGTGCGCCGGAGCGGGCCGGGCGGTGCTCGCCGGTGTCTGGGGCGGGGCGGCGGGGCCTGCTCGGTGCCGGGCAAAGGGGACGGAAAGGGGCCGGCTGGGGCTCCAGGGGGCCCTGCCCGGCCCCTCGGGCAGAACCTTGCTCGGTCTTCTCGCCGCTGGCCGGGCGACCTGACCAAGAGGTTCCTGTTCCGCCGCCTCTTCCCGGCGTCGCGTTCCGCGTCCCACGAGGGAGATCCCGCGCGGGCGGATGCGGTCGGTGCTTGGGCGATGGCCCACGTGGGGCTGGGGGAGCGCGGAGGGGCCAGGGCGAGTGGAAGGGCCCCGCCGCCCCTCCCCACCCAAGCCCGGGGCAGAGAAGCTGGAGACAAAACGCCGTTAATGGAGCACGGTTCGTTCCCCGGGAGGTCTCTTGGGAGTCGAGAGTGGTTTTTTTTTCCGGGCCGAGGAACAGACTTTCCTCCGTGGTAAGTGCAGAGCTGCCTGTTGCCGCCTTGAGAGTTTCTCTTCTCGTGGTTCACCCTGATTTTATGGGTGGGGTGGAGATGGCTTTTTATTTTTAGATGCCCGAGTACATTGTCAGTAACCTGTGGTGTGAGGACAGTGAACTCTTGAGCACCTAGATGCCGGTAGAAATGTAACCAAAGACACAGGATGGACAGTGATGTTTAAACTTGGTTTATAGTCGATTTGGTTTTTTCATTAGAGTGTTGATGACTGCTTGTCCTGTGGTTCAGTCCACATGCTATTCCGTGGAGCCCTCAGTCTGGGACTTTTATGTGTTAAAAAAAAAAAAGCTTGTCCTTCAAAAAAAAGAACTAGTCCTTCGTAGGACTGAGGTATAGACTTGGGGAGTCTCTTAAAGACGTGATCAGAATTAAAGCTGGATTTCACTTAACGTTGCTGCTGTTTGTCTTTGCTTTTGTTACTGTCCCCACCGCTCCGTCATGATTGGGAGCTCCGAATCATGCCCTTTTTTTTTTTTCCAATTTGTAATGCCTTTCTCCCCCCTGCCCCTCTCCTAGGACTGTAGCGTACAGACCCTTCATTTAAACGTTAGTTTGTTTCCTCACAATTGAGTTCTGATGATTGAAATCACAGAAATGACACCTGTCTGTCTTACAGATTCGGAGTATTTCTGAACATGTACCCTCACAGACAAATGCTGTGGGGATACGCATCTTCTGCACTTCATCCTCCAGCAGGACAATCCGCCGAGACGGGGACGAGCTGTGAAGGGGCAGTTTCTGCAAGGAGGCGGTTGACAAGGACAGGTGGGTCGCTGTACATTTTAAGGATAGTATTCGATTTGGGATGTCTAGGGTGAGGAAACCCTGGCTCTGTGTAGGCTTGAGAAAAGGTGCGTAGTTATCTGTGTCGATCTAAGGAAGGGAGTTCTGGTGAGACTGAAGCTGCCAATGAGTCAGAAGGAGGAAAAAAAAGAAAAAAAAAAAAAAGGCAGAAAGCACCCAGTTTTCTATGAAAACCAAAATCTCTAGTGGCCTGTCTCAACAGCTGTACCAAAGATGATGCAAAATGCTTTTTCCTCCACTCGGTTGTAGTCATTGCAAACCTTCGCCGAAATAGGAAGCTTTTGATTCCTAGCCCGCTTTGTGCTAAAAGGTGGCTTGTTTTTTTTTTTTTTCCTCTCTCAGCAGACTATCAACTGGCATCATTTCACCATGGTGACCCTTTCTTCTGCCCTGGAGGTACAAGACTGGCCCAGAGGATCCCGAGTGGCCTGCAAGGACAAGGTACATCTGCCCCGTGCGTCTGCATTTTTCCCCAGGTACTTGTAGTACGGACTTTAAAGTGAACGTGAAGAACGTGCCAGCTCTCCTTCTCTAGTTTTGATAGGAAGTGCTTCAGCAGAAACACTCAAAATAAGATCTGTTCTGGAGCACGTTGTGCCTGTGTGAAGTGTACTCCCCTCCGTTTATTTGCTCTTCCTGAGAGCGTGCGTAGCTTTCTGTTTTGTGTGCTTGCTGAGAAACGATTCTGTGAGAATCGTGTGGTGCTGAAAGGGGAAAGAAACTGTGTGTCAGAGTTTGGATGTTCTGAAGAAATGGACTGTGTTCCAGATAAAAGCTTTCTCCTTTTTCAGTCCTTAAGTGTTTAAAATATCTCATAGGGGTACGTGAAAACCTGACTGAGATACTGACATCTGTACTAAGAGCAATCAAGGTCGTGGGTTGGGGTTTTTTTTGTGTTGTGTTGTTTTGTTTTGTTGTTTGGGGTTTTTTTGCTTGTTTGGTGGGTTTTTTCCCCCCACCTCTCTCTGGCAAATCTTCCAGTCCTGTTTGGTAGCCTTAAGCATTGCAGAACTGGGTAGTTGATTTCTGCATTGTGTCGTCATCCCTGTCCGTCATCGTCCCGTCCGTGTGTGTGTCGTGTGTGTGTGTGTCCCCCAAAGTAAAATAGTATGGGGATCTCTTATCTTACTAATTTTTTATAAGTTTCATTTCTGATAGGAAAAAACCCCAAACAGTTCATGTTGTGTAATATACAAATGAACTTGCCTTGTTTAAACTGTAACCGCCCGCGAGCTTCAGGGTACGATTGAAGAGGGTGTTTAAGCAATTTGGTATTTCTTCTATGTGTTTAAAAAGAGAGGCTGCTGAATGTTATGGGTGGTTTTCCCCATATTTGGAGGGAGCACTCCAAAGTACTTTATTTCTGTCTGGCTTTCGGTGGTGCATTTCCCTGGCCATTTGGTGGCATCTCTCCTGGGCGGTGCAGCTGCCCAGATGTCCCTCCTAATGGTGTAATGCACAAGAAACCCCCCAGTCGGATGGGAACGGTGTATTTTGGAGACAGGTGATTTAATGGTATCTGCTTGCAGCTGGGTGAGTGCAGTTAACGCAAACATCAAATCAAATACTTTGGTAGTGTAAGCGTTTTTGTTGGATGTACATGAACATCCACGTGCTTTTTCGGTATAAAGTGAACGACTGAGATTTGTTCTTTCTTTAAAGAACGTTTTAAACATGACTTTGTTATGTTTATTTAGAGTTTTACACTTCACTCTGCAGATTTATTGACTGAGCAAGCGAGACGTGCAGCAGCAGCGGCGGTGGCGCAAGGGCTGTAGCTGTTATGGTGAGTCCGAGGATGGTACGAGGTCTTCATGCGGTCTCACGGGCGGGGGGGGGGGGGGGGTGTGTATCTCCCCCCAGGGGTGCTGTGAGAAAGGGACGAGACGTTTTCCAGCACTATCAAGGGTGTTTGCTTTTATGCTGAGAATGCTTTCAAAATTGTATTGATGAGTCTTAGTATTGATTTTTTTTTTTAAATTTTTTTTTAAGCGTACCGATGGCTCTGGCTTTGAACAGATGTGTTGTAGTTTGAGCTGACCTCCTTTAGCTCAACTGCTATCCTATCCCTCATTCTCACTGAATTCTTCTGCTTTCTCCTGTGTTACTTTTCTCATATGCTGAGACATAACTTGGGATTTTTGTTCTTGAGCTGCCGTGTTGTGTCTGGTGCTGCTCGGCAGCTCCCCCTGCCCAGGTTTGCCTGCCGGCCGTTCAGCGTGCTCGCCCGGCGGCGCCAGCCCTGCGGCCGGAGGCTCCTGGCTCTGTCTCCAGCGGGGACCTGCGGGTGCTGCAGCCGGGGCTGTCCGGTGGGGAGAGTCCGGGGCCCAGAGGGTCTCCTCCCCGCTGTTCTGCCCGCCCCCGCCCCCCCCATCCCTGTCGTCCGTCGTGTCGTCGTGTCGTCCCGTCCCCCCCCCCCCCCCCCCCCCCCCAAGTGATTCCCATGGAGATGTTGCCCCATGCGAGGTTTTTGCGGGACGTGCCCCCGAACCCCCTGCCCTCCGACCTTGTGCCCCCTCCGCCCCACCATGCTCGGCACCGCCCTCCCACCGCCCCTCGGGTGCCGCCTGCACCCGCCGACTTGCCCCTCGCCCCCAGCCCAAGCTCAGACCCGCCCCTTCCCCGCTCCCGCCCCGCCGGGGGCGTGTCCTCCCGCCCCAGGGGCGCGGGGCCGGCGGGCGCTCGGCGCGCAACGCGCGGGGCTGCAGCGTCGGGGCCGCCCCGGGCACGCGCCGCCCGGCGGGCGCTGCTGCCGCGCGGCCAAAGCGCGGTCCCGGACCTTCCGGCGCGCCGGCGGCGGCTCGCGCATGCGCGGTGCGCGAGAGCAGCATGGCGGCGGGTGAGGGGCGAGGCCGGCGGTGAGGCGAGCTCGCTCCTTCGGCTGGTGCGGGAGTCTCTGCTGGCCGCTGGCCGCCGGGGGTGGCGGGACGGGAAGCCTCAAGGCCCGTGCTGCGGCGGGCAGCCCCGGGGAGCTCCCGGGAGCTGGTGGGAGGGAAGAGGGGAAGGAGGCGGACGCCCCTCCAGGCGCCGGGTGCCTTCCCAACTCGCCAGAGCTCCCCTTGAGCCTTCCCCGGCCCCGCTGGCCCCGCGCAGCTGCCTCCAGCTCCAGCACCTCCCCTGCAGCCTGTCTCCCCAGGTCATCCTGTTGTGATGGCAGCAAGCTGGCCCTCGGATGCACTTGATTCTGCCTTAACGTGGATGCCATTAGCTGCAGTGCAGGGAAAAAGTGGCATCTCCAGAAGCTGCTGTGGAAGGAGGCGATTTGGCCGGGGATGATCGACGGTCATAATGGTCACTGATTCTCCTTGTCTCCCAGAGGCTGCACTGAGGGCACAGGTGTCCCTTCCTCCCCTGAGGATGCTGTTGTCTGCACCCGCCTCGGTCTTGCCTGGGTTGTCTCTGCCTGACCTCGCTCTCGTCGCGGCGTGGGGGCAAAAAGGGGCGGGCGGAGCGCTTGCTGGCTGTGGGCAGTGGACAGGAGCTGCTGCGGCTGAAGCTGGAGAGGCCAGAGAAACGTAAAGAAGAAGGAATCAGAGGCCGGCCGGCCGGCAGCTGCCTCCCACCGCAGGCAAGCGGAGAGTCCATGTGCGTAACCCACGGCGTGGTACGGCCGTGTGACGCATGAACGAGCGAGGCTACATGTCTAGGAAGCCTTGTCTCGCAAGAGTTGAGACAGCCATGTAATCTTTTAGGTGGAGAACCACCATGTGACCGGAGCTGCAGAAGAGGAAGGGAGGAGAGGAAGAGAAGGAAGCGTCTGAACGGGCAAATTCTCCTGGCAGCACTGAGAACAAGGGATGCGGTGAGTCCTGGGCCCTCGGGGCCCCATCGCCCCACTTGTGTGTCCCAGGCCCTCCCTATCCCCCTCCCCTGGCCCCCTGTCTTTCACATGGTGCTGTGATTTCCCCCTTGCCCGCCCCCGTCTTTTTTTTTTTTTTTTTTTTATCCCTCCCCTGTCTCAGTCTCTCTCTGTCCAGCTCCTGGTCTCTAATTTTAAATTCCCCTCTCTCTCTGGAAGCCTGTCAGGACTTTTCTCTGTCTGGCTCTCTGTCCCTGTTGTTTAATTCCTTCCTGTGTGCCCTTTTAGGCCTCACCATTTTTATTTGCTCGGTCTCTCTTGGTCCAGCACAAGATCCGGATTTTTTAAAATTCCTCCCTCTCTGCCCTGCAGCCTGTCGCTTTCGAAGTTCGTGTTGCGATTTCATTCCTTTTGCCGTCTCTCCCTGCTGGGATTTTTCAATTCCTCCCTGTCTGTCTCGCAGCCCGTTGTTGCTTTCTTGTTCTCTCTGTCTCTGTTGGGCTCCCTGTCCCTGTCTTGACCCACTTCTAAAAATGCCTTCCTCTCTGCCTCGTATGCATTGTTCTTGAAACTTCCGTTTCCCGACGTCTCTCTGTAGGTTGCTCCTGGTCCCAGATGTTTATTTCTTCCCTCTCTGTCCTGTGGCCTGTTGCGATTTGGTGTTTCTGCGTGTCTCCTGTTCCCGGCTCTCGGTCCCCGTTTTTCAGTTTCTCTCTCTCAGCCCTGTAGCCCACTGCTGTTATCTGTCTGTCCTCATCTCTCTCTGGCCAGTTGCCTCTCCCCACATATGTGGTTCCTCCCTCTGCCCTGTGGCCCGTCACTGGTTTTCCGTTCTCTGTCCTGCTCCTTTTCCCCGAGTCTTCAGTTGCTCCCTCTCTGTCCTGTAGCCCATCAAGGGGCTTTGTTTCTTTCTCCATCGCTCCCTGTCCGTCTCCCTGCCCCATCTTTTTAATCCTTCCCTTGCTGCCGTGTGGCGGCTCCCCGCTATCTTCCCTTTCTTCATATCTCTCTCTGGACGGCTCCCGCTTCCCTGTTTTTCAGTTTCTTCCTTCTGGGCCCTGTAGCCTGTGGTGATTGTGCTGCTTTCTCCTTCTCTCTGTCCGGCTGTGGATCCCATTTCTTTAATTCCTCCTGCTTCTCCCTGTAGCCTGTCTTTCTGTCTGCCCTCTCCCCCTTTATCTGTCTCCCCACTCCACCTCTGGCGCCCTGTACCTGTGTTTTAATTCTTCCCTTTCTGCCCTCCAGCTGTTGCTGTGCTTCCTGCGTGTGTCACACTGGGTCCGGCCCCTCATCTCTGTCTTTTCATTCCTCCCGCTCCTCCCTGGAGCTTGTCGCTGTCATTTTCTTTTGCTGTTGCTCTGTCTGGCTCCAGATCCTCGCAGCTTCCCCCCACCCCTGTCCCGCCTCGTTGCTCCTGGCTGTTTTTTCTGTCTCGATCTCTCTGTGCCTGGCTCTGGCTCCCTGTTGTTTCACTCCTCCCTCTCTGTCCTGTAGCCCATCGGCACATTTTCTTTCGTTGGGCTCTCTTTGGCCGTTTCCCTGTCCCTGTTGTTCAGTTTCTTCCTTCTCAGCCCTGTAGTGTGCCGTGATTCTTTTTCTTTCTCCCCCTCTCCCAGCTCCCAGTCCCTCCCTTTTAATTCCTCCCTCTCTGTCCTGTTGCCTGTCAGGAGTCGTGTGTCCTGGAGTCCCCGGCCCACCCCCCCCCCCCCAGCCCCTTCTCACTTTCGCACTTCCTGTCCGTGTTTTTTAATTCCTCCTCCTTTGCTGTGTAGCCTGTTGCTTTTTTCTTTTCTCCATCTCTGTGTCTCAGTGCCCCCATTTTTTAATTCTTACTCTCTGCCCTCTACCCTACCCCTATTTTCACCTTTCTCTGACCCTCTGTATCCAGCTCCCTGTCCCTATCGATTATTTTCTCCCTCTTACTCCTGCACCCGCTGCTATTCCCTGCTGTCGCCATCCCTCTCTGTTCAGCTCTCTGTCCCCAGATTTTAATTCCTTCTTCTGCCCCTCCGTAGCCTGTCTGGATTTTCCCCCTGCTCTCTGTCTGGCTCCCTCTCTCTGCCTTTTCATTCCACATTCTCTGTCCCATAGCCCCAGGCTATTTGTCTGTGTTTCTCAGTCTCTTCTGTCTGGCTCCCTGCTGCTGTTTTTTCTTTCCTCCTTATTTGTCTCATAGCCCATCACTGTTTCGTGGTTTGTTTTTTTTTTTTCTGTCTCTTTGTCCAGCTCCCAGTCCCTGCTCTTGAATTCCTCTTCCCTGTAGCCCGCTGCTGTTTTTTTCTGTTCTCGATCACGCTCTGTCTGGTCCCCTGTCCCTGTTGGTCAATTCTTCCTTCTCTGCCCTGCAGCCCCTGCAGTCTTGTACTTTTTTCTGTCTCTCTCTGGCCGGAGCTCTGTTGCTGCTCATGAGTTCCTCCCTCTCTGCCCTGTAGCCTGTTGCTTTTGTCCTTTCTCCGTCTCGCTTTCTCTGGCTCCCTGATGACGCTATTTTAATATTCCCTCCCTTTTTGTATGAATCGCTATACTTTTTGCTCTCCAGCTTTTTTTTTTTCCTGGCTCCCCGGCTCTATTTTTTAATTCTTCCACCTGTAGTGTGTAGCTCTGTGGTTTGTACCGTGTTGTTGTTCCCCCCACCCCCGCCCCTTCCCTCCATCGTTGGCTGTCTTGGCTCCCTGTCCCTGTTGTTTCATCCTCCCTCTCTGCCCTGTTCTTTGTTGTCTTTCTCCATGTGTCTCGGTCCAGCTTCCTGCCCCTGTTCTTCTTTCCTTCCTCTCTGTCGTGCTGCCTGTCCCAGTTTTGTCCTGCGTCTCCGTCCTCCTTTGTCAGTCTCTGCCCTGCTCCCTTCTCCCTCTATCTGCTGCCTCTCTTCTTCTCTCCCTGCTGCTTCTTTCTCCACCTGTCGGGCTCCCTGTCCCTGTCTTTCTCTCGCCATCCTGTTCCCTGCCTCAGGCGCTCTCGCTGCATCCGCTACCTGCGTGACTGAAGAAACGTTCGCAGTCTCCTTTGCCCTCCCAGCTGCGTTTGCAGTCCCTTCACAGCAGGCGAGGGGCTGTGAGGGAGCCCAGGGGAGGAGGTGCTGCGCTGCGGGGGTCGAGTGATGGCCCCCCGCTCCTGCGGCACGGCCCAGCCCTCGCCACAGCCGCCGCACGAGCTGTGGGCTCGTTGCCAGGGCCGCATGGCTGCCTGCGGGCGTCCGGCTCGGGCACCATGCTCAGCGCTGCATCCGGCGAGCAGCAGGCTGTCCTGCCGGCGGGCGCCGCCGGTAACGGCCGCGCGATGCTGCAGGGCCTGTGGGATGGGGCCGCCGTGCCCGCTGCCACTTCCCCGTGAGGAAAGGCCGCTGCTGCCCCCTGGGCACAGGGCTGGTGGGCGTGCTCTTTTCACCCGCCTGGCTCCCTGACCCCGTTTTCCTTCCACAGACCAGGACTCTGTGTCCTTTCTTTATCTGTGTCTCCCCCTCTCTGTTCTTTTCCCGGTACCTCTCTTTCTCTGCTCCTCAGTTCCTCTCCCTCACCTTATTTTTCTCTTTCTGTTCCTCTGCCCAGCTCCCCATGGCTGTGTTTTCGTTCTCCGTACCTGCTGCCCCAGCGTGGACTGCCGAGCGGTCCCAGGGAAGGGTGAGTGGACGGGCTCTGAGCCCCAGAGCAGGCGTGTTCCTCGCACTTAGATGGGTTTGCAAATAAACCCTCGCTCTGTCTCCTTTGTACTTGCTGAGCAGCGGTCAGAGAGTCCAGGGGAGCAGGTACACAGCGGGGGTAAGGGGCCATGGCTGCAGCTGCGGGCTGGTGCCGGAGGAGCCCCGGAGGGAGCCAGCGAGGCTGATGGCGATGGCCGCTCTGTGTCATGGGGCCGCAGCCCCAGGGGATGGTGCTGCTAGGGCACGCCTGCCCGAGAGTGCCGACAGCAGACGTCGGGCCCCGTCAGGGCAGCTCCCAGGGGTTTTGTGAGCTGGTGGAGAGGAAGGAGGAAGAGGGGCAGATGGCTGCCTCCGGGCACCTGGAGGCCTTCCCACCCCCTGGAAAAGTGCTCCAGCCTGCGCGCCCCATGCAGCTGCCCACAGCTCCAGCACCTGTCCCGTAGCCCCTGACCACCCCAGACCCTGCCCTCGCAGCAGCAAGCTGACCCGCGAACGTGCTTTATTGCCCCATAAGCACGGGTGCCGTTGGCAATGGTCTGGGGCAGGAGGGGGCGTCTCCAGGAGCTCCTGCAGAAGGAGGGGTTCCTGCCTGGGGAAAGGGGTGGCCGTCGCTGTGGACAACAGTTGGCCGTTCTTTGTGTCTCCCAGGGGCAGCGCTGAGGACTTGGTTGCCGGTTCCTCCCCGGGGATGTTGCTGACTGCACCTGGCTCAGGTTTGTGTCCTTATTCTCCCAGTTAAAGCGGTTCCGTTAGTTTAATTCCCTGCCCGGTCACGTTGCTGGTGCCGCAGATACCTGCAGTAGAAGAGCAGGTGTCGGCCTTTGCGGTACGGGTCGCTGTCTTTGCTCAGTGCTTTGTACCCCGTGACACGGAGGCAGGTGAGGAAACTCCCCGCTGCTCCTCCGGCCGCCCTTGTGTCTGCTGGGGGTCGCCCCAGCCCCTTTCCCAGGGGATTGCAGGAAGGGTGGTGAGCAGGGCCCCGGGTGTACGAGCCCTGGCCTCTGCACAGGGAGCCCGTTCTGCTCCGGGGCTGCTGCGGTGCGGGCGCTCCGCTGGTCTGGTCGCTGGCGGCAGCTCTTGGAGCCGGCTGGGCTGCGCGGGCGTCGGGGGTTTGCTCACGGCAAGAAGCGGAGGCGTCGGTGTGAGGGAAGAGTTTCGAGACCGGCCGAGGTTCGGCTGTAGGCATAGTAGGAAGTACCCTTTTATGCAGTTGTTTTTGTTGTTTCAGGCTGGCGGTTTTCCGCTGAGGGTTTGGGGGTGGCAAAATGGTTTAATAGCCTGCCATTTTTTTTTTTTAAATTTTAGATGCATTGCATTTTTTTGGAATTCCTGACTATGGGAGATGGAACCTTGTTTTTTTTCCCCACCGTTTTTACTGTGTGCTGTGTAAGTTGCTGATGTCTTGATCTATGCTCTTTTTTCTCTCTTAATAGGACTGATGGTGAAATTGTCCAGCGAGGGTTAGGGTGAGCATCTTGTACTCGCCTGTATACGGAGCTTGAGAGTTTCTCGAGAAGGCATCTTCCCCAGAACTTCTCAGAGAAGAGGGTCTGCGTTCTTTGCGCTGGTAACAGTCTCCAGCCAGGGTCTGTCTTCTGTCGTAGGCCCGGGCACGCGAGCCTTCCCATTACTCCGTTTCTGACTTTTTCATGACGCGCCTGATGAGACGTGTCGTAGTGCCGGTCACAGCAGTTACGTTTCCGTGTAGTTTTTCACCTGTTGTGTGTTTAGCACCGGTTTCTGTGGTTGTAAGGTGCCTGTGTTAGATCTTTCAGCCGCCGTGGTTTTTCCGTCAGCTGACCGCCGCTGTGATTCCTTGAGGGGTTCAGTGGTAAGGAGGCGGTCGGTGGTGCTTGTTCCGTGTGCGCTATACTGCACATTAATGAGGTCTCGATGCTCCGGAGGTTTATTCTTTTGCGGTAGGCGGGCGCATCGGTAGCCGCACCGAGGGTCTCGTGCTCCTCGACTCACCGGGGTACCGCCGACCGAGCGCTCCCCGTCTCGCGCGAGAAGCTCCACACACAGATCTGTCCAGCACGTCTCGTGTCCGAGAAGGTGACGAGTGGTCCAGGATGCGCTGGGGTATCCGCTGTCGAGCGGTCTGTTCTCACGGAGCCCTCTTCTGGGACGACGACTTCTCCGCGTCCTGTGGATGTTGGGTCTTGGGGCCCGGCTTCTCGCGCGTCCACCGTTGCGGTTGCGGCCGCGGCCGTATCTTTTCGTCAGGGGCCGTGGCATTTGACTTCCGGGGTGGAAGGTGCTAAGGGTCGTACGCGTAGGGCCAGGTGTTGCTTTGGCTTTGGTTTTCTGTGATGGCTGGCTGGCTGTTGTTGGAGTCTAGAGGGTATTCCTACATGGAAAGGAGATCTCCGGAACCGTTAAGCTGTTGCTCCGCAGCCGGGTGACTCGTTCGATGCCGTTTTCAGATGCAGTGAGACGAGCCGTGCACCAAAGGGTTAGAGGAGGGGCGGGGGAGCGGCCATAAGAAGGTGGGTTGGCACGCAGTGTCAGCGGGCAGATGCGGCCGATGGCTGTGTGAGCAGCTGACAGGTCTTGGTAGGTTTGTTGTATTCCAAAGGCACGAAGTAGCGAGCGAAGCAGGGTATCGGCACTGCGGGTGGCTGGGGCGAGGTGAGCTGGGACTGGTGGGCTGCAGCAGAGAAGTTACTTTTCAGGCGTTGTGTCGTTTGTGAAGTTTATAAGCATCCCTTATGGGTTGTGTTTTACAGGTGGTACCGGAGCCTCAACGCGGCAGCTGGCAGAGGTAGGGTGGGTGGGCGGCCGAGGTAGAGGAGGAGGAGAGGGGAATGGGCACGGGCAGGCTGTGGTTTCGGGCGGTATCTCAGCACGTGCCTTTTGTTTTGGCTTTCGCAGGTCACGCACGTAGCCTCGGAGGGGCGAAGCTGCGCGCCGACCAGCGGCCTGAGGAGGCGAGGCGGTTGTCAGCCGGGCCGGCGTCCAAGAGCGGAGCATCCTGCGGCAGCTCGGTCAAGCGTTTCTGTGCGTTTGTGCAGGTGTTACGCAGCTGCCTTTGGAGTTGGGTGAGCTTTTGAGGTGGTGAGCTAAGGAGCAGCAAGGAGGAGCGTGGGGCTGGTGATTTCTCCCAAGCGTGACGGTATTTCTCTGTCTGTTGCTACCTTAGGGGGGCCGCAAGCGATGACAGCTGCAGCGTCCAACACGGGAATCGGTGCGGAGCAGTTGAGCGGAAGACCACGTTCCTTTTGAGGAGGAGGGTGTTTCGAGGAGGTCTGTGGTGACCCGTGTGACAGCTACCACTGTCAGCGGTGTGTGTGGTTTTTTTTTTTTCTTTTCTGTAGGCGATGAGGAGGAACGTGGCAACTGCAGGAGTAATCAGGTTAGTTGATGTGGTTTCTGCTGAGGATGGACGCGGATCCCCAGCCCTCTGGAAGCGAAGCTGAGGGACCAGGGACCGTTGTCCTGCAGTGCGTAACTTTGATTTCAGTTGGAAAAGGGATTTTCCTGGAATGGAAATCTTTCTCCTTCAAAGAAATTGCGTTGTACGAACTGCCTGTCGGACTCTGTGTGCTTGGCTGTAGAAGTCATGAGCAGTGAGACTTTTTGCCCTCTTTTGAAAAACAAAACAACAGCAAAGTCAATTTGTTTCCAAAGACTGAAGCACAGCAAGTGTTCCAAAAGTGGATGGCGTCGCTGGTCTTTACATTCTTGGTTGCAACGGTCGAGATACGATTAAAAAATGTTCCTCTGCGTGCTTTGGTACAGCCAGAAGCCTTAGTGCATCTGCCAGTCCTGTTCGGTGGCCTTACCTGTTGCAGCCCTGGGGATTTGAATTTCTTTTTTTTTTTTTTTCTTTTTAATGAGTAAAACCATGTGGGGGATCTATTATTTCACTGATCTTTTCCTGTCATATATGAAACTCTAGAGAAAGTTAAAATTGTATAATTGGCAGAATGACTAACGCGGTTTAAACTCGCTGCCGAATCAGTACAGCATGTAATGTATGAGGTGTACTTAAGCGGTCAGGGGTTTCTCTAACTCTTTCCAAGCCAGAGGCAGCTGCATGTTACTGAGTTTCTTCCCTGTGTTTTGACAGAGCGCTCTGAAGTACTTGGTTTCTAATCATGTGACATGATAGAACAAGGTGGGGCAGGAGCAGAGTCAATTAACAACTGTGTATTTTGGAGACAGGTGTAAGCATAGATCTAGATGGGGGTGTACAGCCTTGTTCTGCAGCAGCGCTCTAAGGAAGGGCATCAAACATGAGCAAGAGCAGTTGCTTTTCTGCTAAGAAGGGGTTGGAAATCGTATCTGTTTGTCTTTCTATGGAGTGTTAAGTATTCAAATCACTCTGGTTTGTAGAGGATGTGTCTGTATTTCGGGCTGGTCTCCTTCAGTTCGACTGCTCTCCTGTCCCTCGTTCTATTGAATTCCTCTCCTTGCTTCTGTGTTGTTCTTCTAATGTGCTGAACTATGGCTGGGGCCTTTTGTTTCCCGATGTCTTGCTGTGAGTGTCCGGTGCTGCGCAGCAGCTCGCCCCCCCCCCCAGGTTTGCCTGCCGGTGGCTCAGCACTCTCGCCCCGCGGGGCCAGCTCTGTCTCTGTCCAAGCTTTCTGCCACGGCTGTCCGGTGGGGAAAGGGGCAGTTGTTGCTCTGGGGAGCCCGTCCGGGCGTGGTCCGAGACGGGGAACGTGGCAGAGCCGAGTGCGAGCAAGAGCCATGGCACCGTCCTTTGGCGGACGCCCTGCCACCCCTCTGCTGTGCGGCAGCCGGCGTCGATGATCTGGCGGGGGGCAGGCATCGAGCATGGATTCTGTCTCGTGGGCTGTGGCAGGTGAGTGCTCGTCTGTGGGTTATGCCGGGGAGAGCCGTTGGTGTCGGTCATCCCCCACCCCTCTCCGGGTCCCCCTGTACCCCCAGTGTCAGAGAAAGACGCAGGTGCTGCTGCGCCGCTGTGACCGCACGGGGGTGCTGCGTGAAACGGCGCTTTGTGCTGCCTGCGCGTGGGGGGTGTGCGGTACTGCAGGCCGGGGTACGCGCATGCGCGCTGGCGGCCGCCCGCGGCGCGCTCTGCTACCACGATTTGACTAGGGTTGGGTACTGGGGCGTGGTACACGCGCGTGTGCGGTGACACCGATTTGTGGCGCTCTCTGCTGCCACCCTGTGACCAAAAAGCAGTACTGCAGCCCCGAAGGCGCTGCCGCGCTCCCTGCTGCCACCCTGTGACCGAAAGTCGGTACTGCAGGCCCAGCGGAGCTTTCCGCGCACCCTGCTGCCACCCTGTGACCAAAAGACGGTACTGCAGCTCCGGGTGCGCGCTGCCGCGCTCTCTCCTGCTACCGCCTACAGTGAGTGGGCTACGCACCGGACGCTCTCACCTTTGTGCCCCGCGGCGGCCCCTTCCCCTGGGGATGTTTGGAAAGGCAGTGGGCGGGGCCTGGGGTAGATGAGTCCCGGGCTCTGCCCAGGGAGCTCCTTCCGTGCGAGGTGAGAGCTGTGGGATTGGGCAAGCTCCAGCAGCACCCACAGTAGAGAGAGCCCTGGGATGCAGCTTGGGCTTTTTTTTTTTATTATTTGTCAGCAGTTTCATACGGAGTGTTAAGGGGTGATGAGAGGGTTCTAAAACACACAGCTTTTTTAACTGACAGTTTTGCTGTGGTTTTGTTCTAGGTTGTCCTGGGTTACAGTGCAAAATGTGCCAAAAGAAAAAAATATTCTATTACCATCTTCAGGAGCTGTTGAGACCAGGTGGGGCGGTGCTCTCTGCCTCCCCCCCCCCCCCCCGGACTATCTCCTGTTACTGGGCACAACAATGCCTTATCGCCTGACTCATCGATAACTCGCTCCTGGACTATCTCCTGTTAATGGCCCATCAAGGAACTGCCTCACGACTCCCCATCCCATTGTGAGATGCTCCGCCCGGGGGGGGGGGGGGGGGGGGGGGCGGGGGGCGGGGGGGAAGGAGCCAAGCAGTCCATGCCAAATAAAAACAGAGATTTTGAACACCCTAGCAGCCTTCTTCCAGTGGATTCCCAGAGGAGCTTTTCCCCCCACTGGAGTTCCAGAGGACAAGAGCTACCTACCTACCACTGGACCTTCGGAGGAAGACCAGACTCTTTTACCTGATTGCTGCTTCCACAGAACTACATCCATCGCTTCAGGAGGACTGCAGCCAGCATCTTATCGGACTGCTACTGCCACCCTAACAGGGTGTCAGGTTGTATTCCTGACTCTGTCAGTGTAAACCAGTGGGTTGTTTGTTTTTTCCCTGCCTTGTGTTATATATATATATATATATATATATATATATATTTATATATATATATATTAGTAAAGAACTGTTATTCCTATTCCCCATATCTTTGCCTGAACGCCCGTTAATTTCAAAATTATAATAATTTGGAGGGAAGGGGGTTGCACTTTCCATTTCAAGGGAGGCTCCTGCCTTCCTCCACAGACACCTGTCTTTCAAACCAAGACATAGGTGCACTGGATTTTCCTGGAATTCTGAACTTCCTGCAGGATGGCAACTTGTTTTTTGTGACAAGGGTTTGTGATCCCATTTCCTTTCCTAGGACTGAAGGTGAGATTATCGAGTAGCATGAGGATGTGCACCACATCTGCACCTGTCTATGCCCCCCCATACCCCTGTCTCTGCCTTCAGGTGGGGTTTTTCCCATGCCACCCCGATCTTTGTGGCCTTGACTCCCGTGTGTGTGCCTGGCCCTACTTGTCATGTCCCTGCCTCCCATGGGCCTGCCTTGCCTGCTTTTTTTCATGGTAGGGATGGACAACGACAAGAGTATATGTAAGAAGGCAGTCTTTATTAAGTTGCAAAAACCAAGATGGCTGAGATGGTGCAGCAGAAAAAGCGTACCCTTTTATAACCTTTCTTATCTGTCCACCTGTTCATGCACTAAGGCTGCTAAAATGATTCGCTCAATAGCTTTGTCCATTCACCTCCATTCACATAATGATTGGCTGGAGCTCCTACTGTATTTCTCACTGTACCTACTGTTCTCTTGCCAAGTTTCTGCTCTGTGGTATTACTTGCTCAGTCTCTTCTTGCTCAATCTCTTATAACTTCCTCAAACTTGTTTACAACATTCTTCATCCACTTCTTCTGTCTTTTCAAGGGTATACTGGAATGCTGTCAAGGTCAACTTCATCTTCCTCAATCAGGTTATCCCTGACAGATTTTTGTACCCACTTTATGGGTGTGCATAGCTCACACCCTATCCTCCCCCTGTGCACCTGCCTTCCTCCCCCCCCCCCGCCCCCCCACCATGGGTGTGCCTTGCACCTGCCTCCCATTACCATGTTTTGTGTCCCCCCCCCCCCCTTGTCCCTGCTCCATGCACCTGCCTTGCCCCCACCGCTACAAGAAGTGCTGCTCCAGATGCAAACTGTTTTAAACAAACTGTTTGCATTCCAAACTTCGCTCTGGCACTTCCTTGGGCCCAAAATGCCATCACCAGTAGATATCAGGGGGAATGAGGGGCACCCAGCAGGGACACCCTGAAGTCTCATGGTTTCCATCAGGCTTTCCCAAGGGCAGGGGTGGGTGGGAGAGTGGAAAAGCAGTATCGCTTTTTACATTTTCTTCCTACATCTCCCTCTTCAGAGCTCCTTGTCCCTGGGTGCTTGTTCTTGCCTGTGGCCCCTGTTCCTGATGGGCTCCAGGTGTGGCCAGTGGGGCTAATAACAGGGCCGGCCCTCCTGTGGGCTATAAAGGGGCTGCCTGAGGGAGCTGATAAAGGGGAACTGGTTGAGGAGGTAGCTGGAGGTACCTCCAGAATGGAATGGCTGGTCCCTGTGGTAAGGAAGGATCCCCCTGAGCTGTCCATGATGGAGCAGACCACCAGCACACGTTGCTGGCAGCTTGGTGCCTGCATCGGCTGTGTGTGTGAGCCGCTGGCCAGCCTGGCGGTGGAGGGGAGTTGAGAGAAAAGTGTTGGGGTGCTGAAGATCTGAGCTGGTGCCAGGAGCTGGGGTGAGTCACACGTTCTCCTGTGTGTGTCCCGGTCCACCTCTGCTGCCCTGCCTGCCGCTCCTTCTGCTGCCTGGGAAAGGGCTGCCCAGGGATGGGGAGGGCCAGCAATGGCTTTCTGTCCTGGCCCCTTTGCTGTGGGAGCCTGATGGACAGCCTAACACCTTCCTGACTGCACTGGGGCTTCCCCTCAAGCCAGGGGGAGAGGCAGGGCTGGAAGAAAGTGGAGGCTGAGATGGGGTGCGAAGTCAGGGAAAATGTGGAAGTCAAGATGGGGGTGGAAATGGTGTCACTTTTTACATTGTCTTTGTAAGGCTCCCTCTTTTTGTCTTCCTGACCCTATGTGTTAGTTCTTGCCTCTGTTTCTTTTCCCCTATTGCTTTACAATATTCCGCTGTCCCTTGTCTTGTCCCTGCTTTGTGGTCCTGCTGGTCCCTTTGGCCTCTCTCTCCTGCTCCTCCTCGCTCTTATGTATTCCTCCATCTCTCCCTGGGTTTTTTGCTCAGTGTCCCAGTACTCCTCTCTCTATGCTACTGTCCTGCTCCCTGTCCCTCTCCTGTTTGCAGCATCCCGTTTACTGGCTGCCTGTCCCCCACCTCTTCTCTACCTTCCTCCTGCTTTTTCCCTTCTCTCCTGCTGCGTTTGTTGTGTTTGCACATCGAGCCTTGTAGCCAGCTAAGTGCCAGGATTTGTTCTGGGCAGAGGTGAGTAAACTTTTCCTGCCTCCTCTGTGCCCCTGGATGGTATTCAAGCCCCTGGGTGCAGAGCTCGTGGCTGTGGGCAGGTGCCGGGGAGGGGGCCATGTGCTGTGGGGCTTTGCCCAGGCCCCTGTTCCTGATGGGCTCCAGCTGGGGCAGGTGTGGCCAGTGAGGCTAATGATGGGGCTGGCCCTACTTTGGGCTATGAAGGGGGCTGCCTGGGCATGCCTGCCTGCAGGAGCTGGCTGAGGAGTCAAACCAAGGGGCTTCCACAGGCAACTGTCTCCAGCTGGTCCCTGTGGCAAGGAATGATCCCTCCCACCCATCCACAACAGAGAATGCCACCATAACACAGCACCAGGACCTTGGCGCCTCTGTTGGCTGCACACGTGTGAGCTGCTGCATGTCCAGGAAACCTCGTGAGAGAAGTGCATTGAGTCACCCACCGCCTGCTCCTAAGGTCAGGCAGCTGGCACTGTGGAGGAGGAAGGGGCAGAGACAGAGAGAAAAGCCTCGGGGCGGTGAAGGTCTGCCGTTGTCACCAGGAGCCACGTGTCCCCTCGTGTGTGTCCAGGGCCATCCCTGCCCTGGTTCTCTGGATCTCTGCCTGCCTCCTTGCCTGTCCCTGCCTCTGTCTGCCTTTCAGGCTGTCTAGTTCCCCAAAGCTTTTTGCTCTTTTGCTAGCATTGCCCTGTAAAGTGTCACCTTCTACCTTTCCTTTCTATGTCGTTTCCTTTCTGGCACCCCACCAGCTCTGATTTCATTCTTCCTCATTGCTTGTGAAACTGGCATTTCTAGGTCCCCTCTCTCCGTGTCTCAGTTTACCCAGTTGCCTATGATTGTGGGAAGGGTGGTGGTTGGGGCCTGGGGTAGATGAGCCCTGAGCTCTCCCAGGAAGCTCCTTCTTACGTGTGAAGCAAGAACTCTGGGACTAGGCAGGGTCCAGCAGCACCCACAGTAGAAAGTGCCCTGGGATGAAGCTTGGGGTTTTTTTTTTTCTTGTTTTTATGTCAGCAGTTTCCTAGGGGGTGTTCAGGGGTGACAGGAGGGTTTTAAAACACACAGCCTTTTTTTTAACTGATAGTTTTGGTGCTGTTTTGTTCTAGGTGCACTGGATTTTCCCGGAATTCTGAACTTCCTGCAGGATGGCAACTTGTTTTTTGTGAGGAGTGTTTGTGACCGCATTTCCCTTCCTAGGACTTGAAGGTGAGACTATCGAGCAGCCGTGAGGATGCGCCCCACGTCTGCACCTGTCTATGCCCCCCCGTACCCCTGTCTCCGCCTTCAGGTGGGGTTTTTCCCATGCCACCCCCAACTCGGTGGCCTTGCTAAGGGTGGGTGTGCCTGGCCCCAAATCCACCCGGCGCCTCCCCCCCGCCGTGAGCGTGCCTTGCTGCTGTTCTTCGGCACTGGCCACTGTAGGCGTGCCCTGCTTGCCCCCCCCCCCGACCCCCCCCCCCCGTGTGCCTTTTCTGCCCCGGCACCGCCCCCCCCCCGTGGGCGTGCCCTGCTTCCCCGCGCCCCGCCCCGGCACCGTTCCCCCCGTGGGAGTGCCTTGCTGCTTTGCACCTCGCCCCAGCACCGCCCCCCCCCCATGGCCTCGCCGACAGTGGCTGTGCCCTGCCCGGCCCCCACCCCCTCCCCTTCCCGGGTTTGCCTTTGTTATTCTGCACCCCACCCCAGCACCGCCCCCCCCGGGCGTGACTTTTTTGCCCCATGCCCCACCCTCCTGTTGGCGTGCCTTGCTGCCCCCCCCCCCCCCCCGGCCCCGCCCCCCCCTTGTGTCCCATCCCCACCACTTGCCCGGGGGCGGGGCCTGGGGTATATGAGCCTCGGCCTCTGCTCAGGGAGCTCATTCTGCTCTGGGGCTGCTGGCGCTGGCAGCTCCAGACCCAGCTGCCTCTGCGGGCATGGGGCTTCGGGCGCGGACAGGAGCGCAGGCGGCTGCGGCAGGGAAGAGCTGCGGCCGGGGACACCAGGCCACCCCTGTACTCCTCAGGCCCCCATCGGCTCCAGCCCCTCAGCGAGGACCAGATGTGCTCCTGGGCCTGGCCAGGCCCTGCCGGGACGCGTTCCACCCCGTCGGGCCCCCTGCCACCAGCTACGCCGAGCGCTGCTGCCTCTGCCCGGCCCCGGGGGCGCCGGGGCCAGAGGTTGTCGTCCCCAAGTGGGGTCACAGCATCTTTTGGGGGGGGTCGATGGCACCGACGCCGAGCCATCCTGCAGCCTGGCTTTGCACCGCAGGCATCTCCGTAAGCTGTCCGAGTTCCTCCCTCCCCTTCGTGTGCCCCTCAGTCCCTCCATTTCCCATCCAGGCACCAGAATCAATCTGCGTGACAAGTGGCCTTCTCAGAACCACAGGCCTTCAAAGGGCCTTCTCTCACCTGCCTAGTCCTCTCAGAAGGACACGGGCGTTGCTCTGTGTGGACTCATTTGTCTTTCCTGGCACCTCTCCTGAGGTGCCTTGTCACTTGTTTTGGTTCGAGTCGCTTCAGTGTTACTTAAGGTGCTTGGTACAGTTCCTGATGCTGTGGGGTTCTTTTCCCCGACGGTTTTTCCTTGGTTTTGGTTTTTGGTTTGGGTTCGGTTTGGTTTCAACCCTATCCTGGGGTTTTCTGTCCTTTGGGACTTATTTCTGTTGAGGGAGGCAGATGGAGAAAAGTAGGAGTCTCAGTGTCTTACAACTGCTGGTGATCTACAATATTCCCTTTGCAACCAGAGAGCTCTGAGAGGAGGATTCTTGCAGGCTGTCATTCGGCTTTGTCATTCGGTCCCGTCCAGAATGTAGCGCTGGTACAAGTTCTGCAACAGACAGGAACGGGTCTAGCCTTGTTACGCGGGCTTTCTTTTTCCTTGCAGGTCGGACTTGAGACTTGCAATGGCCTTTTCCTTCGCTAAAAAAACACGCCCCGGACTCGCCGCAGACTCGGCAGCGTCGCGGATTTCGCCGGACCGCGCCGCTGGCAGAGCCGGCGGCCGACGGGGTCGCGGGCGCTCGGCACTGCGTCGGCCGGAGGCTCCCGTTGGCGCAGCAGCGACGGTCGGGGGCGGCGCAGCTGGACAGCCGGAGGTTTGGTGTCGCGGCGTATCTGCTGTGCGCGGGTTCGCTTCCCCGGGATTTTGGGCTGCTCTGGAAAAACGGGTGGCGGAGCCGGAGAGAAGAGCGGGCGGTGGCTACAGGCCGAGTCGCCGCTCGGGGAGGTTGCGCTCCGCGGAGCTTCAAGCTTTGGAGACGGAGTGCAAAACCGTCGAGCGTCCCAAGTGGACCGCGGCAGGCGTCCTGGCTCCGGTCGCGTCGAGGCGCTCCGGTGGTTTTTCCTGGGGAATTCCAAAGTGGTCAGTTTCTATTAGTTTAATTTTTACCGCTCGTTTACGTCAAAACGTTTAAAATAAAAATGTCCGTCACAGTAACCAGAATAGTCTTTGGGAGCAAATACTGCCCGTCGTCCGCTCTAGCTATTGCTTCCCGCTTTGCAGACAGTACTTACTCCCCATTGATGTAATCAAAGGGCAAGCAGCAGAATATCAACAACAGAGCACTAACTGGAAGTAATAGCTGTAGCGAAACAACTCTAACAGGAAAAGAAAAAAATCACGCGTCCTAGTTAATCCACTTCGTGGTAAAGTCACAAAATATTAGAGCGCGCCTAAAGAGAAGAAATATTACCTAGGGTTGAGTAATGACTAAATTTAGTGGCAGATGTTACTTAATGAACCGGGCAGTAATGATTCCCGGTCCGTACTGCAATTCAAAAAATGAATAGTTTAGAGACCCTCTTGAAGTGATAAAGACAGAAAACTAATTGGGAGTCGTTAACAGCTCCATTTAAACATAACCACTGCTAAACCAATTGAACTGGAAACTAATTGGGAGGCTCTAACGCTTAAACGATCACACCGCTGTAAGCAAGCTGGGAGGCAACAGTGACTCCTGCTTAGAACCAAAAGAGTAATCGAAGCTTTAGATTTTTAGATAAAGAGAAATAAAAAAAGGAATCGTTCAATAACGGCTACGTTTAAACGTAGGTACTAAAAGAATTCCCGGGCGGTGGTGAACTAACATAACGCTAAAAGATTTAGATTTAAAATAAAAGGAAAATTAGAAAACCAACAGGGAGTCACGACTGCCAAAATTTAAACATAGCCGTTGGGGGGGGGAGGAGGGGACGGGTACCAATTCCTTCCAAGTAGAGCTAAAAGAAAAAACCGACGCCCATTAAATCCGACGAACAAAAACTTAGATTTCATTTTAGAAACAGATCGAATGCTAACTGGGCATCATGAATGCCCGTTTAACAATACTAGCCATCTTAAACTGATGCATTAAAGATACCCCCGCAGCACCATCAGATGAAAATTTTCTCCTTGGGAAGCAGAAATAGAATACCAATTGGGAGCAGTTTAGGGTAACGGTCGTCGTGAACGTACCCCTAATTTGAGTCCTAATTCACAATCCGAAACCGTGATTTCCAACGGTAATGAACCTTTTCCTCTTGTGTCAGTCGGGTGCCTGCGCTTTGCTCCTGCTCCCTTCAGCAGCGGTACACGGAGCGCTCGCTGGCTGTGAGCCGTTCGTTCAGCGGCTTTTTGTACCAGTCAACTCTTCAATCGGGCCATTTAAATAACAGACTATTCTCTCAAATTCCAGCTCAAACGCGTGGCACGAATTAACGGCGCCCGAGGACCACGCCATTTACTAGTGCCGCCCTGGAGCTGAGCCTGCTTATTGTGAGGCTCTTCTCGCAAGAGCCCCTCACGCACGCCCGCAGGTCCCGTCACCGGTGCTCCGCGCCGGCCTAACCGCGGACCGGCAGGGCGGGCGGAGAAACTGCCCGGAAGCCGTGGAGAGCGAGACGGATTTGAGAGCGAGACGGATTCAACAGCGATTCCTGCCGAAACACGCAAGGAACGCAGCTCTGCACGGCGGGGCGGCGGCCTGTCCCCTCCTGCCCGCGCGGCCCCATCCCCGCCGTGGGCAGCCTCAGCCTTCAGAAGATGGCGGCGCCATACCCCCCCCCCCCGCCCCCCTCCAAGCACCGGCCGCAGCTCCGGAGAGAAACGACGCGGATGCGGCCCCGAGACAGCGGCGCCGCCACCGCGGCCGCCGTCGGCACTCGTTTCGCGGGGGACTCACCGGCTCCTCCGGGGCTCCGGCAGGCTCCCGCCGCTTCCCCGCGGTCCTCCATGATGCCGGAAGTGCCCCTCAGTCCTCCGAACTTGCGCTCTATGGGCCCGCAGTCCTCCAGGATGCCCAAGTGCCGGTTCGGTGCGGGGGGCCCTGGAGTAGATGAGCCCCGGGCTCTGCCCAGGGAGCTCCTTCTGGGCGAGGCGAGAGCTGTGGGACTGGGCAGGGTCCAGCGGCACCCACAGGAGAGAGTGCCCTGGGCTGCAGCTTGGGTTTTGGTGGGGTTTTTTTGGTTTGTTTTTTTTTTTTTTTTTTACGTCGGCAGTTTCCTACGGGGTGTTCAGGGGTGACAGGAGGGTTTTAAAACACACAGCCTTTTTTTTAACTGATAGTTTTGGTGCTGTTTTGTTCTAGGTGCACTGGATTTTCCCGGAATTCTGAACTTCCTGCAGGATGGCAACTTGTTTTTTGCGAGGAGTGTTTGTGACCGCATTTCCCTTCCTCGGACTTGAAGGTGAGAATATCGAGCAGCCGTTAGGATGCGCACGTCTGCACCTGTCTATGCCCCCCCATACCCCTGTCTCTGCCTTCAGGTGGGGTTTTTCCCATGCCACCCCCAACTCGGTGGCCTTGCTAAGGGTGGGTGTGCCTGGCCCCAAATCCACCCGGCGCCTCCCCCCCGCCGTGAGCGTGCCTTGCTGCTGTTCTTCGGCACTGGCCACTGTAGGCGTGCCCTGCTTGCCCCCCCCCCGACCCCCCCCCCCCGGTGTGCCTTTTCTGCCCCGGCACCACCCCCCCCGTGGGCGTGCCCTGCTTCCCCGCGCCCCGCCCCGGCACTGATCCCCCCCCCGGTGGGTGTGCCTTGCTTTTCCGCGCCCCGCCCCGTCACCGCCCCCCCGTGGGCGTGCCCTGCTTCCCCGCGCCCCGCCCCGGCACCGCTCCCCCCGTGGGAGTGCCTTGCTGCTTTGCACCTCGCCCCAGCACCGCCCCCCCCATGGCCTCGCCGACAGTGGCCGTGCCCTGCCCGGCCCCCACCCCCTTCCCCTTCCCGGGTTTGCCTTTGTTATTCTGCACCCCACCCCAGCACCGCCCCCCCCCCGGGCGTGACTTTTTTGCCCCATGCCCCACCCTCCCGTTGGCGTGCCTTGCTGCCCACCCCCCCCCCCTCACCGGCACCGCCCCCCCTTGTGTCCCATCCCCACCACTTGCCCGGGGGCGGGGCCTGGGGTATATGAGCCTCGGCCTCTGCTCAGGGAGCTCATTCTGCTCTGGGGCTGCTGGCGCTGGCAGCTCCAGACCCAGCTGCCTCTGCGGGCATGGGGCTTCGGGCGCGGACAGGAGCGCAGGCGGCTGCGGCAGGGAAGAGCTGCGGCCGGGGACACCAGGCCACCCCTGTACTCCTCAGGCCCCTATCGGCTCCAGCCCCTCAGCGAGGACCAGATGTGCTCCTGGGCCTGGCCAGGCCCTGCCGGGACGCGTTCCCCCCCGTCGGGCCCCCTGCCACCAGCTACGCCCAGCGCTGCTGCCTCTGCCCGGCCCCGGGGGCGCCGGGGCCAGAGGTTGTCGTCCCCAAGTGGGGTCACAGCATCTTTTGGGGGGGGTCGATGGCACCGACGCCGAGCCATCCTGCAGCCCGGCTTTGCACCGCAGGCATCTCCGTAAGCTGTCCGAGTTCCTCCCTCCCCTTCGTGCGCCCCTCAGTCCCCTCCATTTCCCATCCAGGCACCAGAATCAATCTGCGTGACAAGCGGCCTTCTCAGAACGACAGGCCTTCAAAGGGCCTTCTCTCACCTGCCTAGTCCTCTCAGAAGGACACGGGCGTTGCTCTGTGTGGACTCATTTGTCTTTCCTGGCACCTCTCCTGAGGTGCTTTGTCACTTGTTTTGGTTCGAGTCGCTTCAGTGTTACTTAAGGTGCTTGGTACAGTTCCTGATGCTTTGGGGTTCTTTTCCCCGACGGTTTTTCCTTGGTTTTGGTTTTTGGTTTGGGTTCCGTTTGATTTCAACCCGATCCTGGGGTTTTCTGTCCTTTGGGACTTATTTCTGTTGAGGGAGGCAGATGGAGAAAAGTAGGAGTCTCAGTGTCTTACAACTGCTGGTGATCTACAATATTCCCTTTGCAACCAGAGAGCTCTGAGAGGAGGATTCTTGCAGGCTGTCATTCGGCTTTGTCATTCGGTCCCGTCCAGAATGTAGCGCTGGTACAAGTTCTGCAACAGACAGGAACGGGTCTAGCCTTGTTACGCGGGCTTTCTTTTTCCTTGCAGGTCGGACTTGAGACTTGCAATGGCCTTTTCCTTCGCTAAAAAAACACGCCCCGGACTCGCCGCAGACTCGGCAGCGTCGCGGATTTCGCCGGACCGCGCCGCTGGCAGAGCCGGCGGCCGACGGGGTCGCGGGCGCTCGGCACTGCGTCGGCCGGAGGCTCCCGTTGGCGCAGCAGCGACGGTCGGGGGCGGCGCAGCTGGACAGCCGGAGGTTTGGTGTCGCGGCATATCTGCTGTGCGCGGGTTCGCTTCCCCGGGATTTTGGGCTGCTCTGGAAAAACGGGTGGCGGAGCCGGAGAGAAGAGCGGGCGGTGGCTACAGGCCGAGTCGCCGCTCGGGGAGGTTGCGCTCCGCGGAGCTTCAAGCTTTGGAGACGGAGTGCAAAACCGTCGAGCGTCCCAAGTGGACCGCGGCAGGCGTCCTGGCTCCGGTCGCGTCGAGGCGCTCCGGTGGTTTTTCCTGGGGAATTCCAAAGTGGTCAGTTTCTATTAGTTTAATTTTTACCGCTCGTTTACGTCAAAACGTTTAAAATAAAAATGTCCGTCACAGTAACCAGAATAGTCTTTGGGAGCAAATACTGCCCGTCGTCCGCTCTAGCTATTGCTTCCCGCTTTGCAGACAGTACTTACTCCCCATTGATGTAATCAAAGGGCAAGCAGCAGAATATCAACAACAGAGCACTAACTGGAAGTAATAGCTGTAGCGAAACAACTCTAACAGGAAAAGAAAAAAATCACGCGTCCTAGTTAATCCACTTCGTGGTAAAGTCACAAAATATTAGAGCGCGCCTAAAGAGAAGAAATATTACCTAGGGTTGAGTAATGACTAAATTTAGTGGCAGATGTTACTTAATGAACCGGGCAGTAATGATTCCCGGTCCGTATTGCAATTCAAAAAATGAATAGTTTAGAGACCCTCTTGAAGTGATAAAGACAGAAAACTAATTGGGAGTCGTTAACAGCTCCATTTAAACATAACCACTGCTAAACCAATTGAACTGGAAACTAATTGGGAGGCTCTAACGCTTAAACGATCACACCGCTGTAAGCAAGCTGGGAGGCAACAGTGACTCCTGCTTAGAACCAAAAGAGTAATCGAAGCTTTAGATCTTTAGATAAAGAGAAATAAAAAAAGGAATCGTTCAATAACGGCTACGTTTAAACGTAGGTACTAAAAGAATTCCCGGGCGGTGGTGAACTAACATAACGCTAAAAGATTTAGATTTAAAATAAAAGGAAGATTAGAAAACCAACAGGGAGTCACGACTGCCAAAATTTAAACATAGCCGTTGGGGGGGGAGGAGGGGACGGGTACCAATTCCTTCCAAGTAGAGCTAAAAGAAAAAACCGACGCCCATTAAATCCGACGAACAAAAACTTAGATTTCATTTTAGAAACAGATCGAACGCTAACTGGGCATCATGAATGCCCGTTTAACAATACTAGCCATCTTAAACTGATGCATTAAAGATACCCCCGCAGCACCATCAGGTGAAAATTTTCTCCTTGGGAAGCAGAAATAGAATACCAATTGGGAGCAGTTTAGGGTAACGGTCGTCGTGAACGTACCCCTAATTTGAGTCCTAATTCACAATCCGAAACCGTGATTTCCAACGGTAATGAACCTTTTCCTCTTGTGTCAGTCGGGTGCCTGCGCTTTGCTCCTGCTCCCTTCAGCAGCGGTACACGGAGCGCTCGCCGGCTGTGAGCCGTTCGTTCACCGGCTTTTTGTACCAGTCAACTCTTCAATCGGGCCGTTTAAATAACAGACTATTCTCTCAAATTCCAGCTCAAACGCGTGGCACGAATTAACGGCGCCCGAGGACCACGCCATTTACTAGTGCCGCCCCGGAGCTGAGCCTGCTTATTGTGAGGCTTTTCTCGCAAGAGCCCCTCACGCACGCACGCCCGCACGCCCGCACGCCCGCAGGTCCCGTCACCGGTGCTCCGCGCCGGCCTAACCGCGGACCGGCAGGGCGGGCGGAGAAACTGCCCGGAAGCCGTGGAGAGCGAGACGGATTCGAGAGCGAGACGGATTCAACAGCGATTCCTGCCGAAACACGCAAGGAACGCAGCTCTGCACGGCGGGGCGGCGGCCTGTCCCCTCCTGGCCGCGCGGCCCCATCCCCGCCGCGGGCAGCCTTAGCCTTCAGAAGATGGCGGCGCCATACCCCCCCCCCCCCCGCCCCCCTCCAAGCACCGGCCGCAGCTCCGGAGAGAAACGACGCGGATGCGGCCCCGAGACAGCGGCGCCGCCACCGCGGCCGCCGTCGGCACTCGTTTCGCGGGGGACTCACCGGCTCCTCCGGGGCTCCGGCAGGCTCCCGCCGCTTCCCCGCGGTCCTCCATGATGCCGGAAGTGCCCCTCAGTCCTCCGAACTTGCGCTCTATGGGCCCGCAGTCCTCCAGGATGCCCAAGTGCCGGTTCGGTGCGGGGGGCCCTGGAGTAGATGAGCCCCGGGCTCTGCCCAGGGAGCTCCTTCTGGGCGAGGCGAGAGCTGTGGGACTGGGCAGGGTCCAGCGGCACCCACAGGAGAGAGTGCCCTGGGCTGCAGCTTGGGTTTTGGTGGGGTTTTTTTGGTTTGTTTTTTTTTTTTTTTTTTACGTCGGCAGTTTCCTACGGGGTGTTCAGGGGTGACAGGAGGGTTTTAAAACACACAGCCTTTTTTTAACTGATAGTTTTGGTGCTGTTTTGTTCTAGGTGCACTGGATTCTCCCAGAATTCTGAACTTCCTGCAGGATGGCAACTTGTTTTTTGCGAGGAGTGTTTGTGACCGCATTTCCCTTCCTCGGACTTGAAGGTGAGAATATCGAGCAGCCGTGAGGATGCGCACCACGTCCGCACCTGTCTATGCCCCCCCATCCCTCCGTCCGTGGCTGCAGGTGGGATTTTTCCCATGCCACCCCCAACTCGGTGGCCTTGCCAAGGGTGGGTGTGCCTGGCCCTACTTCTCGTGTCCCTGCCTCCAATGGGTGTGCTTTGCCTGCTTTGTGTTCCCTCTTTATGGGTGTGCATAGCTCACACTGTTGTCCTCGCCCTGTGCTTCTGCCTTGCACCTGCCTCCCATGGGCATGCATTGTCCCCCCCTTGTCTCTGCTCCATGCAGCTGCCTTGCCCCCACCTCTCCAAGTATTGCTGCTCCAGGTTTACAGCACGAATAAACTGTTAGCATTCCGAACTTTGCTCTGGCACTTCCTTGGGCCCCAAATCCCTAAGACTACCGCAAAATGCCATCACCAGTAGATGTCAGGGGGAATGAGGGGCACCCAGCAGGGACATCCTGAAGTCTCATGGTTTCCATCAGGCTTTCCCAAGGGCAGAGGTGGGTGGGAGAGTGGAAAAGCAGCATTACTTTTTACGTTTTCTTCCTACATCTCCCTCTTCTGAGCTCCTTGTCCCTGGGTGTTTGTTCTTGCCTGTGGCCCCTGTTCCTGATGGGCTCCAGGTGTGGCCAGTGGGGCTAATGGCATGACTGGCCCTGCTGTGGACTATAAAGGGGCTGCCTGAGGGAGCTGGTAAAGGGGAACTGGCTGAGGAGGAGCTGGAGGTGCCTCCAGCATGGAATGGCTGGTCCCTGTGGTGAAGAAGGGTTCCTCTGAGCTGTCCGTGATGGAGCAGACCACCAGCATGTGTTGCCAAGAGCTTGGTGCCTGCATCGGCTGTGTGTGAGCCGCTGGCCAGCCTGGCAGTGGAGGGGAGTTGAGAGAAAAGTGTTGGGGCACTGAAGGTCTGAGCCGGTGCTGGGAGCTGGGGTGAGTCACATGTTCTCCCATGCACATCCTGGTCCATCTCTGCTGCCCTGCCTGTCGCTCCTTCCGCTGCCTGGGAAAGGGCTGCCCAGGGATGGGGAGGGCCAACGATGGCTTTCTGTCCTGGCCACTTTGCTGTGGAAGCCTGCCAGGCACCCTGCTGCCATTCCGATGGCACTGGGGCTTCCCCTCAAGCCAGGGGGAGGTGGCAGGGCTGGAAGAAAGTGGAGGCTGAGATGGGGTGCGAAGTCAGGGAAAATGTGGAAATCAAGAGTGGGTGGAAATGGTGTCACTTTTTACATTGTCTTTGTAAGGCTCCCTCTTTTTGTCTTCCTGACCCTATGTGTTAGTTCTTGCCTCTGTTTCTTTTCCCCTATTGCTTTACAATATTTGCCTGTCCCTCGTCTTGTCCTTGCCTTGTGGTCCTGCTGGTGCCTTTGGACTCTTTCTCCTGCTCCTCCTCTCTCTTATGTATTCCTCCACCTCTCCCTGGGTTTTTTGCTCAGTGTCCCAGTACTCCTCTCTCTATGCTACTGTCCTGCTCCCTGTCCCTCCCCTGTTTGCAGCATCCCGTTTACTGGCTGCCTGTCCCCCACCTCTTCTCTATCTTCCTCCTGTTTTTTCCCTTCTCTCCTGCTGTCCTGCTGCGTTTGAGCACTGAGCCTTGTAGCCAGCTCAGTGCCAGGATTTGTTCTGGGCAGAGGTGAGTAAACTTTTCCTGCCTCCTCTGTGCCCCTGGATGGTATTCAAGCCCCTGGGTGCAGAGCTCATGGCTGTGAGCAGGTGCCAGGGAGGGGGCCATGTGCTGTGGGGATTTGGCCAGGCCCCTGTTCCTGACGGGCTCCAGCTGGGGCAGGTGTGGCCAGTGAGGCTAATGATGGGGCTGGCCCTGCTTTGGGCTAGGAAGGGGGCTGCCTGGGCATGCCTGCCTGCAGGAGGTGGCTGAGGAGTCAAACCAAGGGGCTTCCACAGGCAGCTGTCTCTAGCCGGTCCCTGTGGCAAGGAAGGATCCCTCCCAGCCGTCCCCAACAGAGCACGCCACCAGCACACAACACCAGGACCCTGGCGGCTCTGTTGGCCACACGTGTGAGCTGCTGCATGTCCAGGAAACCTCGTGAGAGAAGTGCATTGAGTCACGCACCGCTTACTCCTAAGGTCAGGCAGCTGGCACTGTGGAGGAGGAAGGGGCAGAAGCAGAGAGAAAAGCCTCGGGGCGGTGAAGGTCTGCCGTTGGCACCAGGAGCCACGTGTCCCCTCGTGTGTGTCCGGGCCCATCCCTGCCCTGGTTCTGCAGGTCTCTGCCTGCCTCCTTGCCTGTCCCTGCTTCTGTCTGCCTTTCAGGCTGTCTAGTTCCCCAAAGCTTTTTGCTCTTCTGCTAGCATTGCCCTGTAAAGTATCACCTTCTACCTTTCCTTTCTATGTCTCTTCCTTTCTGGCACCCCACCAGCTCTGATTTCATTCTTCCTCGTTGCTTGTGACAATGGCATTTCTAGGTCTCCCTCTCTCGGTGTCTCCGTTTATTCAGTTCCCTGTGATTGTGGGAAGGGTGGTGGTCGGGGTCTGGGTCTCTGCTCAGGGAGCTCATTCTGCTCTGAGGTTGCTGTGGTGTGGGTGCTCTGTTGGTGCTATCAGCGGTGGCAGTTTGGGAGCTGGCTGGGCTGTGTGGGTATTGCGGTTTGGACACGGAGAGAAGCAGAAGCATCTGAGGTAAGAGTTGTGGGACTGGGCAAGGTCCAGCAGCACATAGAGAGTGCCATTGGATGCCGGTTTGTTGGTTTTGATGTCAGCAATTTTATACTGAGTGTTCAGGGGTGGCAAGATACTTTAAAAACACAGAATTTTTTTTAACTGAATTTTTTTTGTTCTAGCTGCACTGGATTTTCCTGGAACTCTGGACTTCATGCAGGATGTAACCTTGTTTTTTTCCCTAGTTTGGCTGACAGCTTTTCCCTTAATAGGACTGAAGGTAAGATTATTAGGTATTAGAATGTGCAACATGTATGCACCTGTATATGCCACTCCCTATCCACCTGTCCATGCCTCATTCAGAAGATGGCGGCGCCATACCCCCCCCCCCCCCCCCCCCTCCAAGCACCGTCCGCAGCTCCGGAGAGAAATGACGCGGATGCGGCCCCGAGACGGCGGTGCCGCCACCGCGGCCGCCGTCGGCACTCGTTTCGCGGGGGACTCACCGGCTCCTCCAGGGCTCCGGCAGGCTCCCGCCGCTTCCCCGCGGTCCTCCATGATGCCGGAAGTGCCCCTCAGTCCTCCGAACTTGCGCTCTATGGGCCCGCAGTCCTCCAGGATGCCCAAGTGCCGGTTCGGTGCGGGGGGCCCTGGAGTAGATGAGCCCCGGGCTCTGCCCAGGGAGCTCCTTCTGGGCAAGGCGAGAGCTGTGGGACTGGGCAGGGTCCAGCGGCATCCACAGGAGAGAGCGCCCTGGGATGCAGCTTGGGTTTTGGGTGTGTTTTTTTTTTTTTTTTTTTTTTTTTTTTTTTTTTTTTACGTCGGCAGTTTCCTAGGGGGTGTTCAGGGGTGACAGGAGGGTTTTAAAACACATAGCCTTTTTTTTAACTGATAGTTTTGGTGCTGTTTTGTTCTAGGTGCACTGGTTTTTCCCGGAATTCTGAACTTCCTGCAGGATGGCAACTTGGTTTTTGTGAGGAGTGTTTGTGACCGCATTTCCCTTCCTGGGACTTGAAGGTGAGACTATCGAGCAGCTGTGAGGATGCGCACCACGTCTGCACCTGTCTATGCCCCCCCATCCCTCCGTCTTGCGGCTATACGTCGGGTCATCTTCTGAGCTATACGTCGGGACGTCTGTTGGTCTCTACGTCGGAACGTATGTTGGTTTCTACGTCTGGCTTGACGTTAATTTCAGCTCTACTTCGGAATGTCTTTTGGGATATACGTCGGGACGTGTGTTGGGCTCTATGTCGGGACATCTCTCGGGCTCTACGTCAGGACGTCTTTTAGGCTCTACGTCCGGCTGTAGCTCACTTTTGGCTCTACGTCGGAACGTCTGTTGGTCTCTACTTCGATATGTCTGGCTTGAGCTCGCTTTCGGCTCTATGTCGGGACGTATGTTGAGTTCTACAACTGGACATGTGTTGGGCTCTGCGTCGGGACGTCTGTTAGGCTCTATGTCGGGACATCTCTTGGGCTCTGCGTCGGGACGTCTGTTAGGCTCTATGTCGGGACATCTCTTGGGCTCTACGTCGGGACATCTGTTGGGATCAACGTCGGGACGTTTGTTGGGTTGTAGGTCGGGAAGTCTGGCTTGAGCTTGCTTTCGCCTCTAAGTCGGGACGTCTGTTGGGCTCTACATCTGGTTTAGCTTACTTTCAGCTCTGCGTCGGGACGTGCGTTGGGCTCTGCGTCTGTAGTTAGCTTACTTTCAGCTCTGCGTCGGGACGTGCGTTGGGCTCTGCGTCGGGACGTGCGTTGGGCTCTGCGTCGGGACGTGCGTTGGGCTCTGCGTCGGGACGTGCGTTGGGCTCTGCGTCGGGACGTGCGTTGGGCTCTGCGTCGGGATTTAGCTTACTTTCAGCTCTACGTCGGGACGTGCGTTGGGCTCTAATTTTATTGTTAGCTCACTTTCAGCTCTACTTCGGAACTTCTCTTGGCCTCTACGTCGGGACGTGCGTTGGGCTCTGCGTCGGGACGTGCGTTGGGCTCTGCGTCGGGACGTGCGTTGGGCTCTGCGTCGGGACGTGCGTTGGGCTCTGCGTCGGGATTTAGCTTACTTTCAGCTCTGCGTCGGGACGTGCGTTGGCCTCTGCGTCGGGACGTGCGTTGGCCTCTGCGTCGGGACGTGCGTTGGCCTCTGCGTCGGGACGTGCGTTGGCCTCTGCGTCGGGACGTGCGTTGGGCTCTGCGTCGGGATTTAGCTTACTTTCAGCTCTACGTCGGGACGTGCGTTGGGCTCTGCGTCGGGATTTAGCTTACTTTCAGCTCTGCGTCGGGACGTGCGTTGGGCTCTGCGTCGGGATTTAGCTTACTTTCAGCTCTGCGTCGGGACGTGCGTTGGGCTCTGCGTCGGGACGTGCGTTGGGCTCTGCGTCGGGACGTGCGTTGGGCTCTGCGTCGGGACGTGCGTTGGGCTCTGCGTCGGGACGTGCGTTGGGCTCTGCGTCGGGACGTGCGTTGGGCTCTGCGTCGGGACGTGCGTTGGGCTCTGCGTCGGGACGTGCGTTGGGCTCTGCGTCGGGACGTGCGTTGGGCTCTGCGTCGGGACGTGCGTTGGGCTCTGCGTCGGGACGTGCGTTGGGCTCTGCGTCGGGACGTGCGTTGGGCTCTGCGTCGGGACGTGCGTTGGGCTCTGCGTCGGGACGTGCGTTGGGCTCTGCGTCGGGACGTGCGTTGGGCTCTGCGTCGGGACGTGCGTTGGGCTCTGCGTCTGTAGTTAGCTAACTTTCAGCTCTACGTCGGGACGTGCGTTGGGCTCTGCGTCTGTAGTTAGCTAACTTTCAGCTCTACGTCGGGACGTGCGTTGGGCTCTGCGTCTGTAGTTAGCTAACTTTCAGCTCTACGTCGGGACGTGCGTTGGGCTCTGCGTCTGTAGTTAGCTAACTTTCAGCTCTACGTCGGGACGTGCGTTGGCCGCTACGTCGGGACGTGCGTTGGCCGCTACGTCGGGACGTGCGTTGGCCTCTACGTCGGGACGTGCGTTGGCCGCTACGTCGGGACGTGCGTTGGCCTCTACGTCGGGACGTGCGTTGGCCTCTACGTCGGGACGTGCGTTGGCCTCTACGTCGGGACGTGCGTTGGCCTCTACGTCGGGACGTGCGTTGGCCTCTACGTCGGGACGTGCGTTGGCCTCTACGTCGGGATTTAGCTTACTTTCAGCTCTACGTCGGGACGCGCGTTGGGCTCTACGTCTGTAGTTAGCTAACTTTCAGCTCTACGTCGGGACGCGCGTTGGGCTCTACGTCTGTAGTTAGCTAACTTTCAGCTCTACGTCGGGACGCGCGTTGGGCTCTACGTCTGTAGTTAGCTAACTTTCAGCTCTACGTCGGGACGCGCGTTGGGCTCTACGTCTGTAGTTAGCTAACTTTCAGCTCTACGTCGGGACGCGCGTTGGGCTCTACGTCGGGACGCGCGTTGGGCTCTACGTCGAGACGCGCGTTGGGCTCTACGTCGGGACGCGCGTTGGGCTCTACGTCGGGATTTAGCTTACTTTCAGCTCTACGTCGGGACGCGCGTTGGGCTCTACGTCGGGACGTGCGTTGGCATCTACTTCGGGACGCGCGTTGGGCTCTACGGCGGGACGTGCGTTGGGCTCTACGGCGGGACGCGCGTTGGCCTCTACGGCGGGACGTGCGTTGGCCTCTACGGCGGGACGCGCGTTGGCCTCTACGGCGGGACGCGCGTTGGCCTCTACGGCGGGACGCGCGTTGGCCTCTACGTCGGGATTTAGCTTACTTTCAGCTCTACGTCGGGACGCGCGTTGGCCTCTACGTCGGGACGCGCGTTGGCCTCTACGTCGGGACGCGCGTTGGCCTCTACGTCGGGACGCGCGTTGGCCTCTACGTCGGGACGCGCGTTGGCCTCTACGTCGGGACGCGCGTTGGCCTCTACGTCGGGACGCGCGTTGGCCTCTACGTCGGGATTTAGCTTACTTTCAGCTCTACGTCGGGACGTGCGCTGGGCTCTACGTCGGGACGTGCGCTGGGCTCTACGTCGGGACGTGCGCTGGGCTCTACGTCGGGACGTGCGCTGGGCTCTACGTCGGGACGTGCGCTGGGCTCTACGTCGGGATTTAGCTTACTTTCAGCTCCATGTCGGGACGCGCGTTGGGCACTACGTCGGGACGCGTGTAGGGCTCTACGTCGGGACGCGCGTTGGGCTCTACGTCGGGACGCGCGTTGGGCTCTACGTCTGTAGTTAGCCAACTTTCAGCTCTACGTCGGGACGTGCGTTGGGCTCTACGTCGGGACGTGCGTTGGGCTCTACGTCTGTAGTTAGCCAACTTTCACCTCTACGTCGGGACGTGCGTTGGCCTCTACGTCGGGATTTAGCTTACTTTCAGCTCTACGTCGGGACGTGCGTTGGGCTCTACGTCGGGACGTGCGTTGGGCTCTACGTCGGGACGTGCGTTGGGCTCTACGTTGGGATTTAGCTTACTTTCAGCTCTACATCGGGACGTGCGTTGGCCTCTACGTCTGGATTTAGCTTACTTTCAGCTCTACGTCGGGACGTGCGTTGGGCGCTACCTCGGGACGTGCGTTGGGCTCTACGTCGGGACGTGCGTTGGGCTCTACGTCGGGACGTGCGTTGGGCTCTACGTCGGGACGTGCGTTGGGCTCTACGTTGGGATTTAGCTTACTTTCAGCTCTACGTCGGGACGTGCGTTGGCCTCTACGTTGGGATTTAGCTTACTTTCAGCTCTACGTCGGGACGTGCGTTGGGCTCTACGTCTGTAGTTAGCTGACTTTCAGCTCTACGTCGGGACGTGCGTTGGGCGCTACGTCGGGACGTGCGTTGGGCTCTACGTCGGGACGTGCGTTGGGCTCTACGTCGGGACGTGCGTTGGGCTCTACGTCGGGACGTGCGTTGGGCTCTACTTTGGGCTTTAGCTTACTTTCAGCTCTACGTCGGGACGCGCGTTGGGCTCTACGTCGGGACGCGCGTTGGGCTCTACGTCGGGACGCGCGTTGGGCTCTACGTCGGGACGCGCGTTGGGCTCTACGTCGGGACGCGCGTTGGGCTCTACGTCGGGACGCGCGTTGGGCTCTACGTCTGTAGTTAGCTAACTTTCAGCTCTACGTCGGGACGTGCGTTCGGCTCTACGTCTGTAGTTAGCTAACTTTCAGCTCTACGTCGGGACGTGCGTTGGGCGCTACGTCGGGACGTGCGTTGGGCGCTACGTCGGGACGTGCGTTGGGCTCTACGTCTGTAGTTAGCTGACTTTCAGCTCTACGTCGGGACGTGCGTTGGGCGCTACGTCGGGACGTGCGTTGGGCTCTACGTCGGGACGTGCGTTGGGCTCTACGTCGGGACGTGCGTTGGGCTCTACGTTGGGCTTTAGCTTACTTTCAGCTCTACGTCGGGACGCGCGTTGGGCTCTACGTCGGGACGCGCGTTGGGCTCTACGTCGGGACGCGCGTTGGGCTCTACGTCGGGACGCGCGTTGGGCTCTACGTCGGGACGCGCGTTGGGCTCTACGTCGGGACGCGCGTTGGGCTCTACGTCGGGACGCGCGTTGGGCTCTACGTCGGGACGCGCGTTGGGCTCTACGTCGGGACGCGCGTTGGGCTCTACGTCGGGACGCGCGTTGGGCTCTACGTCGGGACGCGCGTTGGGCTCTACGTCGGGACGCGCGTTGGGCTCTACGTCGGGACGCGCGTTGGGCTCTACGTCGGGACGCGCGTTGGGCTCTACGTCTGTAGTTAGCTAACTTTCAGCTCTACGTCGGGACGCGCGTTCGGCTCTACGTCTGTAGTTAGCTAACTTTCAGCTCTACGTCGGGACGCGCGTTGGGCGCTACGTCGGGACGTGCGTTGGGCGCTACGTCGGGACGTGCGTTGGGCGCTACGTCGGGACGTGCGTTGGGCGCTACGTCGGGACGTGCGTTGGGCGCTACGTTGGGATTTAGCTTACTTTCAGCTCTACGTCGGGACGTGCGTTGGGCTCTACGTCGGGACGTGCGTTGGGGTCTCCGTCGGGACGTGCGTTGGGCTCTACGTCGGGACGTGCGTTGGGCTCTACGTCTGTAGTTAGCTAACTTTCAGCTCTACGTCGGGACGTGTGTTGGGTGCTACGTCGGGACGTGCGTTGGGCACGACGTCGGGACGTGCGTTGGCCTCTACGTCGGGACGTGCGTTGGCCTCTACGTCGGGACGTGCGTTGGCCTCTACGTCGGGACGTGCGTTGGCCTCTACGTCGGGACGTGCGTTGGCCTCTACGTCGGGATTTAGCTTACTTTCAGCTCTACGTCGGGACGTGCGTTGGGCTCTACGTCGGGACGTGCGTTGGGCTCTACTTCGAGACTTGCGTTGGGCTGTTCGTTGGGCTTTAGCTTACTTTCAGCTCTACATCGGGACGCGCGTTGGCCTCTACGTCGGGACGCGCGTTGGCCTCTACGTCGGGACGCGCGTTGGCCTCTACGTCGGGACGCGCGTTGGCCTCTACGTCGGGACGCGCGTTGGCCTCTACGTCGGGACGCGCGTTGGCCTCTACGTCGGGACGCGCGTTGGCCTCTACGTCGGGACGCGCGTTGGCCTCTACGTCGGGACGCGCGTTGGCCTCTACGTCTGTAGTTAGCTAACTTTCAGCTCTACGTCGGGACGCGCGTTCGGCTCTACGTCTGTAGTTAGCTAACTTTCAGCTCTACGTCGGGACGCGCGTTCGGCGCTACGTCTGTAGTTAGCTAACTTTCAGCTCTACGTCGGGACGCGCGTTGGGCGCTACGTCGGGACGTGCGTTGGGCGCTACGTCGGGACGTGCGTTGGGCGCTACGTCGGGACGTGCGTTGGGCTCTACGTCGGGACGTGCGTTGGGCTCTACGTCGGGACGTGCGTTGGGCTCTACGTCGGGATTTAGCTTACTTTCAGCTCTACGTCGGGACGTGCGTTGGGCTCTACGTCGGGACGTGCGTTGGGCTCTACGTCGGGATTTAGCTTACTTTCAGCTCTACGTCGGGACGCGCGTTGGGCTCTACGTCGGGACGCGCGTTGGGCTCTACGTCGGGACGCGCGTTGGGCTCTACGTCTGTAGTTAGCCAACTTTCAGCTCTACGTCGGGACGTGCGTTGGGCTCTACGTCGGGACGTGCGTTGGGCTCTACGTCTGTAGTTAGCCAACTTTCACCTCTACGTCGGGACGTGCGTTGGCCTCTACGTCGGGATTTAGCTTACTTTCAGCTCTACGTCGGGACGTGCGTTGGGCTCTACGTCAGGACGTGCGTTGGGCTCTACGTCGGGACGTGCGTTGGGCTCTACGTCGGGACGTGCGTTGGGCTCTACGTTGGGATTTAGCTTACTTTCAGCTCTACATCGGGACGTGCGTTGGCCTCTACGTCTGGATTTAGCTTACTTTCAGCTCTACGTCGGGACGTGCGTTGGGCGCTACCTCGGGACGTGCGTTGGGCTCTACGTCGGGACGTGCGTTGGGCTCTACGTCGGGACGTGCGTTGGGCTCTACGTCGGGACGTGCGTTGGGCTCTACGTTGGGATTTAGCTTACTTTCAGCTCTACGTCGGGACGTGCGTTGGCCTCTACGTTGGGATTTAGCTTACTTTCAGCTCTACGTCGGGACGTGCGTTGGGCTCTACGTCTGTAGTTAGCTGACTTTCAGCTCTACGTCGGGACGTGCGTTGGGCGCTACGTCGGGACGTGCGTTGGGCTCTACGTCGGGACGTGCGTTGGGCTCTACGTCGGGACGTGCGTTGGGCTCTACGTCGGGACGTGCGTTGGGCTCTACTTTGGGCTTTAGCTTACTTTCAGCTCTACGTCGGGACGCGCGTTGGGCTCTACGTCGGGACGCGCGTTGGGCTCTACGTCGGGACGCGCGTTGGGCTCTACGTCTGTAGTTAGCTAACTTTCAGCTCTACGTCGGGACGTGCGTTCGGCTCTACGTCTGTAGTTAGCTAACTTTCAGCTCTACGTCGGGACGTGCGTTGGGCGCTACGTCGGGACGTGCGTTGGGCGCTACGTCGGGACGTGCGTTGGGCTCTACGTCTGTAGTTAGCTGACTTTCAGCTCTACGTCGGGACGTGCGTTGGGCGCTACGTCGGGACGTGCGTTGGGCTCTACGTCGGGACGTGCGTTGGGCTCTACGTCGGGACGTGCGTTGGGCTCTACGTTGGGCTTTAGCTTACTTTCAGCTCTACGTCGGGACGCGCGTTGGGCTCTACGTCGGGACGCGCGTTGGGCTCTACGTCGGGACGCGCGTTGGGCTCTACGTCGGGACGCGCGTTGGGCTCTACGTCGGGACGCGCGTTGGGCTCTACGTCGGGACGCGCGTTGGGCTCTACGTCTGTAGTTAGCTAACTTTCAGCTCTACGTCGGGACGCGCGTTCGGCTCTACGTCTGTAGTTAGCTAACTTTCAGCTCTACGTCGGGACGTGCGTTGGGCGCTACGTCGGGACGTGCGTTGGGCGCTACGTCGGGACGTGCGTTGGGCGCTACGTCGGGACGTGCGTTGGGCGCTACGTTGGGATTTAGCTTACTTTCAGCTCTACGTCGGGACGTGCGTTGGGCTCTACGTCGGGACGTGCGTTGGGGTCTACGTCGGGACGTGCGTTGGGCTCTACGTCGGGACGTGCGTTGGGCTCTACGTCTGTAGTTAGCTAACTTTCAGCTCTACGTCGGGACGTGTGTTGGGTGCTACGTCGGGACGTGCGTTGGGCACGACGTCGGGACGTGCGTTGGCCTCTACGTCGGGACGTGCGTTGGCCTCTACGTCGGGACGTGCGTTGGCCTCTACGTCGGGACGTGCGTTGGCCTCTACGTCGGGACGTGCGTTGGCCTCTACGTCGGGATTTAGCTTACTTTCAGCTCTACGTCGGGACGTGCGTTGGGCTCTACGTCGGGACGTGCGTTGGGCTCTACGTCGGGACGTGCGTTGGGCTCTACTTCGAGACTTGCGTTGGGCTGTTCGTTGGGCTTTAGCTTACTTTCAGCTCTACATCGGGACGCGCGTTGGCCTCTACGTCGGGACGCGCGTTGGCCTCTACGTCGGGACGCGCGTTGGCCTCTACGTCGGGACGCGCGTTGGCCTCTACGTCGGGACGCGCGTTGGCCTCTACGTCGGGACGCGCGTTGGCCTCTACGTCGGGACGCGCGTTGGCCTCTACGTCGGGACGCGCGTTGGCCTCTACGTCGGGACGCGCGTTGGCCTCTACGTCGGGACGCGCGTTGGCCTCTACGTCGGGACGCGCGTTGGCCTCTACGTCGGGACGCGCGTTGGCCTCTACGTCTGTAGTTAGCTAACTTTCAGCTCTACGTCGGGACGCGCGTTCGGCTCTACGTCTGTAGTTAGCTAACTTTCAGCTCTACGTCGGGACGCGCGTTCGGCGCTACGTCTGTAGTTAGCTAACTTTCAGCTCTACGTCGGGACGTGCGTTGGGCGCTACGTCGGGACGTGCGTTGGGCGCTACGTCGGGACGTGCGTTGGGCGCTACGTCGGGACGTGCGTTGGGCTCTACGTCGGGACGTGCGTTGGGCTCTACGTCGGGATTTAGCTTACTTTCAGCTCTACGTCGGGACGTGCGTTGGGCTCTACGTCGGGACGTGCGTTGGGCTCTACGTCGGGATTTAGCTTACTTTCAGCTCTACGTCGGGACGTGCGTTGGGCTCTACGTCGGGACGTGCGTTGGGCTCTACATCTGTAGTTAGCTAACTTTCAGCTCTACGTCGGGACGTGTGTTGGGTGCTACGTCGGGACGTGCATCGGGCACTACGTCGGGACGTGCGTTGGGCTCTACGGCAGGACATGCGTTGGCCTCTACGTCGGGACGTGCGTTGGCCTCTACGTCGGGATTTAGCTTACTTTCAGCTCTACGTCGGGACGTGCGTTGGGCTCTACGTCGGGATTTAGCTTACTTTAAGCTCTACGTCGGGACGTGCGTTGGCCTCTACGTCGGGACGTGCGTTGGCCTCTACGTCGGGACGTGCGTTGGCCTCTACGTCGGGACGTGCGTTGGCCTCTACGTCGGGACGTGCGTTGGCCTCTACGTCGGGATTTAGCTTACTTTCAGCTCTACGTCGGGACGCGCGTTGGCCTCTACGTCGGGACGCGCGTTGGCCTCTACGTCGGGATTTACCTTACTTTCAGCTCTACGTCGGGACGTGCGCTGGGCTCTACGTCGGGACGTGCGCTGGGCTCTACGTCGGGATTTAGCTTAGTTTCAGCTCCACGTCGGGACGTGCGTTGGGCACTACGTCGGGACGTGCGTTCGGCTCTAGGTCGGGACGTGCGTTGGCCTCTAGGTCGGGACGTGCGTTGGCCTCTAGGTCGGGACGTGCGTTGGCCTCTACGTCGGGACGTGCGTTGGCCTCTAGGTCGGGACGTGCGTTGGGCGCTACGTCGGGATTTAGCTTACTTTCAGCTCTACGTCGGGACGTGCGGTGGGCTCGACGTCGGGACGTGCGGTGGGCTCGACGTCGGGACGTGCGGTGGGCTCGACGTCGGGACGTGCGGTGGGCTCGACGTCGGGACGTGCGGTGGGCTCGACGTCGGGACGTGCGGTGGGCTCGACGTCGGGATTTAGCTTACTTTCAGCTCTACGTCGGGACGTGCGGTGGGCTCGACGTCGGGATTTAGCTTACTTTCAGCTCTACGTCGGGACGTGCGTTGGCCTCTACGTCGGGATTTAGCTTACTTTCAGCTCTACGTCGGGACGTGCGTTGGGCTCTACGTCGGGACGTGCGTTGGGCTCTACGTCGGGACGTGCGTTGGGCTCTACGTCTGTAGTTAGCTAACTTTCAGCTCTACGTCGGGACGTGCGTTGGGCTCTACGTCGGGACGTGCGTTGGGCTCTACGTCGGGACGTGCGTTGGGCTCTACGTCGGGACGTGCGTTGGGCTCTACGTCGGGACGTGCGTTGGGCTCTACGTCGGGACGTGCGTTGGGCTCTACGTCGGGACGTGCGTTGGGCTCTACGTCGGGACGTGCGTTGGGCTCTACGTCGGGACGTGCGTTGGGCTCTACGTCGGGATTTAGCTTACTTTCAGCTCTAAGTCGGGACGTGCGTTGGCCTCTAAGTCGGGACGTGCGTTGGCCTCTAAGTCGGGACGTGCGTTGGCCTCTAAGTCGGGACGTGCGTTGGCCTCTAAGTCGGGACGTGCGTTGGCCTCTAAGTCGGGACGTGCGTTGGCCTCTAAGTCGGGACGTGCGTTGGCCTCTAAGTCGGGACGTGCGTTGGCCTCTAAGTCGGGACGTGCGTTGGCCTCTAAGTCGGGACGTGCGTTGGCCTCTAAGTCGGGACGTGCGTTGGCCTCTACGTCGGGATTTAACTTACTTTCATCTCTACGTGGGGACGCGCGTTGGGCTCTACGTGGGGACGCGCGTTGGGCTCTACGTGGGGACGCGCGTTGGGCTCTACGTGGGGACGCGCGTTGGGCTCTACGTGGGGACGCGCGTTGGGCTCTACGTGGGGACGCGCGTTGGGCTCTACGTGGGGACGCGCGTTGGGCTCTACGTGGGGACGCGCGTTGGGCTCTACGTGGGGACGCGCGTTGGGCTCTACGTGGGGACGCGCGTTGGGCTCTACGTGGGGACGCGCGTTGGGCTCTACGTGGGGACGCGCGTTGGGCTCTACGTCGGGACGCGCGTTGGGCTCTACGTGGGGACGCGCGTTGGGCTCTACGTCGGGACGCGCGTTGGGCTCTACGTCGGGACGCGCGTTGGGCTCTACGTCGGGACGCGCGTTGGGCTCTACGTCTGTAGTTAGCTAACTTTCAGCTCTACGTCGGGACGTGCGTTGGGCGCTACGTCGGGACGTGCGTTGGGCGCTACGTCGGGACGTGCGTTGGGCGCTACGTCGGGACGTGCGTTGGGCGCTACGTCGGGACGTGCGTTGGGCTCTACGTCGGGACGTGCGTTGGGCTCTACATCTGTAGTTAGCTAACTTTCAGCTCTACGTCGGGACGTGTGTCGGGCGCTACGTCGGGACGTGCGTCGGGCGCTACGTCGGGACGTGCGTCGGGCTCTACGGCGGGACGTGCGTCGGCCTCTACGTCGGGATTTAGCTTACTTTCAGCTCTACGTCGGGACGTGCGTTGGGCTCTACGTCGGGACGTGCGTTGGCCTCTACGTCGGGATTTAGCTTACTTTAAGCTCTACGTCGGGACGTGCGTTGGGCTCTACGTCGGGACGTGCGTTGGGCTCTACGTCGGGACGTGCGTTGGGCTCTACGTCGGGACGTGCGTTGGGCTCTACGTCGGGACGTGCGGTGGGCTCTACGTCGGGATTTAGCTTACTTTCAGCTCTACGTCGGGACGTGCGTTGGCCTCTACGTCGGGACGTGCGTTGCCCTCTACGTCGGGATTTACCTTACTTTCAGCTCTACGTCGGGACGTGCGTTGGGCTCTACGTCGGGACGTGCGTTGGGCTCTACGTCGGGACGTGCGTTGGGCTCTACGTCGGGACGTGCGTTGGGCTCTACGTCGGGACGTGCGCTGGGCTCTACGTCGGGACGTGCGTTGGGCTCTACGTCGGGATTTAACTTACTTTCAGCTCTACGTCGGGACGTGCGTTGGCCTCTACGTCGGGACGTGCGTTGCCCTCTACGTCGGGATTTACCTTACTTTCAGCTCTACGTCGGGACGTGCGTTGGGCGCTACGTCGGGACGTGCGTTGGGCGCTACGTCGGGACGTGCGTTGGGCTCTACGTCGGGACGTGCGTTGGGCTCTACGTCGGGACGTGCGTTGGGCTGTACATCTGTAGTTAGCTAACTTTCAGCTGTACGTCGGGACGTGTGTTGGGTGCTACGTCGGGACGTGCGTCGGGCGCTACGTCGGGACGTGCGTTGGGCTCTACGGCAGGACGTGCGTTGGCCTCTACGTCGGGACGTGCGTTGGCCTCTACGTCGGGATTTAGCTTACTTTCAGCTCTACGTCGGGACGTGCGTTGGGCTCTACGTCGGGACGTGCGTTGGGCTCTACGTCGGGACGTGCGTTGGGCTCTACGTCGGGACGTGCGTTGGGCTCTACGTCGGGATTTAGCTTACTTTAAGCTCTACGTCGGGACGTGCGGTGGGCTCTACGTCGGGACGTGCGTTGGGCTCTACGTCGGGACGTGCGGTGGGCTCTACGTCGGGATTTAGCTTACTTTCAGCTCTACGTCGGGACGTGCGTTGGCCTCTACGTCGGGACGTGCGTTGGCCTCTACGTCGGGATTTACCTTACTTTCAGCTCTACGTCGGGACGTGCGTTGGGCTCTACGTCGGGACGTGCGTTGGGCTCTGCGTCGGGACGTGCGTTGGGCTCTGCGTCGGGACGTGCGTTGGGCTCTACGTCGGGACGTGCGCTGGGCTCTACGTCGGGACGTGCGTTGGGCTCTACGTCGGGATTTAGCTTACTTTCAGCTCTACGTCGGGACGTGCGTTGGGCTCTATGTCGGGTTTTAGCTTACTTTCAGCTCTAGGTCGGGACGTGCGTTGGCCTCTAAGTCGGGACGTGCGTTGGCCTCTAAGTCGGGACGTGCGTTGGCCTCTAAGTCGGGACGTGCGTTGGCCTCTAAGTCGGGACGTGCGTTGGCCTCTACGTCGGGATTTAACTTACTTTCATCTCTACGTGGGGACGCGCGTTGGGCTCTACGTGGGGACGCGCGTTGGGCTCTACGTGGGGACGCGCGTTGGGCTCTACGTGGGGACGCGCGTTGGGCTCTACGTGGGGACGCGCGTTGGGCTCTACGTGGGGACGCGCGTTGGGCTCTACGTGGGGACGCGCGTTGGGCTCTACGTGGGGACGCGCGTTGGGCTCTACGTGGGGACGCGCGTTGGGCTCTACGTCGGGACGCGCGTTGGGCTCTACGTCGGGACGCGCGTTGGGCTCTACGTCGGGACGCGCGTTGGGCTCTACGTCGGGACGCGCGTTGGGCTCTACGTCGGGACGCGCGTTGGGCTCTACGTCTGTAGTTAGCTAACTTTCAGCTCTACGTCGGGACGTGCGTTGGGCGCTACGTCGGGACGTGCGTTGGGCGCTACGTCGGGACGTGCGTTGGGCGCTACGTCGGGACGTGCGTTGGGCTCTACGTCGGGACGTGCGTTGGGCTCTACATCTGTAGTTAGCTAACTTTCAGCTCTACGTCGGGACGTGCGTCGGGCGCTACGTCGGGACGTGCGTCGGGCGCTACGTCGGGACGTGCGTCGGGCTCTACGGCGGGACGTGCGTCGGCCTCTACGTCGGGACGTGCGTTGGCCTCTACGTCGGGATTTAGCTTACTTTCAGATCTACGTCGGGATGTGCGTTGGGCTCTACGTCGGGACGTGCGTTGGCCTCTACGTCGGGATTTAGCTTACTTTAAGCTCTACGTCGGGACGTGCGTTGGGCTCTACGTCGGGACGTGCGTTGGGCTCTACGTCGGGACGTGCGGTGGGCTCTACGTCGGGATTTAGCTTACTTTCAGCTCTACGTCGGGACGTGCGTTGGCCTCTACGTCGGGACGTGCGTTGCCCTCTACGTCGGGATTTACCTTACGTTCAGCTCTACGTCGGGACGTGCGTTGGGCTCTACGTCGGGACGTGCGTTGGGCTCTACGTCGGGACGTGCGTTGGGCTCTACGTCGGGACGTGCGTTGGGCTCTACGTCGGGACGTGCGCTGGGCTCTACGTCGGGACGTGCGCTGGGCTCTACGTCGGGACGTGCGTTGGGCTCTACGTCGGGATTTAACTTACTTTCAGCTCTAAGTCGGGACGTGCGTTGGGCTCTACGTCGGGATTTAACTTACTTTCAGCTCTAAGTCGGGACGTGCGTTGGGCTCTACGTCTGTAGTTAGCTAACTTTCAGCTCTAAGTCGGGACGTGCGTTGGGCTCTACGTCTGTAGTTAGCTAACTTTCAGCTCTACGTCGGGACGTGCGTTGGGCGCTACGTCGGGACGTGCGTTGGGCGCTACTTCGGGACGTGCGTTGGGCGCTACGTCGGGACGTGCGTTGGGCTCTACGTCGGGACGTGCGTTGGGCTCTACGTCGGGACGTGCGTTGGGCTGTACATCTGTAGTTAGCTAACTTTCAGCTCTACGTCGGGACGTGCGTTGGGCGCTACGTCGGGACGTGCATCGGGCACTACGTCGGGACGTGCGTTGGGCTCTACGGCAGGACGTGCGTTGGCCTCTACGTCGGGACGTGCGTTGGCCTCTACGTCGGGATTTAGCTTACTTTCAGCTCTACGTCGGGACGTGCGTTGGGCTCTACGTCGGGACGTGCGTTGGGCTCTACGTCGGGACGTGCGTTGGGCTCTACGTCGGGATTTAGCTTACTTTAAGCTCTACGTCGGGACGTGCGGTGGGCTCTACGTCGGGACGTGCGGTGGGCTCTACGTCGGGACGTGCGTTGGGCTCTACGTCGGGACGTGCGGTGGGCTCTACGTCGGGATTTAGCTTACTTTCAGCTCTACGTCGGGACGTGCGTTGGCCTCTACGTCGGGACGTGCGTTGGCCTCTACGTCGGGATTTACCTTACTTTCAGCTCTACGTCGGGACGTGCGTTGGGCTCTACGTCGGGACGTGCGTTGGGCTCTGCGTCGGGACGTGCGTTGGGCTCTACGTCGGGACGTGCGCTGGGCTCTACGTCGGGACGTGCGTTGGGCTCTACGTCGGGATTTAGCTTACTTTCAGCTCTACGTCGGGACGTGCGTTGGGCTCTATGTCGGGTTTTAGCTTACTTTCAGCTCTACGTCGGGACGTGCGTTGGGCTCTACGTTGGGACGTGCGTTGGCCTCTACGTCGGGATTTATCTTACTTTCAGCTCTAAGTCGGGCCGTGCGTTTGGCTCTAAGTCGGGCCGTGCGTTTGGCTCTAAGTCGGGCCGTGCGTTGGGCTCTACGTCGGGACGTGCGTTGGGCTCTACGTCGGGACGTGCTTTGGGCTCTACGTCTGTAGTTAGGTAACTTTTAGCTCTACGTCGGGACGTGCGTTGGGCTCTACGTCTGTAGTTAGCTAACTTTCAGCTCTACGTCGGGACGTGCGTTGGGCGCTACGTCGGGACGTGCGTTGGGCGCTACGTCGGGACGTGCGTTGGGCTCTACGTCGGGACGTGCGTTGGGCTCTACGTCGGGATTTAACTTACTTTCAGCTCTAAGTCGGGACGTGCGTTGGCCTCTAAGTCGGGACGTGCGTTGGCCTCTAAGTCGGGACGTGCGTTGGCCTCTAAGTCGGGACGTGCGTTGGCCTCTAAGTCGGGACGTGCGTTGGCCTCTAAGTCGGGACGTGCGTTGGCCTCTAAGTCGGGACGTGCGTTGGCCTCTAAGTCGGGACGTGCGTTGGCCTCTACGTCGGGACGTGCGTTGGCCTCTACTTCGGGATTTAGCTTACTTTCAGGTCTACGTCGGGACGTGCGTTGGACTCTATGTCGGGACGTGCGTTGGGCTCTACGTCGGGATTTAGCTTACTTTCAGCTCTACGTCGGGACGTGCGTTGGCCTCTACGTCGGGACGTGCGTTGGCCTCTACGTCGGGACGTGCGTTGGCCTCTACTTCGGGATATAGCTTACTTTCAGCTCTACATCGGGACGTGCGTTGGCCTCTACGTCGGGATTTAGCTTACTTTCAGCTCTACGTCGGGACGTGCGTTGGGCTCTACGTCGGGTTTTAGCTTACTTTCAGCTCTACGTCGGGACGTGCGTTGGGCTCTACGTCGGGACGTGCGTTGGGCTCTATGTCTGTAGTTAGCTAACTTTCTGCTCTACGTCGGGACGTGCGTTGGGCTCTATGTCTGTAGTTAGCTAACTTTCAGCTCTACGTCGGGACGTGCGTTGGGCTCTACGTCGGGACGTGCGTTGGGCTCTACGTCGGGACGTGCGTTGGGCTCTACGTCGGGATTTAGCTTACTTTCAGCTCTACGTCGGGACGTGCGTTGGCCTCTACATCGGGACGTGCGTTGGCCTCTAGGTCGGGACGTGCGTTGGCCTCTACGTCGGGACGTGCGTTGGCCTCTGCGTCGGGATTTAGCTTACTTTCAGCTCTACTTTGGGACGTGCGTTGGGCGCTACGTCGGGACGTGCGTTGGGCGCTACGTCGGGATTTAGCTTACTTTCAGCTCTACGTCGGGACGTGCATTGGGCTCTTCGTCGGGACGTGCGGTGGGCTCTACTTCGGGACGTGCGTTGGGCTCTACGTCGGGACGTGCGTTGGGCTCTACGTCGTGATTTAGCTTACTTTCAGCTCTACGTCGGGACGTGCGTTGGCCTCTACGTCGGGACGTGCGTTGGCCTCTACGTCGGGATTTAGCTTACTTTCAGCTCTACGTCGGGACATGCGTTGGCCTCTACGTCGGGACGTGCGTTGGCCTCTACGTCGGGATTTAGCTTACTTTCAGCTCTACGTCGGGACGTGTGTTGGGCTCTACGTCGGGATTTAGCTTACTTTTAGCTATACGTCGGGACGTGCGTTGGGCTCTACGTCGGGACGTGCGTTGGGCTCTACGTCTGTAGTTAGCTAACTTTCAGCTCTACGTCGGGACGTGCGTTGGGCTCTACGTCGGGACGTGCGTTGGGCTCTACGTCGGGACGTGCGTTGGGCTCTACGTCGGGACGTGCGTTGGGCTCTACGTCGGGATTTAACTTACTTTCAGCTCTACGTCGGGACGTGCGTTGGGCGCTACGTCGGGACGTGCGTTGGGCTCTACGTCGGGACGTGCGTTGGGCTCTACGTCGGGACGTGCGTTGGGCTCTACGTCGGGATTTAACTGACTTTCAGCTCTACGTCGGGACGTGCGTTGGCCTCTACGTCGGGACGTGCGTTGGCCTCTACATCGGGATTTAGCTTACTTTCAGCTCTACGTCGGGACGTGCGTTGGGCTCTACGTCGGGACGTGCGTTGGCCTCTAAGTCGGGACGTGCGTTGGCCTCTAAGTCGGGACGTGCGTTGGCCTCTAAGTCGGGACGTGCGTTGGCCTCTAAGTCGGGACGTGCGTTGGGCTCTACGTCGGGACGTGCGTTGGGCTCTACGTCGGGATTTAGCTTACTTTCAGCTCTACGTCGGGACGTGCGTTGGGCTCTACGTCGGGATTTAGCTTACTTTCAGCTCTACGTCGGGACGTGCGTTGGCCTCTACGTCGGGACGTGCGTTGGCCTCTACTTCGGGATTTAGCTTACTTGCAGCTCTATGTCGGGACGTGCGTTGGCCTCTACGTCGGGACGTGCGTTGGCCTCTACGTCGGGACGTGCGTTGGCCTCTACGTCGGGACGTGCGTTGGCCTCTACGTCGGGACGTGCGTTGGCCTCTACGTCGGGACGTGCGTTGGCCTCTACATTGGGATTTAGCTTACTTTCAGCTCTACGTCGGGACGTGCGTTGGCCTCTAAGTCGGGACGTGCGTTGGCCTCTAAGTCGGGACGTGCGTTGGCCTCTAAGTCGGGACGTGCGTTGGCCTCTAAGTCGGGACGTGCGTTGGCCTCTAAGTCGGGACGTGCGTTGGCCTCTAAGTCGGGACGTGCGTTGGCCTCTACGTCGGGACGTGCGTTGGCCTCTACGTCGGGATTTAGCTTAGTTTCAGCTCTACGTCGGGACGTGCGTTGGGCTCTACGTCGGGACGTGCGTTGGGCGCTACGTCGGGACGTGCGTTGGGCGCTACGTCGGGACGTGCGTTGGGCTCTACGTCGGGACGTGCGTTGGGCTCTACGTCGGGACGTGCGTTGGGCTCTACGTCGGGATTTAGCTTACTTTCAGCTCTACGTCGGGACGTGCGTTGGGCTCTACGTCGGGACGTGCGTTGGCCTCTACTTCGGGATTTAGCTTACTTTCAGCTCTACGTCGGGACGTGCGTTGGCCTCTACGTCGGGACGTGCGTTGGCCTCTACGTCGGGATTTAGCTTACTTTCAGTTCTACTTCGGGACGTGCGTTGGCCTCTACGTCGGGACGTGCGTTGGCCTCTACGTCGGGATTTAGCTTACTTTCAGTTCTACGTCGGGACGTGCGTTGGGCTCTACGTCGGGTTTTAGCTTACTTTCAGCTCTACGTCGGGACGTGCGTTGGGCTCTACGTCAGGACGTGCGTTGGGCTCTACGTCGGGACGTGCGTTGGGCTCTATGTCTGTAGTTAGCTAACTTTCTGCTCTACGTCGGGACGTGCGTTGGGCTCTATGTCTGTAGTTAGCTAACTTTCAGCTCTACGTCGGGACGTGCGTTGGGCTCTATGTCTGTAGTTAGCTAACTTTCAGCTCTACGTCGGGACGTGCGTTGGGCGCTACGTCGGGACGTGCGTTGGGCTCTACGTCGGGACGTGCGTTGGGCTCTACGTCGGGACGTGCGTTGGGCTCTACGTCGGGACGTGCGTTGGGCTCTACGTCGGGATTTAGCTTACTTTCAGCTCTACGTCGGGACGTGCGTTGGCCTCTACGTCGGGACGTGCGTTGGCCTCTACGTCGTAACGTGCGTTGGCCTCTAGGTCGGGACGTGCGTTGGCCTCTAGGTCGGGACGTGCGTTGGCCTCTAGGTCGGGACGTGCGTTGGACTCTACGTCGGGACGTGCGTTGGGCTCTACGTCGGGATTTAGCTTACTTTGAGCTCTACGTCGGGACGTGCGTTGGCCTCTACGTCGGGACGTGCGTTGGCCTCTACGTCGGGACGTGCGTTGGCCTCTACGTCGGGACGTGCGTTGGCCTCTACGTCGGGATTTAACTTACTTTCAGCTCTACGTCGGGACGTGCGTTGGGCGCTACGTCGGGACGTGCGTTGGGCTATACGTCGGGACGTGCGTTGGGCTCTACGTCGGGATTTAACTTACTTTCAGCTCTACGTCGGGACGTGCGTTGGCCTCTACGTCGGGACGTGCGTTGGCCTCTACGTCGGGATTTAGCTTACTTTCAGCTCTACGTCGGGACGTGCGTTGGGCTCTACGTCGGGACGTGCGTTGGCCTCTAAGTCGAGACGTGCGTTGGCCTCTACATCGGGACGTGCGTTGGCCTCTACATCGGGATTTAGCTTACTTTCAGCTCTACGTCGGGACGTGCGTTGGGCTCTACGTCGGGACGTGCGTTGGGCTCTACGTCGGGACGTGCGTTGGGCTCTACGTCGGGACGTGCGTTGGGCTCTACGTCGGCATTTAGCTTACTTTCAGCTCTACGTCGGGACGTCCGTTGGCCTCTACGTCGGGACGTGCGTTGGCCTCTACTTCGGGATTTAGCTTACTTTCAGCTCTACGTCGGGACGTGCGTTGGCCTCTACGTCGGGACGTGCGTTGGCCTCTACGTCGGGACGTGCGTTGGCCTCTACGTCGGGACGTGCGTTGGCCTCTACATTGGGATTTAGCTTACTTTCAGCTCTACGTCGGGACGTGCGTTGGCCTCTACGTCGGGACGTGCGTTGGCCTCTACGTCGGGACGTGCGTTGGCCTCTACGTCGGGACGTGCGTTGGCCTCTACGTCGGGACGTGCGTTGGGCTCTACGTCGGCATTTAGCTTACTTTCAGCTCTACGTCGGGACGTCCGTTGGCCTCTACGTCGGGACGTGCGTTGGCCTCTACTTCGGGATTTAGCTTACTTTCAGCTCTACGTCGGGACGTGCGTTGGCCTCTACGTCGGGACGTGCGTTGGCCTCTACGTCGGGACGTGCGTTGGCCTCTACGTCGGGACGTGCGTTGGCCTCTACGTCGGGACGTGCGTTGGCCTCTACATTGGGATTTAGCTTACTTTCAGCTCTACGTCGGGACGTGCGTTGGCCTCTACGTCGGGACGTGCGTTGGCCTCTACGTCGGGACGTGCGTTGGCCTCTACGTCGGGACGTGCGTTGGCCTCTACGTCGGGACGTGCGTTGGCCTCTACGTCGGGACGTGCGTTGGCCTCTACGTCGGGACGTGCGTTGGCCTCTACGTCGGGACGTGCGTTGGCCTCTACATTGGGATTTAGCTTACTTTCAGCTCTACGTCGGGACGTGCGTTGGCCTCTACGTCGGGACGTGCGTTGGCCTCTACGTCGGGACGTGCCTTGGCCTCTACGTCGGGACGTGCCTTGGCCTCTACGTCGGGACGTGCCTTGGCCTCTACGTCGGGACGTGCGTTGGCCACTAAGTCGGGACGTGCGTTGGCCTCTAAGTCGGGACGTGCGTTGGCCTCTAAGTCGGGACGTGCGTTGGCCTCTACGTCGGGACGTGCGTTGGCCTCTACATCGGGATTTAGCTTACTTTCAGCTCTACGTCGGGACGTGCGTTGGGCTCTACGTCGGGACGTGCGTTGGGCTCTACGTCGGGATTTAGCTTACTTTCAGCTCTACGTCGGGACGTGCGTTGGGCTCTACGTCGGGACGTGCGTTGGGCACTACGTCGGGATTTAGCTTACTTTCAGCTCTACGTCGGGACGTGCGTTGGGCTCTACGTCGGGACGTGCGTTGGCCTCTACAGCGGGATTTAGCTTACTTTCAGCTCTACGTCGGGACGTGCGTTGGGCTCTACGTCGGGAAGTGCGTTGGGCTCTACGTCGGGACGTGCGTTGGGCTCTACGTCGGGACGTGCGTTGGGCTCTATGTCTGTAGTTAGCTAACTTTCTGCTCTACGTCGGGACGTGCGTTGGGCTCTATGTCTGTAGTTAGCTAACTTTCTGCTCTACGTCGGGACGTGCGTTGGGCGCTACGTCGGGACGTGCGTTGGGCTCTACGTCGGGACGTGCGTTGGGCTCTACGTCGGGATTTAGCTTACTTTCAGCTCTACGTCGGGACGTGCGTTGGCCTCTACGTCGGGACATGCGTTGGCCTCTACGTCGGGACGTGCGTTGGCCTCTACGTCGGGATTTAGCTTACTTTCAGCTCTACGTCGGGACGTGTGTTGGGCTCTACGTCGGGATTTATCTTACTTTTAGCTCTACGTCGGGACGTGCGTTGGGCTCTACGTCGGGACGTGCGTTGGGCTCTACGTCTGTAGTTAGCTAACTTTCAGCTCTACGTCGGGACGTGCGTTGGGCTCTACGTCGGGACGTGCGTTGGGCTCTACGACGGGACGTGCGTTGGGCTCTACGTCAGGATTTAGCTAACTTTCAGCTCTACGTCGGGACATGCGTTGGGCTCTACGTCGGGACGTGCGTTGGGCTCTACGTCGGGATTTAGCTTACTTTCAGCTCTACGTTGGGACGTGCGTTGGACTCTACGTCGGGATTTAGCTTACTTTCAGCTCTACGTCGGGACGTGCGTTGGGCTCTACGTCGGGACGTGCGTTGGGCTCTACGTCGGGACGTGCGTTGGGCTCTACGTCGGGATTTAGCTTACTTTCAGCTCTACGTCGGGACGTGCGTTGGCCTCTACGTCGGGACGTGCGTTGGCCTCTACGTCGGGACGTGCGTTGGCCTCTACGTCGGGACGTGCGTTGGCCTCTACGTCGGGACGTGCGTTGGCCTCTGCGTCGGGACGTGCGTTGGCCTCTGCGTCGGGATTTAGCTTACTTTCAGCTCTACGTCGGGACGTGCGTTCGGCGCTACGTCGGGACGTGCGTTGGGCGCTACGTCGGGTTTTAGCTTACTTTCAGCTCTCCGTCGGGACGTGCATTGGGCTCTACGTCGGGACGTGCGGTGGGCTCTACGTCGGGACGTGCGTTGGGCTCTACGTCGGGACGTGCGTTGGGCTCTACGTCGGGATTTAGCTTACTTTCAGCTCTATGTCGGGACGTGCGTTGGCCTCTACGTCGGGACGTGCGTTGGCCTCTACGTCGGGATTTAGCTTACTTTCAGCTCTACGTCGGGACATGCGTTGGCCTCTACGTCGGGACGTGCGTTGGCCTCTACGTCGGGATTTAGCTTACTTTCAGCTCTACGTCGGGACGTGTGTTGGGCTCTACGTCGGGATTTATCTTACTTTTAGCTCTACGTCGGGACGTGCGTTGGGCTCTACGTCGGGACGTGCGTTGGGCTCTACGTCTGTAGTTAGCTAACTTTCAGCTCTACGTCGGGACGTGCGTTGGGCTCTACGTCGGGACGTGCGTTGGGCTCTACGACGGGACGTGCGTTGGGCTCTACGTCAGGATTTAGCTAACTTTCAGCTCTACGTCGGGACATGCGTTGGGCTCTACGTCGGGACGTGCGTTGGGCTCTACGTCGGGATTTAGCTTACTTTCAGCTCTACGTTGGGACGTGCGTTGGACTCTACGTCGGGATTTAGCTTACTTTCAGCTCTACGTCGGGACGTGCGTTGGGCTCTACGTCGGGACGTGCGTTGGGCTCTACGTCGGGACGTGCGTTGGGCTCTACGTCGGGACGTGCATTGGGCTCTACGTCGGGACGTGCGCTGGGCTCTACGTCTGTAGTTAGCTAACTTTCAGCTCTACGTCGGGACGTGCGTTTGGCGCTACGTCGGGACGTGCGTTTGGCTCTACGTCGGGACGTGCGTTGGGCTCTACGTCGGGATTTAGCTTACTTTCAGCTCTACGTCGGGACGTGCGTTGGTCTCTAGGTCGCGACGTGCGTTGGCCTCTAGGTCGGGATTGCGTTGGCCTCTAGGTCGGGACGTGCGTTGGCCTCTACGTCGGGACGTGCGTTGGCCTCTACGTCGGGATTTAGCTTACTTTCAGCTCTACGTCGGGACGTGTGTTGGGCTCTACTTCGGGATTTAGCTTACTTTCAGCTCTACGTCGGGACGTGCGTTGGGCTCTATGTCGGGACGTGCGTTGGGCTCTACGTCTGTAGTTAGCTAACTTTCAGCTGTACGTCGGGACGTGCGTTGGGCGCTACGTCGGGATTTAGCTTAATTTCAGCTCTACGTCGGGACGTGCGTTGGCCTCTACGTCGGGATGTGCGTTGGCCTCTAAGTCGGGACGTGCGTTGGCCTCTAAGTCGGGACGTGCGTTGGCCTCTACGTCGGGACGTGCGTTGGCCTCTACGTCGGGATTTAACTTACTTTCAGCTCTACGTCGGGACGTGCGTTGGGCGCTACGTCGGGACGTGCGTTGGGCTCTACGTCGGGACGTGCGTTGGGCTCTACGTCGGGACGTGCGTTGGGCTCTACGTCGGGACGTGCGTTGGGCTCTACGTCTGTAGTTAGCTAACTTTCTGCTCTACGTCGGGACGTGCGTTGGGCTCTACGTCTGTAGTTAGCTAACTTTCAGCTCTACGTCGGGACGTGCGTTGGGCGCTACGTCGGGACGTGCGTTGGGCGCTACGTCGGGACGTGCGTTGGGCTCTACGTCGGGACGTGCGTTGGGCTCTACGTCGGGATTTAGCTTACTTTCAGCTCTATGTCGGGACGTGCGTTGGCCTCTACTTCGGGACGTGCGTTGGCCTCTACGTCGGGACGTGCGTTGGCCTCTACGTCGGGATTTAGCTTACTTTCAGCTCTACGTCGGGACGCGCGTTGGGCTCTACGTCGGGACGCGCGTTGGGCTCTACGTCGGGACGCGCGTTGGGCTCTACGTCGGGACGCGCGTTGGGCTCTACGTCGGGACGCGCATTGGGCTCTACGTCGGGACGCGCGTTGGGCTCTACGTCTGTAGTTAGCTACCTTTCAGCTCTACGTCGGGACGCGCGTTGGGCTCTTCGTCTGTAGTTAGCTAACTTTCAGCTCTACGTCGGGACGTGCGTTGGGCTCTACGTCAGGATTTAGCTAACTTTCAGCTCTACGTCGGGACGTGCGTTGGGCTCTACGTCAGGATTTAGCTAACTTTCAGCTCTACGTCGGGACGCGCGTTGGGCTCTACGTCGGGACGCGCGTTGGGCTCTACGTCGGGATTTAGCTAACTTTCAGCTCTACGTCGGGACGTGCGTTGGGCTCTACGTCGGGACGTGCGTTGGGCTCTACGTCGGGACGTGCGTTGGGCTCTACGTCGGGATTTAGCTTACATTAAGCTCTACGTCGGGACGTGCGTTGGGCTCTACGTCGGGACGTGCGCTGGCCTCTACGTCGGGACGTGCGTTGGCCTCTACGTCGGGATTTATCTTACTTTCAGCTCTACGTCGGGACGTGCTTTGGCCTGTACGTCGGGACGTGCGTTGGCCTCTACGTCGGGATTTAGCTTACTTTCAGCTCTACGTCGGGACGTGCGTTGGGCTCTACGTCGGGATTTAGCTTACTTTCAGCTCTACGTCGGGACGTGCGTTGGCCTCTACGTCGGGATTTAGCTTACTTTCAGCTCTACGTCGGGACGTGTGTTGGGCTCTACGTCGGGATTTAGCTTACTTTTAGCTCTACGTCGGGACGTGCGTTGGGCTCTACGTCGGGACGTGCGTTGGGCTCTACGTCTGTAGTTAGCTTACTTTCAGCTCTACGTCGGGACGTGCGTTGGGCTCTACGTCGGGACGTGCGTTGGGCTCTACGTCGGGACGTGCGTTGGGCTCTACGTCGGGACGTGCGTTGGGCTCTACGTCGGGACGTGCGTTGGGCTCTACGTCGGGATTTAGCTTACTTTCAGCTCTACGTCGGGACGTGCGTTGGCCTCTAAGTCGGGACGTGCGTTGGCCTCTACGTCGGGACGTGCGTTGGCCTCTACGTCGGGATTTAACTTACTTTCAGCTCTACGTCGGGACGTGCGTTGGGTGCTACGTCGGGACGTGCGTTGGGCTCTACGTCGGGACGTGCGTTGGGCTCTACGTCGGGACGTGCGTTGGGCTCTACGTCTGTAGTTAGCTTACTTTCAGCTCTACGTCGGGACGTGCGTTGGGCTCTACGTCGGGACGTGCGTTGGGCTCTACGTCGGGACGTGCGTTGGGCTCTACGTCGGGACGTGCGTTGGGCTCTACGTCGGGACGTGCGTTGGGCTCTACGTCGGGACGTGCGTTGGGCTCTACGTCGCGATTTAGCTTACTTTCAGCTCTACGTCGGGACGTGCGTTGGCCTCTAAGTCGGGACGTGCGTTGGCCTCTACGTCGGGACGTGCGTTGGCCTCTACGTCGGGATTTAACTTACTTTCAGCTCTACGTCGGGACGTGCGTTGGGTGCTACGTCGGGACGTGCGTTGGGCTCTACGTCGGGACGTGCGTTGGGCTCTACGTCGGGACGTGCGTTGGGCTCTACGTCTGTAGTTAGCTTACTTTCAGCTCTACGTCGGGACGTGCGTTGGGCTCTACGTCGGGACGTGCGTTGGGCTCTACGTCGGGACGTGCGTTGGGCTCTACGTCGGGACGTGCGTTGGGCTCTACGTCGGGACGTGCGTTGGGCTCTACGTCGCGATTTAGCTTACTTTCAGCTCTACGTCGGGACGTGCGTTGGCCTCTACGTCGGGACGTGCGTTGGCCTCTAGGTCGGGACGTGCGTTGGCCTCTACGTCGGGACGTGCGTTGGCCTCTACGTCGGGATTTAGCTTACTTTCAGCTCTACGTCAGGACGTGCGTTGGGCTCTATGTCGGGACGTGCGTTGGGCTCTACGTCTGTAGTTAGCTAACTTTCAGCTCTACGTCGGGACGTGCGTTGGGCGCTACGTCGGGACGTGCGTTGGGCGCTACGTCGGGATTTAGCTTACTTTCAGCTCTACGTCGGGACGTGCGTTGGCCTCTACGTCGGGATGTGCGTTGTCCTCTACGTCGGGACGTGCGTTGGCCTCTAAGTCGGGACGTGCCTTGGCCTCTATTCGGGACGTGCGTTGGCCTCTACGTCGGGACGTGCGTTGGCCTCTACGTCGGGGTTTAACTTACTTTCAGCTCTACGTCGGGACGTGCGTTGGGCGCTACGTCGGGACGTGCGTTGGGCTCTACGTCGGGACGTGCGTTGGGCTCTACGTCGGGACGTGCGTTGGGCTCTACGTCTGTAGTTAGCTAACTTTCTGCTCTACGTCGGGACGTGCGTTGGGCTCTACGTCTGTAGTTAGCTAACTTTCAGCTCTACGTCGGGACGTGCGTTGGGCGCTACGTCGGGACGTGCGTTGGGCTCTACGTCGGGACGTGCGTTGGGCTCTACGTCGGGATTTAGCTTACTTTCAGCTCTACGTCGGGACGTGCGTTGGCCTCTACTTCGGGACGTGCGTTGGCCTCTACGTCGGGACATGCGTTGGCCTCTACGTCGGGATTTAGCTGACTTTGAGCTCTACGTCGGGACGTGCGTTGGGCTCTACGTCGGGACGTGCGTTGAGCTCTACGTCGGGACACGCGTTGGGCTCTACGTCGGGACGCGCGTTGGGCTCTACGTCTGTAGTTAGCTAACTTTCAGCTCTACGTCGGGACGCGCGTTGGGCTCTTCGTCTGTAGTTAGCTAACTTTCAGCTCTACGTCGGGACGTGCGTTGGGCTCTACGTCTGTAGTTAGCTAACTTTCAGCTCTACGTCGGGACGTGCGTTGGGCGCTACGTCGGGACGTGCGTTGGGCTCTACGTCGGGATTTAGCTTACATTCAGCTCTACGTCGGGACGTGCGTTGGGCTCTACGTCGGGACGTGCGTTGGGCTCTACGTCGGGACGTGCGTTGGGCTCTACGTCGGGACGTGCGTTGGGCTCTACGTCGGGATTTAGCTTACATTAAGCTCTACGTCGGGACGTGCGTTGGGCTCTACGTCGGGACGTGCGTTGGGCTCTACGTCGGGACGTGCCTTGGGCTCTACGTCGGGATTTAGCTTACTTTCAGCTCTACGTCGGGACGTGCGTTGGCCTCTAAGTCGGGACGTGCGTTGGCCTCTAAGTCGGGACGTGCCTTGGCCTCTACATCGGGATTTAGCTTACTTTCAGCTCTACGTCGGGATGTGCGTTGGCCTCTACATCGGGACGTGCGTTGGCCTCTACTTCGGGATTTAGCTTACTTTCAGCTCTACGTCGGGACGTGCGTTGGCCTGTACGTCTGGACGTGCGTTGGCCTCTACGTCGGGATTTAGCTTACTTTCAGCTCTACGTCGGGACGTGCTTTGGGCTCTACGTCAGGATTTAGCTTACTTTCAGCTCTACGTCGGGACTTGCGTTGGGCTCTAGGTCGGGACGTGCGTTGGGCTCTACGTCGGGACGTGCGTTGGGCTCTATGTCTGTAGTTAGCTAACTTTCTGCTCTACGTCGGGACGTGCGTTGGGCTCTATGTCTGTAGTTAGCTAACTTTCAGCTCTACGTCGGGACGTGCGTTGGGCGCTACGTCGGGACGTGCGTTGGGCTCTACGTCGGGACGTGCGTTGGGCTCTACGTCGGGACGTGCGTTGGGCTCTACGTCGGGATTTAGCTTACTTTCAGCTCTACGTCGGGACGTGCGTTGGCCTCTACGTCGGGACGTGCGTTGGCCTCTACGTCGGGACGTGCTTTGGGCTCTACGTCGCCACGTGCGTTGGCCTCTACGTCGGGACGTGCGTTGGCGTCTACGTCGGGATTTAGCTTACTTTCAGCTCTACGTCGGGACGTGCGTTGGGCTCTACGTCGGGACGTGCGTTGAGCTCTACGTCGGGACACGCGTGGGGTTCTACGTCGGGGCGCGCGTTGGGCTCTACGTCTGTAGTTAGCTAACTTTCAGCTCTACGTCGGGACGCGCGTCGGGCTCTTCGTCTGTAGTTAGCTAACTTTCAGCTCTACGTCGGGACGTGCGTTGGGCTCTACGTCGGGACGTGCGTTGGGCTCTACGTCGGGATTTAGCTTACTTTCAGCTCTACGTCGGGACGTGCATTGGGCTCTACGTCGGGACGTGCGTTGGGCTCTACGTTGGGATTTAGCTTACTTTCAGGTCTACGTTGGGACGTGCGTTGGGCTCTACGTCGGGACGTGCGTTGGGCTCTACGTCGGGACGTGCGTTGGGCTCTACGTCGGGACGTGCGTTGGGCTCTACGTCGGGACGTGCGTTGGGCTCTACGTCGGGACGTGCGTTGGGCTCTACGTCGGGACGTGCGTTGGGCTCTACGTCTGTAGTTAGCTAAGTTTCAGCTCTACGTCGGGACGTGCGTTGGGCTCTACGTCTGTAGTTAGCTAACTTTCAGCTCTACGTCGGGACGTGCGTTGGGCTCTACGTCTGTAGTTAGCTAACTTTCAGCTCTACGTCGGGACGTGCGTTGGGCTCTACATCTGTAGTTAGCTAACTTTCAGCTCTACGTCGGGACGTGCGTTGGGCTCTACGTCGGGACGTGCGTTGGGCTCTACGTCGGGACGTGCGTTGGGCTCTACGTCGGGATTTAGCTTACTTTCAGCTCTACGTCGGGACGTGCGTTGGGCTCTACGTCGGGACGTGCGTTGGGCTCTACGTCGGGACGTGCGTTGGCCTCTACGTCGGGATTTAGCTTACTTTCAGCTCTACGTCGGGACGTGCGTTGGCCTCTACGTCGGGACGTGTGTTGGGCGCTACTTCGGGACGTGCGTTGGGCGCTACGTCGGGATTTAGCTTACTTTCAGCTCTAAGTCGGGACGTGTGTTGGGCTCTACGTCGGGACGTGCGTTGGGCTCTACGTCGGGACGTGCGTTGGGCTCTACGTCGGAATTTAGCTTACTTTCAGCTCTACGTCGGGACGTGCGTTGGCCTCTATGTCGGGACGTGCGTTGGCCTCTACGTCGGGACGTGCGTTGGCCTCTACGTCGGGATTTAGCTTACTTTCAGCTCTACGTCGGGACGTGCATTGGGCTCTACGTCGGGACGTGCGGTGGGCTCTACGTCGGGACGTGCGGTGGGCTCTACGTCGGGACGTGCGTTGGGCTCTACGTCGGGATTTAGCTTACTTTCAGCTCTACGTCGGGACGTGCGTTGGCCTCTACGTCGGGATTTAGCTTACTTTCAGCTCTACGTCGGGACGTGCGTTGGCCTCTACGTCGGGACGTGCGTTGGCCTCTACGTCGGGATTTAGCTTACTTTCAGCTCTACGTCGGGACGTGTGTTGGGCTCTACGTCGGGATTTAGCTTACTTTTAGCTCTACGTCGGGACGTGCGTTGGGCTCTACGTCGGGACGTGCGTTGGGCTCTACGTCTGTAGTTAGCTTACTTTCAGCTCTACGTCGGGACGTGCGTTGGGCTCTACGTCGGGACGTGCGTTGGGCTCTACGTCGGGACGTGCGTTGGGCTCTACGTCGGGACGTGCGTTGGGCTCTACGTCGGGATTTAGCTTACTTTCAGCTCTACGTCGGGACGTGCGTTGGCCTCTAAGTCGGGACGTGCGTTGGCCTCTAAGTCGGGACGTGCGTTGGCCTCTACGTCGGGATTTAACTTACTTTCAGCTCTACGTCGGGACGTGCGTTGGGTGCTACGTCGGGACGTGCGTTGGGCTCTACGTCGGGACGTGCGTTGGGCTCTACGTCTGTAGTTAGCTAACTTTCAGCTCTACGTCGGGACGTGCGTTGGGCTCTACGTCGGGACGTGCGTTGGGCTCTACGTCGGGACGTGCGTTGGGCTCTACGTCGGGACGTGCGTTGGGCTCTACGTCGGGACGTGCGTTGGGCTCTACGTCGGGACGTGCGTTGGGCTCTACGTCGCGATTTAGCTTACTTTCAGCTCTACGTCGGGACGTGCGTTGGCCTCTAGGTCGGGACGTGCGTTGGCCTCTAGGTCGGGACGTGCGTTGGCCTCTAGGTCGGGACGTGCGTTGGCCTCTACGTCGGGACGTGCGTTGGCCTCTACGTCGGGATTTAGCTTACTTTCAGCTCTACGTCGGGACGTGCGTTGGCCTCTAAGTCGGGACGTGCGTTGGCCTCTAAGTCGGGACGTGCGTTGGCCTCTAAGTCGGGACGTGCGTTGGCCTCTACGTCGGGACGTGCCTTGGCCTCTACATCGGGATTTAGCTTACTTTCAGCTCTACGTCGGGACGTGCGTTGGCCTCTACATCGGGACGTGCGTTGGCCTCTACTTCGGGATTTAGCTTACTTTCAGCTCTACGTCGGGACGTGCGTTGGCCTGTACGTCTGGACGTGCGTTGGCCTCTACGTCGGGATTTAGCTTACTTTCAGCTCTACGTCGGGACGTGCTTTGGGCTCTACGTCGGGTTTTAGCTTACTTTCAGCTCTACGTCGGGACTTGCGTTGGGCTCTAGGTCGGGACGTGCGTTGGCCTCTACGTCGGGACGTGCGTTGGGCTCTATGTCTGTAGTTAGCTAACTTTCTGCTCTACGTCGGGACGTGCGTTGGGCTCTATGTCTGTAGTTAGCTAACTTTCAGCTCTACGTCGGGACGTGCGTTGGGCGCTACGTCGGGACGTGCGTTGGGCTCTACGTCGGGACGTGCGTTGGGCTCTACGTCGGGATTTAGCTTACTTTCAGCTCTACGTCGGGACGTGCGTTGGCCTCTAGGTCGGGACGTGCGTTGGCCTCTAGGTCGGGACGTGCGTTGGCCTCTAGGTCGGGACGTGCGTTGGCCTCTACGTCGGGACGTGCGTTGGCCTCTACGTCGGGATTTAGCTTACTTTCAGCTCTACGTCGGGACGTGCGTTGGCCTCTAAGTCGGGACGTGCGTTGGCCTCTACGTCGGGACGTGCGTTGGCCTCTACGTCGGGATTTAACTTACTTTCAGCTCTACGTCGGGACGTGCGTTGGGTGCTACGTCGGGACGTGCGTTGGGTGCTACGTCGGGACGTGCGTTGGGCTCTACGTCGGGACGTGCGTTGGGCTCTACGTCGGGACGTGCGTTGGGCTCTACGTCTGTAGTTAGCTAACTTTCAGCTCTACGTCGGGACGTGCGTTGGGCTCTACGTCGGGACGTGCGTTGGGCTCTACGTCGGGACGTGCGTTGGGCTCTACGTCGGGACGTGCGTTGGGCTCTACGTCGGGACGTGCGTTGGGCTCTACGTCGGGACGTGCGTTGGGCTCTACGTCGCGATTTAGCTTACTTTCAGCTCTACGTCGGGACGTGCGTTGGCCTCTACGTCGGGACGTGCGTTGGCCTCTAGGTCGGGACGTGCGTTGGCCTCTACGTCGGGACGTGCGTTGGCCTCTACGTCGGGATTTAGCTTACTTTCAGCTCTACGTCGGGACGTGTGTTGGGCTCTACTTCGGGATTTAGCTTACTTTCAGCTCTACGTCGGGACGTGCGTTGGGCTCTATGTCGGGACGTGCGTTGGGCTCTACGTCTGTAGTTAGCTAACTTTCAGCTCTACGTCGGGACGTGCGTTGGGCGCTACGTCGGGATGTGCGTTGGGCGCTACGTCGGGATTTAGCTTACTTTCAGCTCTACGTCGGGACGTGCGTTGGCCTCTACGTCGGGACGTGCGTTGGCCTCTATTCGGGACGTGCGTTGGCCTCTACGTCGGGACGTGCGTTGGCCTCTACGTCGGGATTTAACTTACTTTCAGCTCTACGTCGGGACGTGCGTTGGGCGCTACGTCGGGACGTGCGTTGGGCTCTACGTCGGGACGTGCGTTGGGCTCTACGTCTGTAGTTAGCTAACTTTCTGCTCTACGTCGTGACGTGCGTTGGGCTCTACGTCTGTAGTTAGCTAACTTTCAGCTCTACGTCGGGACGTGCGTTGGGCGCTACGTCGGGACGTGCGTTGGGCTCTACGTCGGGACGTGCGTTGGGCTCTACGTCGGGATTTAGCTTACTTTCAGCTCTACGTCGGGACGTGCGTTGGCCTCTACTTCGGGACGTGCGTTGGCCTCTACGTCGGGACATGCGTTGGCCTCTACGTCGGGATTTAGCTTACTTTGAGCTCTACGTCGGGACGTGCGTTGGGCTCTACGTCGGGACGTGCGTTGAGCTCTACGTCGGGACACGCGTTGGGCTCTACGTCGGGACGCGCGTTGGGCTCTACGTCTGTAGTTAGCTAACTTTCAGCTCTACGTCGGGACGCGCGTTGGGCTCTTCGTCTGTAGTTAGCTAACTTTCAGCTCTACATCGGGACGTGCGTTGGGCTCTACGTCTGTAGTTAGCTAACTTTCAGCTCTACGTCGGGACGTGCGTTGGCCTCTACTTCGGGACGTGCGTTGGGCTCTACGTCGGGATTTAGCTTACATTCAGCTCTACGTCGGGACGTGCGTTGGGCTCTACGTCGGGACGTGCGTTGGGCTCTACGTCGGGACGTGCGTTGGGCTCTACGTCGGGACGTGCGTTGGGCTCTACGTCGGGATTTAGCTTACATTAAGCTCTACGTCGGGACGTGCGTTGGGCTCTACGTCGGGACGTGCGTTGGGCTCTACGTCGGGATTTAGCTTACTTTCAGCTCTACGTCGGGACGTGCGTTGGCCTCTAAGTCGGGACGTGCGTTGGCCTCTAAGTCGGGACGTGCGTTGGCCTCTAAGTCGGGACGTGCGTTGGCCTCTACGTCGGGACGTGCGTTGGCCTCTACGTCGGGATTTAACTTACTTTCAGCTCTACGTCGGGACGTGCGTTGGGCGCTACGTCGGGACGTGCGTTGGGCGCTACGTCGGGACGTGCGTTGGGCTCTACGTCGGGACGTGCGTTGGGCTCTACGTCTGTAGTTAGCTAACTTTCAGCTCTACGTCGGGACGTGCGTTGGGCGCTACGTCGGGACGTGCGTTGGGCTCTACGTCGGGACGTGCGTTGGGCTCTACGTCGGGACGTGCGTTGGGCTCTACGTCGGGACGTGCGTTGGGCTCTACTTCGGGATTTAGCTTACTTTCAGCTCTACGTCGGGACGTGCGTTGGCCTCTAGGTCGGGACGTGCGTTGGCCTCTACGTCGGGACGTGCGTTGGCCTCTACGTCGGGATTTAGCTTACTTTCAGCTCTACGTCGGGACGTGCGTTGGGCGCTATGTCGGGACGTGCGTTGGGCGCAACGTCGGGATTTAGCTTAATTTCAGCTCTACGTCGGGACGTGCGGTGGGCTCTACGTCGGGATGTGCGTTGGGCTCTACGTCGGGATTTAGCTTACTTTCAGCTCTACGTCGGGACGTGCGTTGGCCTCTACGTCGGGACGTGCGTTGGGTTCTACGTCGGGATTTAGCTTACTTTCAGCTCTACGTCGGGACGTGCGTTGGGCTCTACGTCGGGACGTGCGTTGGCCTCTACGTCGGGATTTAGCTTACTTTCAGCTCTACGTCGGGATGTGTGTTGGGCTCTACTTCGGGATTTAGCTTACTTTCAGCTCTACGTCGGGACGTGCGTTGGGCTCTACGTCGGGACCTGCGTTGGGTTGTACGTCTGTAGTTAGCTAACTTTCAGCTCTACGTCGGGACGTGCGTTGGGCTCTACGTCGGGACGTGCGTTGGGCTCTACGTCGGGACGTGCGTTGGGCTCTACGTCGGGATTTAGCTTACTTTCAGCTCTACGTCGGGACGTGCGTTGGCCTGTACGTCGGGACGTGCGTTGTCCTCTACGTCGGGACGTGCGTTGTCCTCTACGTCGGGACGTGCGTTGGCCTCTACGTCGGGACGTGCGTTGGCCTCTATGTCGGGACGTGCGTTGGCCTCTACGTCGGGACGTGCGTTGGCCTCTACGTCGGGATTTAACTTACTTTCAGCTCTACGTCGGGACGTGCGTTGGGCGCTACGTCGGGACGTGCGTTGGCCTCTACGTCGGGACGTGCGTTGGCCTCTACGTCGGGTCGTGCGTTGGGCTCTACGTCGGGACGTGCGTTGGGCTCTACGTCTGTAGTTAGCTAACTTACTGCTCTACGTCGGGACGTGCGTTGGGCTCTACGTCTGTAGTTAGCTAACTTTCAGCTCTACGTCGGGACGTGCGTTGGGCGCTACGTCGGGATGTGCGTTGGGCGCTACGTCGGGACGTGCGTTGGGCTCTATGTCGGGACGTGCGTTGGGCTCTACGTCGGGATTTAGCTTACTTTAAGCTCTACGTCGGGACGTGCGTTGGCCTTTACTTCGGGACGTGCGTTGGCCTCTACGTCGGGACGTGCGTTGGCATCTACGTCGGGATTTAGCTTACTTTCAGCTCTACGTCGGGACGTGCGTTGGGCTCTACGTCGGGACGTGCGTTGGGCTCTACGTCGGGACGTGCGTTGAGCTCTACGTCGGGACACGCGTTGGGCTCTACGTCGGGACGCGCGTTGGGCTCTACGTCTGTAGTTAGCTAACTTTCAGCTCTACGTCGGGACGCGCGTTGGGCTCTTCGTCTGTAGTTAGCTAACTTTCACCTCTACGTCGGGACGTGCGTTGGGCTCTACGTCTGTAGTTAGCTAACTTTCAGCTCTACGTCGGGACGTGCGTTGGGCGCTACGTCGGGACGTGCGTTGGGCGCTACGTCGGGACGTGCGTTGGGCGCTACGTCGGGATTTAGCTTACTTTCAGCTCTACGTCGGGACGTGCGTTGGGCTCTACGTCGGGACGTGCGTTGGGCTCTACGTCGGGACGTGCGTTGGGCTCTACGTTGGGATTTAGCTTAATTTCAGCTCTACGTCGGGACGTGCGTTGGGCTCTACGTCGGGACGTGTGCTGGCCTCTACGTCGGGACGTGTGCTGGCCTCTACGTCGGGACGTGCGCTGGCCTCTACGTCGGGACGTGCGCTGGCCTCTACGTCGGGACGTGCGTTGGCCTCTACGTCGGGATTTAGCTTACTTTCAGCTCTACGTCGGGACGTGCGTTGGCCTGTACGTCGGGACGTGCATTGGCCTCTACGTCTGTAGTTAGCTAACTTTCAGCTCTACGTCGGGACGTGCGTTGGGCTCTACGTCGGGATTTAGCTTACTTTCAGCTCTACGTCGGGACGTGCGTTGGGCTCTACGTCGGGACGTGTGTTGGGCTCTACGTCTGTAGTTAGCTAACTTACTGCTCTACGTCGGGACGTGCGTTGGGCTCTACGTCTGTAGTTAGCTAACTTTCAGCTCTACGTCGGGACGTGCGTTGGGCGCTACGTCGGGATGTGCGTTGGGCGCTACGTCGGGACGTGCGTTGGGCTCTATGTCGGGACGTGCGTTGGGCTCTACGTCGGGATTTAGCTTACTTTAAGCTCTACGTCGGGACGTGCGTTGGCCTTTACTTCGGGACGTGCGTTGGCCTCTACGTCGGGACGTGCGTTGGCATCTACGTCGGGATTTAGCTTACTTTCAGCTCTACGTCGGGACGTGCGTTGGGCTCTACGTCGGGACGTGCGTTGAGCTCTACGTCGGGACACGCGTTGGGCTCTACGTCGGGACGCGCGTTGGGCTCTACGTCTGTAGTTAGCTAACTTTCAGCTCTACGTCGGGACGCGCGTTGGGCTCTTCGTCTGTAGTTAGCTAACTTTCACCTCTACGTCGGGACGTGCGTTGGGCTCTACGTCTGTAGTTAGCTAACTTTCAGCTCTACGTCGGGACGTGCGTTGGGCGCTACGTCGGGACGTGCGTTGGGCGCTACGTCGGGATTTAGCTTACTTTCAGCTCTACGTCGGGACGTGCGTTGGGCTCTACGTCGGGACGTGCGTTGGGCTCTACGTCGGGACGTGCGTTGGGCTCTACGTTGGGATTTAGCTTAATTTCAGCTCTACGTCGGGACGTGCGCTGGCCTCTACGTCGGGACGTGCGCTGGCCTCTACGTCGGGACGTGCGCTGGCCTCTACGTCGGGACGTGCGCTGGCCTCTACGTCGGGACGTGCGCTGGCCTCTACGTCGGGACGTGCGCTGGCCTCTACGTCGGGATTTAGCTTACTTTCAGCTCTACGTCGGGACGTGCGTTGGCCTGTACGTCGGGACGTGCGTTGGCCTCTACGTCTGTAGTTAGCTAACTTTCAGCTCTACGTCGGGACGTGCGTTGGGCTCTACGTCGGGATTTAGCTTACTTTCAGCTCTACGTCGGGACGTGCGTTGGGCTCTACGTCGGGACGTGTGTTGGGCTCTACGTCTGTAGTTAGCTAACTTCAAGCTCTACGTCGGGACGTGCGTTGGGCTCTACGTCGGGACGTGCGTTGGGCTCTACGTCAGGATTTAGCTAACTTTCAGCTCTACGTCGGGACATGCGTTGGGCTCTACGTCGGGACGTGCGTTGGGCTCTACGTCGGGACGTGCGTTGGGCTCTACGTCGGGACGTGCGTTGGGCTCTACGTCGGGACGTGCGTTGGGCTCTACGTCGGGATTTAGCTTACTTTCAGCTCTACGTCGGGACGTGCGTTGGCCTCTAAGTCGGGACGTGCGTTGGCCTCTAAGTCGGGACGTGCGTTGGCCTCTACGTCGGGACGTGCGTTGGCCTCTACGTCGGGATTTAACTTACTTTCAGCTCTACGTCGGGACGTGCGTTGGGCGCTACGTCGGGACGTGCGTTGGGCTCTACGTCGGGACGTGCGTTGGGCTCTACGTCTGTAGTTAGCTAACTTTCAGCTCTACGTCGGGACGTGCGTTGGGCGCTACGTCGGGACGTGCGTTGGGCTCTACGTCGGGACGTGCGTTGGGCTCTACGTCGGGATTTAGCTTACTTTCCGCTCTACGTCGGGACGTGCGTTGGCCTCTAGGTCGGGACGTGCGTTGGCCTCTAGGTCGGGACGTGCGTTGGCCTCTAGGTCGGGACGTGCGTTGTCCTCTAGGTCGGGACATGCGTTGGCCTCTACGTCGGGACGTGCGTTGGCCTCTACGTCGGGATTTAGCTTACTTTCAGCTCTACGTCGGGACGTGCGTTGGGCGCTATGTCGGGACGTGCGTTGGGCGCAACGTCGGGATTTAGCTTAATTTCAGCTCTACGTCGGGACGTGCGGTGGGCTCTACGTCGGGACGTGCGGTGGGCTCTACATCGGGACGTGCGTTGGGCTCTACGTCGGGATGTGCGTTGGGCTCTACGTCGGGATTTAGCTTACTTTCAGCTCTACGTCGGGACGTGCGTTGGCCTCTACGTCGGGACGTGCGTTGGGTTCTACGTCGGGATTTAGCTTACTTTCAGCTCTACGTCGGGACGTGCGTTGGGCTCTACGTCGGGACGTGCGTTGGCCTCTACGTCGGGATTTAGCTTACTTTCAGCTCTACGTCGGGATGTGTGTTGGGCTCTACTTCGGGATTTAGCTTACTTTCAGCTCTACGTCGGGACGTGCGTTGGGCTCTACGTCGGGACCTGCGTTGGGTTCTACGTCTGTAGTTAGCTAACTTTCAGCTCTACGTCGGGACGTGCGTTGGGCTCTACGTCGGGACGTGCGTTGGGCTCTACGTCGGGATTTAGCTTACTTTCAGCTCTACGTCGGGACGTGCGTTGGCCTGTACGTCGGGACGTGCGTTGTCCTCTACGTCGGGACGTGCGTTGTCCTCTACGTCGGGACGTGCGTTGTCCTCTACGTCGGGACGTGCGTTGGCCTGTAAGTCGGGACGTGCGTTGGCCTCTACGTCGGGACGTGCGTTGGCCTCTACGTCGGGATTTAACTTACTTTCAGCTCTACGTCGGAACGTGCGTTGGGAGCTACGTCGGGACGTGCGTTGGCCTCTACGTCGGGTCGTGCGTTGGGCTCTACGTCGGGACGTGCGTTGGGCTCTACGTCTGTAGTTAGCTAACTTACTGCTCTACGTCGGGACGTGCGTTGGGCTCTACGTCTGTAGTTAGCTAACTTTCAGCTCTACGTCGGGACGTGCGTTGGGAGCTACGTCGGGATGTGCGTTGGGCGCTACGTCGGGACGTGCGTTGGGCTCTATGTCGGGACGTGCGTTGGGCTCTACGTCGGGATTTAGCTTACTTTCAGCTCTACGTCGGGACGTGCGTTGGCCTTTACTTCGGGACGTGCGTTGGCCTCTACGTCGGGACGTGCGTTGGCATCTACGTCGGGATTTAGCTTACTTTCAGCTCTACGTCGGGACGTGCGTTGGGCTCTACGTCGGGACGTGCGTTGAGCTCTACGTCGGGACACGCGTTGGGCTCTACGTCGGGACGCGCGTTGGGCTCTACGTCTGTAGTTAGCTAACTTTCAGCTCTACGTCGGGACGCGCGTTGGGTTCTTCGTCTGTAGTTAGCTAACTTTCACCTCTACGTCGGGACGTGCGTTGGGTTCTTCGTCTGTAGTTAGCTAACTTTCACCTCTACGTCGGGACGTGCGTTGGGCGCTACGTCGGGACGTGCGTTGGGCGCTACGTCGGGATTTAGCTTACTTTCAGCTCTACGTCGGGACGTGCGTTGGGCTCTACGTCGGGACGTGCGTTGGGCTCTACGTTGGGATTTAGCTTAATTTCAGCTCTACGTCGGGACGTGCGTTGGGCTCTACGTCGGGACGTGCGTTGGGCTCTACGTCGGGACGTGCGTTGGGCTCTACGTCGGGACGTGCGTTGGGCTCTACGTCGGGATTTAGCTTACTTTCAGCTCTACGTCGGGACGTGCGTTGGCCTCTAAGTCGGGACGTGCGTTGGCCTCTAAGTCGGGACGTGCGTTGGCCTCTAAGTCGGGACGTGCGTTGGCCTCTACGTCGGGACGTGCGTTGGCCTCTACGTCGGGATTTAACTTACTTTCAGCTCTACGTCGGGACGTGCGTTGGGCGCTACGTCGGGACGTGCGTTGGGCTCTACGTCGGGACGTGCGTTGGGCTCTACGTCTGTAGTTAGCTAACTTTCAGCTCTACGTCGGGACGTGCGTTGGGCGCTACGTCGGGACGTGCGTTGGGCTCTACGTCGGGACGTGCGTTGGGCTCTACGTCGGGATTTAGCTTACTTTCCGCTCTACGTCGGGACGTGCGTTGGCCTCTAGGTCGGGACGTGCGTTGTCCTCTAGGTCGGGACGTGCGTTGGCCTCTACGTCGGGACGTGCGTTGGCCTCTACGTCGGGATTTAGCTTACTTTCAGCTCTACGTCGGGACGTGCGTTGGGCGCTATGTCGGGACGTGCGTTGGGCGCAACGTCGGGATTTAGCTTAATTTCAGCTCTACGTCGGGACGTGCGGTGGGCTCTACGTCGGGACGTGCGGTGGGCTCTACATCGGGACGTGCGTTGGGCTCTACGTCGGGATGTGCGTTGGGCTCTACGTCGGGATTTAGCTTACTTTCAGCTCTACGTCGGGACGTGCGTTGGCCTCTACGTCGGGACGTGCGTTGGGTTCTACGTCGGGATTTAGCTTACTTTCAGCTCTACGTCGGGACGTGCGTTGGGCTCTACGTCGGGACGTGCGTTGGGCTCTACGTCGGGATTTAGCTTACTTTCAGCTCTACGTCGGGATGTGTGTTGGGCTCTACTTCGGGATTTAGCTTACTTTCAGCTCTACGTCGGGACGTGCGTTGGGCTCTACGTCGGGACCTGCGTTGGGTTCTACGTCTGTAGTTAGCTAACTTTCAGCTCTACGTCGGGACGTGCGTTGGGCTCTACGTCGGGACGTGCGTTGGGCTCTACGTCGGGACGTGCGTTGGGCTCTACGTCGGGATTTAGCTTACTTTCAGCTCTACGTCGGGACGTGCGTTGGCCTGTACGTCGGGACGTGCGTTGGCCTGTACGTCGGGACGTGCGTTGGCCTGTACGTCGGGACGTGCGTTGTCCTCTACGTCGGGACGTGCGTTGTCCTCTACGTCGGGACGTGCGTTGTCCTCTACGTCGGGACGTGCGTTGGCCTGTAAGTCGGGACGTGCGTTGGCCTCTACGTCGGGACGTGCGTTGGCCTCTACGTCGGGATTTAACTTACTTTCAGCTCTACGTCGGGACGTGCGTTGGGAGCTACGTCGGGACGTGCGTTGGCCTCTACGTCGGGTCGTGCGTTGGGCTCTACGTCGGGACGTGCGTTGGGCTCTACGTCTGTAGTTAGCTAACTTACTGCTCTACGTCGGGACGTGCGTTGGGCTCTACGTCTGTAGTTAGCTAACTTTCAGCTCTACGTCGGGACGTGCGTTGGGAGCTACGTCGGGATGTGCGTTGGGCGCTACGTCGGGACGTGCGTTGGGCTCTATGTCGGGACGTGCGTTGGGCTCTACGTCGGGATTTAGCTTACTTTCAGCTCTACGTCGGGACGTGCGTTGGCCTTTACTTCGGGACGTGCGTTGGCCTCTACGTCGGGACGTGCGTTGGCATCTACGTCGGGATTTAGCTTACTTTCAGCTCTACGTCGGGACGTGCGTTGGGCTCTACGTCGGGACGTGCGTTGAGCTCTACGTCGGGACACGCGTTGGGCTCTACGTCGGGACGCGCGTTGGGCTCTACGTCTGTAGTTAGCTAACTTTCAGCTGTACGTCGGGACGCGCGTTGGGTTCTTCGTCTGTAGTTAGCTAACTTTCACCTCTACGTCGGGACGTGCGTTGGGTTCTTCGTCTGTAGTTAGCTAACTTTCACCTCTACGTCGGGACGTGCGTTGGGCGCTACGTCGGGATTTAGCTTACTTTCAGCTCTACGTCGGGACGTGCGTTGGGCTCTACGTCGGGACGTGCGTTGGGCTCTACGTCGGGACGTGCGTTGGGCTCTACGTCGGGACGTGCGTTGGGCTCTACGTTGGGATTTAGCTTAATTTCAGTCTACGTCGGGACGTGCGTTGGGCTCTACGTCGGGACGTGCGCTGGCCTCTACGTCGGGACGTGTGCTGGCCTCTACGTCGGGACGTGTGCTGGCCTCTACGTCGGGACGTGCGCTGGCCTCTACGTCGGGACGTGCGTTGGCCTCTACGTCGGGATTTAGCTTACTTTCAGCTCTACGTCGGGACGTGCGTTGGCCTGTACGTCGGGACGTGCGTTGGCCTCTACGTCTGTAGTTAGCTAACTTTCAGCTCTACGTCGGGACGTGCGTTGGGCTCTACGTCGGGATTTAGCTTACTTTCAGCTCTACGTCGGGACGTGCGTTGGGCTCTACGTCGGGACGTGTGTTGGGCTCTACGTCTGTAGTTAGCTAACTTCAAGCTCTACGTCGGGACGTGCGTTGGGCTCTACGTCGGGACGTGCGTTGGGCTCTACGTCAGGATTTAGCTAACTTTCAGCTCTACGTCGGGACATGCGTTGGGCTCTACGTCGGGACGTGCGTTGGGCTCTACGTCGGGATTTAGCTTACTTTCAGCTCTACGTTGGGACGTGCGTTGGCCTCTACGTCGGGATTTAGCTTACTTTCAGCTCTACGTCGGGACGTGCGTTGGGCTCTACGTCGGGACGTGCGTTGGGCTCTACGTCGGGACGTGCGTTGGGCTCTACGTCGGGACGTGCGTTGGGCTCTACGTCTGTTGTTAGCTAACTTTCAGCTCTACGTCGGGACGTGCGTTGGGCTCTACGTCTGTAGTTAGCTAACTTTCAGCTCTACGTCGGGACGTGCGTTGGGCTCTACGTCTGTAGTTAGCTAACTTTCAGCTCTACGTCGGGACGTGCGTTGGGCTCTACGTCGGGACGTGCGTTGGGCTCTACGTCGGGACGTGCGTTGGGCTCTACGTCGGGACGTGCGTTGGGCTCTACGTCGGGATTTAACTTACTTTCAGCTCTACGTCGGGACGTGCGTTGGCCTCTACGTCGGGACGTGCGTTGGCCTCTACGTCGGGACGTGCGTTGTCCTCTATGTCGGGACGTGCGTTGGCCTCTAAGTCGGGACGTGCGTTGGCCTCTGCATCGGGACGTGCGTTGGCCTCTGCATCGGGACGTGCGTTGGCCTCTGCATCGGGATTTAGCTTACTTTCAGCTCTACGTCGGGACGTGCGTTGGGCTCTACGTCGGGCCGTGCGTTGGGCTCTACGTCGGGATTTAGCTTACTTTCAGCTCTACGTCGGGACGTGCGTTGGCCTCTACGTCGGGACGTGTGTTGGCCTCTACTTCGGGATTTAGCTTACTTTCAGCTCTACGTCGGGACGTGCGTTGGCCTCTACGTCGGGACGTGCGTTGGCCTCTACGTCGGGACGTGCGTTGGCCTCTACGTCGGGACGTGCGTTGGCCTCTACGTCGGGACGTGCGTTGGCCTCTACGTCGGGATTTAGCTTACTTTCAGCTCTACGTCGGGACGTGCGTTGGGCTCTACGTCGGGTTTTAGCTTACTTTCAGCTCTACGTCGGGACGTGCGTTGGGCTCTATGTCTGTAGTTAGCTAACTTTCTGCTCTACGTCGGGACGTGCGTTGGGCTCTATGTCTGTAGTTAGCTAACTTTCAGCTCTACGTCGGGACGTGCGTTGGGCGCTACGTCGGGACGTGCGTTTGGCTCTACGTCGGGACGTGCATTGGGCTCTACGTCGGGATTTAGCTTACTTTCAGCTCTACGTTGGGACGTGCGTTGGCCTCTACGTCGGGACGTGCTTTGGGCTCTACGTCGGGACGTGCGTTGGCCTCTACGTCGGGACGTGCGTTGGCCTCTACGTCGGGATTTAGCTTACTTTCAGCTCTACGTCGGGACGTGCGTTGGGCTCTACGTCGGGACGTGCGTTGGGCTCTACGTCGGGACGTGCGTTGGGCTCTACGTCTGTAGTTAGCTAACTTTCAGCTCTACGTCGGGACGTGCGTTGGGCTCTACGTTGGGACTTTCGTTGGGCTCTACGTCGGGACTTGCGTTGGGCTCTACGTCGGGACGTGCGTTGGGCTCTACATCTGTAGTTAGCTAACTGTCAGCTCTACGTCCGGACGTGCGTTGGGCTCTACGTCGGGACGTGCGTTGGGCTCTACGTCTATAGTTAGCTAAGTTTCAGATCTACGTCGGGACGTGCGTTTGGCGCTACGTCGGGATGTGCGTTGGCCTCTACGTCGGGACGTGCGTTGGCCTCTACGTCGGGACGTGCGTTGGCCTCTACGTCGGGATTTAACTTACTTTCAGCTCTACGTCGGGACGTGCGTTGGGCGCTACGTCGGGACGTGCGTTGGGCGCTACGTCGGGACGTGCGTTGGCCTCTACGTCGGGACGCGCGTTGGGCTCTTCGTCTGTAGTTAGCTAACTTTCACCTCTACGTCGGGACGTGCGTTGGGCGCTACGTCGGGATTTAGCTTACTTTCAGCTCTACGTCGGGACGTGCGTTGGGCTCTACGTCGGGACGTGCGTTGGGCTCTACGTCGGGACGTGCGTTGGGCTCTACGTCGGGATTTAGCTTAATTTCAGCTCTACGTCGGGACGTGCGTTGGGCTCTACGTCGGGACGTGCGCTGGCCTCTACGTCGGGACGTGTGCTGGCCTCTACGTCGGGACGTGCGCTGGCCTCTACGTCGGGACGTGCGCTGGCCTCTACGTCGGGACGTGCGTTGGCCTCTACGTCGGGATTTAGCTTACTTTCAGCTCTACGTCGGGACGTGCGTAGGCCTGTACGTCGGGACGTGCGTTGGCCTCTACGTCTGTAGTTAGCTAACTTTCAGCTCTACGTCGGGACGTGCGTTGGGCTCTACGTCGGGATTTAGCTTACTTTCAGCTCTACGTCGGGACGTGCGTTGGGCTCTACGTCGGGACGTGTGTTGGGCTCTACGTCTGTAGTTAGCTAACTTCAAGCTCTACGTCGGGACGTGCGTTGGGCTCTACGTCGGGACGTGCGTTGGGCTCTACGTCAGGATTTAGCTAACTTTCAGCTCTACGTCGGGACATGCGTTGGGCTCTACGTCGGGACGTGCGTTGGGCTCTACGTCGGGATTTAGCTTACTTTCAGCTCTACGTTGGGACGTGCGTTGGCCTCTACGTCGGGATTTAGCTTACTTTCAGCTCTACGTCGGGACGTGCGTTGGGCTCTACGTCGGGACGTGCGTTGGGCTCTACGTCGGGACGTGCGTTGGGCTCTACGTCTGTTTTTAGCTAACTTTCAGCTCTACGTCGGGACGTGCGTTGGGCTCTACGTCTGTAGTTAGCTAACTTTCAGCTCTACGTCGGGACGTGCGTTGGGCTCTACGTCGGGACGTGCGTTGGGCTCTACGTCGGGACGTGCGTTGGGCTCTACGTCGGGATTTAACTTACTTTCAGCTCTACGTCGGGACGTGCGTTGGCCTCTACGTCGGGACGTGCGTTGGCCTGTACGTCGGGACGTGCGTTGGCCTCTCCATCGGGACGTGCGTTGGCCTCTGCATCGGGACGTGCGTTGGCCTCTACATCGGGATTTAGCTTACTTTCAGCTCTACGTCGGGTTTTAGCTTACTTTCAGCTCTACGTCGGGACGTGCGTTGGGCTCTACGTCGGGACGTGCGTTGGGCTCTACGTCGGGATTTAGCTTACTTTCAGCTCTACGTTGGGACGTGCGTTGGCCTTTACTTCGGGACGTGCGTTGGCCCCTACGTCGGGACGTGCGTTGGCATCTACGTCGGGATTTAGCTTACTTTCAGCTCTACGTCGGGACGTGCGTTGGGCTCTACGTCGGGACGTGCGTTGAGCTCTACGTCGGGACACGCGTTGGGCTCTACGTCGGGACGCGCGTTGGGCTCTACGTCTGTAGTTAGCTAACTTTCAGCTCTACGTCGGGACGCGCGTTGGGCTCTTCGTCTGTAGTTAGCTAACTTTCACCTCTACGTCGGGACGTGCGTTGGGCTCTACGTCTGTAGTTAGCTAACTTTCAGCTCTACGTCGGGACGTGCGTTGGGCGCTACGTCGGGACGTGCGTTGGGCGCTACGTCGGGATTTAGCTTACTTTCAGCTCTACGTCGGGACGTGCGTTGGGCTCTACGTCGGGACGTGCGTTGGGCTCTACGTCGGGACGTGCGTTGGGCTCTACGTCGGGACGTGCGTTGGGCTCTACGTTGGGATTTAGCTTGCTTTCAGCTCTACGTCGGGACGTGCGTTGGGCTCTACGTCGGGACGTGCGCTGGCCTCTACGTCGGGACGTGTGCTGGCCTCTACGTCGGGACGTGCGCTGGCCTCTACGTCGGGACGTGCGTTGGCCTCTACGTTGGGATTTAGCTTACTTTCAGCTCTACGTCGGGACGTGCGTTGGCCTGTACGTCGGGACGTGCGTTGGCCTCTACGTCTGTAGTTAGCTAACTTTCAGCTCTACGTCGGGACGTGCGTTGGGCTCTACGTCGGGATTTATCTTACTTTCAGCTCTACGTCGGGACGTGCGTTGGGCTCTACGTCGGGACGTGTGTTGGGCTCTACGTCTGTAGTTAGCTAACTTCAAGCTCTACGTCGGGACGTGCGTTGGGCTCTACGTCGGGACGTGCGTTGGGCTCTACGTCAGGATTTAGCTAACTTTCAGCTCTACGTCGGGACATGCGTTGGGCTCTACGTCGGGACGTGCGTTGGGCTCTACGTCGGGATTTAGCTTACTTTCAGCTCTACGTTGGGACGTGCGTTGGCCTCTACGTCGGGATTTAGCTTACTTTCAGCTCTACGTCGGGACGTGCGTTGGGCTCTACGTCGGGACGTGCGTTGGGCTCTACGTCGGGACGTGCGTTGGGCTCTACGTCTGTTGTTAGCTAACTTTCAGCTCTACGTCGGGACGTGCGTTGGGCTCTACGTCTGTAGTTAGCTAACTTTCAGCTCTACGTCGGGACGTGCGTTGGGCTCTACGTCGGGACGTGCGTTGGGCTCTACGTCTGTAGTTAGCTAACTTTCAGCTCTACGTCGGGACGTGCGTTGGGCTCTACGTCGGGACGTGCGTTGGGCTCTACGTCGGGATTTAGCTTACTTTCAGCTCTACGTCGGGACGTGCGTTGGCCTCTACGTCGGGACGTGTGTTGGCCTCTACTTCGGGATTTAGCTTACTTTCAGCTCTACGTCGGGACGTGCGTTGGCCTCTACGTCGGGACGTGCGTTGGCCTCTACGTCGGGACGTGCGTTGGCCTCTACGTCGGGACGTGCGTTGGCCTCTACGTCGGGATTTAGCTTACTTTCAGCTCTACGTCGGGACGTGCGTTGGGCTCTACGTCGGGTTTTAGCTTACTTTCAGCTCTACGTCGGGACGTGCGTTGGGCTCTACGTCGGGACGTGCGTTGGGCTCTATGTCTGTAGTTAGCTAACTTTCTGCTCTACGTCGGGACGTGCGTTGGGCTCTATGTCTGTAGTTAGCTAACTTTCAGCTCTACGTCAGGACGTGCGTTGGGCGCTACGTCGGGACGTGCGTTTGGCTCTACGTCGGGACGTGCATTGGGCTCTACGTCGGGATTTAGCTTACTTTCAGCTCTACGTTGGGACGTGCGTTGGCCTCTACGTCGGGACGTGCTTTGGGCTCTACGTCGGGACGTGCGTTGGCCTCTACGTCGGGACGTGCGTTGGCCTCTACGTCGGGATTTAGCTTACTTTCAGCTCTACGTCGGGACGTGCGTTGGGCTCTACGTCGGGACGTGCGTTGGGCTCTACGTCGGGACGTGCGTTGGGCTCTACGTCTGTAGTTAGCTAACTTTCAGCTCTACGTCGGGACGTGCGTTGGGCTCTACGTTGGGACTTTCGTTGGGCTCTACGTCGGGAGTTGCGTTGGGCTCTACGTCGGGACGTGCGTTGGGCTCTACATCTGTAGTTAGCTAACTTTCAGCTCTACGTCCGGACGTGCGTTGGGCTCTACGTCGGGACGTGCGTTGGGCTCTACGTCTATAGTTAGCTAAGTTTCAGATCTACGTCGGGACGTGCGTTTGGCGCTACGTCGGGACGTGCGTTGGGCTCTACGTCGGGACGTGCGTTGGCCTCTACGTCGGGACGTGCGTTGGCCTCTACGTCGGGATTTAACTTACTTTCAGCTCTACGTCGGGACGTGCGTTGGGCGCTACGTCGGGACGTGCGTTGGGCGCTACGTCGGGACGTGCGTTGGGCTCTTCGTCTGTAGTTAGCTAACTTTCACCTCTACGTCGGGACGTGCGTTGGGCGCTACGTCGGGATTTAGCTTACTTTCAGCTCTACGTCGGGACGTGCGTTGGGCGCTACGTCGGGACGTGCGTTGGGCTCTACGTCGGGACGTGCGTTGGGCTCTACGTCGGGACGTGCGTTGGGCTCTACGTTGGGATTTAGCTTAATTTCAGCTCTACGTCGGGACGTGCGTTGGGCTCTACGTCGGGACGTGCGCTGGCCTCTACGTCGGGACGTGCGCTGGCCTCTACGTCGGGACGTGCGTTGGCCTCTACGTCGGGATTTAGCTTACTTTCAGCTCTACGTCGGGACGTGCGTAGGCCTGTACGTCGGGACGTGCATTGGCCTCTACGTCTGTAGTTAGCTAACTTTCAGCTCTACGTCGGGACGTGCGTTGGGCTCTACGTCGGGATTTAGGTTACTTTCTGCTCTACGTCGGGACGTGCGTTGGGCTCTACGTCGGGACGTGCGTTGGGCTCTACGTCGGGACGTGTGTTGGGCTCTACGTCTGTAGTTAGCTAACTTCAAGCTCTACGTCGGGACGTGCGTTGGGCTCTACGTCGGGACGTGCGTTGGGCTCTACGTCAGGATTTAGCTAACTTTCAGCTCTACGTCCGGACATGCGTTGGGCTCTACGTCGGGACGTGCGTTGGGCTCTACGTCGGGATTTAGCTTACTTTCAGCTCTACGTTGGGACGTGCGTTGGCCTCTACGTCGGGATTTAGCTTACTTTCAGCTCTACGTCGGGACGTGCGTTGGGCTCTACGTCGGGACGTGCGTTGGGCTCTACGTCGGGACGTGCGTTGGGCTCTACGTCTGTTTTTAGCTAACTTTCAGCTCTACGTCGGGACGTGCGTTGGGCTCTACGTCTGTAGTTAGCTAACTTTCAGCTCTACGTCGGGACGTGCGTTGGGCTCTACGTCGGGACGTGCGTTGGGCTCTACGTCGGGATTTAACTTACTTTCAGCTCTACGTCGGGACGTGCGTTGGCCTCTACGTCGGGACGTGCGTTGGCCTCTACGTCGGGACGTGCGTTGTCCTCTACGTCGGGACGTGCGTTGGCCTCTGCATCGGGACGTGCGTTGGCCTCTGCATCGGGACGTGCGTTGGCCTCTGCATCGGGACGTGCGTTGGCCTCTACGTCGGGATTTAGCTTACTTTCAGCTCTACGTCGGGACGTGCGTTGGGCTCTACGTCGGGACGTGCTTTGGGCTCTACGTCGGGATTTAGCTTACTTTCAGCTCTACGTCGGGACGTGCGTTGGCCTCTACGTCGGGACGTGCGTTGGCCTCTACTTCGGGATTTAGCTTACTTTCAGCTCTACGTCGGGACGTGCGTTGGCCTCTACGTCGGGACGTGCGTTGGCCTCTACGTCGGGATTTAGCTTACTTGCAGCTCTACGTCGGGACGTGCGTTGGGCTCTACGTCGGGTTTTAGCTTACTTTCAGCTCTACGTCGGGACGTGCGTTGGGCTCTACGTCGGGACGTGCGTTGGGCTCTATGTCTGTAGTTAGCTAACTTTCTGCTCTACGTCGGGACGTGCGTTGGGCTCTATGTCTGTAGTTAGCTAACTTTCAGCTCTACGTCGGGACGTGCGTTGGGCGCTACGTCGGGACGTGCGTTGGGCTCTACGTCGGGACGTGCATTGGGCTCTACGTCGGGATTTAGCTTACTTTCAGCTCTACGTCGGGACGTGCTTTGGGCTCTACGTCGGGACGTGCGTTGGCCTCTACGTCGGGACGTGCGTTGGCCTCTACGTCGGGACGTGCGTTGGCCTCTACGTCGGGACGTGCGTTGGGCTCTACGTCTGTAGTTAGCTAACTTTCAGCTCTACGTCGGGACGTGCGTTGGGCTCTACGTTGGGACTTTCGTTGGGCTCTACGTCGGGACTTGCGTTGGGCTCTACGTCGGGACGTGCGTTGGGCTCTACATCTGTAGTTAGCTAACTTTCAGCTCTACGTCGGGACGTGCGTTGGGCTCTACGTCGGGACGTGCGTTGGGCTCTACGTCTGTAGTTAGCTAAGTTTCAGATCTACGTCGGGACGTGCGTTGGGCGCTACGTCGGGACGTGCGTTGGGCTCTACGTCGGGACGTGCGTTGGGCTCTACGTCGGGACGTGCGTTGGGCTCTACGTCGGGACCTGCGTTGGGTTCTACGTCTGTAGTTAGCTAACTTTCAGCTCTACGTCGGGACGTGCGTTGGGCTCTACGTCGGGACGTGCGTTGGGCTCTACGTCTGTAGTTAGCTAACTTTCAGCTCTACGTCGGGACGTGCGTTGGCCTGTACGTCGGGACGTGCGTTGTCCTCTACGTTGGGACGTGCGTTGGCCTCTAAGTCAGGACGTGCGTTGGCCTCTACGTCGGGACGTGCTTTGGCCTCTACGTCGGGATTTAACTTACTTTCAGCTCTACGTCGGGACGTGCGTTGGGCGCTACGTCGGGACGTGCGTTGGGCTCTACGTCTGTAGTTAGCTAACTTACTGCTCTACGTCGGGACGTGCGTTGGGCTCTACGTCTGTAGTTAGCTAACTTTCAGCTCTACGTCGGGACGTGCGTTGGGCGCTACGTCGGGACGTGCGTTGGGCTCTACGTCGGGACGTGCGTTGGGCTCTACGTCGGGATTTAGCTTACTTTAAGCTCTACGTCGGGACGTGCGTTGGCCTTTACTTCGGGACGTGCGTTGGCCTCTACGTCGGGACGTGCGTTGGCATCTACGTCGGGATTTAGCTTACTTTCAGCTCTACGTTGGGACGTGCGTTGGGCTCTACGTCGGGACGTGCGTTGAGCTCTACGTCGGGACACGCGTTGGGCTCTACGTCGGGACGCGCGTTGGGCTCTACGTCTGTAGTTAGCTAACTTTCAGCTCTAAGTCGGGACGCGCGTTGGGCTCTTCGTCTGTAGTTAGCTCACTTTCACCTCTACGTCGGGACGTGCGTTGGGCTCTACGTCTGTAGTTAGCTAACTTTCAGCTCTACGTCGGGACGTGCGTTGGGCGCTACGTCGGGACGTGCGTTGGGCGCTACGTCGGGATTTAGCTTACTTTCAGCTCTACGTCGGGACGTGCGTTGGGCTCTACGTCGGGACGTGCGTTGGGCTCTACGTCGGGACGTGCGTTGGGCTCTACGTCGGGATTTAGCTTAATTTCAGCTCTACGTCGGGACGTCCGTTGGGCTCTACGTCGGGACGTGCGCTGGCCTCTACGTCGGGACGTGCGCTGGCCTCTACGTCGGGACGTGCGCTGGCCTCTACGTCGGGACGTGCGTTGGCCTCTACGTCGGGATTTAGCTTACTTTCAGCTCTACGTCGGGACGTGCGTTGGCCTGTACGTCGGGACGTGCGTTGGCCTCTACGTCTGTAGTTAGCTAACTTTCAGCTCTACGTCGGGACGTGTGTTGGGCTCTACGTCTGTAGTTAGCTAACTTCAAGCTCTACGTCGGGACGTGCGTTGGGCTCTACGTCGGGACGTGCGTTGGGCTCTACGTCGGGACGTGCGTTGGGCTCTACGTCAGGATTTAGCTAACTTTCAGCTCTACGTCGGGACATGCGTTGGGCTCTACGTCGGGACGTGCGTTGGGCTCTACGTCGGGATTTAGCTTACTTTCAGCTCTACGTTGGGACGTGCGTTGGCCTCTACGTCGGGATTTAGCTTACTTTCAGCTCTACGTCGGGACGTGCGTTGGGCTCTACGTCGGGACGTGCGTTGGGCTCTACGTCGGGACGTGCGTTGGGCTCTACGTCTGTTTTTAGCTAACTTTCAGCTCTGCGTCGGGACGTGCGTTGGGCTCTACGTCTGTAGTTAGCTAACTTTCAGCTCTACGTCGGGACGTGCGTTGGGCTCTACGTCGGGACGTGCGTTGGGCTCTACGTCGGGATTTAACTTACTTTCAGCTCTACGTCGGGACGTGCGTTGTCCTCTATGTCGGGACGTGCGTTGGCCTCTGCATCGGGACGTGCGTTGGCCTCTGCATCGGGACGTGCGTTGGCCTCTGCATCGGGACGTGCGTTGGCCTCTGCATCGGGACGTGCGTTGGCCTCTGCATCGGGACGTGCGTTGGCCTCTGCATCGGGACGTGCGTTGGCCTCTACATCGGGATTTAGCTTACTTTCAGCTCTACGTCGGGACGTGCGTTGGGCTCTACGTCGGGACGTGCGTTGGGCTCTACGTCGGGATTTAGCTTACTTTCAGCTCTACGTCGGGACGTGCGTTGGCCTCTACGTCGGGACGTGCGTTGGCCTCTACTTCGGGATTTAGCTTACTTTCAGCTCTACGTCGGGACGTGCGTTGGCCTCTACGTCGGGACGTGCGTTGGCCTCTACGTCGGGACGTGCGTTGGGCTCTATGTCTGTAGTTAGCTAACTTTCTGCTCTACGTCGGGACGTGCGTTGGGCTCTATGTCTGTAGTTAGCTAACTTTCAGCTCTACGTCGGGACGTGCGTTGGGCGCTACGTCGGGACGTGCGTTGGGCTCTACGTCGGGACGTGCATTGGGCTCTACGTCGGGATTTAGCTTACTTTCAGCTCTACGTCGGGACGTGCGTTGGGCTCTACGTCGGGACGTGCGTTGGGCTCTACGTCGGGACGTGCATTGGGCTCTACGTCGGGATTTAGCTTACTTTCAGCTCTACGTCGGGACGTGCGTTGGCCTCTACGTCGGGACGTGCTTTGGGCTCTACGTCGGGACGTGCGTTGGCCTCTACGTCGGGACGTGTGTTGGCCTCTACGTCGGGATTTAGCTTACTTTCAGCTCTACGTCGGGACGTGCGTTGGGCTCTACGTCGGGACGTGCGTTGGGCTCTACGTCGGGACGTGCGTTGGGCTCTACGTCTGTAGTTAGCTAACTTTCAGCTCTACGTCGGGACGTGCGTTGGGCTCTACGTTGGGACTTTCGTTGGGCTCTACGTCGGGACGTGCGTTGGGCTCTACGTCGGGACGTGCGTTGGGCTCTACGTCTGTAGTTAGCTAACTTTCAGCTCTACGTCGGGACGTGCGTTGGGCTCTACGTTGGGACTTTCGTTGGGCTCTACGTCGGGACTTGCGTTGGGCTCTACGTCGGGACGTGCGTTGGGCTCTACATCTGTAGTTAGCTAACTTTCAGCTCTACGTCGGGACGTGCGTTGGGCTCTACGTCGGGACGTGCGTTGGGCTCTACGTCGGGACGTGCGTTGGGCTCTACGTCTGTAGTTAGCTAAGTTTCAGATCTACGTCGGGACGTGCGTTGGGCTCTACGTCGGGACGTGCGTTGGGCTCTACGTCGGGACGTGCGTTGGCCTCTACGTCGGGATTTAGCTTACTTTCAGCTCTACGTCGGGACGTGCGTTGGGCGCTACGTCGGGACGTGCGTTGGGCGCTACGTCGGGACGTGCGTTGGGCGCTACGTCGGGACGTGTGTTGGGCGCTGCTTCGGGACGTGTGTTGGGCGCTACGTCGGGATTTAGCTTACTTTCAGCTGTACGTCGGGACGTGCGTTGGGCTCTACGTCGGGACGTGCGTTGGGCTCTACGTCGGGACGTGCGTTGGGCTCTACGTCGGGATTTAGCTTGCTTTCCGCTCTACGTCGGGACGTGTGTTGGGCTCTACACCGGGACGTGCGTTGGGCTCTACGTCGGGATTTAGCTTACTTTCAGGTCTACGTCGGGACGTGCGTTGGGCTCTACGTCGGGATTTAGCTTACTTTCAGGTCTACGTCGGGACGTGCGTTGGGCTCTACGTCGGGACGTGCGTTGGGCTCTACGTCGGGATTTAGCTTAATTTCAGCTCTACGTCGGGACGTGCGTTGGCCTCTACGTCGGGACGTGCGTTGGCCTCTACGTCGGGATTTAGCTTACTTTCAGCTCTACGTTGGGACGTGCGTTGGCCTCTACGTCGGGATTTAGCTTACTTTCAGCTCTACGTCGGGACGTGCGTTGGGCTCTACGTCGGGACACGCGTTGGGCTCTACGTCGGGACACGCGTTGGGCTCTACGTCGGGACACGCGTTGGGCTCTACGTCTGTAGTCAGCTAACTTTCAGCTCTACGTCGGGACGTGCGTTGGGCGCTACGTCGGGACGTGCGTTGGGCGCTACGTCGGGATTTAGCTTACTTTCAGCTCTACGTCGGGACGTGCGTTGGGGTCTACGTCGGGACGTGCGTTGGGCTCTACGTAGGGATTTAACTTACTTTAAGCTCTACGTCGGGACGTGCGTTGGGCTCTACGTCGGGATGTGCGCTGGCCTCTACGTCGGGACGTGCGCTGGCCTCTACGTCGGGACGTGCGCTGGCTTCTACGTCGGGACGTGCGTTGGCCTCTACGTCGGGATTTAGCTTACTTTTAGCTCTACGTCGGGACGTGCCTTGGCCTGTACGTCGGGACGTGCGTTGGCCTCTACGTCGGGATTTAGCTTACTTTCAGCTCTACGTCGGGACGTGCGTTGGGCTCTACGTCGGGATTTAGCTTACTTTCAGCTCTACGTCGGGACGTGCGTTGGGCTCTACGTCGGGACGTGCGTTGGGCTCTACGTCGGGACGTGCGTTGGGCTCTACGTCGGGATTTAGCTAACTTTCAGCTCTACATCGGGACGTGCGTTGGGCTCTACGTCGGGACGTGCGTTCGCCTCTACGTCGCGATTTAGCTTACTTTCAGCTCTATGTTGGGACGTGCGTTCGCCTCTACGTCGGGATTTAACTTACTTTCAGCTCTACGTCGGGACGTGCGTTGGGCTCTATGTCGGGACGTGCGTTGGGCTTTACATCTGTAGTTAGCTAACTTTCAGCTCTACGTCGGGACGTGCGTTGGGCTCTATGTCTGTAGTTAGCTAATTTCAGCTCTACGTCGGGACGTGCGTTGGGATCTATGTCTGTAGTTAGCTAACTTTCAGCTCTACGTCGGGACGTGCGTTAGACGCTACGTCGGGACGTGCGTTGGGCGCTACGTCGGGACGTGCGTTGGGCGCTACGTCGGGCCGTGCGTTGGGCTCTACGTCGGGACGTGCGTTGGGCTCTACGTTGGGATTTAGCTTACTTTCAGCTCTACGTCGGGACGTGCGTTGGCCTCTACGTCGGGACGTGCGTTGGCCTCTACGTCGGGACGTGCGTTGGCCTCTACGTCGGGACGTGCGTTGGCCTCTACGTCGGGATTTAGCTTACTTTCAGCTCTATGTCGGGATGTGCGTTGGGCGCTACGTCGGGACGTGCGTTGGGCGCTAGTTCGGGACGTGCGTTGGGCGCTACGTCGGGATTTAGCTTACTTTCAGCTCTACGTCGGGACGTGCGTTGGGCTCTACGTCGGGACGTGCGTTGGCCTCTACGTCGGGATTTAGCTTACTTTCAGCTCTACGTCGGGACGTGCGTTGGGCTCTATGTCGGGACGTGCGTTGGCCTCTACGTCGGGATTTAGCTTACTTTCAGCTCTACGTCGGGACGTGCGTTGGGCTCTACGTCGGGACGTGCGTTGGGCTCTACGTCGGGACGTGCGTTGGGCTCTACGTCTGTAGTTAGCTAACTTTCAGCTCTACGTCGGGACGTGCGTTGGGCTCTACGTCGGGACGTGCGTTGGGCTCTACGTCGGGACGTGCGTTGGGCTCTACGTCAGGATTTAGCTAACTTTCAGCTCTACGTCGGGACATGCGTTGGGCTCTACGTCGGGACGTGCGTTGGGCTCTACGTCAGGATTTAGCTAACTTTCAGCTCTACGTCGGGACATGCGTTGGGCTCTACGTCGGGACGTGCGTTGGGCTCTACGTCGGGATTTAGCTTACTTTCAGCTCTACGTTGGGACGTGCGTTGGCCTCTACGTCGGGATTTAGCTTACTTTCAGCTCTACGTCGGGACGTGCGTTGGGCTCTACGTCGGGACGTGCGTTGGGCTCTACGTCGGGACGTGCGTTGGGCTCTACGTCTGTAGTTAGGTAACTTTCAGCTCTACGTCGGGACGTGCGTTGGGCGCTACGTCGGGACGTGCGTTGGGCTCTACGTCGGGACGTGCGTTGGGCTCTATGTCTGTAGTTAGCTAACTTTCAGCTCTACGTCGGGACGTGCGTTGGGCGCTACGTCGGGACGTGCGTTGGGCTCTACGTCGGGACGTGTGTTGGGCTCTACGTCGGGACGTGCGTTGGGCTGTACGTCTGGATTTAGCTTACTTTCAGCTCTACGTCGGGACGTGCGTTGGCCTCTACGTCGGGACGTGCGTTGGCCTCTACGTCGGGACGTGCGTTGGCCTCTACGTCGGGACGTGCGTTGGCCTCCACGTCGGGATTTAGCTTACTTTCAGCTCTACGTCGGGATGTGCGTTGGGCGCTACGTCGGGACGTGCGTTGGGCGCTAGTTCGGGACGTGCGTTGGGCGCTACGTCGGGATTTAGCTTACTTTCAGCTCTACGTCGGGACGTGCGTTGGGCTCTACGTCGGGACGTGCGTTGGACTCTACGTCGGGACGTGCGTTGGCCTCTACGTCGGGATTTAGCTTACTTTCAGCTCTACGTCGGGACGTGCGTTGGCCTGTACGTCGGGACGTGCGTTGGCCTCTACGTCGGGATTTAGCTTACTTTCAGCTCTACGTCGGGACGTGCGTTGGCCTCTACGTCGGGACGTGCGTTGGCCTCTACGTCGGGATTTAGCTTACTTTCAGCTCTACGTCTGGACGTGCGTTGGCCTGTACGTCGGGACGTGCGTTGGCCTCTACGTCGGGATTTAGCTTACTTTCAGCTCTACGTCGGGACGTGCGTTGGGCTCTACGTCTGGAAGTGTGTTGTGCTCTAGGTCGGGATTTAGCTTACTTTAAGCTCTACGTCGGGACGTGCGTTGGGCTCTACGTCGGGACGTGCGCTGGCCTCTACGTCGGGACGTGCGCTGGCCTCTACGTCGGGACGTGCGCTGGCCTCTACTTCGGGACGTGCGCTGGCCTTAACGTCGGGACATGCTTTGGGCTCTACGTCGGGACGTGCGTTGGGCTCTACGTCGGGATTTAGCTTACTTTCAGCTCTACGTCGGGACGTGCGTTGGGCTCTACGTCGGGAAGTGCGTTGGGCTCTACGTCGGGACGTGCGTTGGCCTCTACGTCGGGATTTAGCTTACTTTCAGCTCTACGTCGGGACGTGCGTTGGGCGCTACGTCGGGACGTGCGTTGGGCGCTACGTCGGGACGTGCGTTGGGCGCTAAGTCGGGACGTGTGTTGGGCGCTACTTCGGGACGTGCGTTGGGCGCTACGTCGGGATTTAGCTTACTTTCAGCTCTACGTCGGGACGTGCGTTGGGCTCCATGTCGGGACGTGCGTTGGGCTCTACGTCGGGACGTGCGTTGGGCTCTACGTCGGGATGTGCGTTGGGCTCTACGTCGGGACGTGCGTTGGGCTCTACGTCGGGATTTAGCTTACTTTCAGCTCTATGTCGGGACGTGCGTTGGCCTCTACGTCGGGACGTGCGTTGGCCTCTACGTCGGGATTTAGCTTACTTTCAGCTCTACGTCGGGACGTGCGTTGGGCTCTACGTAGGGACGTGCGTTGGGCGCTACGTCGGGATTTAACTTACTTTCAGCTCTACGTCGGGACGTGCGTTGGGCTCTACGTCGGGACATGCGTTGGGCTCTACGTCGGGATGTGCGTTGGTCTCTACGTCTGTAGTTAGCTAACTTTCAGCTCTACGTCGGGACGTGCGTTGGGCTCTACGTCGGGACGTGCGTTTGGCTCTACGTCGGGACGTGCGTTTGGCTCTACGTCGGGACGTGCGTTGGGCTCTACGTCGGGACGTGCGTTGGGCTCTACGTCGGGATTTAGCTTGCTTTCAGCTCTACGTCGGGACGTGCGTTGGGCTCTACGTCGGGACGTGCGTTGGGCTCTATGTCGGGACGTGCGTTGGGCTCTACGTCGGGACGTGCGTTGGGCTCTACGTCGGGACGTGCGTTGGGCTCTACGTCGGGACGTGCGTTGGGCTCTACGTCGGGACGTGCGTTGGGCTCTACGTCGGGATTTAGCTTACTTTCAGCTCTACGTCGGGACGTGCGTTGGCCTCTACGTCGGGACGTGCGTTGGCCTCTACGTCGGGATTTAGCTTACTTTCAGCTCTACGTCGGGACGTGCGTTGGGCTCTACGTCGGGACGTGCGTTGGGCGCTACGTCGGGATTTAACTTACTTTCAGCTCTACGTCGGGACGTGCGTTGGGCTCTACGTCGGGACGTGCGTTGGGCTCTACGTCGGGATTTAGCTTACTTTCAGCTCTACGTCGGGACGTGCGTTGGCCTCTACTTCGGGACGTGCGTTGGCCTCTACGTCGGGACGTGCGTTGGCCTCTACGTCGGGATTTAGCTTACTTTCAGCTCTACGTCGGGACGTGCGTTGGGCTCTACGTCGGGACGTGCGTTGAGCTCTACGTCGGGACGTGCGTTGGGCGCTACGTCGGGACGTGCGTTGGGCGCTACGTCGGGACGTGCGTTGGGCGCTACGTCGGGACGTGTGTTGGGCGCTACGTCGGGTCGTGCGTTGGGCTCAACGTCGGGACGTGCGTTGGGCTCTATGTCTGTAGTTAGCTAACTTTCTGCTCTACGTCGGGACGTGCGTTGGCCTCTACGTCGGGATTTAGCTTACTTTCAGCTCTACGTCGGGACGTGCTTTGGGCTCTACGTCGGGACGTGCGTTGGGCTCTATGTCTGTAGTTAGCTAATTTCAGCTCTACGTCGGGACGTGCGTTGGGCGCTACGTCGGGACGTGCGTTGGGCTCTACGTCGGGACGTGCGTTGGGCTCTACGTCGGGACGTGCGTTGGGCTGTAGGTCTGGATTTAGCTTACATTCAGCTCTACGTCGGGACGTGCGTTGGCCTCTACGTCGGGACGTGCGTTGGCCTCTACGTCGGGACGTGCGTTGGCCTCTACGTCGGGACGTGCGTTGGCCTCCACGTCGGGATTTAGCTTACTTTCAGCTCTACGTCGGGATGTGCGTTGGGCGCTACGTCGGGACGTGCGTTGGGCGCTAGTTCGGGACGTGAGTTGGGCGCTACGTCGGGATTTAGCTTACTTTCAGCTCTACGTCGGGACGTGCGTTGGCCTCTACGTCGGGACGTGCGTTGGACTCTACGTCGGGACGTGCGTTGGCCTCTACGTCGGGATTTAGCTTACTTTCAGCTCTACGTCGGGACGTGCGTTGGGCTCTACGTCGGGACGTGCGTTGGCCTCTACGTCGGGATTTAGCTTACTTTCAGCTCTACGTCGGGACGTGCGTTGGCCTCTACGTCGGGACGTGCGTTGGCCTCTACGTCGGGATTTAGCTTACTTTCAGCTCTACGTCCGGACGTGCGTTGGCCTGTACGTCGGGACGTGCGTTGGCCTCTACGTCGGGATTTAGCTTACTTTCAGCTCTACGTCGGGACGTGCGTTGGGCTCTACGTCTGGAAGTGTGTTGGGCTCTACGTCGGGATTTAGCTTACTTTAAGGTCTACGTCGGGACGTGCGTTGGGCTCTACGTCGGGACGTGCGCTGGCCTCTACGTCGGGACGTGCGCTGGCCTCTACGTCGGGACGTGCGCTGGCCTTAACGTCGGGACATGCTTTGGGCTCTACGTCGGGACGTGCGTTGGGCTCTACGTCGGGATTTAGCTTACTTTCAGCTCTACGTCGGGACGTGCGTTGGGCTCTACGTCGGGAAGTGCGTTGGGCTCTACGTCGGGACGTGCGTTGGGCTCTACGTCGGGATTTAGCTTACTTTCAGCTCTACGTCGGGACGTGCGTTGGGCGCTACGTCGGGACGTGCGTTGGGCGCTACGTCGGGACGTGCGTTGGGCGCTAAGTCGGGACGTGTGTTGGGCGCTACTTCGGGACGTGCGTTGGGCGCTACGTCGGGATTTAGCTTACTTTCAGCTCTACGTCGGGACGTGCGTTGGGCTCTATGTCGGGAGGTGCGTTGGGCTCTACGTCGGGACGTGCGTTGGGCTCTACGTCGCGACGTGCGTTGGGCTCTACGTCGGGATTTAGCTTACTTTCAGCTCTATGTCGGGACGTGCGTTGGCCTCTACGTCGGGACGTGCGTTGGCCTCTACGTCGGGATTTAGCTTACTTTCAGCTCTACGTCGGGACGTGCGTTGGGCTCTACGTCGGGACGTGCGTTGGGCGCTACGTCGGGATTTAACTTACTTTCAGCTCTACGTCGGGACGTGCGTTGGGCTCTACGTCGGGACATGCGTTGGGCTCTACGTCGGGATGTGCGTTGGTCTCTACGTCTGTAGTTAGCTAATTTTCAGCTCTACGTCGGGACGTGCGTTGGGCTCTACGTCGGGACGTGCGTTTGGCTCTACGTCGGGACGTGCGTTGGGCTCTACGTCGGGACGTGCGTTGGGCTCTACGTCGGGATTTAGCTTGCTTTCAGCTCTACGTCGGGACGTGCGTTGGGCTCTATGTCGGGACGTGCGTTGGGCTCTATGTCGGGACGTGCGTTGGGCTCTACGTCGGGACGTGCGTTGGGCTCTACGTCGGGACGTGCGTTGGGCTCTACGTCGGGATTTAGCTTACTTTCAGCTCTACGTCGGGACGTGCGTTGGCCTCTACGTCGGGACGTGCGTTGGCCTCTACGTCGGGATTTAGCTTACTTTCAGCTCTACGTCGGGACGTGCGTTGGGCTCTACGTCGGGACGTGCGTTGGGCTCTACGTCGGGACGTGCGTTGGGCGCTACGTCGGGATTTAACTTACTTTCAGCTCTACGTCGGGACGTGCGTTGGGCTCTACGTCGGGACGTGCGTTGGGGTCTACGTCGGGATTTAGCTTACTTTCAGCTCTACGTCGGGACGTGCGTTGGCCTCTACTTCGGGACGTGCGTTGGCCTCTACGTCGGGACGTGCGTTGGCCTCTACGTCGGGATTTAGCTTACTTTCAGCTCTACGTCGGGACGTGCGTTGGGCTCTACGTCGGGACGTGCGTTGAGCTCTACGTCGGGACGTGCGTTGGGCGCTACGTCGGGACGTGCGTTGGGCGCTACGTCGGGACGTGCGTTGGGCGCTACGTCGGGACGTGTGTTGGGCGCTACGTCGGGTCGTGCGTTGGGCTCTACGTCGGGACGTGCGTTGGGCTCTATGTCTGTAGTTAGCTAACTTTCAGCTCTACGTCGGGACGTGCGTTGGGCTCTACGTCGGGATTTAGCTTACTTTCAGCTCTACGTCGGGACGTACGTTGGGCTCTACGTCGGGATGTGCGTTGGGCTCTACGTCGGGATTTAGCTTACTTTCAGCTCTACGTCGGGACGTCCGTTGGCCTCTACGTCGGGACGTGCGTTGGCCTCTACGTCGGGATTTAGCTTACTTTCAGCTCTACGTCGGGACGTGCGTTGGCCTGTACGTCGGGACGTGCGTTGGCCTCTACGTCGGGATTTAGCTTACTTTCAGCTCTACGTCGGGACGTGCGTTGGGCTCTACGTCTGGAAGTGTGTTGGGCTCTACGTCGGGATTTAGCTTACTTTAAGGTCTACGTCGGGACGTGCGTTGGGCTCTACGTCGGGACGTGCGCTGGCCTCTACGTCGGGACGTGCGCTGGCCTCTACGTCGGGACGTGCGCTGGCCTTAACGTCGGGACATGCTTTGGGCTCTACGTCGGGACGTGCGTTGGGCTCTACGTCGGGATTTAGCTTACTTTCAGCTCTACGTCGGGACGTGCGTTGGCCTCTACGTCGGGACGTGCGTTGGCCTCTACGTCGGGATTTAGCTTACTTTCAGCTCTACGTCGGGACGTGCGTTGGGCTCTACGTCGGGACGTGCGTTGGGCGCTACGTCGGGATTTAACTTACTTTCAGCTCTACGTCGGGACGTGCGTTGGGCTCTACGTCGGGACGTGCGTTGGGCTCTACGTCGGGACGTGCGTTGGGCTCTACGTCGGGATTTAGCTTACTTTCAGCTCTACGTCGGGACGTGCGTTGGCCTCTACTTCGGGACGTGCGTTGGCCTCTACGTCGGGATTTAGCTTACTTTCAGCTCTACGTCGGGACGTGCGTTGGGCTCTACGTCGGGACGTGCGTTGAGCTCTACGTCGGGACGTGCGTTGGGCGCTACGTCGGGACGTGCGTTGGGCGCTACGTCGGGACGTGCGTTGGGTGCTACGTCGGGACGTGTGTTGGGCGCTACGTCGGGTCGTGCGTTGGGCTCTACGTCGGGACGTGCGTTGGGCTCTATGTCTGTAGTTAGCTAACTTTCAGCTCTACGTCGGGACGTGCGTTGGCCTCTACGTCGGGATTTAGCTTACTTTCAGCTCTACGTCGGGACGTGCGTTGGGCTCTACGTCGGGACGTGCGTTGGGCTCTATGTCTGTAGTTAGCTAACTTTCAGCTCTACGTCGGGACGTGCGTTGGGCGCTACGTCGGGACGTGCGTTGGGCTCTACGTCGGGACGTGCGTTGGGCTGTACGTCTGGATTTAGCTTACTTTCAGCTCTACGTCGGGACGTGCGTTGGCCTCTACGTCGGGACGTGCGTTGGCCTCTACGTCGGGACGTGCGTTGGCCTCTACGTCGGGACGTGCGTTGGCCTCCACGTCGGGATTTAGCTTACTTTCAGCTCTACGTCGGGATGTGCGTTGGGCGCTACGTCGGGACGTGCGTTGGGCGCTAGTTCGGGACGTGCGTTGGGCGCTACGTCGGGATTTAGCTTACTTTCAGCTCTACGTCGGGACGTGCGTTGGGCTCTACGTCGGGACGTGCGTTGGACTCTACGTCGGGACGTGCGTTGGCCTCTACGTCGGGATTTAGTTTACTTTCAGCTCTACGTCTGGACGTGCGTTGGCCTGTACGTCGGGACGTGCGTTGGCCTCTACGTCGGGATTTAGCTTACTTTCAGCTCTACGTCGGGACGTGCGTTGGGCTCTACGTCTGGAAGTGTGTTGGGCTCTACGTCGGGATTTAGCTTACTTTAAGCTCTACGTCGGGACGTGCGTTGGGCTCTACGTCGGGACGTGCGCTGGCCTCTACGTCGGGACGTGCGCTGGCCTCTACGTCGGGACGTGCGCTGGCCTCTACGTCGGGACGTGCGCTGGCCTTAACGTCGGGACATGCTTTGGGCTCTACGTCGGGACGTGCGTTGGGCTCTACGTCGGGATTTAGCTTACTTTCAGCTCTACGTCGGGACGTGCGTTGGGCTCTACGTCGGGACGTGCGTTGGGCTCTACGTCGGGACGTGCGTTGGCCTCTACGTCGGGATTTAGCTTACTTTCAGCTCTACGTCGGGACGTGCGTTGGGCGCTACGTCGGGACGTGCGTTGGACGCTAAGTCGGGACGTGTGTTGGGCGCTACTTCGGGACGTGCGTTGGGCGCTACGTCGGGATTTAGCTTACTTTCAGCTCTACGTCGGGACGTGCGTTGGGCTCTATGTCGGGACGTGCGTTGGGCTCTACTTCGGGACGTGCGTTGGGCTCTACGTCGGGATTTAGCTTACTTTCAGCTCTATGTCGGGACGTGCGTTGGCCTCTACGTCGGGACGTGCGTTGGCCTCTACGTCGGGATTTAGCTTACTTTCAGCTCTACGTCGGGACGTGCGTTGGGCTCTACGTCGGGACGTGCGTTGGGCGCTACGTCGGGATTTAACTTACTTTCAGCTCTACGTCGGGACGTGCGTTGGGCTCTACGTCGGGACGTGCGTTGGGCTCTACGTCGGGACGTGCGTTGGGCTCTACGTCGGGATTTAGCTTACATTAAGCTCTACGTCGGGACGTGCGTTGGGCTCTACGTCGGGACGTGCGCTGGCCTCTACGTCGGGACGTGTGCTGGCCTCTACGTCGGGACGTGCGCTGGCCTCTACGTCGGGACGTGCGTTGGCCTCTACGTCGGGATTTATCTTACTTTCAGCTCTACGTCGGGACGTGCTTTGGCCTGTACGTCGGGACGTGCGTTGGGCTCTACGTCGGGAAGTGCGTTGGGCTCTACGTCGGGACGTGCGTTGGCCTCTACGTCGGGATTTAGCTTACTTTCAGCTCTACGTCGGGACGTGCGTTGGGCGCTACATCGGGACGTGCGTTGGGCGCTACGTCGGGACGTGCGTTGGGCGCTAAGTCGGGACGTGTATTGGGCGCTACTTCGGGACGTGCGTTGGGCGCTACGTCGGGATTTAGCTTACTTTCAGCTCTACGTCGGGACGTGCGTTGGGCTCTATGTCGGGACGTGCGTTGGGCTCTACGTCGGGACGTGCGTTGGCCTCTACGTCGGGACGTGCGTTGGGCTCTACGTCGGGATTTAGCTTACTTTCAGCTCTATGTCGGGACGTGCGTTGGCCTCTACGTCGGGACGTGCGTTGGCCTCTACGTCGGGATTTAGCTTACTTTCAGCTCTACGTCGGGACGTGCGTTGGGCTCTACGTCGGGACGTGCGTTGGGCGCTACGTCGGGATTTAACTTACTTTCAGCTCTACGTCGGGACGTGCGTTGGGCTCTACGTCGGGACATGCGTTGGGCTCTACGTCGGGATGTGCGTTGGTCTCTACGTCTGTAGTTAGCTAACTTTCAGCTCTACGTCGGGACGTGCGTTGGGCTCTACGTCGGGACGTGCGTTGGGCTCTACGTCGGGACGTGCGTTGGGCTCTACGTCGGGACGTGCGTTGGGCTCTACGTCGGGATTTAGCTTGCTTTCAGCTCTACGTCGGGACGTGCGTTGGGCTCTACGTCGGGACGTGCGTTGGGCTCTATGTCGGGACGTGCGTTGGGCTCTATGTCGGGACGTGCGTTGGGCTCTATGTCGGGACGTGCGTTGGGCTCTACGTCGGGACGTGCGTTGGGCTCTACGTCGGGACGTGCGTTGGGCTCTACGTCGGGATTTAGCTTACTTTCAGCTCTACGTCGGGACGTGCGTTGGCCTCTACGTCGGGACGTGCGTTGGCCTCTACGTCGGGATTTAGCTTACTTTCAGCTCTACGTCGGGACGTGCGTTGGGCTCTACGTCGGGACGTGCGTTGGGCGCTACGTCGGGATTTAACTTACTTTCAGCTCTACGTCGGGACGTGCGTTGGGCTCTACGTCGGGACGTGCGTTGGGCTCTACGTCGGGACGTGCGTTGGGCTCTACGTCGGGATTTAGCTTACTTTCAGCTCTACGTCGGGACGTGCGTTGGCCTCTACTTCGGGACGTGCGTTGGCCTCTACGTCGGGATTTAGCTTACTTTCAGCTCTACGTCGGGACGTGCGTTGGGCTCTACGTCGGGACGTGCGTTGAGCTCTACGTCGGGACGTGCGTTGGGCGCTACGTCGGGACGTGCGTTGGGCGCTACGTCGGGACGTGCGTTGGGTGCTACGTCGGGACGTGTGTTGGGCGCTACGTCGGGTCGTGCGTTGGGCTCTACGTCGGGACGTGCGTTGGGCTCTATGTCTGTAGTTAGCTAACTTTCAGCTCTACGTCGGGACGTGCGTTGGCCTCTACGTCGGGATTTAGCTTACTTTCAGCTCTACGTCGGGACGTGCGTTGGGCTCTACGTCGGGACGTGCGTTGGGCTCTATGTCTGTAGTTAGCTAACTTTCAGCTCTACGTCGGGACGTGCGTTGGGCGCTACGTCGGGACGTGCGTTGGGCTCTACGTCGGGACGTGCGTTGGGCTGTACGTCTGGATTTAGCTTACTTTCAGCTCTACGTCGGGACGTGCGTTGGCCTCTACGTCGGGACGTGCGTTGGCCTCTACGTCGGGACGTGCGTTGGGCTCTAAGTCGGGACGTGCGTTGGCCTCCACGTCGGGATTTAGCTTACTTTCAGCTCTACGTCGGGATGTGCGTTGGGCGCTACGTCGGGACGTGCGTTGGGCGCTAGTTCGGGACGTGCGTTGGGCGCTACGTCGGGATTTAGCTTACTTTCAGCTCTACGTCGGGACGTGCGTTGGGCTCTACGTCGGGACGTGCGTTGGACTCTACGTCGGGACGTGCGTTGGCCTCTACGTCGGGATTTAGCTTACTTTCAGCTCTCCGTCTGGACGTGCGTTGGCCTGTACGTCGGGACGTGCGTTGGCCTCTACGTCGGGATTTAGCTTACTTTCAGCTCTACGTCGGGACGTGCGTTGGGCTCTACGTCTGGAAGTGTGTTGGGCTCTACGTCGGGATTTAGCTTACTTTAAGCTCTACGTCGGGACGTGCGTTGGGCTCTACGTCGGGACGTGCGCTGGCCTCTACGTCGGGACGTGCGCTGGCCTCTACGTCGGGACGTGCGCTGGCCTCTACGTCGGGACGTGCGCTGGCCTTAACGTCGGGACATGCTTTGGGCTCTACGTCGGGACGTGCGTTGGGCTCTACGTCGGGATTTAGCTTACTTTCAGCTCTACGTCGGGACGTGCGTTGGGCTCTACGTCGGGAAGTGCGTTGGGCTCTACGTCGGGACGTGCGTTGGCCTCTACGTCGGGATTTAGCTTACTTTCAGCTCTACGTCGGGACGTGCGTTGGGCGCTACGTCGGGACGTGCGTTGGACGCTAAGTCGGGACGTGTGTTGGGCGCTACTTCGGGACGTGCGTTGGGCGCTACGTCGGGATTTAGCTTACTTTCAGCTCTACGTCGGGACGTGCGTTGGGCTCTATGTCGGGAGGTGCGTTGGGCTCTACGTCGGGACGTGCGTTGGCCTCTACGTCGGGACGTGCGTTGGGCTCTACGTCGGGATTTAACTTACTTTCAGCTCTATGTCGGGACGTGCGTTGGCCTCTACGTCGGGACGTGCGTTGGCCTCTACGTCGGGATTTAGCTTACTTTCAGCTCTACGTCGGGACGTGCGTTGGGCTCTACGTCGGGACGTGCGTTGGGCGCTACGTCGGGATTTAACTTACTTTCAGCTCTACGTCGGGACGTGCGTTGGGCTCTACGTCGGGACATGCGTTGGGCTCTACGTCGGGATGTGCGTTGGTCTCTACGTCTGTAGTTAGCTAACTTTCAGCTCTACGTCGGGACGTGCGTTGGGCTCTACGTCGGGACGTGCGTTTGGCTCTACGTCGGGACGTGCGTTTGGCTCTACGTCGGGACGTGCGTTGGGCTCTACGTCGGGACGTGCGTTGGGCTCTACGTCGGGATTTAGCTTGCTTTCAGCTCTACGTCGGGACGTGCGTTGGGCTCTACGTCGGGACGTGCGTTGGGCTCTATGTCGGGACGTGCGTTGGGCTCTACGTCGGGACGTGCGTTGGGCTCTACGTCGGGACGTGCGTTGGGCTCTACGTCGGGACGTGCGTTGGGCTCTACGTCGGGATTTAGCTTACTTTCAGCTCTACGTCGGGACGTGCGTTGGCCTCTACGTCGGGACGTGCGTTGGCCTCTACGTCGGGATTTAGCTTACTTTCAGCTCTACGTCGGGACGTGCGTTGGGCTCTACGTCGGGACGTGCGTTGGGCGCTACGTCGGGATTTAACTTACTTTCAGCTCTACGTCGGGACGTGCGTTGGGCTCTACGTCGGGACGTGCGTTGGGCTCTACGTCGGGATTTAGCTTACTTTCAGCTCTACGTCGGGACGTGCGTTGGCCTCTACTTCGGGACGTGCGTTGGCCTCTACGTCGGGACGTGCGTTGGCCTCTACGTCGGGATTTAGCTTACTTTCAGCTCTACGTCGGGACGTGCGTTGGGCTCTACGTCGGGACGTGCGTTGAGCTCTACGTCGGGACGTGCGTTGGGCGCTACGTCGGGACGTGCGTTGGGCGCTACGTCGGGACGTGCGTTGGGCGCTACGTCGGGACGTGTGTTGGGCGCTACGTCGGGTCGTGCGTTGGGCTCTACGTCGGGACGTGCGTTGGGCTCTATGTCTGTAGTTAGCTAACTTTCAGCTCTACGTCGGGACGTGCGTTTGCCTCTACGTCGGGATTTAGCTTACTTTCAGCTCTACGTCGGGACGTACGTTGGGCTCTACGTCGGGACGTGCGTTGGGCTCTACGTCGGGATTTAGCTTACTTTCAGCTCTACGTCGGGATTTAGCTTACTTTCAGCTCTACGTCGGGACGTGCGTTGGCCTCTACGTCGGGACGTGCGTTGGCCTCTACGTCGGGATTTAGCTTACTTTCAGCTCTACGTCGGGACGTGCGTTGGCCTGTACGTCGGGACGTGCGTTGGCCTCTACGTCGGGATTTAGCTTACTTTCAGCTCTACGTCGGGACGTGCGTTGGGCTCTACATCTGGAAGTGTGTTGGGCTCTACGTCGGGATTTAACTTACTTTAAGGTCTACGTCGGGACGTGCGTTGGGCTCTACGTCGGGACGTGCGCTGGCCTCTACGTCGGGACGTGCGCTGGCCTCTACGTCGGGACGTGCGCTGGCCGTAACGTCGGGACATGCTTTGGGCTCTACGTCGGGACGTGCGTTGGGCTCTACGTCGGGATTTAGCTTACTTTCAGCTCTACGTCGGGACGTGCGTTGGGCTCTACGTCGGGACGTGCGTTGGCCTCTACGTCGGGATTTAGCTTACTTTCAGCTCTACGTCGGGACGTGCGTTGGGCGCTACGTCGGGACGTGCGTTGGGCGCTACGTCGGGACGTGCGTTGGGCGCTACGTCGGGACGTGTGTTGGGCGCTACTTCGGGACGTGCGTTGGGCGCTACGTCGGGATTTAGCTTACTTTCAGCTCTACGTCGGGACGTGCGTTGGGCTCTATGTCGGGACGTGCGCTGGGCTCTACGTCGGGACGTGCGTTGGGCTCTACGTCGGGACGTGCGTTGGGCTCTACGTCGGGACGTGCGTTGGGCTCTACGTCGGGATTTAGCTTACTTTCAGCTCTACGTCGGGACGTGCGTTGGCCTCTACGTCAGGACGTGCGTTGGCCTCTAGGTCGGGACGTGCGTTGGCCTCTACGTCGGGACGTGCGTTGGCCTCTACGTCGGGATTTAGCTTACTTTCAGCTCTACGTCGGGACGTGTGTTGGGCTCTACTTCGGGATTTAGCTTACTTTCAGCTCTACGTCGGGACGTACGTTGGGCTCTATGTCGGGACGTGCGTTGGGCTCTACGTCTGTAGTTAGCTAACTTTCATCTCTACGTCGGGACGTGCGTTGGGCGCTACGTCGGGACGTGCGTTGGGCGCTACGTCGGGATTTATCTTACTTTCAGCTCTACGTCGGGACGTGCGTTGGCCTCTACGTCGGGATGTGCGTTGTCCTCTACGTCGGGACGTGCGTTGGCCTCTACGTCGGGACGTGCGTTGGCCTCTACGTCGGGACGTGCGTTGGCCTCTACGTCGGGATTTAACTTACTTTCAGCTCTACGTCGGGACGTGCGTTGGGCGCTACGTCGGGACGTGCGTTGGGCTCTACGTCGGGACGTGCGTTGGGCTCTACGTCGGGACGTGCGTTGGGCTCTACGTCGGGACGTGCGTTGGGCTCTACGTCTGTAGTTAGCTAACTTTCTGCTCTACGTCGGGACGTGCGTTGGGCTCTACGTCTGTAGTTAGCTAACTTTCAGCTCTACGTCGGGACGTGCGTTGAGCGCTACGTCGGGACATGCGTTGGGCTCTACGTCGGGACGTGCGTTGGGCTCTACGTCGGGATTTAGCTTACTTTCAGCTCTACGTCGGGACGTGCGTTGGCCTCTACTTCGGGACGTGCGTTGGCCTCTACGTCGGGACGTGCGTTGGCCTCTACGTCGGGATTTAGCTTACTTTCAGCTCTACGTCGGGACGTGCGTTGGGCTCTACGTCGGGACGTGCGTTGAGCTCTACGTCGGGACACGCGTTGGGCTCTACGTCTGTAGTTAGCTAACTTTCAGCTCTACGTCGGGACGCGCGTTGGGCTCTTCGTCTGTAGTTAGCTAACTTTCAGCTCTACGTCGGGACGTGCGTTGGGCTCTACGTCTGTAGTTAGCTAACTTTCAGCTCTACGTCGGGACGTGCGTTGGGCGCTACGTCGGGACGTGCGTTGGGCTCTACGTCGGGATTTAGCTTACTTTCAGCTCTACGTCGGGACGTGCGTTGGGCTCTACGTCGGGACGTGCGTTGGGCTCTACGTCGGGACGTGCGTTGGGCTCTACGTCGGGATTTAGCTTACATTAAGCTCTACGTCGGGACGTGCGTTGGGCTCTACGTCGGGACGTGCGCTGGCCTCTACGTCGGGACGTGTGCTGGCCTCTACGTCGGGACGTGCGCTGGCCTCTACGTCGGGACGTGCGTTGGCCTCTACGTCGGGATTTATCTTACTTTCAGCTCTACGTCGGGACGTGCTTTGGCCTGTACGTCGGGACGTGCGTTGGGCTCTACGTCGGGATTTAGCTTACTTTCAGCTCTACGTCGGGACGTGCGTTGGGCTCTACGTCGGGATTTAGCTTACTTTCAGCTCTACGTCGGGACGTGCGTTGGGCTCTACGTCGGGACGTGCGTTGGGCTCTACGTCTGTAGTTAGCTAACTTTTAGCTCTACGTCGGGACGTGCGTTGGGCTCTACGTCGGGACGTGCGTTGGGCTCTACGTCAGGATTTAGCTAACTTTCAGCTCTACGTCGGGACATGCGTTGGGCTCTACGTCGGGACGTGCGTTGGGCTCTACGTCGGGATTTAGCTTACTTTCAGCTCTACGTTGGGACGTGCGTTGGCCTCTACGTCGGGATTTAGCTTACTTTCAGCTCTACGTCGGGACGTGCGTTGGGCTCTACGTCGGGACGTGCGTTGGGCTCTACGTCGGGACGTGCGTTGGGCTCTACGTCGGGACGTGCGTTGGGCTCTACGTCTGTAGTTAGGTAACTTTCAGCTCTACGTCGGGACGTGCGTTGGGCGCTACGTCGGGACGTGCGTTGGGCTCTACGTCGGGACGTGCGTTGGGCTCTATGTCTGTACTTAGCTAACATTCAGCTCTACGTCGGGACGTGCGTTGGGCGCTACGTCGGGACGTGCGTTGGGCTCTACGTCGGGACGTGCGTTGGGCTCTAAGTCGGGACGTGCGTTGGGCTCTACGTCGGGACGTGCGTTGGGCTCTACGTCTGGATTTAGCTTACTTTCAGCTCCACGTCGGGACGTGCGTTGGCCTCTACGTCGGGACGTGCGTTGGCCTCTACGTCGGGACGTGCGTTGGCCTCTACGTCGGGACGTGCGTTGGCCTCCACGTCGGGATTTAGCTTACTTTCAGCTCTACGTCGGGATGTGCGTTGGGCGCTACGTCGGGACGTGCGTTGGGCGCTAGTTCGGGACGTGCGTTGGGCGCTACGTCGGGATTTAGCTTACTTTCAGCTCTACGTCGGGACGTGCGTTGGACTCTACGTCGGGACGTGCATTGGCCTCTACGTCGGGATTTAGCTTACTTTCAGCTCTACGTCGGGACGTGCGTTGGGCTCTACGTCGGGACGTGCGTTGGCCTCTACGTCGGGATTTAGCTTACTTTCAGCTCTACGTCGGGACGTGCGTTGGCCTCTACGTCGGGACGTGCGTTGGCCTCTACGTCGGGATTTAGCTTACTTTCAGCTCTACGTCGGGACGTGCGTTGGCCTGTACGTCGGGACGTGCGTTGGCCTCTACGTCGGGATTTAGCTTACTTTCAGCTCTACGTCGGGACGTGCGTTGGGCTCTACGTCTGGAAGTGTGTTGGGCTCTACGTCGGGATTTAGCTTACTTTAAGCTCTACGTCGGGACGTGCGTTGGGCTCTACGTCGGGACGTGCGCTGGCCTCTAATTCGGGACGTGCGCTGGCCTTAACGTCGGGACATGCTTTGGGCTCTACGTCGGGACGTGCGTTGGGCTCTATGTCGGGACGTGCGTTGGGCTCTACGTCGGGACGTGCGTTGGGCTCTACGTCGGGATTTAGCTTACTTTCAGCTCTACGTCGGGACGTGCGTTGGCCTCTACGTCGGGACGTGCGTTGGCCTCTACGTCGGGATTTAGCTTACTTTCAGCTCTACGTCGGGACGTGCGTTGGGCTCTACGTCGGGACATGCGTTGGGCTCTACGTCGGGATGTGCGTTGGTCTCTACGTCTGTAGTTAGCTAACTTACAGCTCTACGTCGGGACGTGCGTTGGGCTCTACGTCGGGACGTGCGTTTGGCTCTACGTCGGGACGTGCGTTGGGCTCTACGTCGGGACGTGCGTTGGGCTCTACGTCGGGACGTGCGTTGGGCTCTACGTCGGGATTTAGCTTGCTTTCAGCTCTACGTCGGGACGTGCGTTGGGCTCTACGTCGGGACGTGCGTTGGGCTCTACGTCGGGACGTGCGTTGGGCTCTATGTCGGGACGTGCGTTGGGCTCTATGTCGGGACGTGCGTTGGGCTCTACGTCGGGACGTGCGTTGGGCTCTACGTCGGGACGTGCGTTGGGCTCTACGTCGGGATTTAGCTTACTTTCAGCTCTACGTCGGGACGTGCGTTGGCCTCTACGTCGGGACGTGCGTTGGCCTCTACGTCGGGATTTAGCTTACTTTCAGCTCTACGTCGGGACGTGCGTTGGGCTCTACGTCGGGACGTGCGTTGGGCGCTACGTCGGGATTTAACTTACTTTCAGCTCTACGTCGGGACGTGCGTTGGGCTCTACGTCGGGACGTGCGTTGGGCTCTACGTCCGGATTTAGCTTACTTTCAGCTCTACGTCGGGACGTGCGTTGGCCTCTACTTCGGGACGTGCGTTGGCCTCTACGTCGGGACGTGCGTTGGCCTCTACGTCGGGATTTAGCTTACTTTCAGCTCTACGTCGGGACGTGCGTTGGGCTCTACGTCGGGACGTGCGTTGAGCTCTACGTCGGGACGTGCGTTGGGCGCTACGTCGGGACGTGCGTTGGGCGCTACGTCGGGACGTGTGTTGGGCGCTACGTCGGGTCGTGCGTTGGGCTCTACGTCGGGACGTGCGTTGGGCTCTATGTCTGTAGTTAGCTAACTTTCAGCTCTACGTCGGGACGTGCGTTGGCCTCTACGTCGGGATTTAGCTTACTTTCAGCTCTACGTCGGGACGTACCTTGGGCTCTACGTCGGGACGTGCGTTGGGCTCTACGTCGGGATTTAGCTTACTTTCAGCTCTACGTCGGGACGTGCGTTGGCCTCTACGTCGGGACGTGCGTTGGCCTCTACGTCGGGATTTAGCTTACTTTCAGCTCTACATCGGGACGTGCGTTGGCCTGTACGTCGGGACGTGCGTTGGCCTCTACGTCGGGATTTAGCTTACTTTCAGCTCTACGTCGGGACGTGCGTTGGGCTCTACATCTGGAAGTGTGTTGGGCTCTACGTCGGGATTTAGCTTACTTTAAGCTCTACGTCGGGACGTGCGTTGGGCTCTACGTCGGGACGTGCGCTGGCCTCTACGTCGGGACGTGCGCTGGCCTCTACTTCGGGACGTGCGCTGGCCTTAACGTCGGGACATGCTTTGGGCTCTACGTCGGGACGTGCGTTGGGCTCTACGTCGGGATTTAGCTTACTTTCAGCTCTACGTCGGGACGTGCGTTGGGCTCTACGTCGGGACGTGCGTTGGGCTCTACGTCGGGACGTGCGTTGGCCTCTACGTCGGGATTTAGCTTACTTTCAGCTCTACGTCGGGACGTGCGTTGGGCGCTACGTCGGGACGTGCGTTGGGCGCTACGTCGGGACGTGCGTTGGGCGCTACGTCGGGACGTGCGTTGGGCGCTACGTCGGGACGTGCGTTGGGCGCTACTTCGGGACGTGCGTTGGGCGCTACGTCGGGATTTAGCTTACTTTCAGCTCTACGTCGGGACGTGCGTTGGGCTCTACGTCGGGATTTAGCTTACTTTCAGCTCTACGTCGGGACGTGCGTTGGGCTCTACGTCGGGACGTGCGTTGGGCGCTACGTCGGGATTTAACTTACTTTCAGCTCTACGTCGGGACGTGCGTTGGGCTCTACGTCGGGACATGCGTTGGGCTCTACGTCGGGATATAGCTTACTTTCAGCTCTACGTCGGGACGTGCGTTGGCCTCTACGTCAGGACGTGCGTTGGCCTCTAGGTCGGGACGTGCGTTGGCCTCTACGTCGGGACGTGCGTTGGCCTCTACGTCGGGATTTAGCTTACTTTCAGCTCTACGTCGGGACGTGTGTTGGGCTCTACTTCGGGATTTAGCTTACTTTCAGCTCTACGTCGGGACGTGCGTTGGGCTCTATGTCGGGACGTGCGTTGGGCTCTACGTCTGTAGTTAGCTAACTTTCATCTCTACGTCGGGACGTGCGTTGGGCGCTACGTCGGGACGTGCGTTGGGCGCTACGTCGGGATTTATCTTACTTTCAGCTCTACGTCGGGACGTGCGTTGGCCTCTACGTCGGGATGTGCGTTGTCCTCTACGTCGGGACGTGCGTTGGCCTCTAAGTCGGGACGTGCGTTGGCCTCTACGTCGGGACGTGCGTTGGCCTCTACGTCGGGATTTAACTTACTTTCAGCTCTACGTCGGGACGTGCGTTGGGCGCTACGTCGGGACGTGCGTTGGGCTCTACGTCGGGACGTGCGTTGGGCTCTACGTCGGGACGTGCGTTGGGCTCTACGTCTGTAGTTAGCTAACTTTCAGCTCTACGTCGGGACGTGCGTTGAGCGCTACGTCGGGACATGCGTTGGGCTCTACGTCGGGACGTGCGTTGGGCTCTACGTCGGGATTTAGCTTACTTTCAGCTCTACGTCGGGACGTGCGTTGGCCTCTACTTCGGGACGTGCGTTGGCCTCTACGTCGGGACGTGCGTTGGGCTCTACGTCGGGATTTAGCTTACTTTCAGCTCTACGTCGGGACGTGCGTTGGGCTCTACGTCGGGACGTGCGTTGGGCTCTACGTCGGGACGTGCGTTGGGCTCTACGTCGGGATTTAGCTTACATTAAGCTCTACGTCGGGACGTGCGTTGGGCTCTACGTCGGGACGTGCGCTGGCCTCTACGTCGGGACGTGTGCTGGCCTCTACGTCGGGACGTGCGCTGGCCTCTACGTCGGGACGTGCGTTGGCCTCTACGTCGGGATTTATCTTACTTTCAGCTCTACGTCGGGACGTGCTTTGGCCTGTACGTCGGGACGTGCGTTGGGCTCTACGTCGGGATTTAGCTTACTTTCAGCTCTACGTCGGGACGTGCGTTGGGCTCTACGTCGGGATTTAGCTTACTTTCAGCTCTACGTCGGGACGTGCGTTGGGCTCTACGTCGGGACGTGCGTTGGGCTCTACGTCGGGACGTGCGTTGGGCTCTACGTCTGTAGTTAGCTAACTTTCAGCTCTACGTCGGGACGTGCGTTGGGCTCTACGTCGGGACGTGCGTTGGGCTCTACGTCGGGACGTGCGTTGGGCTCTACGTCAGGATTTAGCTAACTTTCAGCTCTACGTCGGGACATGCGTTGGGCTCTACGTCGGGACGTGCGTTGGGCTCTACGTCGGGATTTAGCTTACTTTCAGCTCTACGTTGGGACGTGCGTTGGCCTCTACGTCGGGATTTAGCTTACTTTCAGCTCTACGTCGGGACGTGCGTTGGGCTCTACGTCGGGACGTGCGTTGGGCTCTACGTCGGGACGTGCGTTGGGCTCTACGTCTGTAGTTAGGTAACTTTCAGCTCTACGTCGGGACGTGCGTTGGGCGCTACGTCGGGACGTGCGTTGGGCTCTACGTCGGGACGTGCGTTGGGCTCTATGTCTGTAGTTAGCTAACGTTCAGCTCTACGTCGGGACGTGCGTTGGGCGCTACGTCGGGACGTGCGTTGGGCTCTACGTCGGGACGTGCGTTGGGCTCTAAGTCGGGACGTGCGTTGGCCTCTGCGTCGGGACGTGCGTTGGCCTCTACGTCGGGACGTGCGTTGGCCTCTACGTCGGGACGTGCGTTGGCCTCCACGTCGGGATTTAGCTTACTTTCAGCTCTACGTCGGGATGTGCGTTGGGCGCTACGTCGGGACGTGCGTTGGGCGCTAGTTCGGGACGTGCGTTGGGCGCTACGTCGGGATTTAGCTTACTTTCAGCTCTACGTCGGGACGTGCGTTGGACTCTACGTCGGGACGTGCGTTGGGCTCTACGTCGGGATTTAGCTTACTTTCAGCTCTACGTCGGGACGTGCGTTGGGCTCTACGTCGGGACGTGCGTTGGCCTCTACGTCGGGATTTAGCTTACTTTCAGCTCTACGTCGGGACGTGCGTTGGCCTCTACGTCGGGACGTGCGTTGGCCTCTACGTCGGGATTTAGCTTACTTTCAGCTCTACGTCGGGACGTGCGTTGGCCTGTACGTCGGGACGTGCGTTGGCCTCTACGTCGGGGTTTAGCTTACTTTCAGCTCTACGTCGGGACGTGCGTTGGGCTCTACGTCTGGAAGTGTGTTGGGCTCTACGTCGGGATTTAGCTTACTTTAAGCTCTACGTCGGGACGTGCGTTGGGCTCTACGTCGGGACGTGCGCTGGCCTCTAATTCGGGACGTGCGCTGGCCTTAACGTCGGGACATGCTTTGGGCTCTATGTCGGGACGTGCGTTGGGCTCTACGTCGGGACGTGCGTTGGGCTCTACGTCGGGACGTGCGTTGGGCTCTACGTCGGGATTTAGCTTACTTTCAGCTCTACGTCGGGACGTGCGTTGGCCTCTACGTCGGGATTTAGCTTACTTTCAGCTCTACGTCGGGACGTGCGTTGGGCTCTACGTCGGGACGTGCGTTGGGCGCTACGTCGGGATTTAACTTACTTTCAGCTCTACGTCGGGACGTGCGTTGGGCTCTACGTCGGGACATGCGTTGGGCTCTACGTCAGGATGTGCGTTGGTCTCTACGTCTGTAGTTAGCTAACTTTCAGCTCTACGTCGGGACGTGCGTTGGGCTCTACGTCGGGACGTGCGTTTGGCTCTACGTCGGGACGTGCGTTTGGCTCTACGTCGGGACGTGCGTTGGGCTCTACGTCGGGACGTGCGTTGGGCTCTACGTCGGGACGTGCGTTGGGCTCTACGTCGGGATTTAGCTTGCTTTCAGCTCTACGTCGGGACGTGCGTTGGGCTCTACGTCGGGACGTGCGTTGGGCTCTATGTCGGGACGTGCGTTGGGCTCTACGTCGGGACGTGCGTTGGGCTCTACGTCGGGACGTGCGTTGGGCTCTACGTCGGGATTTAGCTTACTTTCAGCTCTACGTCGGGACGTGCGTTGGCCTCTACGTCGGGACGTGCGTTGGCCTCTACGTCGGGATTTAGCTTACTTTCAGCTCTACGTCGGGACGTGCGTTGGGCTCTACGTCGGGACGTGCGTTGGGCGCTACGTCGGGATTTAACTTACTTTCAGCTCTACGTCGGGACGTGCGTTGGGCTCTACGTCGGGACGTGCGTTGGGCTCTACGTCGGGATTTAGCTTACTTTCAGCTCTACGTCGGGACGTGCGTTGGCCTCTACTTCGGGACGTGCGTTGGCCTCTACGTCGGGACGTGCGTTGGCCTCTACGTCGGGATTTAGCTTACTTTCAGCTCTACGTCGGGACGTGCGTTGGGCTCTACGTCGGGACGTGCGTTGAGCTCTACGTCGGGACGTGCGTTGGGCGCTACGTCGGGACGTGCGTTGGGCGCTACGTCGGGACGTGTGTTGGGCGCTACGTCGGGTCGTGCGTTGGGCTCTACGTCGGGACGTGCGTTGGGCTCTATGTCTGTAGTTAGCTAACTTTCAGCTCTACGTCGGGACGTGCGTTGGCCTCTACGTCGGGATTTAGCTTACTTTCAGCTCTACGTCGGGACGTACGTTGGGCTCTACGTCGGGACGTGCGTTGGGCTCTACGTCGGGATTTAGCTTACTTTTAGCTCTACGTCGGGACGTGCGTTGGCCTCTACGTCGGGACGTGCGTTGGCCTCTACGTCGGGATTTAGCTTACTTTCAGCTCTACGTCGGGACGTGCGTTGGCCTCTACGTCGGGACGTGCGTTGGCCTCTACGTCGGGATTTAGCTTACTTTCAGCTCTACGTCGGGACGTGCGTTGGGCTCTACGTCTGGAAGTGTGTTGGGATCTACGTCGCGATTTAGCTTACTTTAAGCTCTACGTCGGGACGTGCGTTGGGCTCTACGTCGGGACGTGCGTTGGGCTCTACGTCGGGACGTGCGCTGGCCTCTACGTCGGGACGTGCACTGGCCTCTACGTCGGGACGTGCGCTGGCCTTAAAGTCGGGACATGCTTTGGGCTCTACGTCGGGACGTGCGTTGGGCTCTACGTCGGGATTTAGCTTACTTTCAGCTCTACGTCGGGACGTGCGTTGGGCTCTACGTCGGGACGTGCGTTGGGCTCTACGTCGGGACGTGCGTTGGGCTCTACGTCGGGACGTGCGTTGGCCTCTACGTCGGGATTTAGCTTACTTTCAGCTCTACGTCGGGACGTGCGTTGGGCGCTACGTCGGGACGTGCGTTGGGCGCTACGTCGGGACGTGTGTTGGGCGCTACTTCGGGACGTGCGTTGGACGCTACGTCGGGATTTAGCTTACTTTCAGCTCTACGTCGGGACGTGCGTTGGGCTCCATGTCGGGACGTGCGTTGGGCTCTACGTCGGGACGTGCGTTGGGCTCTACGTCGGGACGTGCGTTGGGCTCTACGTCGGGATTTAGCTTACTTTCAGCTCTACGTTGGGACGTGCGTTGGCCTCTACGTCGGGACGTGCGTTGGCCTCTACGTCGGGATTTAGCTTACTTTCAGCTCTACGTCGGGACGTGCGTTGGGCTCTACGTCGGGACGTGCGTTGGGCGCTACGTCGGGATTTAACTTACTTTCAGCTCTACGTCGGGACGTGCGTTGGGCTCTACGTCGGGACATGCGTTGGGCTCTACGTCGGGATGTGCGTTGGTCTCTACGTCTGTAGTTAGCTAACTTTCAGCTCTACGTCGGGACGTGCGTTGGGCTCTACGTCGGGACGTGCGTTTGGCTCTACGTCGGGACGTGCGTTGGGCTCTACGTCGGGACGTGCGTTGGGCTCTACGTCGGGATTTAACTTGCTTTCAGCTCTACGTCGGGACGTGCGTTGGGCTCTACGTCGGGACGTGCGTTGGGCTCTACGTCGGGACGTGCGTTGGGCTCTACGTCGGGATTTAGCTTACTTTCAGCTCTACGTCGGGACGTGCGTTGGCCTCTACGTCGGGACGTGCGTTGGGCTCTACGTCGGGATTTAGCTTACTTTCAGCTCTACGTCTGGACGTGCGTTGGGCTCTACGTCGGGACGTGCGTTGGGCGCTACGTCGGGATTTAACTTCCTTTCAGCTCTACGTCGGGACGTGCGTTGGGCTCTACGTCGGGACATGCGTTGGGCTCTACGTCGGGATTTAGCTTACTTTCAGCTCTACGTCGGGACGTGCGTTGGCCTCTACTTCGGGACGTGCGTTCGCCTCTACGTCGGGACGTGCGTTGGCCTCTACGTCGGGATTTAGCGTACTTTCAGCTCTACGTCGGGACGTGCGTTGGGCTCTACGTCGGGACGTGCGCTGAGCTCTATGTCGGGACGTGCGTTGGGCGCTACGTCGGGACGTGCGTTGGGCGCTACGTCGGGTCGTGCGTTGGGCTCTACGTCGGGACGTGCGTTGGGCTCTATGTCTGTAGTTAGCTAACTTTCAGCTCTACGTCGGGACGTGCGTTGGCCTCTACGTCGGGATTTAGCTTACTTTCAGCTCTACGTCGGGACGTACGTTGGGCTCTACGTCGGGACGTGCGTTGGGCTCTACGTCGGGATTTAGCTTACTTTCAGCTCTACGTCGGGACGTGCGTTGGCCTCTACGTCGGGACGTGCGTTGGCCTCTACGTCGGGATTTAGCTTACTTTCAGCTCTACGTCGGGACGTGCGTTGGCCTGTACGTCGGGACGTGCGTTGGCCTCTACGTCGGGATTTAGCTTACTTTCAGCTCTACGTCGGGACGTGCGTTGGGCTCTACGTCTGGAAGTGTGTTGGGCTCTACGTCGGGATTTAGCTTACTTTAAGCTCTACGTCGGGACGTGCGTTGGGCTCTACGTCGGGACGTGCGCTGGCCTCTACGTCGGGACGTGCGCTGGCCTCTACGTCGGGACGTGCGCTGGCCTTAAAGTCGGGACAAGCTTTGGGCTCTACTTCGGGACGTGCCTTGGGCTCTACGTCGGGATTTAGCTTACTTTCAGCTCTACGTCGGGACGTGCGTTGGGCTCTACGTCGGGACGTGCGTTGGGCTCTACGTCGGGACGTGCGTTGGGCTCTACGTCGGGACGTGCGTTGGCCTCTACGTCGGGATTTAGCTTACTTTCAGCTCTACGTCGGGACGTGCGTTGGGCGCTACGTCGGGACGTGCGTTGGGCGCTACGTCGGGACGTGCGTTGGGCGCTACTTCGGGACGTGCGTTGGGCGCTACGTCGGGATTTAGCTTACTTTCAGCTCTACGTCGGGACGTGCGTTGGGCTCCATGTCGGGACGTGCGTTGGGCTCTACGTCGGGACGTGCGTTGGGCTCTACGTCGGGACGTGCATTGGGCTCTACGTCGGGACGTGCGTTGGGCTCTACGTCGGGATTTAGCTTACTTTCAGCTCTACGTCGGGACGTGCGTTGGCCTCTACGTCGGGACGTGCGTTGGCCTCTACGTCGGGATTTAGCTTACTTTCAGCTCTACGTCGGGACGTGCGTTGGGCTCTACGTCGGGACGTGCGTTGGGCGCTACGTCGGGATTTAACTTACTTTCAGCTCTACGTCGGGACGTGCGTTGGGCTCTACGTCGGGACATGCGTTGGGCTCTACGTCGGGATGTGCGTTGGTCTCTACGTCTGTAGTTAGCTAACTTTCAGCTCTACGTCGGGACGTGCGTTGGGCTCTACGTCGGGACGTGCGTTTGGCTCTACGTCGGGACGTGCGTTGGGCTCTACGTCGGGACGTGCGTTGGGCTCTACGTCGGGATTTAGCTTGCTTTCAGCTCTACGTCGGGACGTGCGTTGGGCTCTACGTCGGGACGTGCGTTGGGCTCTACGTCGGGACGTGCGTTGGGCTCTACGTCGGGATTTAGCTTACTTTCAGCTCTACGTCGGGACGTGCGTTGGCCTCTACGTCGGGACGTGCGTTGGGCTCTACGTCGGGATTTAGCTTACTTTCAGCTCTACGTCGGGACGTGCGTTGGCCTCTACGTCGGGACGTGCGTTGGGCGCTACGTCGGGATTTAACTTCCTTTCAGCTCTACGTCGGGACGTGCGTTGGGCTCTACGTCGGGACATGCGTTGGGCTCTACGTCGGGATTTAGCTTACTTTCAGCTCTACGTCGGGACGTGCGTTGGCCTCTACTTCGGGACGTGCGTTGGCCTCTACGTCGGGATGTGCGTTGGCCTCTACGTCGGGATTTAGCGTACTTTCAGCTCTACGTCGGGACGTGCGTTGAGCTCTACGTCGGGACGTGCGTTGAGCTCTACGTCGGGACGTGCGTTGAGCTCTACGTCGGGACGTGCGTTGGGCGCTACGTCGGGACGTGCGTTGGGCGCTACGTCGGGACGTGTGTTGGGCGCTACGTCGGGACGTGCGTTGGGCGCTACGTCGGGATTTAGCTTACTTTCAGCTCTACGTCGGGACGTGCGTTGGGCTCTACGTCGGGACGTGCGTTGGGCTCTACGTCGGGACGTGCGTTGGGCTCTACGTCGGGATTTAGCTTACATTCAGCTCTACGTCGGGACGTGCGTTGGCCTCTACATCGGGACGTGCGTTGGCCTCTACGTCGGGATTTAGCTTACTTTCAGCTCTACGTCGGGACGTTCGTTGGGCTCTACGTCGGGACGTGCGTTGGGCGCTACGTCGGGATTTAACTTACTTTCAGCTCTACGTCGGGACGTGCGTTGGGCTCTACGTCGGGACATGCGTTGGGCTCTACGTCGGGACGTGCGTTGGTCTCTACGTCTGTAGTTAGCTAACTTTCAGCTCTACGTCGGGACGTGCGTTGGGCTCTACGTCGGGACGTGCGTTAGGCTCTACGTCGGGACGTGCGTTGGGCTCTACGTCGGGACGTGCGTTGGGCTGTACGTCGGGATTTAACTTGCTTTCAGCTCTACGTCGGGACGTGCGTTGGGCTCTACGCCGGGACGTGCGTTGGGCTCTATGTCGGGACGTGCGTTGGGCTCTACGTCGGGACGTGCGTTGGGCTCTACGTCGGGACGTGCGTTGGGCTCTACGTCGGGATTTAGCTTACTTTCAGCTCTACGTCGGGACGTGCGTTGGCCTCTACGTCGGGACGTGCGTTGGCCTCTACGTCGGGATTTAGCTTACTTTCAGCTCTACGTCGGGACGTGCGTTGGGCTCTACGTCGGGACGTGCGTTGGGCGCTACGTCGGGATTTAACTTACTTTCAGCTCTACGTCGGGACGTGCGTTGGGCTCTACGTCGGGACATGCGTTGGGCTCTACGTCGGGACGTGCGTTGGTCTCTACGTCTGTAGTTAGCTAACTTTCAGCTCTACGTCGGGACGTGCGTTGGGCTCTACGTCGGGACGTGCGTTGGGCTCTACGTCGGGACGTGCGTTGGGCTCTACGTCGGGATTTAGCTTGCTTTCAGCTCTACGTCGGGACGTGCGTTGGGCTCTACGTCGGGACGTGCGTTGGGCTCTATGTCGGGACGTGCGTTGGGCTCTATGTCGGGACGTGCGTTGGGCTCTACGTCGGGACGTGCGTTGGGCTCTACGTCGGGACGTGCGTTGGGCTCTACGTCGGGATTTAGCTTACTTTCAGCTCTACGTCGGGACGTGCGTTGGCCTCTACGTCGGGACGTGCATTGGCCTCTACGTCGGGATTTAGCTTACTTTCAGCTCTACGTCGGGACGTGCGTTGGGCTCTACGTCGGGACGTGCGTTGGGCGCTACGTCGGGATTTAACTTACTTTCAGCTCTACGTCGGGACGTAACTTACTTTCAGCTCTACGTCGGGACGTGCGTTGGGCTCTACGTCGGGATTTAGCTTACTTTCAGCTCTACGTCGGGACGTGCGTTGGCCTCTACTTCGGGACGTGCGTTGGCCTCTACGTCGGGACGTGCGTTGGCCTCTACGTCGGGATTTAGCTTACTTTCAGCTCTACGTCGGGACGTGCGTTGGGCTCTACGTCGGGACGTGCGTTGAGCTCTACGTCGGGACGTGCGTTGGGCGCTACGTCGGGACGTGCGTTGGGCGCTACGTCGGGACGTGCGTTGGGCGCTACGTCGGGACGTGTGTTGGGCGCTACGTCGGGTCGTGCGTTGGGCTCTACGTCGGGACGTGCGTTGGGCTCTATGTCTGTAGTTAGCTAACTTTCAGCTCTACGTCGGGACGTGCGTTGGCCTCTACGTCGGGATTTAGCTTACTTTCAGCTCTACGTCGGGACGTACGTTGGGCTCCACGTCGGGACGTGCGTTGGGCTCTACGTCGGGATTTAGCTTACTTTCAGCTCTACGTCGGGACGTGCGTTGGCCTCTACGTCGGGACGTGCGTTGGCCTCTACGTTGGGATTTAGCTTACTTTCAGTTCTACGTCGGGACGTGCGTTGGCCTGTACGTCGGGACGTGCGTTGGCCTCTACGTCGGGATTTAGCTTACTTTCAGCTCTACGTCGGGACGTGCGTTGGGCTCTACGTCTGGAAGTGTGTTGGGCTCTACGTCGGGATTTAGCTTACTTTAAGCTCTACGTCGGGACGTGCGTTGGGCTCTACGTCGGGACGTGCGCTGGCCTCTACGTCGGGACGTGCGCTGGCCTCTACGTCGGGACGTGCGCTGGCCTTAAAGTCGGGACATGCTTTGGGCTCTACGTCGGGACGTGCGTTGGGCTCTACGTCGGGATTTAGCTTACTTTCAGCTCTACGTCGGGACGTGCGTTGGGCTCTACGTCGGGACGTGCGTTGGGCTCTACGTCGGGACGTGCGTTGGCCTCTACGTCGGGATTTAGCTTACTTTCAGCTCTGCGTCGGGACGTGCGTTGGGCGCTACGTCGGGACGTGCGTTGGGCGCTACGTCGGGACGTGTGTTGGGCGCTACTTCGGGACGTGCGTTGGGCGCTACGTCGGGATTTAGCTTACTTTCACCTCTACGTCGGGACGTGCGTTGGGCTCTACGTCGGGACGTGCGTTGGGCTCTACGTCGGGACGTGCGTTGGGCTCTACGTTGGGACGTGCGTTGGCCTCTACGTCGGGACGTGCGTTGGCCTCTACGTCGGGATTTAGCTTACTTTCAGCTCTACGTCGGGACGTGCGTTGGGCTCTACGTCGGGACGTGCGTTGGGCGCTACGTCGGGATTTAACTTACTTTCAGCTCTACGTCGGGACGTGCATTGGGCTCTACGTCGGGACATGCGTTGGGCTCTACGTCGGGATGTGCGTTGGTCTCTACGTCTGTAGTTAGCTAACTTTCAGCTCTACGTCGGGACGTGCGTTGGGCTCTACGTCGGGACGTGCGTTGGGCTCTACGTCGGGATTTAGCTTGCTTTCAGCTCTACGTCGGGACGTGCGTTGGGCTCTACGTCGGGACGTGCGTTGGGCTCTACGTCGGGACGTGCGTTGGGCTCTACGTCGGGATTTAGCTTACTTTCAGCTCTACGTCGGGACGTGCGTTGGCCTCTACGTCGGGACGTGCGTTGGGCTCTACGTCGGGATTTAGCTTACTTTCAGCTCTACGTCGGGACGTGCGTTGGCCTCTACGTCGGGACGTGCGTTGGGCTCTACGTCGGGATTTAGCTTACTTTCAGCTCTACGTCGGGACGTGCGTTGGGCTCTACGTCGGGACGTGCGTTGGGCGCTACGTCGGGATTTAACTTACTTTCAGCTCTACGTCGGGACGTGCGTTGGGCTCTACGTCGGGACATGCGTTGGGCTCTACGTCGGGATTTAGCTTACTTTCAGCTCTACGTCGGGACGTGCGTTGGCCTCTACGTCGGGATGTGCGTTGTCCTCTACGTCGGGACGTGCGTTGGCCTCTACTTCGGGACGTGCGTTGGCCTCTACGTCGGGACGTGCGTTGGCCTCTAAGTCGGGATTTAGCGTACTTTCAGCTCTACGTCGGGACGTGCGTTGGGCTCTACATCGGGACGTGCGTTGAGCTCTACGTCGGGACGTGCGTTGGGCGCTACGTCGGGACGTGCGTTGGGCGCTACGTCGGGACGTGTGTTGGGCGCTACGTCGGGATTTAGCTTACTTTCAGCTCTACGTCGGGACGTGTGTTGGGCTCTATGTCAGGACGTGCGTTGGGCTCTACGTCGGGACGTGCGTTGGCCTCTACGTTGGGATTTAGCTTACTTTCAGTTCTACGTCGGGACGTGCGTTGGCCTGTACGTCGGGACGTGCGTTGGCCTCTACGTCGGGATTTAGCTTACTTTCAGCTCTACGTCGGGACGTGCGTTGGGCTCTACGTCTGGAAGTGTGTTGGGCTCTACGTCGGGATTTAGCTTACTTTAAGCTCTACGTCGGGACGTGCGTTGGGCTCTACGTCGGGACGTGCGCTGGCCTCTACGTCGGGACGTGCGCTGGCCTCTACGTCGGGACGTGCGCTGGCCTTAAAGTCGGGACATGCTTTGGGCTCTACGTCGGGACGTGCGTTGGGCTCTACGTCGGGATTTAGCTTACTTTCAGCTCTACGTCGGGACGTGCGTTGGGCTCTACGTCGGGACGTGCGTTGGGCTCTACGTCGGGACGTGCGTTGGCCTCTACGTCGGGATTTAGCTTACTTTCAGCTCTGCGTCGGGACGTGCGTTGGGCGCTACGTCGGGACGTGCGTTGGGCGCTACGTCGGGACGTGTGTTGGGCGCTACTTCGGGACGTGCGTTGGGCGCTACGTCGGGATTTAGCTTACTTTCACCTCTACGTCGGGACGTGCGTTGGGCTCTACGTCGGGACGTGCGTTGGGCTCTACGTCGGGACGTGCGTTGGGCTCTACGTTGGGACGTGCGTTGGCCTCTACGTCGGGACGTGCGTTGGCCTCTACGTCGGGATTTAGCTTACTTTCAGCTCTACGTCGGGACGTGCGTTGGGCTCTACGTCGGGACGTGCGTTGGGCGCTACGTCGGGATTTAACTTACTTTCAGCTCTACGTCGGGACGTGCATTGGGCTCTACGTCGGGACATGCGTTGGGCTCTACGTCGGGATGTGCGTTGGTCTCTACGTCTGTAGTTAGCTAACTTTCAGCTCTACGTCGGGACGTGCGTTGGGCTCTACGTCGGGACGTGCGTTGGGCTCTACGTCGGGATTTAGCTTGCTTTCAGCTCTACGTCGGGACGTGCGTTGGGCTCTACGTCGGGACGTGCGTTGGGCTCTACGTCGGGACGTGCGTTGGGCTCTACGTCGGGATGTGCGTTGGTCTCTACGTCTGTAGTTAGCTAACTTTCAGCTCTACGTCGGGACGTGCGTTGGGCTCTACGTCGGGACGTGCGTTGGGCTCTACGTCGGGATTTAGCTTACTTTCAGCTCTACGTCGGGACGTGCATTGGGCTCTACGTCGGGACGTGCGTTGGGCTCTACGTCGGGATTTAACTTACTTTCAGCTCTACGTCGGGACGTGCATTGGGCTCTACGTCGGGACATGCGTTGGGCTCTACGTCGGGATGTGCGTTGGTCTCTACGTCTGTAGTTAGCTAACTTTCAGCTCTACGTCGGGACGTGCGTTGGGCTCTACGTCGGGACGTGCGTTGGGCTCTACGTCGGGATTTAGCTTACTTTCAGCTCTACGTCGGGACGTGCGTTGGCCTCTACGTCGGGACGTGCGTTGGGCTCTACGTCGGGATTTAGCTTACTTTCAGCTCTACGTCGGGACGTGCGTTGGCCTCTACGTCGGGACGTGCGTTGGGCTCTACGTCGGGATTTAGCTTACTTTCAGCTCTACGTCGGGACGTGCGTTGGGCTCTACGTCGGGACGTGCGTTGGGCGCTACGTCGGGATTTAACTTACTTTCAGCTCTACGTCGGGACGTGCGTTGGGCTCTACGTCGGGACATGCGTTGGGCTCTACGTCGGGATTTAGCTTACTTTCAGCTCTACGTCGGGACGTGCGTTGGCCTCTACGTCGGGATGTGCGTTGTCCTCTACGTCGGGACGTGCGTTGGGCTCTACGTCGGGACGTGCGTTGGCCTCTACGTCGGGACGTGCGTTGGCCTCTAAGTCGGGATTTAGCGTACTTTCAGCTCTACGTCGGGACGTGCGTTGGGCTCTACATCGGGACGTGCGTTGAGCTCTACGTCGGGACGTGCGTTGGGCGCTACGTCGGGACGTGCGTTGGGCGCTACGTCGGGACGTGTGTTGGGCGCTACGTCGGGATTTAGCTTACTTTCAGCTCTACGTCGGGACGTGTGTTGGGCTCTATGTCAGGACGTGCGTTGGGCTCTACGTCGGGACGTGCGTTGGGCTCTACGTCGGGATTTAGCTTACTTTCAGCTCTACGTCGGGACGTGCGTTGGCCTCTACGTCGGGACGTGCGTTGGCCTCTACGTCAGGATTTAGCTTACTTTCAGCTCTACGTCGGGACGTTCGTTGGGCTCTACATCGGGACGTGCGTTGGGCGCTACGTCGGGATTTAACTTACTTTCAGCTCTACGTCGGGACGTGCGTTGGGCTCTACGTCGGGACATGCGTTGGGCTCTACGTCGGGACGTGCGTTGGTCTCTACGTCTGTACTTAGCTAACTTTCAGCTCTACGTCGGGACGTGCGTTGGGCTCTACGTCGGGACGTGCGTTAGGCTCTACGTCGGGACGTGCGTTGGGCTCTACGTCGGGACGTGCGTTGGGCTGTACGTCGGGATTTAGCTTGCTTTCAGCTCTACGTCGGGACGTGCATTGGGCTCTACGTCGGGACGTGCGTTGGGCTCTACGTCGGGACGTGCGTTGGGCTCTACGTCGGGACGTGCGTTGGGCTCTACGTCGGGATTTAGCTTACTTTCAGCTCTACGTCGGGACGTGCGTTGGCCTCTACGTCGGGACGTGCGTTGGCCTCTACGTCGGGATTTAGCTTACTTTCAGCTCTACGTCGGGACGTGCGTTGGGCTCTACGTCGGGACGTGCGTTGGGCGCTACGTCGGGATTTAACTTACTTTCAGCTCTATGTCGGGACGTGCGTTGGGCTCTACGTCGGGACATGCGTTGGGCTCTACGTCGGGACGTGCGTTGGTCTCTACGTCTGTACTTAGCTAACTTTCAGCTCTACGTCGGGACGTGCGTTGGGCTCTACGTCGGGACGTGCGTTGGGCTCTACGTCGGGACGTGCGTTGGGCTCTACGTCGGGATTTAGCTTGCTTTCAGCTCTACGTCGGGACGTGTGTTGGGCTCTACGTCGGGACGTGCGTTGGGCTCTACGTCGGGATTTAGCTTACTTTCAGGTCTACGTCGGGACGTGCGTTGGGCTCTACGTCGGGACATGCTTTGGGATATACGTCGGGACGTGCGCTGGGCTCTACGTCGGGACGTGCTTTGGCTCTACGTCGGGACGTGCGTTGGGCTCTACGTCTGTAGTTAGCTAACTTTCAGCTCTACGTCGGGACGTGCGTTGGGCTCTACGTTGGGACTTTCGTTGGGCTCTACGTCGGGACGTGCGTTGGGCGCTACGTCGGGACGTGCGTTGGGCGCTACGTCGGGACGTGCGTTGGGCTCTACGTCGGGACGTGCGTTGGGCTCTACGTCGGGACGTGCGTTGGGCTCTACGTCGGGACGTGCGTTGGGCTCTACGTCTGTAGTTAGCTAACTTTCAGCTCTACGTCGGGATGTGCGTTGGCGCTACGTCGGGACGTGCGTTGGGCTCTACGTCGGGACGTGCGTTGGGCTCTACGTCGGGACGTGCGTTGGGCTCTACGTCGGGATTTAGCTTACTTTCAGCCCTACATCGGGACGTGCGTTGGCCTCTAGGTCTGGACGTGCGTTGGCCTCTACGTCGGGACGTGCGTTGGCCTCTACGTCGGGATTTAGCTTACTTTCAGCTCTACGTCGGGACGTGTGTTGGGCTCTACTTCGGGATTTAGCTTACTTTCAGCTCTACGTCGGGACGTGCGTTGGGCTCTATGTCGGGACGTGCGTTGGGCTCTACGTCTGTAGTTAGCTAACTTTCAGCTCTACGTCGGGACGTGCGTTGGGCGCTACGTCGGGACGTGCGTTGGGCTCTACGTCGGGATTTAGCTTACTTTCAGCTCTACGTCGGGACGTGCGTTGGCCTCTACGTCGGGATGTGCGTTGTCCTCTACGTCGGGACGTGCGTTGGCCTCTAAGTCGGGACGTGCGTTGGCCTCTACGTCGGGACGTGCGTTGGCCTCTACGTCGGGATTTAACTTACTTTAAGCTCTACGTCGGGACGTGCGTTGGGCGCTACGTCGGGACGTGCGTTGGGCTCTACGTCGGGACGTGCGTTGGGCTCTACGTCGGGACGTGCGTTGGGCTCTACGTCTGTAGTTAGCTAACTTTCTGCTCTACGTCGGGACGTGCGTTGGGCTCTACGTCTGTAGTTAGCTAACTTTCAGCTCTACGTCGGGACGTGCGTTGGGCGCTACGTCGGGACGTGCGTTGGCCTCTACGTCGGGACGTGCGTTGGCCTCTAGGTCGGGACGTGCGTTGGCCTCTACGTCGGGACGTGCGTTGGCCTCTACGTCGGGATTTAGCTTACTTTCAGCTCTACGTCGGGACGTGTGTTGGGCTCTACTTCGGGATTTAGCTTACTTTCAGCTCTACGTCGGGACGTGCGTTGGGCTCTATGTCGGGACGTGCGTTGGGCTCTACGTCTGTAGTTAGCTAACTTTCAGCTCTACGTCGGGACGTGCGTTGGGCGCTACGTCGGGACGTGCGTTGGGCGCTACGTCGGGATTTAGCTTACTTTCAGCTCTACGTCGGGACGTGCGTTGGCCTCTACGTCGGGATGTGCGTTGTCCTCTACGTCGGGACGTGCGTTGGCCTCTAAGTCGGGACGTGCGTTGGCCTCTACGTCGGGACGTGCGTTGGCCTCTACGTCGGGATTTAACTTACTTTCAGCTCTACGTCGGGACGTGCGTTGGGCGCTACGTCGGGACGTGCGTTGGGCTCTACGTCGGGACGTGCGTTGGGCTCTACGTCGGGACGTGCGTTGGGCTCTACGTCGGGACGTGCGTTGGGCTCTACGTCTGTAGTTAGCTAACTTTCTGCTCTACGTCGGGACGTGCGTTGGGCTCTACGTCTGTAGTTAGCTAACTTTCAGCTCTACGTCGGGACGTGCGTTGGGCGCTACGTCGGGACATGCGTTGGGCTCTACGTCGGGACGTGCGTTGGGCTCTACGTCAGGATTTAGCTTACTTTCAGCTCTACGTCGGGACGTGCGTTGGCCTCTACTTCGGGACGTGCGTTGGCCTCTACGTCGGGACGTGCGTTGGCCTCTACGTCGGGATTTAGCTTACTTTCAGCTCTACGTCGGGACGTGCGTTGGGCTCTACGTCGGGACGTGCGTTGAGCTCTACGTCGGGACACGCGTTGAGCTCTACGTCGGGACACGCGTTGGGCTCTACGTCTGTAGTTAGCTAACTTTCAGCTCTACGTCGGGACGTGCGTTGGGCGCTACGTCGGGACGTGCGTTGGGCTCTACGTCGGGACGTGCGTTGGGCTCTACGTCTGTAGTTAGCTAACTTTCAGCTCTACGTCGAGACGTGTGTTGGGCTCTACGTCTGTAGTTAAATAACTTTGAGCTCTACGTCAGGACGTGCGTTGGGCGCTACGTCGGGACGTGCGTTGGGCTCTACGTCGGGACGTGCGTTGGCCTCTACGTCGGGATTTAGCTTACTTTCAGCTCTACGTCGGGACGTGCGTTGGGCTCTACGTCGGGATGTGCGTTGGGATCTACGTCGGGACGTGTGTTGAGCTCTACGTCTGTAGTTAGCTAGCTTTCAGCTGTACGTCGGGACGTGCATTGGGCTCTACGTCTGTAGTTAGCTAACTTTCAGCTCTACGTCGGGACGTGCGTTGTGCTCTACGTCTGTATTTAGCTAACTTTCAGCTCTACGTCGGGACGTGCGTTGGGCGCTACGTCGGGACGTGCGTTGGGCTCTACGTCGGGACGTGCGTTGGGCTCTACGTTGGGACGTGCGTTGGGCTCTACGTCGGGATTTAGCTTACTTTCAGCTCTACGTCGGGACGTGCGTTGGCCTCTACGTCGGGACGTGCGTTGGCCTCTACGTTGGGACGTGCGTTGGGCTCTACGTCTGTAGTTAGCTAACTTTCAGCTCTACGTCGGGACGTGCGTTGGCCTATACGTCTGTAGTTAGGTAACTTTCAGCTCTACGTCGGGACGTGCGTTGGGCTCTACGTCGGGACGTGCGTTGGGCTCTACGTCGGGACGTGCGTTGGGCTCTACGTCGGGACGTGCGTTGGGCTCTACGTCGGGATTTAGCTTACTTTCAGCTCTACGTCGGGACGTGCGTTGGGCTCTACGTCGGGACGTGCGTTGGGCTCTACGTCGAGACGTGCGTTGGGCTCTACGTCGGGACGTGCATTGGGCGCTACGTCGGGACGTGCATTGGGCGCTACGTCGGGACGTGCGTTGGGCGCTACATCGGGATTTAGCTTACTTTCAGCTCTACGTCGGGACGTGCGTTGGGCTCTACGTCGGGACGTGCGTTGGGCTCTACGTCGGGATTTAGCTTACTTTAAGCCCTACGTCGGGACGTGCGTTGGCCTCTACGTCGGGACGTGCGTTGGCCTCTACGTCGGGACGTGCGTTGGGCTCTACGTCGGGACGTGCGTTGGCCTCTACGTCGGGATTTAGCTTACTTTCAGCTCTACGTCGGGACGTGCGTTGGGCTCTACGTCGGGACGTGCTTTGGGCTCTACGTCGGGACGTGCGTTGGCCTCTACGTCCGGATTTAGCTTACATTCAGCTCCACGTCGGGACGCGCGTTGGGCTCTACGTCGGGACGCGCGTTGGGCTCTACGTCGGGACGTGCGTTGGGCTCTACGTCGGGACGTGCGTTGTCCTCTACGTCGGGACGTGCGTTGGCCTCTACGTCGGGACGTGCGTTGGCCTCTACGTCGGGATTTAGCTTACTTTCAGCTCTACGTCGGGACGTGCGTTGGCCTCTACGTCGGTACGTGCGTTTGACTCTACGTCGGGATTTAGCTTACTTTCAGCTCTACGTCGGGACGTGCGCTGGGCTCTACGTTGGGATTTAGCTTACTTTCAGCTCTACGTCGGGACGTGCGTTGGGCTCTACGTCGGGACGTGCGTTGGGCTCTACGTCGGGACGTGCGTTGGGCTCTACGTCGGGACGTGCGTTGGGCTCTACGTCTGTAGTTAGCTAACCTTCAGCTCTACATCGGGACGTGCGTTGGGCTCTACGTCGGGACGTGTGTTGGGCTCTACGTCTGTAGTTAGCCAACTTTCAGCTCTACGTCGGGACGTGCGTTGGGCTCTACGTCGGGACGTGCGTTGGGCTCTACGTCGGGACGCGCGTTGGGCTGTACGTCTGTAGTTAACTAACTTTCAGCTCTACGTCGGGACGTGCGTTGGGCTCTTCGTCTGTAGTTAGCTAACTTTCAGCTCTACGTCGGGACGTGCGTTGGGCTCTACGTCGGGACGTGCGTTGGGCACTACGATGGGACGTGCGTTGGGCTCTACGTCGGGATTTAGCGTACTTTCAGCTCTACGTCGGGACGTGCGTTGGGCTCTACGTCGGGACGTGCGTTGGGCTCTACGTCGGGACGTGCGTTGGCCTCTACGTCCGGATTTAGCTTACTTTCAGCTCTACGTCGGGACGTGCGTTGGGCTCTACGTCGGGACGTGCGTTGGGCTCTACGTCGGGACGTGCGTTGGGCTCTACGTCGGGACGTGCGTTGGGCTCTACGTCTGTAGTTAGCTAACTTTCAGCTCTACGTCGGGACGTGCGTTCGGCTCTACGTCTGTAGTTAGCTAACTTTCAGCTCTACGTCGGGACGTGCGTTGGGCGCTACGTCGGGACGTGCGTTGGGCTCTACGTCGGGACGTGCGTTGGGCTCTACGTCGGGACGTGCGTTGGGCTCTACGTCCGGATTTAGCTTACATTCAGCTCCACGTCGGGACGCGCGTTGGGCTCTACGTCGGGACGTGCTTTGGGCTCTACGTCGGGACGTGCGTTGGGCTCTACGTCGAGACGTGCGTTGGGCTCTACGTCTGTAGTTAGCTAACTTTCAGCTCTACGTCGGGACGTGCGTTCGGCTCTACGTCTGTAGTTAGCTAACTTTCAGCTCTACGTCGGGACGTGCGTTGGGCTCTACGTCGGGACGTGCATTGGGCTCTACGTGTGTAGTTAGCTAACTTTCAGCTCTACGTCGGGACGTGCGTTGGGCTCTACGTCTGTAGTTAGCTAACTTTCAGCTCTACGTCGGGACGTGCGTTGGGCGCTACGTCGGGACGTGCGTTGGGCTCTACGTTGGGACGTGCGTTGGGCTCTACGTCGGGATTTAGCTTACTTTCAGCTCTACGTCGGGACGTGCTTTGGGCTCTACGTCTGTAGTTAGCTAACTTTCAGCTCTACGTCGGGACGTGCGTTGGCCTCTACGTCTGTAGTTAGCTAACTTTCAGCTCTACGTCGGGACGTGCGTTGGGCTCTACGTCGGGACGTGCGTTGGGCTCTACGTCGGGACGTGCATTGGGCGCTACGTCGGGACGTGCGTTGGGCGCTACATCGGGATTTAGCTTACTTTCAGCTCTACGTCGGGACGTGCGTTGGGCTCTACGTCGGGACGTGCGTTGGGCTCTACGTCGGGACGTGCGTTGGGCTCTACGTCTGTAGTTAGCTAACCTTCAGCTCTACATCGGGACGTGCGTTGGGCTCTACGTCGGGACGTGCGTTGGGCTCTACGTCGGGACGCGCGTTGGGCTTACGTCTGTAGTTAGCTAACTTTCTGCTCTACGTCGGGACGCACGTTGGGCTCTTCGTCTGTAGTTAGCTAACTTTCAGCTCTACGTCGGGACGTGCGTTGGGCTATACGTCGGGACGTGCGTTGGGCACTATGTCGGGACGTGCGTTGGGCTCTACGTCGGGATTTAGCTTACTTTCAGCTCTACGTCGGGACGTGCGTTGGGCTCTACGTCGGGACGTGCGTTGGGCTCTAGGTCGGGACGTGCGTTGGCCTCTACGTCCGGATTTAGCTTACATTCAGCTCCACGTCGGGACGCGCGTTGGGCTCTACGTCGGGACGCGCGTTGGGCTCTACGTCGGGACGTGCGTTGGGCTCTACGTCGGGACGTGCGTTGGGCTCTACGTCTGTAGTTAGCTAACTTTCAGCTCTACGTCGGGACGTGCGTTCGGCTCTACGTCTGTAGTTAGCTAACTTTCAGCTCTACGTCGGGACGTGCGTTGGGCTCTACGTCGGGACGTGCGTTGGCCTCTACGTCGGGACGTGCGTTGGCCTCTACGTCGGGACGTGCGTTGGCCTCTACGTCGGGATTTAGCTTACTTTCAGCTCTACGTCGGGACGTGCGTTGGCCTCTACGTCGGTACGTGCGTTTGACTCTACGTCGGGATTTAGCTTACTTTCAGCTCTACGTCGGGACGTGCGTTGGGCTCTACGTTGGGATTTAGCTTACTTTCAGTTCTACGTCGGGACGTGCGTTGGGCTCTACGTCGGGACGTGCGTTGGGCTCTACGTCGGGACGTGCGTTGGGCTCTACGTCGGGACGTGCGTTGGGCTCTACGTCGGGACGTGCGTTGGGCTCTACATCTGTAGTTAGCTAACCTTCAGCTCTACGTCGGGACGTGCGTTGGGCTCTACGTCGGGACGTGCGTTGGGCTCTACGTCTGTAGTTAGCCAACTTTCAGCTCTACGTCGGGACGTGCGTTGGGCTCTACGTCTGTAGTTAGCTAACTTTCAGCTCTACGTCGGGACGTGCGTTGGGCGCTACGTCGGGACGTGCGTTGGGCTCTACGTCGGGACGTGCGTTGGGCTCTACGTCTGTAGTTAGCTAACTTTCAGCTCTACGTCGAGACGTGTGTTGGGCTCTACGTCTGTAGTTAAATAACTTTCAGCTCTACGTCGGGACGTGCGTTGGGCGCTACGTCGGGACGTGCGTTGGGCTCTACGTCGGGACGTGCGTTGGCCTCTACGTCGGGATTTAGCTTACTTTCAGCTCTACGTCGGGACGTGCGTTGGGCTCTACGTCGGGACGTGCGTTGGGATCTACGTCGGGACGTGTGTTGAGCTCTACGTCTGTAGTTAGCTAGCTTTCAGCTGTACGTCGGGACGTGCATTGGGCTCTACGTCTGTAGTTAGCTAACTTTCAGCTCTACGTCGGGACGTGCGTTGGGCTCTACGTCTGTAGTTAGCTAACTTTCAGCTCTACGTCGGGACGTGCGTTGGGCGCTACGTCGGGACGTGTGTTGGGCGCTACGTCGGGACGTGCGTTGGGCTCTACGTTGGGACGTGCGTTGGGCTCTACGTTGGGACGTGCGTTGGGCTCTACGTCGGGATTTAGCTTACTTTCAGCTCTACGTCGGGACGTGCTTTGGGCTCTACGTCGGGACGTGCGTTGGCCTCTACGTCGGGACGTGCGTTGGGCTCTACGTCGGGATTTAGCTTACTTTCAGCTCTACATCGGGACGTGCGTTGGCCTCTACGTCTGTAGTTAGCTAACTTTCAGCTCTACGTCGGGACGTGCGTTGGGCTCTACGTCGGGACCTGCGTTGTGCTCTACGTCGGGAAATGCGTTGGGCTCTACGTCGGGACGTGCGTTGGGCTCTACGTCGGGATTTAGCTTACTTTCAGCTCTACGTCGGGACGTGCGTTGGGCTCTACGTCGGGACGTGCGTTGGGCTCTACGTCGGGACGTGCGTTGGGCTCTACGTCGGGATTTAGCTTACTTTAAGCTCTACGTCGGGACGTGCGTTGGCCTCTACGTCGGGACGTGCGTTGGCCTCTACGTCGGGACGTGCGTTGGGCTCTACGTCGGGACGTGCGTTGTGCTCTACGTCGGGATTTAGCTTACTTTCAGCTCTACGTCGGGACGTGCGTTGGCCTCTACGTCGGTACGTGCGTTTGCCTCTACGTCGGGATTTAGCTTACTTGCAGCTCTACGTCGGGACATGCGTTGGGCTCTACGTTGGGATTTAGCTTACTTTCAGCTCTACGTCGGGACGTGCGTTGGGCTCTACGTCGGGACGTGCGTTGGGCTCTACGTCTGTAGTTAGCTAACCTTCAGCTCTACATCGGGACGTGCGTTGGGCTCTACGTCGGGACGTGCGTTGGGCTCTACGTCGGGACGCGCGTTGGGCTGTACGTCTGTAGTTAGCTAACTTTCTGCTCTACGTCGGGACGCACGTTGGGCTCTTCGTCTGTAGTTAGCTAACTTTCAGCTCTACGTCGGGACGTGCGTTGGGCTCTACGTCGGGACGTGCGTTGGGCACTATGTCGGGACGTGCGTTGGGCTCTACGTCGGGATTTAGCTTACTTTCAGCTCTACGTCGGGACGTGCGTTGGGCTCTACGTCGGGACGTGCGTTGGGCTCTACGTCGGGACGTGCGTTGGCCTCTACGTCCGGATTTAGCTTACATTCAGCTCCACGTCGGGACGCGCGTTGGGCTCTACGTCGGGACGCGCGTTGGGCTCTACGTCGGGACGTGCGTTGGGCTCTACGTCTGTAGTTAGCTAACTTTCAGCTCTACGTCGGGACGTGCGTTGGGCTCTACGTCTGTAGTTAGCTAACTTTCAGCTCTACGTCGGGACGTGCGTTGGGCGCTACGTCGGGACGTGCGTTGGGCTCTACGTCGGGACGTGCGTTGGCCTCTACGTCGGGACGTGCATTGGCCTCTACGTCGGGACGTGCGTTGGCCTCTACGTCGGGATTTAGCTTACTTTCAGCTCTACGTCGGGACGTGCGTTGGCCTCTACGTCGGTACGTGCGTTTGACTCTACGTCGGGATTTAGCTTACTTTCAGCTCTACGTCGGGACCTGCGTTGGGCTCTACGTTGGGATTTAGCTTACTTTCAGCTCTACGTCGGGACGTGCGTTGGGCTCTACGTCGGGACGTGCGTTGGACTCTACGTCGGGACGTGCGTTGGGCTCTACGTCGGGACGTGCGTTGGGCTCTACGTCGGGACGTGCTTTGGGCTCTACGTCTGTAGTTAGCTAACCTTCAGCTCTACATCGGGACGTGCATTGGGCTCTACGTCGGGACGTGCGTTGGGCTCTACGTCTGTAGTTAGCCAACTTTCAGCTCTACGTCGGGACGTGCGTTGGGCTCTACGTCGGGACGTGCGTTGGGCTCTACGTCGGGACGCGCGTTGGGCTGTACGTCTGTAGTTAGCTAACTTTCAGGTCTACGTCGGGACGCGCGTTGGGCTCTTTGTCTGTAGTTAGCTAACTTTCAGCTCTACGTCGGGACGTGCGTTGGGCTCTACGTCGGGACGTGCGTTGGGCACTACGTCGGGACGTGCGTTGGGCTCTACGTCGGGATTTAGCTTACTTTCAGCTCTACGTCGGGACGTGCGTTGGGCTCTACGTCGGGACGTGCGTTGGGCTCTACGTCCGGATTTAGCTTACATTCAGGTCCACGTCGGGACGCGCGTTGGGCTCTAAGTCGGGACGTGCGTTGGGCTCTACGTCGGGACGTGCGTTGGGCTCTACGTCGGGACGTGCGTTGGGCTCTACGTCTCTAGTTAGCTAACTTTCAGCTCTACGTCGGGACGTGCGTTAGGCTCTACGTCTGTAGTTAGCTAACTTTCAGCTCTACGTCGGACGTGCGTTGGGCGCTACGTCGGGACGTGCGTTGGGCTCTACGTCGGGACGTGCGTTGGGCTCTACGTCGGGACGTGCTTTGGCCTCTACGTCCGGATTTAGCTTACATTGAGCTCCACGTCGGGACGCGCGTTGGGCTCTACGTCGGGACGTGCGTTGGGCTGTACGTCGGGACGTGCGTTGGGCTCTACGTCTGTAGTTAGCTAACTTTCAGCTCTACGTCGGGACGTGCGTTCGGCTCTACGTCTCTAGTTAGCTAACTTTCAGCTCTACGTCGGGACGTGCGTTGGGCGCTACGTCGGGACGTGCGTTGGACTCTACGTCGGGACGTGCGTTGGGCTCTACGTCTGTAGTTAGCTAACTTTCAGCTCTACGTCGGGACGTGCGTTGGCCTCTACATCGGGACGTGCGTTGGCCTCTACGTCGGGACGTGCGTTGGGCTCTACGTCGGGACGTGCGTTGGCCTCTACGTCGGGATTTAGCTTACTTTCAGCTCTACGTTGGGACGTGCGTTGGCCTCTACGTCGGGACGTGCCTTGGCCTCTACGTTGGGATTTAGCTAACTTTCAGCTCTACGTTGGGACGTGCGTTGGCCTCTACGTCGGGACGTGCGTTGGCCTCTACGTCTGTAGTTAGCTAACCTTCAGCTCTACATCGGGACGTGCGTTGAGCTCTACGTCTGGACGTGCGTTGGGCTCTACGTCGGGACGTGCGTTGGGCTCTACGTCTGTAGTTAGCCAACTTTTAGCTCTACGTCGGGACGTGCGTTGGGCTCTACGTTGGGACGTGCGTTGGGCTCTACGTCGGGACGTGCGTTGGGCTCTACGTTGGGATTTAGCTTACTTTCAGCTCTACGTCGGGACGTGCGTTGGCCTCTACGTCGGGATTTAGCTTACATTCAGCTCTTCGTCGGGACGTGCGTTGGGCTCTACGTCGGGACGTGCGTTGGGCTCTACGTCGGGACGTGCGTTGGGCTCTACGTCGGGACGTGCGTTGGGCTCTACGTCGGGACGTGCGTTGGGCTCTACGTCTGTAGTTAGCTAACTTTCAGCTCTATGTCGGGACGTGCGTTGGGCTCTACGTCTGTAGTTAGCTAACTTTCAGCTCTACGTCGGGACGTGCGTTGGGCTCTACGTCTGTAGTTAGCTA